>NC_134461.1:44485709-45117653 GCF_047948215.1 Lycorma delicatula
TTCTACAGTTCTTTATTAAATTTAATATGTATGCTTGTGTTTATATGTGTGAACAACTTCTGTCGCAGAGATTTATTTTGATTTCGGACTCGGATTGATTATCGTTAGAGGATTACAAAAATTCACGAATGGCCGCCATCGGTCGTCGGGTTCACTTCAAAATGGCCGCCAAAATAAAAAAATTTTCTAATATCATTACGCAAACCCACCGGGTTGGTCTAGTGGTGAACTCATCGAAAATCAGTTGATTTTGAATTCGAGAGTTCTATGGTTCAAATCCTAGTAAAGGCAGATACTTTTATATGGATTTGAATACGTGATCGTGGATACCAAGTCTCCTTGTGTTTCAATTAACCATACATCTCAGGAATGGTCGATCTCAGACTGTACAAGACTACACTTTATTTACATTCGTACATATCATTCTCTGAAGTAATACCTTACGGTGGTTCTGGAAGCTAAATAGAAAAAGAAAAAATCTTTACGCAGTAACAGTTTAAGCTAAAAAAAATATGCCATAAAAACTGCCAAAACTCTGGATAACTTAATTATATTAAATTAGTGTAAACAGAAGTTGGAGATAATAACTTTGTTATAAATGAATTAATAATTTAATGTACAATTATAATAATATACAATAATAATAATGTTCGTTAGGTAAATTCTTCCTAAACTTTTCATCATGTACCCAGTATCAATTATAGTTGAAGAATTTTATAACTTTTTTACGAAATTAACAGAATTTTTATTAAGCAGAATGAATTATTACTTTTATATCAGTATTGCTTTGTTTTTCTTTTCAGTACCTATTCCTAACAATCTCTTCAAATAATTTCCATTTAGTTAACTTATCATGCTTATTGAATTTATTAAAAGCATTAAATTTAGCTTTAATGATATTTAATATTTTCAACATTATTTCTATTAAAACGATATTTATTTTCGTGCCCATATATATATGAGAGAGAGACTATTAATTATTAGTCTAAAAATGTTCAAAATGACGCCCATTGGAATTTAATTTATTAGCTTTAAATCTCGATATTATAATGTCTGTCATTCCATATAATGAGATATATCATTTGATATTTATTTTATGAAAATGTATTCACTGGTTGTGAAGTTACAGTGGCACAAATAAGTACGCCAACAAAGTCAGGGTTATTTATTTGGCAGTAGTGTATCAAGAGAAGAGTTTTCTTGGTAGTCGGGTAAAAAAAGAACGAAAAAAATTATTATTAGAACTGAAACCACTTTCTGAATCTCATAATAATCTAAACCTACAATACTTTTTTCCTTTCTTTTTCTCTTTACTGAACTTATCTAATTAAATTGATACTGCTTGTGTAACATAAATATATACCTTTTAGTCAAGTTTAATTTGCCCGCAATTCAATAAAAATCGACCTATTTATATTTTAGTCAGTGATGTAATCTTATCTCAAAGAAGAGGAATTTTTTTTTTTAGTTATACCTTTTCTATACATTAAATTTTATTATTTTCTCTGTCTAGGTGAGACTTTTTTATAAGATCATTCCAAAGATACATAAAAATATTTTGCTCCAATTTAATAAAACTTAGTTTATTTAGATGATGTATAAATATCACAAAGGTTCAACATAAAGGCCTAACTCTTCTTTCATTAAAGATAAATATACTAAATTGATCGTTATTCTCATGCTTCTAGTAACATCAAAAGCTTTACTGATTTGTACATAAAGGTTTTATAAAAGATTTTGGAGTGTTTTTCATTTTAAGCTAGATAAGAATAATTTTACTTAAAATAGTAATTATATATTTACATAGTGAAAAAACTCATAGCAATTTTGGTAACAAGAAATTAAAAGAAATAAACATAAATCATTTCAAACACCAATCATCTTCTGTTAAATTGAAGATTCTAACCAAAAGAGCTCTGCATATATATATATATAAATAAATTTTTTTATAAGTTTTTCGGCTCTTATTTTGAATTGGACGAGAATTACCAACCGCGAGATGTAAGATGATTGCAGCCTTCTAAAAATGAACCCACCGGGTTGGTCTAGTGGTGAATGCGTCTTCATAAATAACCTGATTTGAAAGTCGAGAGTTCCAGCGTTCAAGTCCTAGTAAAGTCAGTTATTTTATTTTAGGATCGTGGATACTGGTGTTCTTTGGTGGTTGGGTTTCAATTAACCACACATCTCAGGAACGGTCGAACTGAGGCTGTGTACAAGACTGCACTTCATTTACTCTCACACATATCATCCTCATTCATCCTCTGAAGTATTATCTGAACGGTAATTACCGGAGGCTAAACAGAAAAAGAAAAGCCTTCTGAAAACGGAAAAATTACAAATTTCACAAAAGGAAACGCTTACACAGTATATATTAACCTTAGTATATACCTTATACCTTCCTCATATACATGCATTTAATCACACAACATTCATATTTGGTTTTAACGAGATATGGGTCTATCCTACACATCTTAAGCCTTTTGTGAGGCTTTCTTAGGTTTTTGTCTAATCTAGGTTTTTGTTTAATCTAAGCTAATATTTCCATCTCCATTCTTTGCGTTAAAACTTAAAAATTTGATTATTAAAATTATTATCTGTTTCAGAAATAGGATATTCCAAATATTTGTGTTTGTTTGTTTTTAGAACACCTTAAATTCCTATTTATTAGCCTCATTAGTGTTGGCATAATCAACATAAATGGGTCTTCTCCAAAGACACAATAGTCTCTAAAAATAATTCTGGAACATTAATATCAAATTAAAAAATTGGTTGCTTTCCTGAAACTCTATCTACGTACTCAAAGAACATATTTTGTAAAATCATTTCGTGGAATAAGAAACTCTTAAGTTATCAAAGGGCTGTGAATTTCATCTTTTAATAATTTTTTCAAGGAGCACAATTTTTTACTTTTATTCTAGATGATTTATTATCACAGGGTGGCTCCATAGCAGTAAATGCTAATTTAGCACTCTCTTTGCCCGGTTACGGGTAGATTTCCCTTCAAAAAAAAAAACACTAAACTTCAGTAAAATATTACGTAGAATTTATCGTTAATTTTTAAATATTTTTTTCTGACTCCTTAAACATTTCTGACTCGTCATTAAAAATCAAACTTAGTTCTCATTTTAATAACAAAATAATGCTAATAATAGTATGATTCGAGTTCATAGCTGAACATTAAAATGTTCTTGATATCTTTTTTTATTCCAACTTCATTGCAGTTGTTTTACTTTTTTTATTCCTTGTACGAAATAAAGGAAGTATTATGATCGCGAAAAATTTCGGTTTTCAGATTTCAACAGAAATATCCATTTTGACCATCCCTGAATTCATTTCGATTAGTTTCGACGTGACGTCTGAACGTACGTATGTACGTAGTGTGTATCTCAAATAACTTAAATACGATTAGCCGTATGATGTTGAAATTTGGGATTTAGGGCTGTTATATCATCTATTTGTGCGCCTCTTCTGTTGATTGATTCAACTGGACAAACAGTGCGCCCAAAAAGGGCAAATTCAAAAAAATTAGAACTTTGGACTTTTTCTTAACTGCAATAATAAGCCCTCATTGTGAGCTTTTCAACGATATATCATAAGTGGTACTTATGTTCATTGGTTCCAGAGTTATAGGCAAACAAAATTTTAATCAATAAAATATTTGGATCTTAGGGGAAGGCACATCGGTTCGAATCAGATTTCATCTCCTTTTTTTTAATTTAAATATATTGATTTATTTAATTAACCACTGATTAAAAAAAAAAAAAATTACGATGAATAATAATTCAATAATGACGAAAACAAATATGAAAAATATCAGAATTTTTTAATAAAATAAAATTTTATGTACTTTTCATTTTATAAATATGTGTAAATGTAATTTAATAGGCGTACAAGGAAGTCATGTGTTGTACACATCAGATTTTTTATATTTGTAAATTGGATTTCTCCCGTAAAAATTAAGCCATCTATTTCTTTTTCTGTTTTTATTTTAAGTTCAAAACATATTAAAAGTAGTTGAAAAACCCCGGATTGAGATTATATCCTTTGAAAATTATGAATAGCGTTTTTTGGCCATTATAAAAATATTTATACTAGGTTAGCTTTTTTTAGTTTTTTAATTAAATATAAACTAACTATAGGTCATCATGACACATGAAACATTAAAGAATGTTTTAATAAATAAAAGAAAAAAAACAAAGCAATAATATAGGTCGAGTGTTTCTTTATTGACATTTATATGTTTATATACTTTACTATCTACGCATGAATGAAGAAAAAAATCAATATAAATTAAATGAAACGCGTTACGTTTTAGCATGTTTTTTTTTTTTTTTTTGTTTGCATCGTATTTATTTCATTTCAAGTTTATTATATTTATCTCTCTATTAATTTTAATTTTTCGCTCACTTGTTCTAAACTGTTTTATTTTTTTACTTGTGAGTAAAATCTGATAAATGTTAAATAAAAATATATATTTAATTTTTTTTTTTTAGTTTTATGGTAATTAAAAAGTTAATAGACAGACGTGTGAATAAGAAAGGAAGAAAAACTTTTTTCTTATTAAAAGAAAAAAGATTCAGAGAAACAACATAAAAATATTACTAACGAACGTGATCTAAATCCTTTGGAATTAAGACAATTTTTTTATTATATTCCAATCAATTTTCTTGAATTTTTAAGCAAAAAAAAAAAACTTTTTAAATAACAGTATAACGTCAAGTTATCAATATTGCCTTATAATAATCCAGTAGTAAGTATTTTTACATGCAAGAATCTATTTTTTTTTTTGTCTTCAGTCATTTGACTGGTTTGATGCAGCTCTCCAAGATTCCCTATCTAGTGCTAGTCGTTTCATTTCGATATACCCCCAACATCCTACATCCCTAACAATTTGTTTTACATACTCCAAAAGTTGCCTGCCTGCACAATTTTTTCCTTCTACCTGTCCCTCCAATATTAAAGCAACTATTCCAAAATGCCTTAATATGTGGCCTATAAATCTGTCTCTTCTTTTAACTATATTTTTCCAAATGCTTCTTTCTTCATCTGTTGCCGCAACACCTTTTCATTTGTTACTTTATTCACCCATCTGATTTTTAACATTCTCTTATAGCACCACATTCCAAAAGCTTCTAATCTTTTCTTCTTCAAGAATCTGTAAAATGAAAAACAAATTCATTGAAATTGGTAAAAATAAGGCTTGGGCCTACAATATACACAGAACGTTCATCCTGTTTTATTTTTTGTTTTTTTTTGAAGTCAGTTAAAGAATAAAGTAATTTATAGATTAATAATATAATCCAATGATTTTTTTTTAAATTTATAGTTTTATTTTACAGCAAAATCACTTTTCTTAGAGCTGATGCACTAAAGACATAAATTGATGTACTTATAGGTCGGCATATGTAGAATAATCAAACGATTAATAAAACTCAGTAATAAAACTGTTGAATAAAAATAGTTTATTTTTATATTTTATTACAACCTACGATTTTATTTGTAAATTTTTTTTTTCAATTGCATATAATAAAAATTTTATTATCAAACGAAACATCTAAGATGAAATGTAATAAAATATTGTTTTATATGTGAATATATAAAAGTACTATTTCAATTTAGTACATATCTTATTTATGGTTTTTTCTTTCTCTTCTTTCCTTATTTTTTTTGAAGATTCAAAAGAATTTAACTCAGTTTCTGGAATTTATTCTAGATTTTTTATTATGTATTTACAGCTAATTAGAAACATAAAAAATTTACCAAAAACTATTTTCTATCTGCTCGCGTTGTATAACTGTACATAATTACATCAGCATTATTATGGTTTAAAAAATATTATAAGAAAAAAATACTATTCTTATGTGATTAAAAGTATTTAAATAAAATAACTCTTAAGTTTAAAACGATGTACTGGATATTGGTTAAGGGATCTCAACTTTCTTTATACAACAATATTCTGCTTTACAGGGCTTTCTTGAAGCCGATATGAACTTACGGAATTGAACTTTAGGACACAACCAGTAACACCAATGTGAAGAACATACAACGGTTCCAGAATAAAATACCACGGAACATCACCCAATTGCCATGGGGCGCAAGGAATACTGAAATCCACGATTACATAGGTATTCCATACGTTCGAGAAGAAGTTGGAGACCTTTTCCGAAATATTTGTCCAGGTTGGAAAACCATAACCCACTGGGATGGTCTAGTGGTGAACGCGTCTTCGCAAATCAGCTGATTTCGAAGTCGAAGTTCCAACGTTTAAGTCCTAGTAAAGGCAGTTAGTTACTTTTATACGGATTTGAATACAAAATCGTGGATACCGGTGTTCTTTGGTGGTTGGGTTTCAATTAACCACACATCTCAAAAATGGTCGACCCGAGACTGTACAAGACTACACTTTACTTACATTCATACATATCATCCTCATTCGTTCTCTGAAATAATACCTGGCGGTGATTTCCGGAGGCTAAATAGGAAAAAAAAAGTTGGAGGAGCATGTTAATCATCATTTAGCTTTGGATATACTTGGCAAAAGTGAAGACGTTAGGATGGTGATAAGGTTTCATGTGCTTGACCTGGTTGATGGACGGTTGTGATGATCAGGTTTTTTTGGATACAACACTCACAATTATTTATTTATTTTTTTTTTGGTTATTCAAATTTATGGATGCTTACGTTTATTATTTATCTGTAGTTATCTTTAAGTTAAACTTTCATAAATTGCTGTTCTATTTAAAGTTAATATTTTATTTATTTTATTCTATTAACGTAACCGACTTGGTTAATCGTGTGACGGTATTTATTTATATTCAAAGACACTATCAAATATTGTTATTTAATATTTACTAGTATTTATTCGCAGTATTTATCATGTATTTAATCATATTGTTTACTTGTGGAGGATTATCATTAAATGATCAAATTTCACGTGATAGTCTCTCATATTACTTACTTAAACAATCGAATTCAGCAAAAAAAAATTAATTAACCATATCTTAAAACAACATTTTTATACATCGATTAATTTAAAAGTTATTTTTTAAGTACGATTATTTATTTTCATATTTGTAATGACTCCATTCCCCTATGTGTTTTCTTAAACCATAAACAAACAAATCTTTTTAAGAATGTTAAACAGAAAAATTTTGGTTTTAAGTCTTTTTTAATTTAAAAAAAAATATATAAAGTATTTATTACAGTTCAGAGGATGTATATAGTGGGAAGTATTATAAAAATCCGATAACCATCTCAGTTAAAAGCTGAGTAATTATTTAAAGCTACATATGAGAAAACACAAACCATCAGACAAGTTCGATAGTTGTAAACATCTCTATTAAATTCATTAATATCAGAAATATATAGTAATTATACAGATTCCCATACATTGTGCAGTTTCAAAGAATGACTGGGGTAAATGACTAGGTAAAATCCGAGGAATAATTTCGGGGATATGTTTCATGGGAAAGGAATAGTTCTAAAGATTGCAAAACGAGACAAATTCACCTAAAAAAGTATGTTTTAATGTATTTTTGGTAGAAAGTGCCTATCCCACATCGCAATTTCTAGAAAAATTGGAATATCTTTGATTAAAGTAAGTAATGTATGACTTTACCGTAATATATTCCGTAATAAATTGTTTTTAATCCAAATATAAAAGAAGTAGTTAGGGATTCCTTAAAGGAATCTCTCAACCATTCTCAGGTTTGTTTTGGGAGTAGTTCTGAACTTTGATTGATTTAGCTAATTCAATTAAATCGAGCATTCTTAAATAGATAATAAGACCTATAATCTCTCTATTTCCAGTGGTTTAATTTTAGATAAAACAATTTGAATTTTTTTTTTTTGTGATATTAATTATTTTCAGAATGAGTTATCTTTTAAGATAATAATTAAGAATAAAAATGCACCAAAGCATGATGACCCCTTTTGTTTATCCTGCTGGGAGCTCGACACTACGGAGCATGTGGTGTTTGCCTGTCGGACCTGGGACAGGGAGCGTTTTCAGTATGAGTTGATCACTGGGCCACTTACGGTAGAGAGTAGCGTAGGCCGTATGTTGGCGAATGAGATACAATTCCGTGCTATATTTGATTTTATCATACGGGTCCTTCAACAGAAGGATAGGGCTGCTGGGACGACGGGAGGATGAGGGACAGCTCCGTACTGAGCTGCTATTCGTTTGTGCATGCAGAGATGGGTAGCAGTGATGAGGCACGGGGACTCTCTCGTCCTCTTGTAGAAAAGACCGTAGTCCCGGTGTGAATGCTCTTTTGGGTGTTCTCGTTTGAGGCAAACAAGGCATAAAGACTGAGTCCCGGCTCCTAGGGTGGGAGAACAGGAACGACTAGTCGAGCCTGGTAACCCTACTCTGGGAATTAGAGGCAGGCATTAGTAGATAAGATCCAGCCGGCGTCTAAAAGGACACTCCCCCGGATTGTGTTATGCTTCAGTGTGGAATCAGATTCGGGGGAGAGGGGAGAAAAAAATGAAAAATTTAAACTTTATTGTGCTATTATTATTATGGAAGAAAAATATTTATTTCTGCAAACAACTTCCATAATATTATTCACGAATTTTTTTCTGAGTATTTTATGCTTTTGTTTTTTGTAATATTGAAAATTTTGCTTCGTTTAGTACTAATTAAAATCTGCCACATTTTGATATAATTGTTTTAAATAAACTAGGTTTTGCGGACTTTATTCATACTATTTAACACAGATCTCTACAAATTTCGTCTAAAACTTTTATGTGTTTATTAACCATTTAACAAAGTTATTTTACACCAAATACATAATAATATATTCTTTGGCCTCAATCTTTTGTCTTTTACCCTAGATTTATGAAAAACTACAAGCAACAAAGAGTTGTGACTTTTTTGAGGTAGATTTCATACAAAACCACTAAATTTATTCCTTAATTTGTGTCTCAAGACTTTTATGTCTGGCTTAATTTTACCGAAGGCGCAGAAATGAGGTGAAATCTTTCGCCAGCCGATATACTTAGTAACTAAACACTGTCAAACCTATGTTTATATGAACTTTGTTCTTATTTTCACAAGTAGATCATGTTTTGAAAGTTTGTTACATTCTTTGTCAATCTCTCTGTAAACGAATGATTATGCTATTATCACTTAGTTTGTTTTTCTCTTTTATCACAGTTAATCATTCTTATATTCTAGTAAGATTAAAATATAATTTCTTTAGAATTCTATATTTATTGCTTTTACATTATTCACGCTGGATTGACTTAAAATTGGTAAATGTTAAGCGATTTCCGTGATAAATAACTATTAAAACGTTTTACCATTAAAGAAACCAATAATACTTAAAAAATAATTCTATATTTATAAGTAAAAATTTTACTTATTTTATTTATTCATGATTGGTAACATTTTTTGAGAATAATATATTATACATATATATATATATTTTTTTTCTAATAGAGTTTTAGAAAATAAAAAAGTTTCAGGTAAATTATTTCTTTTAATTATATTCAATCCATACTCTTGATAAAATAAACCGATTTCAAAGATCCTTCTATGATTTTTACAGAAATTTTCGATAATGTAATAGTATGATTCTGTCAGAAAAACTTCAACGAAAAATTTTGACTCAAGTCATTTAAAGATATATTTTATTTATTTTCTTAAAATAATTAACATAATTCACTCAAATAATAACTTGGCAATCTATAATAATAATTACATCCCTTGCTAGATCTACTAAGGAAATAAGTTAAGTAAAGTTTCTTCTCTTCTAATATGGTTGCGTATCAATATTCCAAGTTAATCCTACCACCAAAATGCAGATGATAACCAACCCTACAAATAAAACCTTCATTCTGTTAACTACGGGGATTGGCTGTATAATGGAAAACTTTATTATCAGAGAATACAACTCTGATTGGTTCCTCTTGTCCTTCAGTCGATTTACATGCCTCACAGCCATAACAACGTCTGGAGGCAGATAGTGTATAGCAACCGATTAATATAACCCTTTTGTGTAGTAAAACAAAGCATACCCTCCTTCAACTCAGCAGGGGAATTGTTTAAACTAATGGTTGAAAACTGAACACTTCCATAGAAACTTAGCTGATTCTCTTTTTATCGTTTCTTTCTTTTTTTTTATAATTTTTTATCAACATTAAAGTTCTCAACTTCTGGATTTCCTGCTAATGCCTTTTCTTTATACCCGAATTAAGCTTAAAAACCCTATTTTAAGCTTTTCTTAAAAGCTTAAAATAAGTTTTATTTTTAATAAAAAGTAATAAAATCTATTTGAAAAATTGCATTTAAATTTAAGTAAAAATTTTCCAGTTGTAGTTATTGTAGTTGGTGATTGTTATTAATTAAATACAAACTTCAAAATATTTAAATCTTAAAAATATTTTTCTTTTTAATGGGTTTTTTGATGCCAAGTTATTTATTTGATTTGTTTTTTATTTACGTTTATTCCTTTTGTCTATTATAAGCTTAGGTGGAATCAAAAGACACCAAATTTCGTAATGGCGTGGTAAGGGTTTTTGATTTTCACCCGGATGGTTGTTAGTTTGAATCCCGTTCAAGCTTGTATTTTTTCTTCGCTACAAACAAGATTTATTTTCCATTTTTATTAAAAAAAAGTAATAATTAATTAATCAATCAGCCTATTTTTGTTTAAGACTAAATAAATTTGACACCATTCTTACGAGAAAATATTCTGACATTAATTAACGAAGCCTTCCAACATTCCTATTTATTAATTAAACCGTATATAACTTACAAATATTCAAAGGTAAATCTTTATATTATCGCATAATATATAAAAAAAATTATAAAAATATCGTTAAAATATTATTAAAAAAATAATAATACTTTGGAATAATAATATTGCACTAAAAAAAATAATAATAATAATATTTTGCTTTACTTCTTCTATTATAGCTTTAAAACATAATGCAATACGAAGAAATACAATCAATAATTCAAAAACAATTGAGGCAATGTGTATAATACTCATGTTGTTTTCAATTTTTATTCTGATGTAGCACTTGTAAAAGAGGAAAAAATTTGAGAGTGCTAACAATTCAAATGATTACAATAAAAGATGATTTTAATATTCGATGATAATATTGAAGCGTAGATTAAAAAATATTTTAAAAAAATAATGTATTTTCTTATTACTGTAAGAGACCTTTTTACTTTCCTGGTATCATACCTTTAGAGCTATGCTGCAAAAAGGAAAGTACGATAATCAGTGAAAAAATGAGATTTTTTTCATTTTTAGATGTTTCGTGACCCAGAATTCCCATAAAATAAAAAAAGGTTGGTGGGGGGGTAATTTTCGTACGTATGTACAGCTGGTAAGTAAGTACATATGTGCTAGAAGCTAAATAATTTTTGACTGAATAAACTGATTTTGATGAAATTTGGCACACAAGAGACTCGTGCATATGGGGCAGTTGATTGATTTCATATATGTTATATTAAAAAAAAAAAAAAAAAAAAATGAAAGCTGAGCTTACTAAACCAGTAGCATATCAGTAGTAACATACATTTAAATTAACATATAAACTTGAAATATTTCATAAATTACGTCGTAAGATTTTTAAATCCGGAAAAGAATTGTGTAAAGCCTTTTTATTGATTTTCTTTTATTCATATAAATTATTAGTTTTAATCATAATTTGGTTAAAATAATTTTATAAAACTAATATTTTTAAATAATTCTACTTATTCATTTATTTTCAATAATTTAAAATTTAAAGGAAATATTTACAATTTTATTTATATATATTTTTTTAAGTACAACATTTTTTATAATGTTTCTTACGTCATATCCAATTAAATAAAATTACTTCAGAACGGGAAAATACTGGATTAACAGGTTAGTAAAGCAATAATTAACCAATAATAGTGTGTGCGCGCGCGCGCGTGTGTGTCACTTAGCTTATAATATAATGAAACCTGTGTTACAACAAATTTAATTTATTTTATTTTACGTTATGGGAATTAATATTCAATATTTCGTTTTATTCAATATTATATTTCGTTTTAATACAAACATCCTTTTTAATTTTTATTTTTAATTTTTTTATACAATGAAGCTTTTTTTTTTGTAAATAACCACCAGTATTGAAAATTTTTACGTTGTTAATAGGGACAGAAATGTTGAAAAAAATTCAAGTCAATTTTTTCGTTATTCTAAAATATAATGGTTTAAAAAAACAGCCTATGGCAAATAAAATTTTAGGAAAAGCCAAGTCATGTGTTATCTCTTCAAACACCACTGGGATTGAACTTACTTAATGGTTTACAGATCTCCCAAAAGTCTCCTACTTGCTGGATTTTTTTATCAGCTCGGACATTTCGTCCACTATGATGACCACTTTCCTGACGAATCCGTGAGATACTTAAGCTCAACAATGGGGAAGTCTGCTTAGCGCTCCACGCCTAATGAGAAGCGTACTGATCTGGCAGGCAGGGACTACCCGTGGGAAGTGTTGAATCTGGTTTTTTGACAAGAGAAGGATCAGAAGGAAATGGCAGTGCCACATTAGGCCAAACGATAGGACAGCCCTGAGAGGGATTCTCAAATGTTAGAATGCTAAAGAAAATCAAAAGTGAGTTATTCAGGGATTTAGTTGAAAATCTGTCCCCTCTCAAGAGAAACGATTACTCATTATAGAAAGTAACGAAGAAATTCGGGCGGCCACGTCTCTTATTTCCTCCTTTAAGAACTCCCGTCGGATGGACTTGTTATGATGTCGAGACCTGTTTGCTGGATATCTTGGCACGGTGTTCCGAGTATATGATGAACAGGGATCAGATGAGGGAGAAAATTTTAACATTTTGAATAGCCCTATCCCTTTAAGTTAGCCCATAAATGATTTATTTGATTAATTAAAACAATATTGAATAATTACAATCATCTTTAATTAAGAAAACTTTTTTTATATTTCTCCATGCAAAATATTTTATACACCATGTGAACTATACAAGTAAAAGAGTTTGAGTCTAGATACCTCAGTGAAGTAGTGCAAAAATTTTTATCTTTAACCAGAATTTTTTAGGTAAATTTCATGAGAAAGCTATCTTCTGTAATGGGTTGATTCGACTTCCGGAAAATTTCGACATATCTTCGCGTTTCACATCCCCCAGACCCCAAAACCACCGTCAGCTCAAAAGTTTATACAAACCTTTGAGCTTAAGGTGGTGTATATATATATATATATATATATATATACATTTATATATATTTCACTTTCTTGTGGACACGATAACTGCCTTAATTTGGCGCCAGTCACTTTTAAATTGTTCCCTAAAAATAACTCGACCCAAAATCTCGGTTGAGGTCATTAATTGGCAACATCGGACCATGGGAATAAAAGTGGCTTTTCCGAAAAAAAAATTGATATAACTTTCTTATTAAGTAAAATATCGAGTTCGTTTAAAGTTTCTACTCTTCTTTTGATAAGGGTCTAAAATTTATCTAAGTAAAGTTTTTTGGTATAACTAATTATTGGCCTAAGGGGTGGAAAAAATGGGGTTTCGAAGGCAAAAAACCATACCTACCTTAATAGATACAGTATCGAATCGGTTGAAGGTGATCGTTAGTCCTCCAAACATTACCTAAAACTTTTGTCTGAAACAATTTTTGATATAACTTACGGCAAGAAATGACCAAAATATTGCTGGAATTATAAAATGGGGTTTGTCGTATGCTAAACACTTTTGGTGAAACTTTTTTTCACATGCAACCATTGTCGTATTGAATAAATGAGTAAATTTTAACTTTTTCTTAACTTTAAGGTGGAAATTTTATTTATTCCCCTACTTAGCACTGGTAAAATCTACCTCCGCCTTCCAGCGTGCCGAAAGAGATTTTTTTTTCTATATTTAAACCTATTTAACGATCAGCTTGCTTTTGATAAATATTTCGATAACCAACATCCAACAATCACAAAATTTGTTGAAAAATTTAGAATTGATTTATTAATAAACAATTTTTTTTATAGGCATATTATTTTAAATAAATATATTTTGATAGCATAAATTACATCATCATGCAGTTAAATTAGCGTATCTACAGTATAATAAATGTAGGCTACGTTATACAGATAAAATTTATTTATAATTTCCTTCGTTAACTATTTCAGTAATAATATTTGAATTGCTGCAATTGAATATAGACTGTTTCTGAATATAAATGCATTAATTTTAATAACTGAATAATAAATATGATTTGATGCAACTTAAGTGTTAGATAGTTTACGTTATAGAAATAAAGACTTACTTGTTCAAAACCAACTTACACCGGTTAAAATCTGTAACCGGTATATAATTTTCCGGCTTAAACTATTCCAATCTGTTCTTTCCTCAAGCATATTATAAATAAATAGACCGACAAAATTAATTGCCTTCAACATTTTTCTATTTATTAAAATTAAACGCTAAAATTAATTGATGTAAAGTGACTTCAATTATACTAAAAACCGACACAATTTCGAAAAAAACAATTAAACAGTTTAGATAAAATTCTACAGTGTAACATGTACATTTCAAAAAAATTATTTTATTTTTTTAAATTTCGTTATGAAAAATAAACCAAGTGGGTAAGCTTACATTACCTCACTCCAAATAAATATAGTAATTATTAATCGGGAAGTGCATATGTGAATTTACATGGTTCTGTACTCGACGCCCGTCAAATATTCTAGTTTTAATTGCTTCATCGTTGTGTCTTATGCCTTTTTTATCATTAAATTATTTCATATTACTTTATTTTTTATCATTTTTCGCTATCATAACCACCTCTCTGCGCTACTGTAATTTTTTTATAACTTAACCGAGAAATTTTTTTTTCACAATCAATTCCTTAAGTGGAACCGTAAGTAAATAATCATTTGTTAATAAGCACGTGATAAGAGAATAATTTTCTTTCCTCCAGACATCCACTGATGACTGGGAAACGTTATTGTGATCGAATATATTAACACTTTACTAACTTTTGAATCTAAAATTAATTTGTTATAAATTTATTTAAATACAATTTATGTATTACTTCATATAAATACCGGTTTTTTGAAACAAAAATATAATTAATCGATTTCCTTGTAAAGAAAAACCCAAACTAGAAGTTATACTATACAAACTTCTTTCTTTTTCTCTTTTAGCCTCCGGAACCACCGTAAGGTATTACTTCAGGGGATGAATGAGAACAATATCTATGAATGTAAATGAAGTGTAGTCTTATACTAACCCAATGTTGATTTCACTAAACAGAGCCTTTAAAACAAATAATAAAACCTTTATTCATCATCAAACATTTATATATTTGTACTACAACTACAGAATAAAATTAAATTAAAAATAAATGAAGTATAAAAGAATATAAATAATAAATTCTATTTAAATCTACGAGTAATTCATGAATATAAACATTAATTTGCCAGTCTGTAAAAATTCAGTAGTACGAGAAACCACAGAAATTCATTTTCCTTACTTTTATATTCAGGTTCTTCAGATGGAAGTCTTATACATTTAATAATAAAAGTGAAGTAGTGTCCTTAATTAATTTTTTCTACTGGTTAATGAAGGAAAATGCTCTAACGAAGAGGCTGATGTGTTTTACATTTTAATCAAAGTTAACTTCGATAGAGGGCGTTGAGGTTTTCATGGAGAGTATTCTCCGTTTGAGGAACTTCTCTTACCTGCATCCCAACCGGTAAAGTTTCACTTAATCCATATCAAACCCTTAACATTCCGTTGCACGAATTTTTTACCGGAAAAAAAATAATTTTTTTTTTTGTTTTTACTTCCTTGTACGAAGGAAATATTGTGATAGCGAAAAAGCGGAAAATATCGATTTTCAGATTTCAACGGAAATATCCATTTTGACCATCCCTAAATCCATTTTGGCTAGTTTCGGCGTGAAGTCTGTACGTACGTATGTACGAATCTCGCATAACTCAAAAACGATTAGCCGTAGGATGTTGACATTTTGGATTTAGGACTGTTGTAACATCTAGTTGTACACCTCCCTTTTTGATTGCAATCGACTGGATCAAAAGTGTCCAAAAAACCCAAAATTCAAAATATTTGGACTTTTTCTTAACTTCAGTAATAAGCCCTCATGAGGGCTTTTCAGGGATAAGTGGTACTTATTTTCATAGGTTCCAGAATTATAGCCAAATGAAGTTTTAATTATGAAATATATGGATCTTAAAAGGGGTAGGCACATCGATTAGAATCAGACTTCCTCTCTTTTTTTTTAACTTTTGATTGTAAAAAAACTTTACTATGAATAATAATAACAATAATAATTTCATTTCGCAATGAAAAAAATGTGTAAAAATAACAGATATATATTTATATATATATATTAATGAAATACAGTTTTACGTATTTTTCATTTTAAAAACGTGTGTATGTAATTTAATAGGCATACAAGGAAGTTATGTGGTGCCCACATTATATTTTTTCTGTAAAATAACGTTCCATGGTGTCTTGATGGAGATATATGTAACTTTCTCTTAAAAGTTTCAACAATAAAATTAAATACTCCCAAATTGTAAAATCTATAAAATTTTATTGAAAAATGTTTCAAAAGTTATATTAGAACTTTTTTGTAATTTTTTAAGTCAAAACTACATTATTATATTAATGCAAAACATTGCTTTTGTTATAAAACACACCTAACAAAAAGAAATATTATAACAAAAAAAATTTATAAAAAAAATATTAACATTTTTTGCAAGAGTTAAATTAAATAAAATAGGGTTAAGATTTTTTTATTTAAATTATAATAATGAATATATCTCTCTTAAAATAATTATTTTTGTACTAGTTAAAAAAAAATCAAATTTAATGATTGGTTTCGTGCACAGAAAACATTTAGTTAAAAAATAATGAAGAATTTACAATACGAGTAATTTAACTTAGCTGTTGGATCTGTTTTATTTACAATGCACAGAAATTTTGGAAGGGAGAGTTTGGATTGCATTTTTCTACTCCCCCTTGCGTTAATTGTGTAAAAAATGATTCAACAGAAGCGTAAAGTCATTGAAGCACAGCAGGAGTTGCATTAATGTTCATATCAACAGTTTATGATATAGCCTAAAACATGTAACGTTAGCAACATTCATTTATCTTTCTGTTTTAATTTATTGGCACTAAAAAAATAACATGATATTTTACAAATGTTAAAACAAACATACTTTTCCTTATACTGTAAATAAAATAAATATTATAACTGGAAAATTAATTTAAAAAGTTTGCTGCTGTTATTTGAATATTAATCTGAATAATTTTTTTAAAGTTAAAAATCCTGTAGTGAAGTAATCCTCAGCAAAGTCTATGTGTGTGTGTGTGTGTATGTGTGTGTGTGTGTGTGTGTGTGTGTGTGTGTGTGTGTGTGTGTGTGTGTGTGTGTGTGTGTGTGTGTGTGTTGCGGGCGCGCGTGTGTAGTTAAGTTAGAACGAATAATTTATTAGTTAAAGAACTTAAGTAAAACAAGACAAATCAATTATAATGACAATAGGAATAATAATGACAATAATAAATAAACAATGATCCTAGTAATCATTACCACAGCAATAATAATAGTAATAATAATAATAATAATGAACAGTGATTATATACAAAACAGAATTTAAAGTAATTGTCAGGATTTATTCACAGGTAGATTAATGAAAACCAGAATTCAGTTTCATTGAAGACATTAACATGACCACTAGTTTTAACACTTTTAACCACTAGTCTTGTATTAACAACATTAATACAATAGATAAGACAAGTATAAAGTTCTTACACTGCAAATACCTTTGCTGTTCACAAATAAAACTACACTAACAGTTTATGAATGAAATTTAGTACATTATCTCTTTCTCTTATTTATGTATATATTCATGTATTTTATGAGTCATATTTTGTTTATACAGACTAGGTAATATATTGTAATATTGAAAACACAAACACACACACCACGTCATAGCTACAGTGTTGAGATATATTTATATTCAACTTAAAATTTCCGTTTAAATAAGCTTTCACAGATCCTAATCATAATACAATTTGTTTCATTAATTATTAGTAGATCTGATTCAAAGTGAAAGTAGTTAAAATAATTGGAATTATAATATACAATCTTAAATTTCTTATCTTCAGTTTCCTCCAAATCTTTTTATATATAGCTAATCTTCATGATAAGTAATTACTTTATCATCAAACTCTCTCACCGTTCTCTTCATTCAATCACGCTTAGCTAGTTTGTTATTTACGTGAGTTTATTTTTCTTTGAATAACTTATTCAAGAGTTGTTGGTGTTTCTCTTTTTATTAATAATATATGTAAAGAGTTCATGAGTAGGGAGTTATATTTTCTAGAAATGGAAGTGTCAGACCTCAAGACTTGAGCTTGCATGACAATGCAAACATATATATATATATATATATATATATATATATATATATATATATATATATATATATATATATAACAAGCAGAGTAGAATGTTGCTTTTTCTTTTCTTTATAACAACTTGTCCCTCCCCTTTATTATCCTCTTCCTTCCTCCCACCGGTTCTTTCTCCCTCTTTTAAACTGGTCTTGTATGACCCTCTTTTTAAAGATCTAAACAATAAAAAGATAATTATGCAAACTTCCATTCATCAAAATAGTAGTGCACTCATATGTAGATGGATGTGGGCCAAAACTTATTTTATGCATTTTATATTTTCTTTTTAAGTTTACGTAAGGAAATAAAACAAAAATTTATAAGAAAAGTTTATAAGAAATAAAACAAAAATATTTTAATGGTCATTAAATAAAAATTATAACATACATGGCCAATTTTTTTTCAATTTATATCTGCTTCAGCCTTATCTTTCAGAGAACTTTATATCAAACTGAACAACTTTCTATAATCTTTTTAACAAACCCGAAATCTTCAATTGAATCGTATCTGAGCTTTTCTATACAATACAAAAAATTACAAAAGAAAGGCGACACCCAAAAAAATTGATTTTTTAGAATCATTTTAAAAAACTTAAATGACTACCATGTTAAAATAATCTTAATGTTGAATTAAGGTAAACCGTGCTGTTAGATAATTAAATTACATGAGTCCGTTTACTTAATTCTGTAAAATTTATTCTAAAAGTCTTTATTTTTCAATCTAATTAAAATAAGGGAATATGTCATTCATATGAGTAAAATTATCAATAATGTCTTAATAATTGTTTTTATTAACTGCCTGCTACTTTGTATTTTTATCTCTCATCAAAAACTAAAAAAAATGACAACTTTAAGTATCAAAAACTTGAAATATATCAGATTACATTTAGTTTTCATAAGTAGATAAATAGATAAAATTGGAAATATTTTTTTAATAAAAGAATTCTTGAATGTTCTAAAAATGTTTAATGTTGGAATTAAAAGTACTTCTAAAATTATATAATTAAATCATTTGCCATCTTTAAGTTAGTGGTTTTTTAATATTTTTTTCTTAATATCCCAAGAGGAATATTCAATTTTTTTTCTCTTAGTTGAAAATGATGTTTTCTCAGCCAATTATTTTCTCATCAGTAGAGATTATTGAAATAAACCTACATATTATCATCATCAATAAGTTAAATTATTCATTAAAATAAATTTTGTGCAGTTTTTTGCAAGTCGTTATTTTATTTTATTTCCTTTTGAAAAAGTATCACCTCATTATAATCTAAAGTTTTTACAAAAAAAAGCCTATAATAAAAGATAGTTATACAACAAAGACCCACTACAATAAATAATAAATATAAATAACAATACTGATAATAAATACAGCAGATAAAGAAACGTCAACGTTTCAACTTGCAGCATCAAAACGAACCACACTTCTAAATTTTCGTCGTTAAATTAAGAACAACTTAACCAATTTTCGTCAAATTTTCACATACGTATCTTAAGACACACTACTACAACGTAGCTAAATTAAAATGAAATTAATGTAGTAATTTTTAAAACTGTTGAGCAACAAAATTTTATTCATAGATCTATAAATGAATAAATGGAAAATATATATTTATTTTTGATTAGTTTCATCCTTCTGGTATTAAATAAGTATTAGTAACTGAATAGAAGTATGATAAAAACGAAGAAATGCAGTGTAATTAGTTTTATATTTTATAAAGTCAGTTCTTTATTATGAAAATAATCAATGTTTGTATATATATCATATTTCTGTTTATTAAAATATTTTCATTAAAAAAAAGGAAAGATAGAAGAAATGATTATTGTTATTGCTAATATAATGCATACGTCATTATTATAATCTACTTTTAAATTTTATAAAAATGTTTTATGATATATGTTTACCTATTCTTATTTGGAAAAATAAACAATGTAGTTAATAATATATACAAACTGAAAATATTAGTCGAGTAATCTTTTACATTAAATATGTTTAAATGAAAGAAATGTTAAATTATTAAATATGTGAAATATTTATTATAAATAAAACAAATTTGTTATTTTAATATCTAATTGTATATTGTTTACTAATAATTGTTATATATTATAAAACATCTTATTACAGTGCATTATTTATATCTGCTAACTAATTAAAATTTTTATAATAGTAATAATAATTTTAACAAAGTATTGCCGTTGTATAAATTATTTTAATCTGTACTGAGAATAGTAGAATTAATTCAACCTTTTTTCGATAATAGTCATCAATTACAAGGAAGTTAATCGTCAATCGGTAAAATTTAAATTATATGTATCTATATATTTTCTCAGTGCTTAATTAAAATTATATCCTTTGTCCTAATTTTTAACCTGAAATATATACTGAGCGGAATTCTCACTTTTCACAATTGTTACAACTCGTATTCTTTTACAATGGATTTTTCTCGAAGCTTTTATTTTAATTTTATGAAGTTCCTCTTTATTTCGATTTTTTTATTTTTTTATTTTGTAAAGTTCCTTTAATAGTTCCATAGTAATGTTTTCCCCATATAATTTAAGTAAGGAATTTTTAACAATAAATTAAATCGTCTATTTAGTGTTTGTGAGAGTCAGTTTTATCATTTTTATTAGATTGTTTTATTATCCAATCAAAATTATGTAAAACAAAACATAGTTTTACTGTCCATACCTCCATAAAATTGAGATCTCGCTCAACTCTCAGTTTTAAAATTTTTTAAAATGGAACGTAAATCTTGCAAATAGAAAACAAATTTTTCGCAAATAAATTTATTGAAGCATAATGGGGATCGGTCGGCAGTTTAAATTTGTAAAGATCCTAATTTAATTATTATGTGCAAATAATAGTAGCTCGTATTTAAGTATTTTCTTACGTAATTAATACCTTCAAAGAAATGTTAGTTTCCTATTATCGAAATCTTTTTAAAATATGGTTTATTCATAGATCAATAACGACATAAGATCATATTAAATTTGATACTGTTACAACATTTTATAAAATAACTTTTTTGTATCGATTTATCTGTCAGTATTTCTTTTAATATTGTAAATATAGTTTTTTTCTTTTATTGTTACGCTAATGTGTTGTTTGAATTAAAATTACAGTTTATGCTGTTCTATATTTAGCGTAAAACAAAGAATATAAAAGAATTTATTAGTTTTAAAAGAGGATATAACTCAATCATAAATTCGATTGTTAATCTAATATTGACTTATTTTAAATTACGGACTTATTAAACATTTACTGTTTACTCCCTCCCACCATCAAACTAAGTCCTACACAAACCATACATCATATTATATTCTCTAAGGAAAATTAACTTCCCCTGCTATTTTTTTGTCTCGTAAAACGATTAGAAAGATATGAAATATCACTATTATAATAAAATATTTAAATGGAATTGAAATTTCGAACCGATATCAATTTTTTAATTGGTATTTTCTTTGTAAACTTAACTTTAAGATTTTGAAGTGATTTATTAATTAAATGTGTTTACGCTTAAGCATTTTTATGATGTATATATGTGTGTTGATATATTATGATAAATTAGCTTCACTTGTTCAATTCAATTTAAATTAAATTGTCCTTGTTCATTACGGTTAGCGTGTACGTATATGGATATACTTTCCTCTGATTTATCTTCCTTTTAAGTGATTGTTAACATGAGTGAATAGCCTTATCATTAGTATGGATTAATTAAAGATGTTCTGTAATGCCGCAAGATCCATATTTTTATACAGTTAAAAAGTTAAACTATAGTAAATATGTATTAGTTAATTCCGAATGCTCACTTTTTAGTTATTTATTTTTCTGTGAGTATCATATTAAACACGTATTAACAAAAAAATGATCGGCTTGAGTTATTGTAGACCAACTATAAAGCTTATATAATCGGCCATCTGTCTATTTCGTTGTACAATAATCTCAGAATCATCCCATTTGGTGTTTTTTTTTACAATTTAATTTGAACCCAAACATAAATCTAAAACTTATTAAAAAAAAGTTGACAACACAGTTGTAAGACTTTCCCGTCACGCGGCTATTTATAAATAAATAATAATTAATATATTAATGACGTATTGTAAAAATTCTACGTTTAATTACAAGATAATAATACTGGCTGGAGGATAAAACAGCAAATTTAAAATCTAGTATTACTAAAACAAAAAATAGCTTCCATTTCAACAACTTTAAACAGTAAAATAATTTTCAGCGCCTTGAAAATGTATAAATTGATACTTCACACTATCATATTTATTACTTTTTGGGTGAACCTCAGTGTGGGAGTCAAACTTCAGTTTTATAAAAAATCTTTTTTTAAAGCAGACTTGATTACAATAAAAAAAAGTAGAAAGAAAGATGTTAAAAAATGCATGACTTTTGGTTGGGTTCGGTCGCTTGGTGGGATTTGGGGCTCCCAGTTTGGTAAAAATAATTTACTAAATTAATCTTTGGTTGCGTTTCATTTTGGTTGTTTATTATATGAAAAACAACCTATCTTAATAAAAAAAAAACATCATAGAGATCATAACAAAGCTTCAAAGTTTAAGCATTTTGTAAAGTAGGTGTGCGATTTTGCAAAAACCTTTTTTGCAGATATTGTTATTTGTTAATTGTTAACAAATGTGCCTAAGAAAAATACGATCTTAATTAAGCGAAAAGCTCTAGATACTGAAGGTGATCTTCATTAAATGAAGATCCCTTTGACCTCATCCCCTTGACCTTTTAAGTTGAAAATTTTATGGCATCAGTGACCCATATGTAGAATTAACCTGACCAAGTTTGGTCAAAATCGGTCCGGTAGTTTTAGAGAAATAAGATTATTTAGAGGAAAACACCGAACACACCCACGTACATACAAATATTAACATACGAAAAATTTCATCCGTTTTTTTTTTTTTTTGTTTTTTGGGTTCTTTAGGTGTCTAAACGTCAAGATCTGGTGAAAACCGCATATGCTCAAATTTTACCGATTACAATACTTTCCCTTTTAGATCTATAGCGCTATCTAGACGGGAAAATAAAAAATAATCCGAATATTCTAATAATTTTAATTCATATTTTTTCAAGTCGATGCAAGAATGACTTTTTACTTTCTCAACAATGACATCTTACATTTACCACATTTTTTATTTAAAAAAAGAAAGAAATTAAAGGACCGTTACCCCCTTAGATTTCCTTTTTTTCAAAATAGACTGGTTTTCATAACTTAAATAACGCTTTCTAATTGCAAAATTCTTTTTAAATGTCATAAATATTATTTATTTTTTTAACTAATCAACTTTGATCCCTTTTTTTTAATGACAAATAAAATATTTGTTCTTCACGGTTTTTTTACAAAGATTTCAATTATCCATAACAGTTACGATAAATTTTATTTTAGAAATCAAATTATTTTTGTATAGTTTTCCAGGTTATGATTAGAATAAATGTATCATACAGAAAAAAAATAAAAATATGCACAATATTTTCTAATACTAATAAGGATTCATTGTTATTCTTTTATAACAAATCCCTTGTCAGTTACAAGTCAAGGTTAGGTTTATTGCAAATTACTGTTATAGTGATTAGATATGTACGCTATATGTGTATGTACATATTAGATATGTAAGCGCGCGCTCGTGGATGTGTTCAACCTGTGTTCAAAGCTCAGAGTGCCGTTATTATCATTACATCATTATTAATGTCCTGCCCTTATGCTCGTCTTGCATCAAATGTAATCAATCGGGTCTCTCCTTAAATCTCGGCTAATCTTACTAAGCCTGTACAACGGCATTTAGTTCCTGTTTGTTCCCAGTCTTTTTATTAATATTAAATTCTTTCTTTTTTTCGTCTTTCCTGTACAAATGGTTTATAACTCTCAAAGAATTATTAACATTTTTAATCAATCTCTTAAACAACTTTTTCTAGTTAATGTTACAAATAATAATTCTTTTCCTATTTAACAGCAGTTTATTTTAGACATTATGGTATATAAATATACTTACTTATATGACAACACTAATAATATCTCCCGTTACATAAATTTAAAAATATATCCAAATTATTAGTTTAAAAAGAAAACACGGTAATTTAGTGAATTTGTACGCTTAATTATTTTATACTTCTTTTTATTGGAATGGAAGGATAATAAATTGCTTATGATGATTACATACCACACAAAAAAACTTTATAAGGTTACTATTCTAAAAAAACGTTTAAAGTTAGTTTTCATAGTAAAATAACAGTAAGTAACATAATATTAAAATTTTCTCAGAAAATGTTTCTTCGAAACTTAATTAAATATATGCGTATGAAATTATCTTTATATAACTATTCAATCGATTTAATCTGCCAAATAAGTAAATTAATTTCTATATGAAAAAATATGGATAGTAATTAATTAAAAGTGAATTTGTTTTGAAAATAATTTTATTGTATATTAATCATATTTGAAGTTTTCCTACATTTTCTTTAGTGTCGTTAAAAATTAAAAAATCGTATAATAAAACTATCCCCATTCATTAAAATGGTAATATGGGAAAAAATAAGAAAAATTATAGGAAAAGTATTAAAGATTATGATTAAATAAGAGTATAATTTATTTTTTTAAATAATAAATGATTGTAATGTAGATAAAGTAAAATGGAAATTTGTTAACTTCTAATCCGAAGTAACTAGTTCGAATCCGGCTCAGACCGGTTAGATTGGACTGTTAAATCAGATCGATTCATTTATATCTCATATTTAATGATAAGGAAAAATTAAGGAGTCGTATCTAGTTTTATGTAATGTATCTTTATCGTTAACAACTGTTAAATGAAAAAAAAATTATTAGATCATTACATTTATAAACCAAATATTTCCCGTAAATATAATTTTTAATCAAAAAAATTACGCCACATATTGATATTTACAGCCAAATATGAACAAAATAAATAAATTATCTTGGCCTGACCATCATAAAAAACCATCCAACAAAAACACAGAAAACCACAAGCGACAAACACTCTCATTTACATCACCTCAAAATCGAACTTGATCTTACTTTTAATCAAAATCATCTACTTTTAGAAGCATGATATACAAACTAAGTAATATACGCATGTCATTTGAAGACCATATAAAAAACCTGTAAAATATATATCACACAATAATGTATATAAGAGTACGCTCATTTACTCATTGCTACACAAAGTAATTTAAAAAAAAAAAAAAAACAAAAAAAACAAATTAACGAACGTAAAGATTTAGAGAAAATAGCTCTCAATTTTAAAACATTTGGATACAATATTTCGTTGAAAACAAAAAAAAAACAAAACAAAAAAAACAATTGTACATGTAACACGTTTGTCAAACTCATTACCTACGAAGTGTGTAAACTGAACTTTTTTGACTGTAAATGCTCTCTACATTGCTCAAATAGAATCCACTTTCAAATGATAAAACGAACATTTTAAAGCTCTCCATAATATAAATTATACTTAAACATGTTACATAATTCACAAAGCCACCATCATTGAAAATAACCTTGATATTCTACACTTACAAAAAAATAGCAAATTTTATTACATTTGAAACGTTATCAAATAAATAAATAATGAAACACACACACACACACACAATAATTATGTAATAAACACACTATTCAAATCTAACAACGTTTTCGATCACATTTTAAAGTCTGTCTAATTAAAAAATATAATCCAGCGAAAAAATTTAATAAAAAAAAAATCCATTAATGTGATAACAGCACAAACAACTGAAGATAGAAAAAAAATCATACTCAAAAAAAATTTAAATCATTTATTAAAGATATTTTATTATAAAACAATTACATTTATTTATTTAGCGTATGTCACCAAAACACAACACCAATTGCAGTCAAAGATTACAAACAAACATTTAATAAATTAACATAAGCTACTGATTCTGAAGTCACCATCAGGAAATCTTCAGGATTCCCTTCATAAGCTGTCCTAGGGCAAACTTCTGTGATGTGTTTAACAGTTTGATTTTCACCACACTCACAATGTGGCGTCGTTGTTTTACCCCATTTATACAGGAAATAGGCGCGCACCTACCATGCTGAGTTCGTATTCTGTTTAGCGTTGACCATGTCTTACGTGGCAAGTCAAAACCCGGCGGCTTTTGTGTAGTACATGGGATTTGGTTATTCTGCTTTGTGGTCCAATCTTGACGCCAGGCGTCAGTTAGATTAAATCCTACCTCTGCGGCAGCAATTGCTGTTTTGATAGGTGGCTTTCTAGATCGAAGGTGACCACGATTTGCATCCTCAATGTTCTCATGTATTGGTAAGTTTCGATTGTCCATAATCTTCTTCTCTCTTACAAGAACTTGAACTCTCTTACAAGAGCGTTCATACGGCGCAGGTTCGGTGGTAGTATGTGACACAATACCGGAAGCCATTCCACAGGAGTAGACCTGATAACTCCGGCAATCATTTTCATAGTGTCATTAAGTTGAGCATCAATTCTGCAGTTAAGCCACACTGACGCACAATATTCAGCAGCCAAGAAGACGAGGTTCAGAGCCGATGTGCGCAAAGTGGAAGCCGATGCTCCCCACGTTGTTCCACAAAGCTTATGTATTATGTTGTTTTTCGCTTTCAATTTCTCTGCAGTTTTCATTAGGTGCTCCTTAAATGAAATAATGACAAATTTTACCATATTAAAAAATAAAATTATATTTATAGCTTTAACTAAAAAGCGGAAAAGCAACACTGTTGCAGGACTTTCCCGTCATACGGCTAAAGCTTTCAATCACCAAAAAACACCGATATTCACAATCTAGTATTCAAATCCGTATAAAAGTAAAAGCCTGAGAGTTCTAAGGTTCAATTCCTAGTAAAAGCCTTTAATAGGAATTGAACCTTAGAACTGCCGACTTCGAAATCAGCTGATTTGCGAAGACGCGTTCACCACTACACCAACCCGGTGGATTTTGCGGCTAAAGCCGCGTTGCGGGAAAGTTCAACTTGTGGGTTGTGTCTGATGCACAGCTTGCACACACAACTTTATTCTAAATATATATATAATTTTTTTTAAATATAATTCTTTTTTTTTTTTGTTTATTTTTTTTCAATGATTCTAACTAAAGCGCGAACGCATACCGTGTTTAATTCGCGCAGGTGTGGCGGTTCTAACTGCGACGGTCGGCACTAACTAAACTATGAACAAATTTCTCTTGTACGGACGGCAGATGGTGTAGCCGCAGGGCTTAACGCACCAGTTACCGACCCAACGGGCGATCGAGTTCGAGACTCACCCAGACTGAGTTACTTTTTTACACTTTAAATATTATTCATTTATTTATTTCTACCGCTCAGCACTCATGGCACAACATAGTAGTAATTTACAGCATTTTTTTATGTAGGGGTGGGTTCATGCTAAATTTTTTTTACAAATATTATTAATTTTTAATTATTAAAAAATGTACCTAAAAAAAATATAACCTTAATTAGGCGAAATCTCGAGATAATGAGGGTGACCTTGCTCTACAGCCTCACCCCCTTCAGCTTTAAGTTGAAATTTTAATGGCAGCAATGTTCCATAAATAGAAATAATCTGACCAAGTTTGGTTAAAATCAGTCCAATAGTTCTGGAGATATAAGGTGATTTAGAGGCCAACACCGAACACATACATGTATGTACGAACATTAACATCCGGAAAATCTCCATCCAGTTATTTGGTTTTCTGGGTTCCTTAGGGTATTTAAACGTCAAAATTCAGTGAAAACCGCATATGCCCAAATTGCACCGATTACAATACTTTCCCTTTTAGGTCTACAGCTCTGCTATAGCGCTATCTAGACGGTAAAGTAAAAAAGATTTTCTAAAACGTTTATAATTATTATTTTTATCTACATTCAAGCCTAATTTTCAGAAAAAGTCACAATTTCTAGGGTTTTTTTTTATATAGATAAGCTGCTACCAAATAATTTAAGAGGACTTTAAATTAAAAATTTTCTTGCCTAAGTAGATGAATGAAGTTTTTCTTTGTTTTTCGTCAAAATTTCCCTTGCTATTTGATTATGTATTGTAATGATATGTAATCTGATATTCTTCTGATATTCAAAATATTTTACGCAAAAAAAAATGAATAGGAAGTTGATTAATGCATTATAGTGCAAGACATGTCTAAAACCGTTTAAAAAACAAAAACATTTTTGACGTAGTATTTTGTATGAATAAATATGTAAATAAATTTTAAGATAAGATAATTAATTATATTCTCTTGTATTTCAAGAAGTCTAAAATTAGTGTAGAGTTCTCTGCACGCACACACAACATATCATTCTGCCCAGCTCTCCGCGTATTCTATATGTTCCGTTCGTTCTGTAATCATTTACGTTGTTTATCTGCATTCCTTTTCGTTTTTTTATCCAGACACGGTTTCTCGCTTTTCGATTTTTTTGAACGGAGCGGCTTGAATTCCTTAGATTATGGTATTTTATAGGCCTACCGTTCTCTTAAATAAAACTAAAATACTTTAAATTAAAAATAGATTCAACAAAAACCCCAATTATATTTATAAAAATATAAATATTACTTTCTTAGTTCGAAATTTTGAATTTTTGAAGTAGGCTCCAAATTAATAATTTCGAGTTATTTGATTTTAATTTTGCTCCGAGTCAAGATTTTAGTTTTTATTTATCTCTTTTATGTGCTTTTTAAACACATATAATTTTCTTTTTAACAAACAGATGAATGATTAAAAAAAAGTATGTAATAGAAAGGAACTAAAAGAACATCATCAAAACAATTTTAAATACTAAATATTTTTCA
This sequence comes from Lycorma delicatula, assembly GCF_047948215.1. NCBI lineage: Eukaryota > Metazoa > Arthropoda > Insecta > Hemiptera > Fulgoridae > Lycorma > Lycorma delicatula. The sequence goes on from NC_134461.1 coordinate 44,514,954, forward strand.
GGATTGAATTTTAATGATTTTTGTTTTAACGTATAATAACAAATGTTCAGTTTAAAAAAGTATAGCATTACTACTGATAGATTTTTTGTGATATAGCATAACTCTATTATAATCGAATTAAAGGATATTTATTTTTAATTTGTTAATTAGATATTTGTTTTACCATTGTTTTTTTTTGTTTAATTTACAAAACGTTTTTAGAAATGTATGAGTTTGGGAATGAGACGTTAATCAGTAAACTTTAATTGAGTTTATTGAGAGAATTTGATTTAATACTATGTGATCTCTAAATATGATGAACAAATATTTATTTTTCATTTTGTAATGTAGATAACACAGAATAAAATTTTTATAGCACGATTAACAAACTATCGTATATTCAATCGTTTCTGGCATTTTGCCTTTAAATAAAATGATGATATAATGTTATTTTTAGACTATACTGTTGATGTTTTTATAAACTGGGCACTCCGCCGATAATCAATTTATTTATACATTATTTTAATTTAATATATATAGTACAACTCTTTTTACGGTTGGTTTGCCGATAAAGTATATTAAATCTAAATTTACATATATGTAACTACAAGACACTTATTAATTTTAACAAGAACCAATACGTTAATATTTTTATTATAAACATAAATTTTTTCTTCTAATTTTAAAATAATGTCACTTACAGTTCTTTTTCTTCCTTCATGAAATATTATTGGATAATTTTTTATTATTAAAAAAGAGAAAGCAGAATGTATAAATAAATACAGAAGGCGTTGATGAAAATAAACAAAGTAATAATAGTAAAAACTAGAAAATTTTCGCTATAATAATAATTCTTAAACAAACAATGCATAAATCATATTTATTTATAGATTTTATCTGAGAAATTTTATTAATAGAATATGTTACATTTAATTACTATCAACATTTGTTTTATTAAAAGATAAAGAGTATGTATAGTCTGGTTCTGTCTTGGTAATAATTTTTCTTATAATTAGAAAATTGATAATATATAGTTTATAAGTATAAACAAGTGTTAAACGCCTTCCAAAAAAAGTTTGATTTCTCAGGTCTACCTAATTAATTTTTTATCTATATAAAGAAATTCCTTCTTAAGAAAAACGCACCGATCTCTCCTGATTCCATAAAAAGTCTCATTCAGATAACATCAGTGAAGAACTTTTTAATCCAGTAATTCACGATTATATATTCGATTTGGAAATTTATAGATCAGTGAAGGGGTGAACATTTTCCTGGGAATATTTTTCTTTGCAATATTCAGGCTGGTTGTATTTACATTCATCGACCCCGTAATTAATTAAAAATCTGAAATTTATTAACCCAATATAGGAAAACTACGAATTGATTCAGCTTGGCTGTCAACGAGATTTGTAATTGGTATAGATTACAATTGAAACAACAAAAATTATTTGTTTCTTCCCGAAAATTAAAATTTCACCCATCGCTTCTATCTAATAACATATTTTACCTAACTGAAGTATACACCTGAGTAATTCTGCAACAAATATCCGTACACCTGTATGTCTACAGATTTCAACACTTGATCTTGAACCTTGCCAAATTTGGATTTTTTCCATTATATTTGCTTCCTTTGTTATAAGTTTTCCCGTGATCATATTTCTCCGAAAAATCCTCTATTTTTATGTAGATAAATTAAAATAGCATGGTAATTATAATTCTCAAGATCACCGTATAAGTTAAATGATATATCTTTAATAATTCTCTCATTTCAGATAAATAATGATTGATTTTTCTACCGAAGCTTTGTAATAGCTAAGGAATTCCTTTTTTTTGTATTAACACAAACTCTTTAGCTTACTCCCCTTATCACTATCAACATTGAGATTAGCTAGTTAAAACCACAAGAATCAAAATATCTTCGTCATATAACTTCAACGATGCTTCAGAGATTTTTTGCTAAAATTGTCTTCACTTGCGAATAGCTTGCCATCAAAATATTTCTTTAACTTTCCCTTTTTTAAAGATGGAAATCATCATTATTAACATGGAATTGATAAATCCTAACATGTTGTCTTCATAGAATTTATTCACATCCTATTTGTATTTAATTATGATTATTATTAAATTTTCATTATCACAAATCTTATTATTATTCAGTTCTCGGAAATATTAAATATATTTTGGTAATTTCACATAGAGTTATTTATGAATATTTAAAAAAAATCCGAGATGAGTAGGTTAATATTTTTTGAGTTATTAAGTCGTTTGTGATAGTCAAGGACCAACCCAGAATATTTTTCGCCACGTTCTACCATTTTGAAGATTTTCCACCATTTTCGTACATTTCATTGATTCATCAAAATTATTAAAAGAGTTCACAATAACTACACGTTTAAAATACTGTCAGGTTTAAAAAAATCAAAACGAAATTTATCGTGTCCAAATTTCACAGGAGGAGACAACATCGATTTTCTTATCATTTTAATGTTTTACAAGTCATAAATTATCATAGGGAGTCAAAAGTACTTTAAAAAAATAATGTCAAGAAGTTGAGTATTGCTAGCGTCCAAATCTTTGCAAGAAAAATTAATGAAAAACTCTTACTTTCAAAATATCAGACTTAGGCCTATAGTATTTAAAATAATAATTTTTTAACAAATAATGTATTTCTTTTAATTATTCTCCTTGAGTAACAAAACTAACATCATAATAGACTTATATTTGTTTTATTTCAGTTATTTATAATATAATCATATATAAAGTGATTCCAAACTGCACGAAAATCTCTCGGAAAATGATTCTTTACCAATAAATTAGAAAAAAAATCATATAAACATAGATCAGAAAACGGTTCGTTAGCGAGTTTCGGCTCGCGAAACATTTAGGCCTGCTTTCTTCTCCCTCTGCAAAATTAAACTGTAATAAAATTCTTGCGGTACAAATCTTGGGATAAATTTCATGGTTATACATGGTTGATGATCCAATAAATTGATTAAAGTCTCAGACCTCTATCTCATTTGGGTTTTAAAAAACGGTGTAAAACACGAAAATATTTTGTCAGAAAATACACTTTATTTGATTTGGAATAATATAACTTGGTTAATTTACTGGGTCCAGTATCGGTTAAATTGCTGCTCTGAGGAAATTACAATACACTGATAGTTTTTATAAATTAAACAGGCTTTAATTTTTATTTACCATTATTATTTTCATAAGCATGAGTTTAATGAGCACGGAAGTCCAGAGACCAGGACCCCCTGTCTGGACGGAAAGGGCTCGCTTCGCTCGCTCTGACCGACTAAACATCCCATGACCGGGAAGGAAAACGCAAATAACCATATTTTGTGGATGAAGCCGATAAGGGAATGCTAATTTAATTATAAAATAAGTAAATAAAAAATATTCATTACTTTTAAACAGAAATTTCAATACAAATTACTTTTTATATATCTTATAATTAAATGAAATTCAGTCGTTTATTTTTAAAAGGATTTGTGTATATAATGAAATAAGATTAGGTAGTACCAATAAACTGGGTTCAGTCCCTGAATATTGGATGGCAAGAAAAACCAACATATCCTTCTATACCTTAAAAGTTTGTTGTATCAACAAACAGTAATCTGAAAAGGTTTACACTCAAACGCACGCGCACGTAAACATATACAAACGTTGTCACATACATAAACACACGCACACATGTTTTTTTTTTGGTGTTTGTTAGAATGTATTATTAAATTTAAATCGATCGATCTCGTTCGAAGAAGTAGTTTCTAACTGACTGCTTAGATGTAATATAATTAGATATACTTAGATTTAATTTGTACGTTGTAAAATTTTGATAAATAACATAAAATATATGTTAGAGAATAGTTTTCAAACTTTATATATATATATATATATATATATATATATATATATATATTACATTATTTACTTAAAAATTTTACCATTTATTTTTTAAATAGCTAATAACTTTCGATTATATATTATCAGTTTGTTTATTTTATTGATTTGCATGCAAACTTACAGGTTTGGCTATTTTTGTAAAAATAGTTTTTTTTGCTGAATTTTTTCATTTACCTGCAATAGGCTTTTACAATGAAGCTATAAGTAAGTCGTATGACTGACCATCACTTAAAAGAGGACCACCCAAAGATAATCCTCAAGTAATACAAACACAATATTATAACATAAATAATATAACATTTGATTGTGCCTTAGAATGTCCATTCGAATGTCCAGTGAACATTAACATTAAAACAAAATAAATAACAACTTTTAATAAAACAGTAAACGAAATGGTAACGTGGAAACAGCCAAGAAACAATAAACATGAATACCAAGCCGCCAAACTGGATCATCATAACGGGCCATCAACAAGATGAAACACACATGGATCCTTTTTAGCCTCCTAACATCCTCGCTGTTGTCTAGAAAATTCAAAACGAGATGATTAATATGCTTATCCAACCTGGACACATACCTCGAAACATATAAGTAAGATCTATCAAACTTACAACAATAGACATAGTCCAACAAATACCCATGATTTTCGTAGAATCAGCAGAATTCTATCATCGAGAGATCTGCTGAATCAAAATAATATTACGAATAACTTTTTCTCGTAAAACTTTATAAAAATAAAAAAATATGAAACTCGTAACAAACCTTATTTTAGACACCGGCCTCGTAACGAATTTAGCTATCGTATGTCCTCTTATCTTGTCCCAAAGATTTTCTCAGATTTGTCAGCAGGCACATTTCATTTTTACGAAGTAGTTGAAGGATGACATTCTTAATTTTTGTTTAATTGTTTAATTAATTTTAAATAACATGAATGAGAAAATTGGAGAGCAGAATAATAATGTTTAAAAGGATAAGAAGATTTTTTTTTTGTTTTGTGTTAATTAATCAGTTATGAATTTTGTTTTATTTTATTTTTCAATAGAATTACTTTTTTCGTTTTAACTCTGCATTTAATATTTATATGGAAACCGCTGACAAACAGCTGTGACAGTTTAGGGGTTCCTATAAAAGTGCAAACTGAATGAAATAAATATTAAAATTATTATTATTATTAGGCAATTTTTCTATTTAAAAAATAGAAAAGACAAAGACAATTATTATCCAATTGTTTTCCAAAAATTTTCAAGCCATTACCTTATTTACCACACATACAATAATTTTCATTTCTTACCCATAAAATTTTGTATTAAAAATAACATCTTTCTTAAAAATAATTTATGCATAATAAAAATTGACATATAAAATGAAAAATATAATTTTATATATTTTTTTTTTTTTCTTTTTAGTTTTATGTACAGTATTTACTATAAAATCTTTCTTAGAATAATTTTATAAAAATTAATTTCGAAAATTTTAAATGTATTCATGGGATCAGAAACTCATTAATATTTTATTTATAACATTTTAATTTGTATTCCTCTCCCTCTTTTTACTTTCTGTAGCATCATCAGCTCTAAAAATCTAAGTGCAATGCAATAATAGAATTTTAAATAATATTCTAATTTTTTTTTCAATTTACTTTTATTTTTTCTTAAGAATTTATTTTTGTGAGGTCACTGTTCAGAGAATCAATCTATTTTTACTTATATCTTCCGTATTATTATTGTTTTATAACAATAGATTATAATCTTAAAAGATTTACAATTAAAATAGAAGCTATTAAATGAATTATAAATATTAATTATATTGCATTTATTTAATTAAATAAAATAAACAATAACGTACTAACATTACTGAAGGACACAATTTATATGCGAACATTTCATGTTAAAAAGAAGAAAAAATAGTTCCTGGAAATAAACATAATATTATTTATATTATTATACATTCTTCTATGTGTTTGTAAGTTAATCAATGTATCAAAAATTCTTTCCTTAATGCTTAAATTAAGTATTACTTAGGTAATGTTTAAATTAGCAAAAGTATTTTAGCATATAAAGTGAATTTATGATCTTTGAAAAAACAGATAATAAAAAATCCTTTTACTTTTACTTTTCCGTCTACCGATATAGCAAGCTGTAGAAGGGAAAGTATTGGGTCCAAAGAAAGTATTGGCATCCAATTTGGGCATTTGCGGTTTTCACCGGATCTTCACATTTTGACACTTAAAGAACCCAAAAAAGCTAAAAGCCGGTTGAAAACATTCCGGATGTTCATATATATGTATGTGTGTTCGGTGTCACATTCTAAACTACCTTCTATCTTCAGAACCACTGGACTGATTTTTACCAAACTTGGTCAGATTACTTCTATATATGGGGCATTGATACCATTAAATTTTCAACTGAAAAGGTCAAGGGGGTGAGGCTGTAGAGCAAGGTCATCGTCAGTACCACGAGATTTCACCTAATGAAGGTCTTATTTTTCTTAGGAAAATTTGTTAAAAATCTAAAGAAGAAAAACATGATATTTGAAAAAATAAGTTTTGAAAAATCGCACCCTATCCCAAAAAAGGGCTCTAAATTATAGGCTAAGTGGGGTATGCTGCATCATAGTATCCCCTGTCACCATAAGGAGCGCTAGTATAGCACTGACGTGCTAAATTAAGTTGTGTATGTAAGCCACGTGACGGAAAAGTCCTACAACTTTGTTGTCGCCTTTTTTTATTGGTCGTAAAATTAACTCCCTCCTTGAAGTTTTATATTTCCTAATGTTTTGTGGTCCGTTGAAGTCCAATATAGCAAACCCTTTATAAGTTTCTGTTTTTATAGGGCATATATACATATATATATATATATATATATATATATATATATATATATATATATATATATTGATGTTACCTTTGTTTTTATATCTTATACGTTTAACCATAAATATGACATTTTTTGTGGTGGGCTATTTTATAAAGTGAGTAAATTTTAGGAATTATTTGTATATTATTTTTAATTTTTAAAAATATCATAACAGAGAAAAACGTAGTTAAATTATTGATAAAAATAAACACGTAACACCTCGCCACTCCTAAATATTTGAGTTTATAATTTAAATTAATTTTAGTTTTATGATTTTTTTTACTACTTCAACATATTGATTTTAAATCTTTGTTTTTTTTCTCTAAATATTCGTATAAGGCGTTTTCAGTTTGCAAGTAATAATTTTCAACTTTTTCTTGTATTTAGAGTGTAAATTTGGTTCAAAGATTTAAGACGTCTATTATTTTTTTGTCAAATTGTATCTAAGCATATGGTTACATTTTTTTTTTTTTAATTTTTGCTGTATTAACTAATCATTCTAGAATTTTTTTTATATTCTTTGATGAGAAAATTAAAAAAATAAGTAATTATGCCGGTAAGAATAATTTTCAATTTTTTCAAGAAAGTTAAACAGATTAAAAAGGTTAAGCAAGTTCTCTATTAGTTCATTTTTTTCTAGTCATACATATGGAATCACTCCCATTTCTTTATATCCAGCTGTTATCCTAAAAAGTCTAACTTCTTCCCAAGATGTTTGGATAATATATAAATATCTAAAATATTATTCAACAAAAACATGTAACAAAATAATATTCTACAATTTTATAATCCGTATACAAATGATTTTTTTTTAAATCTAGGTAGATTTAAAGCTAATCGAATAAAATATTTTTTCTGAAAACTTAAGTAGAGTTTTAATTTTAATTATCAAATCATTTTATTAATAGTTTTGTCATTAAAAAAAACATCCAGGTAGTTTTACTATTCGATTACACCAGATATTAAGCAATGTATATAAAAGGTATAATTTTATTAATAGATTTTATGCCCTGGAATTCCAGAACGGCTCCAACGATTTATTTCATAAATTTATTAATATTTTTACTGGATTCTGTAGTAGATTGGTAGCATCTTCAACACTTTTATCCGAAAGTTCCAGGTTCGAATCCCGATTAGGTATGTCCTTCATATTCTAAAAGTTTCTAATACAGATATCCTCTTTTAGATTTTCATAAAAAAGGACAACCTAACGTAAAAATGTTTCCTGTTTAACCCTAGAAATAAATTGGATAAAAATAGACTTAAACAAGAAAGAGTTATCAAATAATCTTTTTCAACCGCTCTAGGAATACTGCTTACATGAAAATTTGAAAAAAAAATGGCGACTCAGGTATAGACCTTACTATTACATTTGTAAATTAATAATTCTAGCTAACTTTATCTAAACTAGTTAAAACTTTGAAACATTTAGTTCCTCTGTTCTATCTAACGTATTTTATTTTCAAACCATAACGTAATAACTTTGCCGATGGATTTAAAAGTTAACGCGTCAGTTTATAATAAGGTTAATATATCGAAGTTAATCTTATTTTATTTACCATTCCTTTTTTTGTAAACTTAGGAAATTACATTTTATTACTTAAATTATTCTTTTAAAAATTAAAAGTACTTCTTTTGATTTTTTTTTAAACTAAGCTAATTTTACAATCTTTGGAAAAGCGCAAAAAACCGAAAATATGCCCTATTAACTATAATAGTTATTTGTTCTTATTTTTGCCTAATCTCAGCGTTTTTGGACTAACTTTTTCTAATTTTCTTAGCAATAATAATTTTTTTTCAAATCATCAGTTTGATTTTTAATTGAACTTAAAATTGTGTATAACTTCATAAAGAAGTGTAATGACAATATAAAATAAAATGTTATTAAATATATTGTCCTATAAGGCGGCATGTAGTAATATTTCAGACTGATCCCATCTCTTCTGTCACCTACGGACAAGCGTTGTCTGCGCTTCAACCTTACCTGTAACCACTGTACATCTTTATCTTCCGAACAAAGAAATCCATAAATTTAAGAAGCTCTCTACATCCGATTAATAATTTCACGGGCCTTTCCCCTACACTAGATAATCTAGAAACTTCCAAAATTTTGCACAACTCACATTACTTGAATTTTATAAAGGTTTTAATTTTTTGTAATCATGGAAGAAGTTTTCTAATGAAAAATATTTTTCAAAAAATTCTCTGTGCACTAAAATACCTGTTTACTCAGTTTTATATACACGTTTAAACACCTTTCCTATTTTAATAGTTATTTTTTAATTTTTAAAAACCAAATAATTAATATTTATACTTTAGCTATATCTTTAACTACTAAAAATCCTAGAATGGGAAAAGACTTTTTTCAAGTCTTTTTTTAGAAAGGGATGATCCTTTGGGATAAGTTATCCACCAGTCCGTAAACAGAAAACAAATTTATATCTGGAATTTTTGTACACTTTTTTAAAACTACTGGTAGGTTAAAATGAAAGGAATAAAATCTCATCGTTCTCATCCTTAGAAGATTTAGAATATCCTCTACTTAATATTTGATAGAGTTTTGGTTGTGTGGTATTTTTTAAATGCTAAACGTGGTTAGTATTAAATTTTTTAAATAAAGTCCACTTAATTCTCAAAATCTGCTTTAGTTTTTACATTTCATCTAATGCATTATATTTCTTTCTTTTTTTGAGGGGACACCCAATATTTCAATCTAACGCATTATCACGTTAATTCTTACTGAAACTTGACTTAGTTTGATGTATAGTTATTAATAATTTAATTAATCTGAGATCAGAAATGTTTATTATCCTACTGTAATTAAAAAAAAATTCATTATTACTATTGTTTTTGGTTTATATTTAACGTAAAGTGAAGTATTATTTGTATATCCTACAAAGAAATATTCTCGTTTACACAAAACATCTTTTTTTTTCTTTGTATAAGAGTACTTACATCTATCCACTCTTAGTTGGGTATCACCTTATATCTCAGGCAAATAAACATCTACTCGTACTATTTCTTCTACTGCCTTGGTGGTATTATTATTATTATTGTTGTTGTTGTTGTTGTTACTATTATTATTATTACAAACCTACCGTTGCTTTTTAACTTTGATAAATATTTAACAATAAAAATAAATTAAATAAAATATATTTGGATCGTAGGTGAAGTAATTTAGATAATTATAACTATAAATATTGTTATAAAATTAAAAAAGGAAAGATTATTTTTGTTTGAAATGAATAAGTTAAAAAAGTGTAATAAATTTAAATTATGATAATATTTTATATTTATTAAAATATTAATTAAATATTAAACATAATCTGAAATGGACAAAAAAGTTAAATTTAAATCAAATTTATCATGATTTCAGAGATGTCAATATCTGATCATTAACCTAGTGATTAAATTTAATACTAATGATTAATTTATTAATCACGTTTCATTTATTAATTTATTTTTTTATACTAAAAGAGAAAACTAAAAATAAAAATATATACAATGATGAAGCGCAGTAGTGCTCGTAGCTAAAATTAGTGGGGATGCTGCTCCAAAAATTATTTTTTCTTGGCCTTTTCAAGGCCATGGTTAAAATTTTCTGTACGATCAAATAGAATAGCTGTAAGCAAGATAATAATTTTTTTATATTTTTAACCTCCGGGACTACTAACGGTAGTCCCGTTAGGTATTGCTTCAGAGGATGAGACGAATGATTTGTAGCGTGTGTGAAAATGCCATGCCTGACCGGGATTCGAACCCGGGACAACCGGATGAAAGGTCTATCATTCGCGCCACGAAGACCGGCAGGATAATAATCTAATTCTACACTTTATCACATTCAAGAATATGGTACACGTACTTAAAAACAGTTTTCGGTTTAACCGAATAATTAATAAAATTTTAATACAGATAATATTGTTAAGTATTATTAAATAACTTAATAAAATGTCCGCTTAAAAACACTGTACTCTAATGGTGTTTAATTTTAATTTCTATGTATGCAGGTACAAATACATAATTAGTGTTTACTATTACCTTCTCTTTCACCTTTCCAGCGGGTTTTTTTTGGACAGATTTGGCGATCAAAGAACTCTTGCTTTCCGCCATCTTCTGATCACTGCTGAAAAAAACAACTAAACCACTTTCATACTCCTTCCACCGACTAAACTAGAAAAGGAACGAACAAGGAATGTTCCATACATACGCGGAGTAAAAAAAAGCTGCCTTCCACCAGCACGCCAGGGTCGGCACTGCGGGAGCGACAGTGCTCTCTATCCCTAGCAGCCTCGCATGCAGTTTCCTATGTGCGCATGCGCTCAACAGGCAAACACCACGCCGCTGGAACTATGAATCGCACAGTTCCATAAAAATATTTTTGTATCTTTATCATAAACTGGGGAATGGCTACTGACATTAAGGTTAAGGATTTTATATTGTACAAATATAAAGAAAGAATTAAAGAAAAAAGGACTCATTATATTTAAGATTATCGACAATATCAAGCGGAAATAGGGAGTGCTGCAATTCTACAGTACCTACACGCGATCCGCCACTGATGAAAAGTCTATCTACTGCATTTGAGATGAAAGCTTACCACTGACCAATCAGAAGCGTGTATTTTTTAATGTATTAGCTGTTTTTTTTACCTAGATTTTAATCCGATTTATTAATTAGCAAGCAGAGGTTAATTTGAAAGTACAACAATAGGTAACGTAATAAGTTTCTATATTGCATTGCTTATCCTTTTTTTTAGTTATGTCGAATTCTGAGGAAGAAAGGTCTTTAACACCGATTAAAGAAAAGGCAGAACTTAGGACAATAACCTATTGCCACCGAAATGTATTTTAAGAAATTAAAAAAAATATTCCGAAAACAATGTATTCTATCATTGATTTAAATTAATAATCGTAATACTTTCTCCACCGTAGAGAAAACACAGTATGCAACTCTCTGTAACGGCCATTAATGAATTCTTGCGAAATTTAGGTTCCTAAATTCAGTATCACTTTTTGCGAAGGAAATTCCTTCCCACTCGTGCATCAATGGCTATCATTATACGCTTGTTGCATAATATACTAATAATGTACAGCATTTTTTTAGCAGTAGAGGAGTATGTTATTCCTAATACTTAAACTTAGATTATTTTATAACTGATTCCAAACTTATAATAACTGATTTAAAAGATTATATTTACAAACACGTTTGGAGCTTAATGGGGTGAATGAATCATCAACCAAAAAGAAAAAACAACTAAAAATATGTTAAAAGAATTTCAAGTTGATTTGTTGGAACAGTAAAGTGTTATTAAAAATTCTGTTTTGAAGAATTAAAATTTTCCTAAAGATAGAATTTTTTTTTAAGTAGCTTTACTGCAGCAGTTGAAGTAAAAAGTATTGCTTTCAAAGAAAACACCTTTTGACTGATCTCTTTTTATTTCAATTGATTTGTATTTACCTTAACAGTAGAAAAACCAATGAAGTACTGAACATGTGTAGGATATTACAAAAAATTATGGAATTACTTGTCTTTTCCAGATTTCCACAGCTAAAAATACGTAAAAAAAATTTTTTTCTCCGTTACCTTTCTTTATTGTCAACCATAAAAATATAAAAAGATTTTATTTTTTTCTACAACAATAGAAATTAATAAAGTATATTTGTATAAAAGAGATACTAACATCCAGACGTAATTCATTTCGTAAACAAAGAAGGATATTTAAAGGAAAAACTATAGATGAAGATAAAGATTTGAATGTAAAATATAAAATATAACTAAGGATAAAGAATTTGCTAATTATATTTATGGTTTAGAGAACGTAACAGAGGGACGCATTAAATTAGATTACTGATGAACAAATAAAAAATTTTGTGTGATATTTTTTTAATGTAATCTTTAGTGTTAACTCATCTTAAAACTATATTTTTCCTTTGTCAAAACTCAAAAATTATTTAAAATATAGTTCATCATTTATTAAAATATAATTATCATGTTTCAGTGTCAAGAGAGGTCTTGATTTGGGACTTAGCCGAGGATTTTCTGGATCTCAAGCAGCCAAACATCTTATGGGTCTTGCAGCAGCAAATTACGCCGGTGGACCAGGAAGAAGGCGACGATCTGTATCATTTCAAGAGGCGTAAATTAAATTATTAAATCATAATTTATTTATTTATTGATTTATTTATTTATAAATTAAAATACCATTATAATTAAGTACCATAATAAATATACTGTATACTGTGACGACCAACACATTTTGCAATTCTTAAAACAACCTTCTTTCCTATACTTAATACCTTTACTTTTCCTGTTAAATCTTACTGCGTATTATTAAATCTTATTTCACCGATAAAGATTTATAAAGATGTATTTATAAAGTTCCCAATTATTTTTATTTTGAGCCGAAGAGTTTTAATTAATACGTTATGAAAATATATCTATCTATATTAGTTTCATTAAAAGTTAATATAAGAAGAAAAAGTAATCTCTAATAATGCTTTTTATCTTTTTTTTACTAGTTCACGTAATTCTGTTAAAATATTAGAGTAAGTTTTTCTCTTTTTATTTTATCGTAAAAAGTAACAGAATTTATTGTTATATTAAATGGAGACTACCGTTTAATATACATAATTAAACGTCTTTGTCAGTAAGAATATGAGAAATGTCAATACCTACTTATGTCAGTATCCTACTAAAATCTAGTTTATAAATGAAAATATATATATCTTATTTGTATGCTTTTTTCTGATTCAATAAATATTATATTAAAATTACATCTTACAAATCTTTGATAAAATAATTCATAAAACATGACAATTTTAATTTTGCAAAAGTTAATAAAATATTAAATGAAATCTTTTTACGTTATTAAACATTTTTGCATAAAGTAGTTCTGAATACATTTTTTTTTACACAGTAAAAACGGTTGCAAAAAATGCGTATAATTCTCTTCTTTTTTTTCTGTTGCTGAATAAAACATTATGAATGTATTAAAAAAAATACGTAATACGTTTTCTGTTAACACTTAAATGTTTTTGACAATTTAATAAATAATTCAGAGAAACAATTATTCAACAAGTTTATTTCTATTGATCATATGTGTTAAAAATAAAAATAAAAAAACAGTAACGTACTTGGCATTGCCATTGACATTGTCTTTAGTTTCATTTGACAGTCGATGAATGTTGATGATGGCGTTTAAAAACTCTTATTTAAATTTATTTAACAGACGTTAATAGTTGTGCTTATTTGTTATAGATACAGTATATTAACTACAGTATTCACTGTGGTTTTATTCAGTGTTATGTAACAATATAGCTCGTTTTTGTTTGCTATTACGATTATTTTTTAACCTTTTTTTCTTTTATTTAAATTTTTTATAATTTTTGTTTACTATGTATAAATTTTTATCGGTGTTAATAATGAAAAAAAATATTATATACTTTGATGTGTACTGATGTGTTTGGCTGTATTTTTACTGAATAATTAGAGTTAAATACATAATAATTGTTATTATTATATTATAAATGTATTTAATATTTATTTTATAAATAAAGAAATTATAATTAGTAAATAAAATATAATTATAAATTCCTAATAAATTATAATGAAATCTGTGTTATTTTAGTTATATTTGTTTATCATGCAACATATTATCTTTAATACTTAATATTTTTTTTTTTAGTAGAAAACGTTTATTTTAATATATTTTTAATTTTTTATGTCCAAAATAGAAAAATTTTATTTTATTTAATTCAGTGGACTGATAGTTATTAAACAATCCAGTTGCAGAACTCACATTCATTGAATAACCACATTAATCTACAATTAGACCTTTTAATTTTGTAATAGTATGGATAAGGACGTGTAACATTTATCAAAACTGTCTCCATCCGAATTATTTATAAAATAAATGATGAGTTCTAATATTGGCTGGTGTTATTACTTTTTTTTTAATTTTGAACTATTTGAAGCTGGTACTTCAAAAATTATTTGGTTCCTATTTTAAAATAAAAATAACTTAATTCTTTTTTTTTAATGTTAAAGTATACGTAGATACTGACTATACACATTTTTTATTTTTTTTTTTACTTTTAATATATTAAATTTATTATTATTATTTAAATTAAATTTATTATTTAGTAACCTTTAATATTTTTAATTTTTTTTATTTTAGATTTTATAATATTTCCTTTACTTTTAACAGCCAATTGAAAAAAATAAAAAAATAATTTTTTTTTCAAACATAATATTTATTCTTAATTTTTTTTATCTAAATAAATTTTATATATATATATTATAATAAATGAAATACGATATATTTAATTTTTATCGTTAGCGTATTGATTTGTTTTTATTTTTTCTGGTATAATTATATTTAATAATTTAATAACAAATAAAAATCTTATTTATTTTGAATTAAAAGCTGATGTGAAAAAACAAAACGAAAATAGTTTTGATTGGCCGACATATTTGAAGATATCCCTAATATATTAAAGGTTATTTTTGCTTGCACGAATTATTTTCCACTTATATTCTACTGAATCGTAAATAAACTTTATTTTTTCTTATATTTTTTTTATTTATTTTAATATTTATATAAAATGTTAATACTCAGGAAAACGCACGTAAATAAATAATATTTAATGCCTATAAGTATTTATAAGTCAAGAAATAACTGGATATAATTTTATGCTACTCTCTTAATTATTACATCAGCACTATTTTATCAATAAAAACATTATGTATTATTTATTTTTTGTAAATATAATTTGTTGTATATATGTTTGTTTAAGAAAGTATATGTATTTAATTTATAAAAAAGTATATTTGCAAAATTAATAAATATATATTTTTATCCGTTTTTAATAAATGATTAAATGAAAGTGAGAAATTAAAATTTAGACAGTATATAGTATTATAAAATAATAATAATTTTAAATAAAATTTATAGTATTAATTATTATTGGTCCTTAGATTTCCTTTAGTTAACCATTTGTTTTCCTTCTTATCCCCAATATTTTTTTAATTATGGCAACTGTAAAAATAGGCCTGAATTGAATGTATAAATTTAATATTAATAAAAAAACTTAGCAAATATAATATTTGCTAAATATTATAATTTGTTTGACTCTTATAAAAAAAATATATATACGTTCCTACCCTATTTGTAGATACAGCTGTTATTAAAACTTTTATTTATTCAATTATTTTTTTATGATAATCAGTAGTCAGTAATATTTTTATATTGTTTTCATAGATTTTTATGTGAATGTACTGTCTTTTTAGTTTATAATTTTTATTGTAAAACTAGAGTACTTTTTTATAATTTTTTTTTAATAATTTGTTAGAATTTATGTAATAAAGATAATATAATAATAATAATTATTATTATTTATTAATTAAATAGTACGTTTATTTTTTATAGATGAAAAATCAATATGTATTTAAATAGTGTACGTCGTATAATTAAAAAAAATAATAATAAAATTACAAGTGTTATCACCATTAATTTATCCTATTTCATTTTCTCCAAGATTATTATTATCTTAACAATTTTATCACCTTAAGGTGGTTCCGGTGACTTCAGAGTATGATATGTATGAATGTAAATGAAGTGAAGTCTTGTACAGTCTCAAGTTAACCATTTCTAGACGTGTGCTTAATTGAAACCCAACCACCAAAGGACAACCCACCGGATTGGTCTAATGGTGAACGCATTTTCCCAAATCAGCTGATTTGGAAGTCGAGAGTTCCAGCGTTCAAGTCCTAGTAAAGGCAGTTACTTTTATACAGATTTGAATACTAGATCGTGGATACCGGTGTTCTTTGGTGCTTGGGTTTCAATTAAACACACATCTCAGGAATGGTCGAACTGAGACTGTACAAGACTACACTTCATTTACACTCATACGTATTATCCTCGTTCATCCTCTGAAGTAATACCTGAACGGTAATTCCCAGAGGCTGAACAGGATAAACTACCACAGGATACCGGTATCCAAGATGTCGTATTGAAATCCGCCTAACTAGGCGGATAACTGCCTTTACTAGAATTTGAACCTTAGAACTCCCGACTTTGAAAAAACAGAATTAATACGTCATAAAGGGCCCGAATATAGTGCTTAACGATGAGTTGTTTGTTTTATGAAATACATGATCTTTATTTTCCTTCAGCACTTCCATTTCCCGACTTGAATCCGGCGGACTCGTAAGATCTTTTAATATATTCACATTAAAAATTCGTATGGTTTCATCTCGCTAGGATCTCTGTGAGACGGAGAGACTAATCCCGGACAGTTATGGGCGGGCAGCCTTAGGGGTTGGTCGGCGGGGGTCCTCGGAGTCGTCGTTTGCCGATGATCCCCTGGGTACGTCGCACTGGCTATTCTAATTCGGTGACAAGAGCGCTGAGGTAATTGGCCAGGGGCTGTGTACATGCCATGTGGATTAAGTCTGTCTCCTGCGTGACTAGAGGGGGAGGTTTTTGAGCGGGTGAGAGCCCCGCACTTGTCAGAGTGGCTGGCAGAGCTTCTTCCTCTTCCCACGGAAAACAAAAAAAAACGATCTCTGTGAGTGGTATAGAATATATTGGAATACTTCTTCATTAGAATTTCAAGGGTAAGCAAAATCTTTTCTTTAGGAACTGAAGGGAGTCAGCAGAAATTGGTTTCTGGAGGAAAGGGAATTATTTTTTTGCATCATCTGTAAGATGGGCAAAGGAAAAGTATTGATGAGTAATAATTTGCTCCTAACTTGTGTAGGAAATTTATACAGGAAGGACATCTCTAATCTGGAGACCCTTTGAAGGACTCCTATGAATTATATATTTTTTACATTTATATTTTTCAGTGAAATAGCCAAAAATGCATACAGTAAACGGTTATGAATCATCCGCATATTTTCTAAATTATTGGAATAATTTAGAATAAATTATTACAATAAATTTTATAAATTTTCAAATTATAACAATGAAGTATAACCAGTAATGTTTATAATAGTATGAGGATGAGGACTTCGAAATTAATCACATGTATTGTAAATATTCTTAAACCATGATGTAGCTGAATAACGTTTATTGATTAGTGAATGAAATAAAATGAATGTTAGTGTGCGACCTTTATTTTATCTGTCCAGTGCATTAGTCAGTAACGAGTAATGAATTCCACATTATTGGAAAGGCATGAAGTATCTGGGTCTACTGACCTAGATTATCTCTATTGTATGTAAGGTTTGAACCAAGTAGTTTTCAACCTGTCAGAGCACATAATTAATATATATATATATATATATTGTCCATGCACTTCAGTGAACATAATAATTAATCGATATAAGCTTAAAGGAAGATAGACAAACAGCTTCAAAAATATTTTGTTTATGGTGCCATAACAGTAGTGGTTGTAGGTACTTCATGTGAATCATTAGTCAAAACTGAAAATAACATAACACCATTCTTAATAAAATAACAAGAATCCAAAGTGTAACAAGATGCGGTTGTCTTCATTGGTTTGCTAAGGAAAATGAGAAATGATACAGTTTTTTGTTGCTATCTACATTGAGTCGCATTCATTGTTACACATCAGCAAGTCAAACAAAAAATAAGTGTGATATGTAACCCAGCATCATTCTAATCTTGTTTAGACAACAAGATTAGTGGATCGGCTGTGTAATAAATGAATTTCATAAAAACAAACTCTGATGATTGGATTGGTGCCTCTTCTATTTCGGTACTTTACATGCGATGTAGTCATAATAAATATCGGGAGATATTGCGTAAAGAACTAAGGTTAATTAAACCTTATGCCCTATATAAACTATATAAGACTGCCCTATGTAAGACAAATGTTTGTTAGAAATCTAAATTTTAACAAGTAATAAAAAATCACCCATATTTAATAGATATGATAATTTCCAAGTTGTAAAAAGAGAAAGATTTTTCATTAAGTACATTGAAATATAAATAATATCTCTCGGCACGTCCGTAATGAAAAGTTATATAAACTTTTCAGGCACGTTAGCTTTTTATTCTTCCATTTATTGGTTTATAAAATTTCTTACTTCTTCATCTTTCGAAAATTTCTCCCTACCTTTCCGGATTCTTTCTTTAAAAATATGGGAATCTAAAACTATTTTAGACTATTAAATGAAACTTAAAAGAATACTAATATAAGTAAAAAAAAATTATTTAGATTCACTTTATTGTGCATTGTTAAAACTATACAAACATTAATTATATTAGATATTGATCGTATAATAATCTAATCCGATCGTTTTATAAAAGAAATACAAATTAATCAAATCATCAAATACTTTGCGGTTAAAAGTTAATATAGGAGGATTTTTTTTTTTTAGAATAATGTAATCACTGAATAATTTGCAGTAATATATTTTCTGAATAAATTAAAGAAGAAAAACAATATACTTACATCTCCGTCGCATTCCTTACTAAACATCTTTAACACTTACATCTAACACAACTATCAACTACCAACCAAATAGCCCTTTCGTCAAACTAAATTTACTCTCATATTTACAATCCATGTAAGTGAGTATTTATTGTTTACACTAGCAAGGGGGTTTAGTACGTCAAAGTTATATTATGACAGTTCGTACTGTCTGTCTAATCCGACTGGCGCCAGCTAATTACTCTGGAGGGGGAAAATTAATTTCAGAATCGTAGGCGGAGGGAATGGGTTGACGTTACTGAGGAACATTCAACTATCATTAACCTATTCATTCTGTTAGGTTCTCATTATTTTTCCATATTAATAATTCTCCACCTTTATCTTTAACATAGCTGCATGCAGGTGAACATATCCATTTAGCGGTAAGGTAATTATTAATTCCAGTACTCGTAAAACTTGTTGGGCAGGTGTATATCTTAAAAATATTACAGTTATTTATTAATCTTTATCTAAACACCATCGCTTAATCATCATTTGATGTGCAATTAATAATAATTTATATCGACAACATATCTATTAACTCGGCAATGGGGTGAGTTGAGTATATACTAATCGTTGTGATTTGGTAAGAGAGTAATCGTGAATTATTTGTTACTCCTGTTATTAATTTTAAACTATATATGTAATATATTGTGAACAACAATAAATAATAAATTATTTTCATCAGATTATCAGAAAATTTATCGTTACAGTGTTCGTTGATGAAGACAATTGATGAGATGACATCTGAAAATTAACAAATAATTATTTAACACGTTTAGAAAATTTTGCGTCTGCAGAATTAAAAAAAACATTATTAAAAAAAAATTATTTTTTGTGAATATAAATATCACGGAGTTCGTTATAACTTCGTTGGTAAGTGGCAACAAAGCAAACGAACTACGTTTACAGTTCTAAATATGATCTAACCTAACAGTGAAATGAAAATGGGAAAAAATAAATAAGCGTGAAAATATTATATTTCAGTTCAACTAGATTAGGAATAAAGAATACTTTCAAAAAATACCTCGAATTTTGTTAGACAAGGTTTTTTTCCATTTGATGAACCGCGGAACTCGAATGTGTCATTTTATTCATTTTTTTAATGTAACTTTACGAATCGCGCCGCTAGATAGCAGTACTCGATAGTACTAGGTAGCGTACAAAAACTTGATAATGTACTTGAAATAATAAAATTTAAAAGAAAATATACTACAGTTTGTTTTAATAGTAAATTCTGTTATGTAAATGAAAGTACTGATGATGAAACAATTTTTTTAATTCCTCACTTCTTTAAAAAAAAAATATATATATTAGTTTACAAGAGACTACACTAGTTTTATTAAAAAAGGAATAAATAAAACAGAAATAAATATATATACACAATTATATATAGATGAAAGTATATGTATGAGAAAAGTAACGGAGCACACCGTAGGCGAACATTTGCTGATGAATGATAGAACTTTGCGTGCATAGATGTATATAGGTATATTGTACTTACAAAGTAATAAGTGCAATATTACATCTCGGATTTTCGATTCGTAAAGGTCATTATACTAGTTTTATTAAAAAAGGAAAAATATGATTATCAACAAAAAAAAACCGCGAAAATCAATTTGTTTGTTCTAAAGGAATAAATTTTAATAATAAATCCATAAGATAACAATCAGTAATTCATAAAAAAAATAAATAAAACAATAATCTAACAAAACGCAGTGATATCCAAAAAAATTACAACGAAATTGTAACCGTGCAGTACAAAATTATTACCGGTCCGATTTCATTTATATGTAATACATATCACATTTACAGAAATAATATAATTCTTATGATTATTCGTTGTTTAATAAATGAAATCGACCGGTAAGAGTTCTGTAACAAATTTTTATTTTTTTTGCTTATTATACGGAACGCTCTAAATTAATAACAGATTTTGATGTCTTACCTTTTTTGATATCGGTATCGTTTTGTTAAAAACAGTTTTATTTATATTACAGAAATTTTTGTTATTGAGCGGAAGAGATGATATCTGCGAGACTCTTACCGTACGGTTTACAATTTCATTGTAATTTTTTTTAATATATATATATATGTCGGAGACGCGAAGAGATTTGTCAGGGATTCAACGTTTTGTGTTTCACTCACTTTTATTATTACAAGTGGAGAATATATAAGACTATAATAAAGCTCAACCAATAAAAATGAGTAGACAACTCGTACAATGAAACAATTACAAATGATAACTATCACCCATCAATAACTCAGCAGTACACGAATCATAATATAAGATTAATTTAATTTAGAACTCAAACAATACTAAAACAACCTGCGATAGACCGAGGCTCAGGGAAACAACGAATTCGCGACCACCAGGACGTCCGTTCGATCTGGGTTCCAAAGCAAGACTACCTTTTCTCAATATTCTCAAATAATATACCTACTGCATATTTCCTTTTCCTTATTAATTTTATGATACCCCTATCGTCCTGGGATCCCGACTACGTTGACAACCATGTGCCTACCTAGGCCTAAGCCTACCGCAATAAAACAATTTAAACCTTATTTTACAAAACATTACAAGTAATAGTACATTTCTTAAAACTACTAAAAATACAGATATTCTAAAGAATATTCTCATCGTTTTGTCGGAAGATACTCCACTGTACTTTATTCTCCGACATATATATATATATATATATAAAATATCTAATAATTACTCTTAAACATAATATTACTTCTTGGAACTACTTTAGAGATCAGAATGAGTTTTCAAGCTGAAAAATTGGTCGACAGATCTTTCAAAAGTGCTAGATAAATATGATGCAAGTAGTAGATAAAGTTTTAGTAAATAATTTTTCTAATATTTCCAAGAAGGTATATATGTGAAGAAGGTTCAAAATGTTAATAAATAGAAAATAACTTTTTTTGATAATTATAACAAACTAGGCAACAAAATAATTTTCAACTTTATACCGCATAACACTATTAAAAAAGGATCTTCATTATTAGAAAGACCTTGCTTGAGTTTCTACTTTAACAGTCTTCAAAAAATTAGGAGGTTATCAATTCGACTGTATTTTTTTTTTTTTTTAATGTATGTTACGCAATATCTCCGACGTTAGTAAACCGATTTTGATTTTTTTTTTTGTTAATTGAAAGAGTATACATTTGCAGTGGTCCCATATTAATTTTAACCAAATCCAAAAAAAAACAAAAATACCGAACGGCTTGACACCCTTAGCCGCTGACCGCTCGCACCAGTTCAGTATTGCTCTGTATGCTATGTACGACTAGGATGTTAATAATAACAGAGTCTATATTATTGTTGTTTAGTCTCTGTGGAAATATTCATGGCATTTCTTTCTGTACTATTTCTTCAAACAATCGTTCCTTTTTTTTCCTTGACTATTTTCCTCTAATCTCCATATAAATATTAAATCTCCTTTTAATATTTATATAAAATAGTGAAAATGTGTATTATCCCTAATTGCAAAATTATAATATATTTATATTATGCAATAATAAATTCTAATTATGCAGCATTAAATAAATAATCATACAACAAGCTCCCAACCGACATCACTCTGTATGAACGAGTTAAATATTATAATTTTTGCAATAAATAACATTCTATAATTATTATAAACACGTCTTTAACCGAGTACAAGCAAATTTAACCTTTCCAAATGTCTACTCGCAATAATGAAACCTATAAATTGAATAGATTACGTAACCTCATTATTTCTTATAGAGCTTTCTCATCACGGTGTCTATTTAATAACTTATTTGGGTCCAATCAGTCAAGTCAGTGTCCTCTAAAGTTTTAATTCGACAAAGAGCGACATAAATCTGTCTCTTGGTAGAGGTTTTCTTGCCGAAGTCTATCATTGCCCTGTCAAGAGTTGTACCCTGCAGTTTGTGAACAGTTACAACCCAGCTTATTAGAGGTAGCATTCTGCGCTCAATATCTCCGTATCTCTTTGTTGCTTGGAACGTTGTACAAACTGGTAAAATCGTTATGCAACCATCAACATCTTTTATTCTATGACAAATAGTCTCGTCATCAAATGTTATAAGTACAGCTTCCGGTAACTCTCCTTCTTCATATTTCAAGCCGAGGCGGTAAGAACCTTGCTCTTGCGTTTCGTTTGATAAACGTTTGCGAATTAAATTGACACAGTGAGCGTGAATCTTTAGACTTTCATTCCGTAACACTCGACTGTTGTAAGTTCTCATTTGTGAAAGTCTACATTCTCATTGAAAAGTCTCTGCGGAAATATTCAGTGCATTTCTTTCTCTATTTTTCCCCAAACTATCATTCCTTTCTTGGCAACTTTCCTTTAAACGTCGCTATCTCATTTGAGCAGCGCGTTTAGTAAGCCTATCCATATTTTAATTGTATAATATTAATATACCGACTTCAAAAATAGTTATTAGTTGTAAATACTTTTATTTTAGTTAATAATTAAAATTAAATTATTTGTAACTTTTTATTGCTGTTATTTATTGAAATCGTTTTTAATTTTTTATTTTTTTTATTTATTAAGAAATTATCTAATGATATCAAAAAATCAATTAAAAGTAAAATAAATTTTAAATATTACTGGGACAATATTACTCTCTTAGTGAGTTTTTTAAAGATATATATTAGAAAAAACTGAATTTTTTTTATTCACTTTTAACTTGATTACGAATGTTATATGTTTACAATTTTAATTTTTTTTTTTTTTTATTGTTCCCTTTGTTTATCCCCCTGGAGCCGAATCCGCAACTAAGCTTGTACACAGCTCCTGGGGGTGCCATCGCCTCAAACTACCTCGGCAAAAACTAAGACTGCTCCTCGGGTAGCCGGGACTCGGTCTTTAATCATTCGCCATTCCTCTAATGAGGGGACCCAAGGGAGCCCCCTACCGGGACTCTGGTCTTGACGCCACTCCTATTATGGGGAAACCCCATGTTTACGATGTTTAACGTGTCTATACTTCTTATTATGTTTACAAATATTAACATTTCATTTTGTTTGATTTTATTTTTTAATACTTTCATACAATTATACGACTATTATTTTATATAATTATTGTTTTTATGTACTGATATGGATAATATCACTTCTCTAGTTTATTTATTACTTTTGTAATGCTGGTCCGATCGAGGTTTCGCCACGATTTGCTTACATCCTTCTAGGCAAATACTGGACCAGTTCTTCTGTGTTGTAACTGTGTAATAACAACGTACCTACCATTCCTAATATTATCTATATAATGAATAATAACATAATTCCCTATGAGCAAATAATGTATTTAATGAATATATTTTGTGTTTTTGAAGAACTCTCGAGATTTCTTGAATTCTTTTTAAAGTTTAGACTATAATTACAATTTTTTCTTTCTTTTTTTTTTTTTTTTTTTTTTTTAATTAAAATATGGTTTTTCCAGAGTTTCTAATGAATTTTTAGTTGAAATGAATAAGTCCATTCATTTATTGGTTTTTAGAATGCTTTAATGTTCTTTTTATAATTTGCACTTAAGAAGTATTTCAGGTATATTTGGTTTTATATTTAATTGATTAAAGGAAAATTAATTTCATTGAAAAAAGAGAGATATAAAAAGAATGTATTTTATTATTTTTTTAAAGTTTTACGAGTATTAAAGGCTCCTTTGATATATTCTAATTCCCTGAGGTCGTTTTAAAATATATAACTTCAAATATTCAAGTAATTCTGTTCACTGCAGTATAAAAAAAGTTTTTGTCATTAACAACTTTCTCTTTTGTCCAACTAACACGAAAATCATTTAAATTTATGTGAAAATTTTTTTGTATGCGACTCGGTGACAACGCTGTGGTTCAGACTACATCTACATAATATACCTTATATGGAGCTATATAAGTTACAAGAGAAGGAGTTTTAAAAAATATACTAAATAAGTAAATTTAAGAATTTCATTAACTCTCTCCATAAAAAATTACGTAAGAAAAGCTTTTGTTTTCTACATTAGAGGAGACAAACAAGAAACTTACTGATCTCCCCTCTTAATAATATATTAAAAATCATCAAAAAAACAGACGATACTTTTTTACTTTACCGGTTTGGTCTACTTTACTATGTAACTAGGAGAAAATACAAAAATATTTTCTAATTTCACTTACCGAAGAAATTACATCAGTGAATCAAACAATGTCGAAATTTGCACATACAAAAAAGCACGCGCACATGTATGAATGTGTGTTAAAATCTGTTTTGAATAATTATTATTTAAAGAATGGATTATCCCTTTTTACATATAAATTGGAACACGTGCAATATTTCAAAAGAATAAGTATGAATACATTTTATGAGAATTTTAATTATAATCCCCTTAATAAATACGAAAGTAAGCTATTCATAAAGATAATCATTATTTTTTACCTTGTAACTCCCTAGTTACAAGGTAAAAAATAAATTTAAAGGTAAAGGTAAAGGTAATAAATTTTAATTTTTAAATTTTTTTTTAAAATTTAACTCCTCCGCAGGAGTTAAATTTTATTCATCTGCAAACTGTATAAAAGTTCAATAATAATCGTTGTCAGCTTATAATTAAAAAAAAATAAAAAAGTTTTATTCCAGTTGAATTATGTTGAGTTAAGATTTTTTAAATATATACATATCACTCGTAAAATTTTCTTCACAATTTTTTTACGATATGAGACAGTACCTTCATCCCATACTCTACCACAACATTTAACCACCACTGGAAAAATTATTGAATATTTTATTCAATATTGAAGAAAGTTTTAAGTTTATTTGTTCATCGGATTTTACCTGATATTAATGAACACACAGGGGGAGCGTATATTTCATATTTATTTACAAGAAATAATAATAATAATAATAATAATAATAGTAAAAAAAACGTATATCTTAAATAAGAATAAAAATTGTTAATTAGATGGAACATTATTATGTAAAATTTGGTTAATTTATCTTTAGAAGAGGAGTGATAAAAAAACTGTAAACATTGTGTGTGTGTGTGTGTGTGTGTGTGTGTGTGTGTGTGTGTGTGTGTGTGTGCGTGTGTGTGTGTGTGTGTGTGTGTGTGTGCGTGCGTGCGTGCGTGTGTGTGTGTGTGTGTGTGCGTGTGTGTGTGTGTGTGTGTGTGTGTGTGTGTGTGTGTGTGTGTGTGTGTGTGTGTGTGTGTGTGTGTGTGGAGGGGATTGGGGAAACGAATGACTGGGTGTATTTGGGTAAAAGAGAGAGTAGGAGAAAGGCTGATGATTATTGTTATCATTTTACTACTATCAGTAACCCGACTCACTATTACTGTTTTCTGTTTTTTACTTGGTTGGACAGATAATTTTCAACCAAACATTGTTAAAATGGTGATTTACAACGCAGTATCATGCTATAGTATGCTTTTTCGTGCTGAGTGTAATATTGCACTAACAAAAACCACAAGTTATATATTGTATTTTCAACACGCCTAATTTTATTTATGTATTGTATGAAAACAGAATAAATATACAAAATTGAGAAAGCCTTCTGTTTATAAAATTAATTGATTATTTTAATTATAAATTAAATATTTTTTTATTTTATTTTATTTATAGTTGTTTTTATAAATATATATATATATATATATACATATGTTACTGTGGAAGACCGAAATTCGAGAATGTCAATATTCTCTGGTGAATGTTGGCATATACCAAATAAATCGTTGAAAGACCGAAATATTTCTTTACATTATATTATTTCCTTGTATTATAGATTCGAACCTTTGCCGGTATATGTCGACAAACCCATATATGCTCTAGTAACCCACCGGATTGGTCTAGTGGTTAAACTCGACATCGCAAATCAGCTGATTTCGAAGTCGAGAGTTCTAAGGTTCAACTGCTAGTAAAGGCAGTTAGTTTTATACGAATTTGAATACTAGATATTGGTGATTTCTGGATATCGGTGTCCTTTGGTGGTTGGGTTTCAATTAACCACACATCTCAGACTGTACAAGACTGCGCTTCATTCACATTCATACAAATCATTCTTTGAAGTAATATCTTACGGTGGACTACGAATAACATGGAGCTTTTTAAACCGATATATGTTACCTGTAAACCTAACAAAAGTTTTTAAAGAATTATCATTCAAAATAACAAAATAGTATTAAAATTTTATTAAACCCATATGAATCGATGTAAAAAACTTATGACATTTTTCAAAAGTATTTGTCACACTCGTCTTGCAAAATATCAGTAGCTTTAATTTTTTATCTTAGGTTGATTACAAACTCTTTTAATTACTTCAGTATATTGAAGAGATAATTATTTTATAATAGAAATTAAATTACATAACGGTCTAACCCTGTTATTATTTTTATAGTCGGTCCTTCAAATCATTACTAATCTACAACAGCACAGCTACTAAAAACAAAGTATACAAAAAATTATGTTGTTTCTGATAATGTGCTGTAAATGATTGTAGAGGCTTTAAAAATACTAATATTCAAATATCCTAAGAAAACTGCATTGAGCGTGGTGACATGAGAATTCAAAGTCAGCCCCGAAAATAGCATAGCTATTCTAAAGAATAATAAGCATCCCATGCCATGCTTATAAAGGAAATTAAAAGTGAGATGGTTTTCAATTGTCTTCTGCATTGAATCAAATACATTTTTATATACCTGAATGACTAACCCTGTTAAGGAGTTATGCACTAGGCGATACAAAGTCCTAAAAGAAGAGATCTAACGCTTTGATTACAACAGACACTGTTTGTATTGTTATGTGTAAAATGTAAGCACCTTATTTACTATATTACTCACACTGAAAGTAATTATGTATTATTATCTTGTATGCATTATGGCGATTAGAAGAACTGATAGTGTAACAAAAAAATTACTGAAGCTCTTTCTATCGAGAAGGTCCTTGGCAAGACGGTAAACTGCCACGTTCAGTCTCGATCAGAAAGGACGAGTTGAACGTCCCGTTTCTTTTTCCTTCTCCTTTATAACTTATTTCTTCGGCAAATGGAGGTTGGATCAGCCGTGTCCTGGTTCCATACGTGGAACCTTACTGTAACTTCTAGTGATACGGTTGACATTTCTTTATAGCTTAATGGGTTAACAACCCTGTATACTTATGGTACTATTTAAGGAAACTGTATCCTTGTAATTGCAAAAACCAAAGTAATAGTTGCGTGCATAATGTGAAAAGCCAGATTTCTCATTAATATTCCCAATTAATCAATTCTAACTTTAAATAATACGTAACAGCATATGTTGCCTCTATTCAGGTGGTAAACACTATTACAAATAATCCCCGACGGGGAGTCTTATTCTTTAAGACTTTGGGGGTTGGCATCCCCACGGGCCTAGCCTCTGCAGCCTTTCTTTCCACTACACATTGAGCTGCAGAATAATTTACACTATACACGTTTACTACACCAAGAACAGTACACAAATTACAACATTTACATTTACTCAACTACACAACAACATCCAACACAATTTTCTCTTACATTTACACTCGGTGGTGTTGCGACATCTTACGAAACGCAACCGTAACCTAAGGTGGGAACTATCGTGCCGATGGGTGAATGGCTACGTAGTGAGTCTCGAACGATGTCCTCTGAGCACCAGGGCAAACCCAGTTGTATTTAACTCTGGCTCCAATACACGTGCGCTCTGTTTGAGTGGTCCGTTATATCGCCGGTACTCGTGGGACCAACATTTCAGTTCGAACATTAAATTCTATGATGGTTGGTGGTCCATCTGAAAAAACCACTAATTTTAGTCTGTTAGAGGATAATGTTACTACAGAAGACAAGGTTAATGTCAAATATAAGAATATTCGTTTTGTTGTTCTTCGAAATAATCAGGAGGGTGGCTCCCTTCAAAAGGTTTCACCTTTCCTGATTAACAAATGTGTCACTGGTTGTATTGGTTCTCCGAAGAACATCAGAAAATTACGAGACAGAACAATTCTGGTAGAAACATTTAATGATGAGCAGAGTCCGCTCCCTGTTACGTCTCAGCAATATGGGCGGCACAACCATAAATACGACATGCCACAAGACAAGAATATTAGCCGGGGAGTAACTTTTACCGCGACCTTCTAGAAATGGATATAAACGAAATTGCTGATGAACTTCGTGCTCAAGATATTTTTGAAGTGAAGCGTATAATGAAACGACAGAGCGGAACGAAGAACCGATACTGTCTCTTGTACTAACATTCAATCTCCCTGTCCCACCAGAGAAGATTAAAATGGATTACCTCTTGGTTCAGGTACGACCATTCATACCCAACCCATGACGATGTTTCAGATGTCAAGGATATGGTCACACTACAACATCTTGATCTTGCTCGAAAACGGAGATCTGTGCTCGATGTACTAAAGAAGGTCACAATGACATTAATTGCGAAGAAGGTGAAAAATGTACGGACTGCAGTGGTTCACATACAGCCCGCTCCCGAGATTGCCCAACCTCTAAAGAAGAAAAGGCAATTCTCAAAATCTGTACTGAGCAGAAGCTATCTTTCCCGGCTGCACGCAGAGAATATAAAAAAATAAATAACTTACGGAACCTGGTTAAACCAGATGTATATTTTGCCACTGCTACATCGAAACAAACTCTTACAAATTTTAGTAATCAGCAGTGCGGATTCTGCAATGAACTTAAAAAGTTGTTCAGATGCTTTCTGATCAAGTTGCTTCCCTTACAGCCACTATTTCAGAGCTGACAAAGATGAATAAAAAGTCTTTCGTCGCAGCTAGTGAATCCAACAGTGAGATCCATTCGAAAGTTCCTGTTCCCAAAGTCTTACCGGTACGAGCAGGGACTATCACAGCTGGCCGTAAGCCACCTAATAAGCTCCCCGTAAAGGGAACCGACATAACCACCCCCTCTGGAATGTCAACAGCGGCACCCCATTCTAATAAATCTTCTCCACCATCACCTCATATACTGGAAGATATGGTTGAAGAACCACCCGACCCCAAGGCATCGGAGTTCTCTAAAATAAAAAATACAAAAAATAAAAACCGAATCACATACAACTAATTTTTATATAGTTTCCTAAATGTATTTTTTTTATTTATTTATATATTTTTTTGCCCTTATAAACATTATTCAGTGGAATGTCTTCGGTCCCCCATTGAAGATATTAGAGTACTGGTGCACGTACATGATCCACTAATCATGTGTTTCTATGAAACTCATCTTCTACAACATGACCCAATAACAATCAGAGGATACATCTGCGAGAGATACGACTGACTAGTAGACAGTAGAGAGAGTGGTGGAGTGGCTATTTTCATGAAGAATGGGGTGTCGGCTACAAGGATTCAACTAACCAATCTCATTCCTGCTGTTTCAGTAAAGGTCTCTATCCCCCTTCAAATTGCATATCTGCAATCTGTATCTCTCATCGAACACTGAGTTCAGTGCTCTAAATGTCTCAAATCTCCTCACGCAAATACCATCTCCATCGTTAATAGTAGCAGACTTCAGTGCCCACCATATTTCCTGGGGAAATATGTCCTACCTTCTGTTCCACTCGAGGAAATGTGATAAACGGAGTGAGACAAGACTTGGACCTTTGTCTATTGAATAATGGGTCACACACATTCATGACTTTATCATCTGGTACTGTATCTAACATCGATCTCTCCATATGCTCACCGAATTTACCCCCCCCCCCCTACAAAATTGGTCTGTGATGACTTTCACGGCAGTGATCACAGGCCATTTATTATGGTTTCGGTGTAGACCGCGAGGTTAAAAGAAGGCCACGGAGATGGATTGTTGAAAAGGCGGATTGGAATGGATACCATAAAGCCTTCCAATCACAGTATGACGATGATGCGAACATCCTTGACCAATGTTCCTCTTTTACGTCCATGATACTTGAGAATGCCAACAGATATATCCCACAAACATCGGGTAATCCTAGACGTTCCTCCGTTCCACGGTAGAATGATGATTGCAAAGATGCTATTACAAATCGAGGGCAGGCACTACGAAAATTTAATCGTAGGCCTACAACTGAACATCTAAATTTATATCGTATTCTTTGTTTTTTAACCAATCATAAAGTGAGAGTAATTCTTATCATTATCAGGCACAAAATTCAACCCAATCGTATTCTTTGTTTTTTAACCAATCATAAGATGAGAGTAACTCTTATTATCATGGTCGAAATTTTAACCAATTGTATTCATTGTTTTTTAACCAATCATAAGGTGGGAGTAATTCTTATTATTATCTGGCACAAAATTCCAACCAATCGTATTCTTTGATTTTTAACCAATCATGAAGTGAGAGTAATTCTTATCATTATCAGGCACAAAATTCGAACCAATCGTATTCTTTGTTTTTTAACCAATCATAAAGTGAGAGTAATTCTTATCATTATCAAGCGCAAAATTCCAACCAATCGTATTCTTTGTTTTTTAACCAATCATAAAGTGAGAGTAATTCTTATCATTATCAAGCGCAAAATTCAACCCAATCGTATTCTTTGTTTTTTAACTAATC
The DNA here is from genome assembly GCF_047948215.1 of Lycorma delicatula. NCBI lineage: Eukaryota > Metazoa > Arthropoda > Insecta > Hemiptera > Fulgoridae > Lycorma > Lycorma delicatula. The sequence goes on from NC_134461.1 coordinate 44,546,654, forward strand.
ATAAGATGAGAGTAACTCTTATTATCATGGTCGAAATTTTAACCAATTGTATTCATTGTTTTTTAACCAATCATGAAGTGAGAGTAATTCTTATCATTATCAGGCACAAAATTCCAACCTATCGTAATCCTTATTTTTAACCAATCCTTTAGTGAGTGTATTTCTTGAACGCTTAGTGGAGTTCATGGACAAAATATTTGAGCACTATCTTACGGGTTACTCCCACGTCTACTGTGTGGAAAAAATGCGTGCAATTTTCGGATCATCGAAACAATCTATTTTCGGTCTTATTGATGAAGGAGAAGTCCTTTCATCATCTTCTGCTTTGGCACATACTTTAGCAAAATCTTTCCGCTTGGGTTCTCTCACTTCATCATATAATAACGATTTTCAAAGGTACAAGATACAGCTATAAGTATTTTCGTTAAATGTTAATGATTCGGTTGGTGAATTAAACACCCCATTCGTATTTAAGGAATTGTTACACGCACTTAAAATCTCACGTGACACTCCTCCTGGACCGAACAAAATTCGCCTTGCCATACTTTCACACTTCCTAATTCGGCACTATAACATCTTTTGAATATTTACAATGGTTTATTCATTGAGTGAATATTCTCAATGGCGTCTTCCCACCGGCTGGTCAGATTCATTTATTATACCAGTACTAAAACTGGTAAGGACAAAACCAACCCTCAAGCTCCGCCCTATTTCTTTAACAAGCGTTTTGTGTAAAATAATGGAGAGAATGGTAAACTGCAGGCTTACATGGTACTTGGAGAGACATGGCTTTCTATCTTCAGAACAGTGTGGTTTTCGACAAGAACGATCTTCCATTGACCAATTAGTGTCAATGGAAACAGCCATACAAAACGCTTTTATAAACCGCCAGCACTTCGTTGCTATCTTCTTTGATATACGAAAGGCATACGACACGGCCTGGGGACGTGGTATTCTTAACACCCTCAAAGAATGTCGAATCAAGGGCAATATGCTTGCTTTTATCCGAGGATTTTTAAATCACCGAACGTTTCGTGTTCGTGTGGACGATTCGCTCTCAGGTAGTTTCATCTTGGAGAATGGAGTGCCTCAAGGTAGTGTATTAAGTGCTACCTTATTTTCTATAGCCATAAACGGTATCGTGTGCAGGCTCCTGTCTCATGTTCTCTATTTGTTGACGATTTTGCTATTTACATTGCGAGCCGTTCAACATCCACAGCAGAGAGACTACTGCAGAACACTATATTTCACCTTGAAGCTTGGTCCAGGATTACTGATTTCACATTTTCATTCGACAAAACAAAATGTGTAGTCTTTTCTCGGCTACGAACCCCTTCTATTCCGCAAGTTTTTCTGAACAGAGAACTTATTGCTATCTCTACTTACGTCAAGTTTTTAAGTTTGTTTTTTGATAGCCGTCTTACCTGAGTCAAACATATAAAAGAATTAAAAACAAAATGTTCCAAACTTTGGATATGATGCGAGTCCTTAGTAACACCAATTGGGAAGCCGATCCGTCATGTATGGTAGGTTTTTACTATTACTTTGTTCGTTCCCGTTTAGATTATGGTTGTGTCGCCTACTCTTCAGCTCGTCAAACCGTGCTTAAAATGCTGGATGGTGTACATCATGCTTTCCTTCGGCTTGCCACAGGCGCGTTTAAGTCAAGCCCTGTCACGAGCTTACTTGTAGACTGTGGTGAACCATCACTTTGGGATAGACGAGGCCAGCTTTTATTATGTTACTTTGCTCGTCTCAAAGGACAGCCTTTTAATTGACAGGCTTTTGATTCAGTCCTTAGAAATCCTAATTTAGGAAATTAACAGTACCGTTCACGTTGTACTGCACCTGTAGGTATCCGTACCCGACGTCTGCTGCAGCATATAAATGTTGACACACCGTCATTCTTTCCATCGTATCAGTGCTCATTTCCTCCGTGGGGAATAAACCTTATAAATTTTATTTTTGACCTTACGACACACAAGAAACAATCAACAATATCTATTGTCTTCCAGCAAATGTTTCAATGTGTTCTCTCCAAGATGCACCCAGACGCGGTGGTATACACTGATGGATCGAAACAAAACGATACCGTGGATTGTGCGTTTGTCGTCAATGAAAGGACATATGTTTGGTCTACCCGGTATTATGAGCGTGTTTACCGCTGAAATATACGCTATAAATAAGGCTCTAAATATCATTAACCCTAAATATAGAAACATTCTTATTTGCAGTGATCCGTGTAGTGCTCTCCAAGCCTTAAAAAACTTTTATTCCAAACATCCTGTCGTCATTGAAATTTTCAACGCAATCGCAACACAGAAGTAAGTCTATACACCATATACTCTCATATATTGCATACGTTATGCGGCGTTGCGTCGTAAATTTAATCTACCCAGAAACATCCGTGGTGTCTTGTACAATGATAATGAAATTTTAAACCTGATGATTCTATTTCTGTGTAGTATTGGGTTAATACAAAAATTTTAATATTGTTGAACCTGATGATTCTATTTCTGCGTAGTATTGGGTTAATAAAAAAATTTTAATATTGTTCTGTACATTTTTTATGTTAGATCTTTTACGGTTCTTAGTTTTCTTTTTAGTCTTTTTGTTATCCGAGAATGGGCCCTTTACACCCATCTCGGACTTTGTTAAATTCTATTCACTTTTGGTTTTATTTTAGATTTTATCTGTGATATTAGTTGTAAGTTTTATTCATCTTTTAGATTAACTTTATTTTCTATTCTTTTTTAATAAAAAAAATCCGGACGATGATAACGCGCAGGCATTTTTCGCCCCCCCCAAAACAAAAAAAAATTACAAATAACACTTTTAAATAAATAACAAAATTCTGAAAAGCGACTTTAAGAGTTCTTCTTGAAAACTGAGCTACATTAGGATACTCACGGAAGAAAACATTGATATCTTATTCATGAAAAATCCAATTTTCAAGAACTAATTATTCAAACAGCTGTAGGATAACTAAAAGTTATTATATTTGTTTAGTTGATTCGCAAAATATTCTTATTGTTTATCGTGGGGAATGTAAAAGTTATGGAAATATTTAGTGTGTAAATAATGCAACTCCAGACCAGGATTCGAACCCGGAACCTTCCGAATTAAAGGTGGGTACTTTACCACTTCATTGTACATTACTATTATTCGACTTAATCTATAAACATTTTTGATCCAAGCTAATTTATCATTTTATAACGTATTTAATAACGGGAAAGTAACAGATCAGTTAACGTAAATAGAAATACTAATTAATAGGCCTACATCTTTCATCATGTTCTTAAAATTTATTATAAGAGATGAAAGTATATTTTAAAGATTATATTTCAGTATTTTAATAAATATTCAGTTAAAAATTTCAATATACTATATCACTTTTTTAGCATAAAATGAATAAAAACTTATGACGCATTCATTACATAATAGAATCCCCGGGTCGATTGGAAGTCTAGTTTATACAAGCTGGAATAAAATGTCTCATTTTTGTGATATTCAACATTTATACAATTCAAGGTTAGTTCATATTTAAATTAACTTTTTATAATTTTTTTTCATCTTGCACTTTATGTTTTTTGCAAAAAATAAAATCTATTGTGTTTTTTAAATCAAAAAATTTATCAACATGCTACCAACTTACAAAGTAATCAAAATATACTAGAATTATAAATTATTGCAAACTTTGTATAGAAATTATGACCTAATTTAAACTTGTAGACAGAAAAAATTTCATTATGAAAATATTTTTAAGCTGAATATATTTATAACTTAATAGTAAAATTCCATCCTTTGGGATGTTTACCATTAAACAGCTTTTTCGCTTGACTTAAGGTCAGTCGCTTCGTTTATATTTAATTGAGTTGCTATTCAGAGATCTTAAAATTTGTTTTTATTTGTTAATTCATAAAGAACACAGCGTAATTAATGTTTGATTAAAAGAATAACTATTTAAACTTTAAAACCTATTATTAATCTAATGTTTTTATTTACGAAACAACGTGGAATTAAAACTGGTTTGCATATTACATACTAAATTCAAAGAAGTGACCACAAAAAAAAATATAAAAAAAAGATAACGATAAACATATCTTTTCAAGCAACACTTCCTTTTCCCTTCTCTCCTCTGTGAGTTTGTGATTTTTTTTTTTGTAGAAATTCATATCTCAAAAGTGGATGAAGATATTTTAATTACATTCTGTATTCAAATTAAAATCTTTATCTTTTGTAAAATAAATAAATTTGATGAAAGTATGTTTTCAAATATCAAAACTATGATCGTGTTTAGTTTTAGATTATAAAAGTAAATATAATATTAGTATATTATGCAACGGGCTTATAATGATAGCCATTAATGTATCAGTGCGAAGTAAGTTGACGAGACTAACTTTGGTTTGGTTTACAGTGCATTGTTTACGGAATATTTTTAATTTTTCAAAAAAAAAATTAAACAATAATTTCTCTGGCAATAGTTTATTAGTTACAAGTTCTGCCTTTTCTTTAATATCGAACGCTGTTAAAGATACTCCTTCTTCACAATCCGAAATAATTAACAAAAGGATTAACCGTTCAATATAATTAATTACCTTAGTAGGTTGATGTACTTTCAAATTAACCTCTGCTTCCCAACTACTAAATCGGGATTAATATCAGAGTAAAATATCTGATGTGGATACCACATGACTTCCTTGTACGCCTATTAAACTACATATACACATTTTTTTTTTTTTTTTTTTTTAATGAAAAGTACATCATTTTTTATTGTTATTATTGAATTATTATTTATTGTATTTTTTTTTTTTGCAATCAGAGATTAATAATTAATAAATCCATATATTTAAATTTAAAAAAAAGTTAAAAAAAAAGGGAATGAAGTCAGATTCGAACCGATGTGCCTTTCCCTTGTAAGATCCAAATATTTCATTAATTAAAATTTTATTTGGCTAAACACTGGAGCTAATGAAAATAACTACCACTTATGATACAGCGTTGAAAAGCTCTCAATGAGGGATTATTACTGCAGTTAAGAAAACGTCCAAAATCTATATTTTATTTTATTTAGGACTTTTTTGGACATTTTTGATCCAGTCGATTGGAATCAAAAGAGACGGTGCACAACTAGATGTTACAACAGTCATAAATCCAAAATTTCAACATTCTACGGTTAATAATTTTTGAGTTATCCGAGATACGTACGTACAGACGTCACGCCGAAACTAGTCAAAATAGATTTCAAGGATGGTCAAAATGGATATATCCGTTGAAATTTGAAAACCGAAATTTTTCGCGATCACATACTTCCTTTACTTCGTACAAGTAAGTAAAAATGAAAAAAAGATTACCACACTTGAGCCAAACTGCATCACTTATCGATATGTCGTTTTTGAAATATCTATCGGATGTACAAGTAAATAATCAATTACGATAAAGAAAAGTAGTTAAATTTTTATTTTATAGGAAACTGTTATTTAATGCTAAAATTTAAGAAATAAATGAATTAATTAATTGATAATCGGTATTTTATTAAAAAATTATTTACATTGAATAAAGTAAATAAATTGAACGTTACTAATATGGTTTTACAGATATATAGAACAAATACGTCATAGTGTTTATTTTAACCTAATTAGTCACTTACTTTAATATTGTAGCTAATATATTGAAAAAATATAAATAAATTATTTGTTTTTCAATGCAGTACCATTTATAGCAAATATATAAATTTGTATTAATATTAAACAAAGAAAAAAGAATAAAATATTCATACATATTTACTGTAAGTTATAAAAAAAGAAGATTAAGTTGCAATTACATTGTCAGAAAAAAAGGATATATATATATTTTTTTTTAAATTTTATTTCTTTATTTATATATCGTTATAATGATATAATATATGTATGAGGTAAAATAACTTTACATTGAAATATTCCATTACACTCGTATATCTCGCACTTGGAAATACATTGTTTTAATGTAATATTACAAAAGATCCCTCCCACATATTTATAACACACACAAACATATATATATATATATATATATATACATAGATGAAAAAAAGAGAGAGGAAGATATATTATGTATATACAAGTGTTGTATCCTTCTTTCAGATTTATGTTGACAGTTTTTTGTATTAACAACCTTTATACCAATAATATTAGTTATGTTATGTACTTACCTAGCGTGATTTTATTTTCTAATGTTTGTTAGGTTTTAGATACAGTAGTCTCTCGATAATCCGATACATATCAGGAAGCCCTGGTGTCGGATTACCGAAATTTGTCGAATTACTGGAATTACCCTAATTTCAATGAAATAACCAACAGAAAACGTTACTTACTTTCATATGCGTTTATTAATTCGAATAACTGATGTAATTTGATTAGGAAAATAACAATAATACAACTACTTACTTAACAGAAAAATATTGGTCAATAGCCTTTTGTTTTTTTACTGTAATGAATCGTTTAAGATTATTTTCCCGCAAACTTTTAATTTTAAAATGTCGGCAGCTGCCACTCCATTTTCTGTAGTCCACTTGATACACAGGTTAAACGCACTCAAAACACTTTTGTGATCTACGGTAATAATCGATGGCGAAGGTGTCATATTTTCTCTGACATCATCGTCCTTCGTCCTGATCCAGCACATATTCAGTTATATCTCGGTCGGTCATCAATTGATAATTTTCATCTTCCATTCCGTCAGCCATACATTTACGTCGCCTTATGTCAGTCTTTCTGAATCGTCCTGACCCACAGTCAGGCTACCGACTCCCTAATGTCGTTTATTTCAACATCGGGATTGAAATCATTATTTTCAGATGTCGTCGGTATTTGTTCATTTTCTACTGGTTTTTGCATTTTTCGTATAAATGTAATAAAGGAGAAGTTGACCCCAGATTTTTTTCAAGAGCATACTATTTTTTTGCCAGGAATCGTTTTCCATGTTTGGGCGAGATCAAACACGACGTTTTTAAGATTTATAACATTTTAAAATAGGCGTATTTTCCGATTTATTCGTTGCACTATACGTTAGACTTTTTTATCTGTTTTAACCGTCTGGATTAAAATTTGAACCATTGGCTGAATGATAGCCGTAACATTTAGTGGAATAAATAATTCTTTTTCATCTGGGTGCCCTGTACAGTTGTCTAAAAGTAATAATGCTTTTTCTGATAACTATCTTTGTTTAAGGAATTTTTTTACTGATGACACGAACTGCTCATTAAACTATTAAAAAAATACTTCCCTTATCCACACTCGGCGTTGATTTTTTTATTTTACAGGATGTCGTATGTTTTTAAAAGTTCTAGGATTTTTCGACTGGCCTATAATAAGCAATTCAAGTTTATGGATACCACTCGCGTTTTAACAAGGCATAAACGTAATTATGTATATCGATATTTTTCGACCTGGAGCGCTCTTTTCAGCACAATGGAGGAATGTTTTTTTCAGTAGCAGACTCCAAAATAACCCACTCCCATCAGCATTATAATAAACCTGGTCAGAACCAACACCCAACAACTTGGACTGTCTTTATAAATTTTTCTATATATGGTTCTTGTGTTTTTTCAGAAAATCACAAAAGGTGAAAAAGTTTCTCATCTGTGGTGGTTAGTAAACGGATTCCATACTGCTCTTGAGTTTTCCGAACCACCCGTCACTGGGGCACGGAAATCTTTTTTCTTCGCCATTTCTTTATAGAAAAGCTTACCTTTTTCTTTGATTTCTCCAGAAAGAGGAATATGATTGAGACATTCCTTGATAAAGCAAGCATTAAGTACATCTTCCATTAACCCTTTAACCGTTTTGCCGTTATATTACGCACTCAAGTATTGCATCCCAGTACGTTTTGCCGTAATGTTATGCATTCTGTCATGCCGTCAGATACTACACTCTAGCAACTGCAATTTGTATTAAAAGGTCTTAGATTAAATGTTGTACGGTTTAAAATGTTTTTCCTCTATAATTACTATTACACAATAAATAATAATGAGTTTGAAAGGAACAAAATTCTTCTTATTTCTTCAGTGTTTCTTCCGATCAGGTGTTCCGTAGTTTGACTTTCAAACGATTTGCTTTGTATTTTCTAGGTTACATTTTCGTATATGAGCGTTTTAATGATCTACTGATTTAGGTAGTTCGTGTTTTTATTTTAGTTTAATTTTTTCTGAAGAAAAAGTAGTAGTAGAGCTTAGTTTTGTTTCCATTTACACCAGATGTTGGCGTAATATGTGAATTATTTTCTTGTTTTAGTTAATAATTATTAACTATTTTATAACCATAAACCATTTAATGCTTTTTCCGTAATACTACGCAGTTATCTTATGTAATTATATTGAAATTATTCTACTGGTATCATGAATATAAAGTGAAATACATGTAGTTAAAGCTCAAGAGCACGATCGGCTATTAATTAATAAAATAATCCACGCAGTTAGGGGATATTAATCATCAACATAATTAACGGGTTTTAATGGAAACGTGCCAGATTTTAATGTTATCCGATCACTTTTACCAGTGACATTATCTTTTACAAAATTTTCTATTTTTACCCGGTTTTTTATTTTGCAAGTCATAAATCGTTGCACGTCCAATTCCGTATGAAGCTATGCCACCAATTTCTCCGCCTTTTTCAATTGTTTTAAGAATTTCTGCTTTTTGAAATAAACTTAGCCTGATGTGCTTACGTTTTTGTGGTCTCGACATCTTCAAAACTAGAAACAGCGAAGTTCGGATACTGTTAAAGACACGGAAAACTGGACACTGTAAAATAAGGAAAACTAGACACGTTAAAACGAATATGACAATTAAACAAGACACACAATCATACGATATTGAGACGTGTAGCAAGATACTGTAAGAAGTTTAATGCCGTCTGTAGACCCCGTTAATGTACAAGTCGCCACCGACGGCGCCACGCGCTCAATTGTAGACACCCTAATGACGTTGTCGGCGACGTTCAGAAGTATTGCACTGTAATTTATTAGAGTATTCCAAGTTACTATGGTCTACTCACTTAAAACATCATATTCACCATTCTGCCGTGGCGTCACTCTGTTTTAACAGTTGTGACGGTGCAAAAAAAATGGGGTAACATTATACGAATTTCCTCAGCAGTAGACGAAAAGTGTAGGATTACTGGAGGTCTCGGACTAAAGAATGTCGGATTATCGAGGTCCAGCTGTATTAAAAACTCCACTGATATTCTTATTATTATTATTTTTTTATTTGATGAAATTTGAAATGACTATAAGATTCTATTACATTATCAAGTTCTCACAAATATTTTCCAGATTTTATTTTTCTAAATTAAAAGTAGATTTATTTCAAATATTTAAAATATCTAATAAGCTTTAATTTCTTAAAGATATGATCATTAATTGAGTTATAAATTAAAGTTCAACCCGTTGAAGCTTAAATGAATGTGTGGAATAATAATAATAATAATAATAATAATATTATTATTATTAATAATAATTATTATATGTATATATGTATTATTACATTATAATACATAATTGATACACTTTTAGTGTTATGCGGTATTTTCGTGGAATAAACTACATTTTTCAAAAAAAATAATAAACTATAATCAGGAAACTTATATTTTGAATTATATATGAAAATATAAATTCCATATTTAATGGGATAGAATGGTTCACTTTTTAAAATCATCAGAAAATGGTAAAAGGACAAGAACAAACAGCACCGCACAAAAGAGATTATTTATTAGAAAAATAATTTCTGAAAATCTTTCTTCCGAGAACGTTTACTTATCAACAGTGATTTACCACGCTTGTTCAATGAAGCTTTCCTGTTGTAGAATTTTCATAGGGAAACAAATTTATCCAATTTTAAAAAAAATTAAACTGTGGAAGTTAAGATACCATATAGGTAAATTCTTTCATTAAGAATAGTATCTTTAAAAGCAGATGTATGTTTAGGTAATTCAATGCATATTGAACAACACTTTTAGCCTTCCCCAGAAAGATTTGATGTTCATGTTTCAGTTTTATTATTTTTGATGAGTTTTAGTCTTTTAATTGGTTTGATACACATCTCCATTCTTTACTATTTGTGTCAGACTTGTGCTCTCGATGTTCACCTTATTTCCGTTAACATCAATCATATGTTTCATATAGTAATTTTTGTTGTACTTTAATGTTTTATCTTCTACATTTTGTTTAATCTAAACATTGCATTAATTTATATATTCATGTGTTAACTTTTTCGCATGTTTTTGTGTTAACTTTTTCAAGAGTATGCTTATATCTTCATCAATGTAAAAATAAATCTTTTTTTAAACTGTATCAACCGACCTAACTTTCATCATTTTTCTGAAACATACAAAAAAATCCCTTTCGGCACGCCGGAAGGCGAAGGTAGATTTCACCGATGCTAAGCAGAGGATAAAAAAGATTTCCACCTTAAAGTTAAGAAAAATTCAAATTTACTCAATAAACAATGGTTGCATGTGAAACAAAGTTTCACATGTTTAGCATACGACAACACCCATCATCTTCTTACAATTCCAACAACATTTTTGTCATCCCTTGCCGTAAGGGTTGGTCATATCAAAAATTGTTTCAGACAAACGTTTTAGGTAATGTTTAGAGGACTAACGACAACTTTAAATCGATTCGATACTGTGCCTATTCAGGGAGGTATGATTTTTTTTCTCTTTGAAACCCCATTTTTTCTACCCGCTAGGCCAATGGTTGGTGTTATCAAAAAACTTTACATATATAAGTTTTAGGCTCTTATCCAAAGAATAGTAGTAACTTTAAACGAATACGATATTTTACTTAATAGGAAAGCTATAGCAATATTTCGTTTTTTTTCGAAAAAGCCCTTCGATTTCCACCCCCATGTTCGATTTTGCCCTTTAATGAATTCGACCGAGATTTTGGGTCGAGTTATTTTAAGGGAACAATTTTAAAGCGATTGGCGCAAGATTACGGCAGTTATCGTGTTCACAAGAAAGTGAAATATATATATATATAAATGTATTTATAAACTTTTGAACTGACGGTGGTTTTGGGGTCTGGGGATATGAAACACGAACATATATCGAAATTTTCCGGAAGTCGAATCATAGTACCCATTACAATAGGTAGCTTTCTTATGAAATCTATCTAAAAATGCTATATTATTTTTTTTCTAATTTTACTGATGTTCATTAAGAAATGACACCAAGTTCTACACAAATATTTTTAAAAATATTTAAATTTTTTTTAAATCTGTTTGATAGCAAGTGATTTTTTCTACAAAACACTCTCAAACCTTGTTCAAGTCTACTTTTGATATCTTGTTTATTTTGTGTACCTTCACATTTTTACAAGCTAAATAATAAATTATTTAATTTTCTATATATTATGTTTACTATCTTAATATTTAAGTCCTGATTCCTCTCAGGAGATCTTAGCTTTTGAGAGTACGGGAAGTAGTGATCCCGGTAACCCGAGCAGGTTGTAGTGTTTTCTTATTACACATAAGCTAACAACCCCAAACTAACATTATACATCTACTCTACATACACATTACATAATGCATAACATAAACATACACACTGCACAACACATATCACTTTATTCTCTTCTAACATAATCATGCGTTCGCAAAGGCGTATCATCACGAAATTATGAAGACGAGAGAATCGACAGGAGACCCAAGAGAGCCATGGCAGAATGGAAAGATTCTGCAAGGAGCCTCCGAAGAGCCATCAACAAAGCCAAGCGGAATAGATGGAGGGAGATCTCTACCCAGCTGGTGGAGAACCCCTGAGTATAGCATACAAATTGGTAACAAAGAGGCTGGGAAGATCACTCCCTAGGCTTCCCTCTGGCCTGAGAATCAGTACCCAGTTCATTCCTTTACTGTTGAAGCATGATAATTTCATTGTCTGTGTCCTTGTTTTCCCATAAATCCTATTCGGGTCTACTAACCAACCCTTCTCGTCAAACAATAACATTTGGAGGATTGTCATTGACTGAACTACAAAGAAGACATTGTTAAACGGACCTGTTAGCCTGAGAAGAGAATCTCTTTTAGCCTTTCTGGATTCCTTTCATTACTATTTTTTCATAACCTTTTGTTAATTGGAAGGAATCCGTTACCCACGGATGTTATCCGTATAAAATCCGTTATACACAGTGTATGTGTATATATATTGTAATATATATACACTCATAAAATTAGAATTTTCTGATTTTACTTCATCCGGGTATTATTATTATGTATATTGTATGCAAGGGATCCTTAATCAGAATATATATTTAAGTTTAATATGTACATATCTGTTTAAAAATGAGAATGGGTCTCTGAAAATTATTTTCTATAAACGTTTTCAAGATTTCATTTTACTCATATGTATACTGAACGAAAACATCATAAAAAGAATGGGTAAGGTGCGTAGAATACATACTTTTACTTTCCCGGCGAAAAGCTAAAAAAAAAAAAAAAATACGGGAAAAATACGGTGATCATGTCAAATATAGAGTAACGGTGTTTTTTTTAGAAATTCTTTAGGTTTTAGGTTTTTTAGGTTTTAGTTATGATTGGATGTTGTGGAGTGTATGGTGAGTTTTTGTCTGATGTTTGGTATCTTGTGGGTCTGAGGTCCGTGTCTGTTGACTGTGGTGTCTGAATGTGTGTGAAGGTGTATTCCCCCCTTTTAGAAGTTGTGCACACCAGCTGTACTAGGAGGGGTGTTGAGGAGCCAGGGGTGAAGGTTTAGTTGGTAGTGCGCAGAAGCACATTCGCATTTAATAACATCTGGTAGATGTTATTAAATACGAAACCTGTTAGAGAGCCCAGTACTGCTCAGGCGCCCGTAAATTGGGTTCCTCCACCTCTTTAAAAAAAAAGTTTTAGGTCCAACTGGTTCATCTAGACCAAAAAAATATATATGTATGTGTGAATGTAGGCACTATGTACGTACATATTCATGTCGCTCTGTTAATGATTTATGTCTTAGAACTGACCAAAGTAATTTTCTTCAAATTTGGTTCAAACATTTTTGTCTGTGGGGCATTGATCATATTAATTTTTTTTTCAAAATTTCGTTAAGGAAGTGGGGATATCCTGAAAAGAAAATTTCGTTTTTTTAAGGGCATTGCAGAGAAAAATTTATTAAAGCACCTACAATGCTTATATAAATATTCCAAAAAAAGTTTTCAGTCACCCCCCACCACTAAATAATTGTAATTTATATATATATATATATATATTTGCTTTATTTCCTTTAGGTTTAAATACTTTTTCAATTTTTTTTTTTTTTTTTTATAAAAAAAGGTACCAGGAAATCTGTACAATTTTTTTTTTTTAATTAAGACCCCAGACCTAAAATGCAGAAACGTTTTTGAAAATCTTATTTTTCATATTTTAGAATTTATTGAAGGGGGTGTTAGATTTAAAGGAATTTTTACTTTAAAAAATTTTTTAAGCTTAACCTATATAAGAATAATTATAGAAATATTTTCTTAAAACTAATTCTCCACCTTTAAAAAATACATATTGTATTTTCTTCATCACTTATAAGACTATTAAAATTAAATTAGCTTTGTCAACTATATTACATTCCGGATCCAAAATGAGATGCAATTTTTTTTTTTATTACTTCCATAAAAGTATGTTTTATTTTTTCAATATTTTTAAACTATTCTCTTTTATTTTTTTAGGAATAATTTTTTTATAAATAAACTTTTTCTCACAATCTAAGTAAGCCCTAAAATAAAAAAACGTTTATGGAATTTGGGAATGTGATACTTAAATATTATTTTGGTAATCATCATAAACAATAAAAAAAACCCTTGATACTTGAAAATCTGTAAAATGTTTTCACAAACATTTTTTTCTGTGGAAAATAAAATTAATTTTTGTGGGTGCTTGTTACATACAGACAAATTAAAACCGTGCTAGCTCTTCTGAAATGATGTATGTAAGATAATAAAATGTATTTTTCTTCATTGATAATATGTATTGTACAACTTTTGCAAGTATTTTTATGTTGAATCAGTTATATAATAATTTTGGTGTCTTCTAGATATATATCTTTCATTTTGTCGTAATCACTAAATTCCTCCTGTTATTTCTTATTTGTGAATTCATAGTTCACGTTTATCTCCGTTACAACGTAGGTACAGCCGGGAATGATGCATCACCCTTCCAGGAGATCGGGAGAGAGCTTCGAATGACCGATAATGTTAAAATTTGTCTCTTTATATTGAATTTCCATAAAGAAAGCTAGTCACGATACAATTTTACTTTACATCATGTGGTAAACTGGAACAAAGGAAACACATCAATTTCATCAAACCCCAAATCACTCATTAAAGAAAAGGGTTTCTTTAATGTTAATATACATATAGAATTTATTACTTTTGCATGATTTGATATCGTATATAACCATTATTTATTATAATCGTCTAAATAAGGAAATGATTTTATTTATTATAACTTACGTTTTCTATCTTTACGATAAACGTTTTTAATTATTCTCTTCTATGTAATCTATTATATTTGTTTTATTTTTATTTATTTTCAAACTAGCCGCTCAGGACTCGTTTCAATCTCCCTTCCCGTCTAGCTAGAGGGCGAAGCCCCTTAAACCCCCTTGTCCTCATGGTTGTGAGAACAATACTGACAAATAAAAATTAAAGCCTGAAAAATTTATCTTTAATCTCACGTTTCCTTCGTTCTTGGTGTAGAATCTCTGATATGCTCCTAAAGTAGACGAAGCTACAGCTCGAGTCTGGGCGTATCGCTCTCGGTCAACAATTAACCGTGTATTACGCACTTCAGCTGTTTCAGAAGACCGAGATACAATACGTGACCTGAAAGTTTGCCTCACACCAACTGCTGTGTCTATTGTACTAGTCATTGTATTTTACTAGTCTGTTGTGGTTGCATTTTATATACAAATGTGTCAGTGTTATTAGTAATCAGATGATGTCATTTGGTTCAACAGTGCAACATACCCCGCTTGCACGTCCAGCAAGAGCCAGCAGACAGTTCGGTTGACAAAGACGGGGGGCAAATCTTCAGCTCCGTACACCTCTCATTCTTTTAGCAGACTAATTTAATTCTTATTGGAGATAATGACCAAGCCTCTAAGGACATATCTGAAAATTATGATTAAAATCTATCCAGTAGTTTTTGCGTGATGCGTGTACAGGGACGACCTAGTTATCATTTTATTATATGTATAGATTTAATTTTTCTATGAAAAGAAATATTTCCTCTGATTTCATTTTAATTTCTACTACTTAATCATCAATAAATCTTACCATGTTTATTGTTTGTTTTTTTATTATTACTCAACTTTTAAACATTTTACTTATTCCTTATATACAGTTTAGTGAATATTAAGCGTAAAGTACATATATATCTTTCTTACTTCTTTTTCTATTAAAATTTACCTTTCTTCTTTTTCTACTTTCGTCATAGCTAACTGTATCTTATAAAGAAATAATAACTATTTCTTTTGTTGATCATTTTAACTAATTTTAACAAAACTTTTAAGCTTTATTGTATTATATCATATTTTATATATATAATTAAAGGCTTAACATTTTATCCATAAGTAAGATACTTATAAAATTTTATTAAAAAATTTAATTCTGAGCAGTTTTTACAGAGGAAAAGATATTTATATAATCATAAATTTATATTTCAAGTAATAGTAAGGAAATTCAAGCGTAATAGTTTTAGATAATATTAAATAATATAATTTAGTTAAAATTTGGAACTTTTAATATATTATAATATCCTATTTATTTAGTAGAAATCTTAAAAGTTGGTCGTTTGTTACAACTTCCGTAAACATATTAAAGTTTGTTATGTACACAACCTCAGTGGTTTGAACTCAAATTGGCACAAAGTTGGTCCGACCAAAATCGTGTTTGTATGTGATTTTCCACATCCCATTATTGATTACTACAGTACATAGCTACTATATTAAATTAGTTAATTTTCTCATGTATTACGCAATTAAAAAACATTTTGTAATAATTTTTTTTTTTCAAAACAATAAATAGATAACCCTTGTAAGTTCATTTTATGTTTGTGATTACTAATCACAATATTCTTTGTTTACTAAATTTCTTTATTAAATAACGATTTTCCCAGAAAAAAAATGGTATATCATCTAATTCATTGAGTCTTCAACTTTGATAATAGGATCATATTTCAAAGTTAGAATTATTTTTAATCACGATCGTTCGGAAATAATTAAAGTACGATTTCCGGATTGTTTAATAAATCAACTGCCGAAATATAATTCGGTTTACAGCATGTTGTGAAGTAATAAAGTTTGATTTATTTTTTAATTACCTACCGCATTTTATAAGACTTAAGAAATTATATAAAAAAAATGAAAATATGGTGTTATAAAAAATGGTTTGAGGTATAAATGTTGTTTGAAATTAAGTTGTAACTTTATTTTTTGTTATATTTATTTAAGGAATCTTGTTTGAAAACTCAACTCCTTTGCGTTTTAGTCATATTATATCCAGATAATTCATCTGTAAGTTTTGGATTCAAATCCCAGATCAGCTTTTTTTTACATAATTTATATCATCAATTCAATTCAAACAATAAAAAAAATAGTTTTATCTATTAATTAATATAAATGACAAATAAGTAGAGAAAAAGTAGGTTCTTTTTTTTAAAAAAAAAAAGTATGTTTAGTAAAACAGGATTAAGAGAGAATTTTGGCAAATATAAGCAAGTGAGAGGAAATAAAACTGGTAAGAATACTATTGATTTCTGAGATAATTTCATTATATAAAAGTTAAATTCGACAAACATATTTTTTCGTATAAAATAAATAACTGAATTAGTTTTTTTTTTAGGTTTATTTAAATTATGAAAAAAATAAAAATACATCTAAGAAAAGTAGGAAAGACTTTATACACACACACACACACACGCGCGCGCGCACACACACACACACACACACACACACACAGAAAGAGAGAGTGATTTGGGAGGAAAAGTAAATAATTTGGGAATTGATTCTAGAGCTTGAAATAAAAATGATTTCATAATAACATAGTCCGAAAACGCTTTGTTATGGAGTTTGACTAGCGAAGAATATCGCCAGTATTTCAGTTCCCCGGTAAAGGTCATACTGAATTTTTAACAGACGTTATATAAGGAATAAATATTATGGTTTCTTATGTTTTTAACTTGAAAAATCGAATAAAATAGGTTCCTATATTTCCTGTAGTTATCAAGATAGTCAACGTAAAATAGAAAAATTTTGTTTAGTAGAAAATTTTCAATGTAAAATTCAGTGACGAAAAACTAGTTCTTATTTAGGTCTGAAGTAAGATTATTTTGTTAAATGACTAATAAATGCATAAATTTTATTATAAATACTTGTAGAGAATTTAATTTTGAGAAATTTGATGTAATAAATCCCATGAAAAACAAGAAAAAATTAATCAATTTTTATTGTTAAAAACAAAACTTAACACTCTTCACTCACTTTAAGAGCAGAACTGACTGCGTCCGTGATCGTGCTCAGAAAGTTCAACACTACCAGTTTGGTGATCATACTACAAATTGCAGTTTTGTCCATGGGTTAGCAATAATTACCATTTAATTCATTCATACTACTTTCGGACGAAGCTATTGTTATCCGTAATGGGATAAACAACACACATAATTCACATTGGTCATCTGAACAAAACCTACATGCTATAGTTAAATAAGATTGTCAGCAACGATTTTTGTAAACGATATGGCAACGTATTATCGACAACTATGAATATGCCCCTTCGTACTAGAATAAAATATACGAGGAGAAATTATCTGGAATAAAAGGTGTATTACACAAAGGTTAATTTATCATATTAAAATCAGCTGTTTTTAGTTTTTACATATTCATAACGGTTTTCATAGACTTTATTTTATAAATTTTCTCAGAATTAAATTCTCCATAAGTTTTGATAATAAAATTTACGCATTCATTGGTCATTTAATAAACTTATTTTTCCTCAAACCTAAAAAGAAATCGTGTATTTTGTAAGCGAATGTTTCTTTTTTCGTTGGCTATCATTAAAACTACGAAAGTTACAGTTTTGGGATTTGTTTTATTAGATTTTTCACTCCAAAGTTACAAGAAATCACCAATAAACTTCTTACATAACGTCTTAAAAATTCAGTATGATCTTATTTCACCGGAGGAACTGGAATTCCGTCAAATTTTTTTACTAACCGAACAAAGCGTTTTCGGACATGTTTGTATGAACTGTTTTCCTTATTTCAAGCTCTAGAATCAGTTCTCAAATTATTTCCTTTTCCTCCTGAATAATTTTATACATTGAAACTTTTGTAGAGATACTTCACTATGGAAAAAGAAATAGAATTAAGAAATTTATAAATAATTATATGTTTTTCAATTCATGGTTACTATACTTAATAAAGTAATAAAATCTGCTCCTAAGTATATCCAAAAATCATAAAGTAAATTCAACCGGGAATTTTTTGTTCGCATAAATTCGATTAGGTGCGAACTTTTAACACAACAACGAAAATGCAATATTTTCATTCCGTCAATTCGGCTTTATCACACAATAAAAGAGAACAATGAAAACGCTGGATGAAGGCAGAGGATAATGAATTCAATAACGATATCTTAAATAAATATATTTTGCTTATACGTAAAATACCCAGTCTACTTTAAACAAAATATGAGTCTCTCTTCTTCAGGTTACACGCATTACGAAACCTTATATTTTAATACATGAGAAGTGGAAGAATGAGTTTAAAAGATTTTATTTAATTAAATCAAAATTTCAAGAACTTCACTGAATTTTGTAGCCGTAATATTTTGGAATTTAAGCTCTTCTTCTTGATAGGATATACTTATAATCTTTCTCTCATTTGTTTTACCTCTTTTTCCTTTCATTTGGCAATGATAACAATGAATCTGTAAGAAAAGCAACTTCATTTTGTTTTCTCCATGTATAAAATACTTATGAAAAATTGTTTATGAATTTTTTTGTTTCTGCACATTTTGAAATTCAAAATTCTTTGTTTTATATATATATAAAACAAATATAATTATAATTATATTATAATTACTATAATTATATATATACTGTTATATAAAAAGGAAGAGGGTTTTTGTTTTTTTGGAATAAACAAAAAAATTACTCGATCAATCGCAACCAAACTTTTTCCCATGTTTTTTTGGCGTAACTGAGAAGGCTTTGATATTGGAAGGACAGGTAGAAGGGAAAAATTGTGTAGGCAGGCCACGTTTGGAGTATGTAAAACAAATTGTTGGGGATGTAGGGTGTAGAGGGTATACTGAAATGAAACGACTAGCACTAGATAGGGAATCTTGGAGAGTTGCATCAAACCAGTCAAATGACTGAAGACAAAAAAAAAAAAAAAAAAAAAAATATAATGTAAGTAGTGGAGATTTGCTGATTGAAGTACAAACTTTAAGATTTGAATTAATGAACTGTGAACTGTGAGTATCATTGTGTGAACTGGGTTTTAACTGAATGATTTCGAATCAATTGAATGAATAATATTACAAAAATAATGGAATTAGATTTACAGTAAATAAAATAATATTAAATAAATTCAAACATTTCTGTATAACAATAATGGGTTTCCCGTGGAAACTGCGTGTGAGGCTAGTGTGGTGAGGTACGCGAACACCTCGTAGGAGGCTAGACCAATCATTACCATCAACTGGTAACAAACGGAGTACCCCTAGGGCTCTGTTTTCGGAGGTGCAATGGGGTGCTCTTGTAATATCTTTGCAAACGATCGTCCGATTTTCAAAATTCAAACGGAGTAGTTGGTTGAAGGCTAACTTTTGCATGCATCACTCTCGATCTAACGGATCATGGTTATTCGGAAATGTATATATAAACAAAAAAAACAGACAAACTTTATAGTTTGTCTGTTTTTTTTTGTCATCGCTTCACGCGAGAATCAACTGACCGAGTACTTTAAAATCTGTAGGATACATTGGTGTTATGCTAGGGAAGATTTTAAGCCATCGATGGAGCCCCTAGCTTCCTTGAAGGTTAAGATATTAAAAATATTCATTACTTCTTCGCCCCAAGGAAGGTGAAGTTTTGAATTAAAGATATTCATTAAGGAAGAAATAGATTAATCCCTTTTACTTCAGTATTATAGAAATAACTTATGAATTTTTCGTCGTCAAAGTTGTGTGTACTTTAGTTACCATAGTTACTATTATTCTATCTTTTGTAATTTAGTTCTTCTTCAAGTTTGTATAAAGCCTGAATACTATAATTATTTGTCAGTATTATTCTTACGTTTTTATATTCTTAAGTTATATTCTTAAGTTATACGTTATACGTTATATTCTTAAGTTTTATTTTTTTTTTTTTTTTTTTTTTTTTGTTTAGGAACATGAGGATAACGTATAGTGCGGGGGTCCATGGGTTAGAACCCACTGGGTAGATGGGAATGGCGGTCGAAGCAAGCTCTGCGGGTATTCAGGGTGCCGGTTCTCCTGACAAATTGGGAATGGCGAGCAAAGCTAACACTGCAGCCATAGGATAATCCCCTTGGCTCCGAGAGGTCCCGAGGAGCCTCTGAGTTGGCTTCGGGATTCACCTGATATATACATATTGATTGTTATGTCTCTCTGATCTAGGTTTACATCTCGTAACAGTTAAACTAATAAGAAATATTTTACTTAATAAGATTTTGAATCTACTTGAATTACATAATTTTCAGTTTCTCAAAAAATAAATAACATTATTGGAAATATCACTTCGAATAATGTCGTAGAAAAGTTTTTGAAAAACTTAATTGGTCCCTAAAAATTGGAGTTCTAATATTTTCCTAACACTATTTATTCTGCCATTGTTGTTTGAAATGACAATTTTAAAAATGTTTGCTGTTACAGTATAATATATCAATTTTGTACATTTTTTTAATTATAATTATTATTTTTCTTAGATAAATAAAACTGTAAGAACAAGAATATGCTCCAACTTTATTTCTTTAGGAGGGAATTTCCATGCAAATCCTGGGAAAGTTAAATAAATTGTTAGTAGCATTTTGAAGATTATAATGATCTTGAAATGCGTATAGAATAAATTACTCTTTTCATTTAATGAGATATTAAAAAATAGTAATCGAAATTTATTACGCACATTAAACGTATAAGTAATATTCATCAGATATTAATAAAATTAATATTTTTAACAAAAGAGACATTCTGTGATTGAAATAGTTAATTATTATTGTATTGATATTTTATTTACGTAAAGGTATAACAAAAAAGGTGATTTATTTTTTTTTATTATATAATTATTAAAAAATATTAAGAATTAAAAAGATAGAATTACTCCATTAATGTTCAAATTGAATTTATGTTCACTAAGAAGATAAATTTGTATTCATATTGAAGGAAAACCAAACTTCATTTCATTCTCTCGTAAATAGCGAAACTGGTCAAAGGAGGAATTGATGTCATACTATTTGGATAATACAGTATATTCTTTAAATATTACTCGTAGTTTAAAATTTACTTTAAACTCACATGGTCGTACTATGATTCTTATTTTTTTATTTTATTTTATTCAAGCATTTATTAAAATAATATAATTATCTGAATCACATTGATTTATGATTGTTATTAAGTAATTATAAATAATTTAATATTTTACAAGTTTTTTTTTAGTGAATACATTAATATATAATTATTTTATTAAGTTACATGTGTTGCATTTTCTATTAAGAATAATTTTTTACGATATTTACTCCATTTCATCACTAGGTATATTGTTTAAAATAATACGCATATTTTAAGCGTGTTTTCCTTATTAGATTTTTTTTTAATGAATTACTTCATTTAAGAAACTTAATACTACATGATAATTACTTAATTTAGTCCAGGCGGTATCTGTTTTGGGTTGGACTTCTCCTATAGGATCGCTAATATTTGCTTTAACGCTTCCAGAATATCATCAGAATGGTTATTTCGTTGTGAGCTGGATGAAAAAGCTCTGGTTAAAGTTTTATTAAACAAATTATAAAAAAAAAATAAAATTATATAATAAAAATTTCCATTTTTCCTCCTATTTCCCTAGATAACTAGATAATTTTTCGTTTTAAAAAAAAGATCGAAAGAGAAAAAGTTTTGTTATTAAATTTTTCACACAACATCATTGGTTACTAATCGAAAAATACGTTATTATTGATTAAAAAATAGCAATAACTTTCAGAAGAATAAAAACAAAATCATGATTATTTGGGAATTTTTTTCGAGTACTTATACATAGGACCTTCAGATTTTACCTCAAAGAAAATTTTGATATGATAAAGCAACAACCCAAATTTCAAAAAAATTCTGACAATTTTTTAAGAATAATTTTGCAATCCAGATTTAAAAAAAGAATGCGATTTTTTCCAAGTTGCGTAGAGCCTGAAAAAAAGTCTCTAGATACTTGAAAATTTAATCACATATAAAAGAGAACTTTTAACAAAGAAAATAATTTATTTTTTATAAATCGATGTCTCGTCTTGAAAAAAGTTCAACTGTCTTACTGGTAAACGCAAATTATTTTAAATATCGGTCTATTAATTTATCGATAATAATTTATGGATAATATTTATTCCAAAAGTTGCACAATGGCAGTCAATTTGATCAGTTATATCTGCGGAGATAATTAACGAATCGAAATTTTTTTTAAAGAAGCGTCTTTCCGAGTACTTTTAAACTGTGCTTTTTAAAATTAATTTAGATAAAAATTCGTGAAGATATTCAATTTTTTTAAAAGCAAAACAATTAGAATTATGTTTGAAAGATTTACTAGGCTCTCCTAATTAACCGATTTAAATTTTTCAAAACGCATTTGAAAGAGTACTCTTTTATATGTGATTAAATTTTCAACTATATAGAGACTTTATTTCAGGCTCTACACAATTTGGAAAAATCGCATTCTTTTTTTTTAAATTTGGATTGTAAAATTGTTGTGACCGATCGATTTTGTTGAAATTATCACATCAATCGATTTTGTTGCTTTATCATATCAAAAAGTTCTTTGAGGGAAAAAATTCCATATAATCTTGTTTTTTTTTTTTCATTTTTTTGACAGTTATTGCTATTTTTGCAACAGTAATAACGTGTATTTCGATTTGTAACCGATGATATTGTGTGTAAAATTTAATAACAAAACTTTTTCTTTCTCTTCGATCTTTTCTCTAAAATGAATTATCTAGGGAAGGATGAGAAAAAAATTGAAAATATTTTTGTGATTTTTTAAATTTGTTTAATAAGAATTTAAGCACACCTTTTTCAACTGGCACGTAACTGGCATTAAATCAAAAATTAGCAATCATATAGAAAAAGTCCAAATATGCCCATTTTAAAACACATACCGCCTAGACTAACTAGCCTTGCTATATATTTTCCAAAGAGTTTGAATCTTAATAACTTATTCCATAAGTACGATATGATATTTTGGATGGTCATATTTTACTCCAAAATCAATTTTCTATTAATTGCTAACTATTTAATGAAAAAATATTGTTTTAAAAAAGTGGAAAAACTAAATCTTTTTTGATTATTTTTTAACCTGCTCGACTTTAACCCCGTTTCAAAGACGAAAAAAAATTTAAATGTATCAGTATTATTCTCACTACCATGAGGGTAACGAACACGGCAGGGATCCAGGGGCTGGAGCCCTCTGGCCAGAAGGGAACGGCGAGCAAAGCGAGCTGTGCAGGGGTCATGGAGAGGGGCCCCCTTGCAAACAATATTGGCGAGCGAAGCGAGCTTTGCAGCCCTAAAGTTAGCTCTGGGGTTCGCCTGGACCCTGGGAGTCCAGTGGGCGGAGCCTCTGGCCAGACCGACTTGACTAGCTAAATGTATATACGAGTACGTTCCGTGTCGTGTATGTGTTTGAGTACAAACACACACTGTTGCTGTTGGATGCTATTATTTTACCGTTATAAGTAAATTACTGAAATTATTTTTAAGGAAAATAAGACAATTTCATGACGTCAAATTTACAAAATTAATAATAATTATAATATTTTCTTTACATAATATTTCTATAACTTATTGTAATTAAAATTTATCATAACGCAACGAAAAAGTGAAAAATTTTAACGATTGGATAATTTCTTATTAAATAAATAAATAAAAGCCACGTCAATCGACGTAAATAAAATATAATTATTATAGTGACGTATAAAAGGGTACGCTTTTTTCTTTGAGAATTATTTCAGTATGACAAGGAATAAAATTTTATAAACCAATCCATTATAACACTTTTAATTAGTGCTTATAAATGAAGAGAAAGAAAAAATAATAATTATAAAAAAACTTAGTTTGAAAGTAACAGAGTTAATTAATTAATAAATTAATTAAAAGTGTTAAAAGTCTGTTAGTTCATTAAGAGTTAAAAAAAGTATTATCCGTAAAGAACTAAGTAAGTTAAGCATGTCTCTATAAATAAATTAATTAAGTTAAATAATTTTAAACATTTCTTTTCAATATTGATAAATTCATTTTCAAAATTTAAAATTAATTAAAGA
Organism: Lycorma delicatula; assembly: GCF_047948215.1. Taxonomy (NCBI): domain Eukaryota; kingdom Metazoa; phylum Arthropoda; class Insecta; order Hemiptera; family Fulgoridae; genus Lycorma; species Lycorma delicatula. Next base: position 44,571,220 of record NC_134461.1, read on the forward strand.
TTTGTATTATATTTTTAATTTTAAAAAAAATAAATAAATACTATTTCATTTTTACATAGGCTATTTCGTACTCTTTAAAAAATATATAATGCCGTTTTCCTCTTTTTTACCTAGAATGTTACAGTATAATATTAAATCCATTAAATGAATAAATGCAAAAGTTTTCAGCTTTTAAAATTAAATTTCAATTTATTAATTTATTGCATTTCCTTCAAATACAAAGTTTACGATAGATGAGCTCTGGAGGCAAACTTGTCTCCCTTCCGGTTTACTACTATCAAAACAATTACAACCTTGTTAATAATTATTTCCACTTTGTTCCATAATTAACTACGGTTGTTTACACTAATCTCTTCAATGTTTTTTTTTCATGGCAAATGAACACATATTAACAAAAAATCTTTTTAGGACCCATAACTGTGCTATTATTTTATCTTGAGATTTATAAACTAAATGCAGGGTGATAAAAATGAAATAGATATTTTTTATCGTTATAAAATAATCTATTTTTCAAATACGGAGATCATTTTTTTTAATTTACAAGTTTAACAGAAAACTTCTAAAGATTTATATCTATAAATATTTCAGTGTGAACTGTGAGGAATAAATATCTCACACATTAGTCTAATCTATCCCAAAAAAAAATGTAAAAATATCCCTCTCAATAGTACCAACAGTGTTTGTGATATTGTTTTAAGTCGCCTATTCCAGTAGGAAAAGAAGGGACAATAACTTTAAATTTTACAAAACTTCAACAAAAAGTATTCAAAAAGTGTTAATCGTTCACTTCTTGATGGCCAACGTATCAACGTCGTAACCAGACGGACTACACTATAGTGATTGATACGACGGTTGGTGACCGTGGAGTGGCTTCGGTCTTATTCAGATCAGTTCAACGTGTGTTGCAGGAGGTACGAGATCACTCGGTCTGTTTTTCTGGATCTTCGGGGCGAGCCGCTAAGATCTTACTGCTCTCTGTAGAGTACATGTCCAGGCGTATGGAGACGAAGCACTTTGTTCATCTCTTCAATTTAACATCAGCGCAGCCATCTAAAGGCATGAAGATACCGCGGGGTCCACCAACCACCACGGTTGTAGTTAAGGCAGAAGGGAAGACCTATGCGGACCTCCTCCGTCCCGTATAGAGTGCAGTGTCGTCGGGGGAGACAGGAATTCTATCCGCAAGACGAGGTAAGGGAGAAGACTTCCATCACCAGGTGCATGTTGACAGTGGTGTTGCAGAGGAACTCAGTAGAGACATTGTGGAGAAGATCTAAGGCACCAGTGCCTATTAATTGGGAAGGGTGGCAAGAGAACTCATGTTGTCGTCAAGGACTTAGACGTACTTACAATGGAGGCTGAGTTCATGAAGGAACTTCTGTAAGGTCATTGGGGAGGCAGTGTCCGTGGAAATTCTGTTTATGCGGCCGGCCTACGGGTCATCACAGGTGGTAAATTTGGCCGTGCCACCTCTTCTTGCAGAGAAACTACTATTTGACGGGCGCATCCGCATTGGTTGGGTGGCCTGCCGGGTGACTCGACGTACCTAAGATGACCTTTGCTTTCGGTGTTGGGGTACAGTGGGTAAGGTCAAGTTTTGTCTTGGCCCAGACGGGAGTGGTCATTTTTTTGCCTGCAGTATGGCCGGTCACGTGAGGAGGGACTTCAAACAGGAACATCACTTTTATGCAGATCACACGGACGTGCACCCGGAGGTCGAGGATGTAAGGTGCCCACACCTGCACAATGCCATGAATATGGACACACCTGCGCTGTGATATCTGCAAGAGATAGCCTCGTCCGGGTGTGGGGTGGGAGGCTTTGGCGTCTCATCTTCATTGATCGGGTGGGGATTCTCTTGCAGTGCCGTTGGGGGGAAAGTAAGACCGCAGCCCCGGTGGGTGATCCATTTGGGGTTCCTCGTTAGAGGCGAGGCGTTAAGACTGGAATCTCGGTGAGGTGACCCTTTGGGACACCCTCATTTGAGGCATGGTAAACAAGGAAGACCCAGTCCCGGTTACCTGGGCGGGGCCTTATGCCCTTCCGAGATGGTATGAGGCGATGGCAACCCTTGGAGCTGAGCTTATGCTTAGACTCGAATCCGGCTCCAGTGAACGGGGAAATCGACGGGGAAAAACGTTCAACGTCATATTTTCCTCAATTTCATTGCCGATCTCTTTTCTTGTAAGGTGTTCATTCAGATAATCTTCTGTGTGCCAGTGAAGCGGAGCTCCTTCTTATGCGACATAATATTCAATATTGTCATCAACAACAGTAGTTATACCAACTTAAAAATATTTCATGTGAATCCATATTAGTTACTGTCTTTATATACAAAAAATAATATTTTTATAAACCTTGTATCTATTTCATTTATAGTTACCCAGTACTTAGGTATTCGAATGATTAGCAATGAAAGTAAGTAACAATAAAACAAAGAAAAGTACAATATTCACCGCACAACAGTCTCAAGATCCAGTATATGCAACGTTTTCAATCTTTTCACATCCTTATGTTATCCAGTAAGTTAACAGCCAGATGATTTTCAAGTTTATTAAGCTTAAGTTTAACTTTGGGCGTAAATGGTGAATAGACGGCAACCCTTGGTAATCGAGAATCAATAACCTAGGAATTACCTCTTCGCAAACCTTGGCGCCTCCGATATATTTCTCAGAACATTGCTTTGTAACCTTTGGATGATGTAGATATTGCTACTGCTTGCCATACCCCAAAGTTGTATTCAGTTGGCCCATATTGGCTTTAAAAACGCCTTATATAGCAACAGTTTTTTTTACTTAACAACACGGATCTCCTTTCTAGTAACCAGTTCAATCGTCTAAGCTTAATATTTAATTGTTATCTCTTCTCTCTCACATGACTTCTCCTTGTTAGGCGGCGGTACATATGAAATTCTAGATATCGTACACTGTCCGAGATGTGAATTCCATCTAGGCAAGCTCGTGGGCAGACTCATTTTTTCATTGCAAACGTCTCATGCTTTGAATTATTATTATTATGTATCTTCCAATTACCTAGCTAGTAGTTAATGTAATTATTTTTTTAGTTACTATACACAATAATGAAATATCAAAATAGAAGCATAGGAATTAATAGTTTATGTGGAATAATTTATACCTTAATGGGTTTTTAAGTACTCTATTTCAAAACAGTGATTATTTAAAATTATCAATCACTATAACTTCTAAAACAATAACTAACCTAATCTATATTAATTACACTATATCTTTACCGATACGTTTGAAACTTAATAACTCCCATCATAGTAACATTAAAATATCTAAACGGAATTATATATATTACAAATGTAGTTGGAATTTTTCTTTGTTGGGAATTACTATTCATTAAAATTAAAATCAAGACATATTTTTTTTTTTTTTTTTTACCTTTTATTCCTTTAGAATATCAGTCGTATGAATACAACACAAAAAATCAAACCATCCCCAACAACAAAAAATTTTAAATCAGTAAAGTCTAATTTTAACAGAAAATTATGCTTGTATGTTTTAAGAAAAAAAAACTTTTTTAATAATTTTAGTCTTATAAGCATTACTTTTGACTTAATTATTCCTTGTGTAATTTCAAATTACGTATATATTTTTCAAGTTTGTTTCAGTTTTTTTTCTTTGTGTGCATATTTTTTTATTCTGAGTATTTGAAAACTTAAAGAATTAAAAAAATTGTAAATACTAACAACGTGTTTTGATTTATATTAGTGCACATAAAAAAATATATATATATACACACACGCTGTTTACGAGACGGAAATAATTTCAAAATTTTATTTATAAACTCAGAGAAAAATTTCACATAAACATAAGCCCAGACAGCTTTTGAGTTACGGCTAGCGGAATATTTAATTTTAATTCTGTTTACTAAAACCTGGCTATATTTTTATACAATTATAAGGAAAAATTGGTATTTTATGACGTTATTTTTTTTTTTAAATATTAGTTTCTCAGTAATTTCCAAGAAAACAGTCTTTAACCTTAAAAATTGGGAATGAAAAATATTCTATTTTTATGTTTAACCTAAACTTTCGTTGTTAAATTTAAAATAAATTTTTAAAAAAATTTAAAAACTTGTTAAAGAATTTTTGTTAATAATAAACAATAAAAAATTGAGGAAGGTCATATAACATTTTCTAATCATTTTTCTGTTAATTTAATTAATTTAATTTCGTTACTTAAAAGATTAATCAAATGAATTTGAAAATTAAGTTTTACCTATTTTTGAAAGTGACTAAATGAAGGATCATAAAAATAGTACATAATAAAATTTAACAAAAATGTTATCTTAAATCTACTTGATATTTTATATTTACTCTTGGGAAAAGAAAAAAAAAAATATATATATATATATATATATATATATATATAATTTAAATGTAGTTTTAATTTTTTTCTTAAATCGAGCTTATTTAAAACATGTGACATAGAAAACTATTTCTAATTACGAAACTGATACAAAAAATGTTAATAATCTTTTTCAATAAAGGGACGAACCGTCATTGGCTCTTGTCTTTTTCAAGTACAAGGTAATATCCACAAGGATTTAATTTTGTTGTAATTTTCCTTTAAATTTTCACATGGAAAAATTTAGTAAAGGTGTCTTCCTAAAAACCCTTTTAAATTGCCCAAATGAAGTCTAAAGAAGGAAATTATTTTTTTAACTAGAAACGATTTTTTCAAGAATCATTTAAAAGAGTAGAAAATAATTCTTGTTGAAAGATTAAAAATATAGATTTCTCAGATGAATAAACGTGACTAAAATGAGGTTTTGTTCTTTTCAGTGCATAATTATTAGTGTAATAATAATTATTAGTAGTGCATAATTATCAGTCTTTAATTATTAGTGTCTCTGGAATAATTCTCAAAGGAAGTTCTCTTTTATCATCAGACAACTCAGGGGATATTTAGCAATTTTTTTTAATGATATACGTTTTTATTCGAAAACATTAAAAACTCTTTTATTTTAGCAAATACACGACGATATTGATTCAGAATGAACAAGAATAGTCGTAATAACCTAATTTTAAACTTTTAAATAAACATGCTGATCAAGGAGAAAATTGTTAAATCTTTTATATGAACTGATGCAGAAGATGTTTGCATGTTTTGTAATAGAAGAATATAGTTTTCTCAATGTAAATTTTTTGTGAAGCTTTGGATTTACAGGCTGGAATATATGACTGATATGTTTATGAATAATAGTAATTTGGACACAAATATACAAGGAAAAAATAATCATTTTAATCTATATATTTCTTCAACCAGTATTCCAGCTGTTACTGGATCACTCTCTCTCTCTCTCTCTCTCTCTCAACGTGTGTGTGACTTTTTTTATTTTATTTTTGGAATAATTCCTGTCAAGTCAAAACAGTATGGACAGATATATATTTTTTAATATTGCACGTGAAGTGCTAAACTACTTTTATGAGGATTACTTACTAAAATTATTTTTCTGTAATTTTGTAATAATATCATTTAAATTATGATATGGTGAATATTATTTATTAATAATTCTCTAATTTATGTATTCCTAATAAATTATAATTAGAAAAATAGAATACCTATATCATAAAATGTACTTAATTAATTATATTGAAGGAGATAAAAGTTGCACAATAAAAAATTTATTAAAAAAAAAAATATATATATATATATACACACACGAGTATATAATTCTTAGCATTAAAAGAGAAGAGTTAGTAAAGCTGAAACTGAATTGTTTATGATGCAGAATTAAAATAAATAATAATAATAAAAATAATGAAAGGAATAATTAGATAATTTATTTTCTAATCACGTATTCCCAACAGTTTAACACGAACTATCAAGAAATGCCGCGTCGCGTTAGTATTAACACAAGCTAATGCCGATGCTTCTATTTTTGCTTTTATACGTAGCATGTACATTCTATGTATTGTTTTAAAAGCTTTAATTCAATGTAGTTTTTTTTCAAATGAAAACTCATTAAGAGTCAAGAGATTTATCTGTAATGCATTATCTCTTAACAAACAACAACAATGAAACCCGCTTTTTTAATTGGAAAATACGTTTACATTTTTAAAAATGCAGTTTATAGTTTTAGGTAGATTTCATAAGAAAGGTACCTATTGTAATTAGTACCATGATTCGACTTCTGGAAAATTTTGACACATCTTCGCGTTCACATCCCCCAGACCCCAAAATCACCGTCAATTCAAAATTTTGTATATATATATATATTAATGGGAAAAATCGGATCGTTAATGGGCAAAATCGGATCATAGGGTTGGAAATAGGGGGGCTTTTTTGAAAAAACAAAATATCGCTATAACTTTCTTATTTAGTAAAATATCGAATTCGTTTAAAGTTCCTACTATTCTTTGGATAAGGACCTAAAACTTATTTAAGTAAAAATTATTGATATTACCAACCATTGGCTCAGGGAGTGGAAAAATTGGGATTTCATTTCAAAGATAAACAATTCATACCTCCCTTAATAAGCATAGTATCGAATTGGTTTAAAGTAGTATTTAGTCCTCTAAACATTACCTAAAACTTTTGTCTGAAACAATTTTTTGATATGACCCACCCTTACGGCAGAGGATGAAAAAATATTGTTGGAATTCTAAGAAGATTATGAGGCTTGTCGTTTGCTAAATATGTGAAACTTTTTTCACATGCATCCCTTGTCGTATTGAGTAAATTTGAAGATTTTCTTAACTTTAAGGTAGAAATCTCTTTTATCCAGTACTTAGGACAGGTGAAATCTATCTCCACCTTTCGGCGTGCCGTAAGGAATTTTTTGTCATAATATATGAACTCACTCAGGCTATAGTGATCATTACTGCCTATAAATTTTAAGGATAAAATAATTATTTATTTCACATACCAAACCTATTTAAAGCAGCCAATCAGATGGACCTTCCTTTTCTCTTAAACATAAACTCTGAAGTCCTGTACCTGAGAAAATTATCCTCATTTTCTTATAATAACTGCATGCTCCTTTAACAACGGAATAACTTTTATTTTATGAACTAGCATCTCTCGCCGGCTTCGATCGCGCTATATGTGTATAGAATTTCAAAATTGGAAATAGGTTTTACTAATTATATGTAGATTGTTGTTCTCATAGTTATCGCTATTCACACATAAAATATTTATATAAAGAATATGTTCCCAAAATGCATACTGAAATGAAACGACTAGCACTAGATAGGGAATCTTGGAGAGCTGCATCAAACCAGTCAAATGGCTGAAGACAAAAAAAAAAGTTCCCAAAATAAAATGTTTAATGAAATCAGGATGACATTAAAGATGATTAAACAACTTTTCCCCCAGTAGTTTCATTAATTCCGTCTCTTGGCATTACAATGCATACATATTTTAATCATATTACTTGTTTGAATTTCTTTCAAATTCAGATGGTAAATTTCAGAGTGATAATCAAAAATTTATTTGAGACATAACATATTCCTTAAAAGTTGAATTTGATTTTGAGCTATTCGTTTACGTTGTCTTTGGGAACGTTCTGGCGTAGATTCATATTGTCTAAAATCATAAATTCTAGTAACCCTATTAGTTTTTTCTCCTTATCTGTGACCTCACCGAAACAAGCATTATGATTATATTAATACCGGATTGAAAGACGAGTCTATGCCGATTATGTATATGGCTTACCCTGATGGAATTTCTTAGTTCAGGATATAAAAATCTACAGAGTGCACTTTACTCGCGTGAGGATGAGTTCTCACTGATCACCATCAGATTTGATAATGATATTAAATTTAGTAAATCACATAACTTTCTAATGAAGTCGATATTGATATCGAAATTTTAATATTCCTCAAACCATGAAAAATCTTTTTTAAATATGTAAAATAGTTATCTTATCATTCTCTTGCATTTTTTTTTTTAAGACCATAATGGATCACTTTAGTTCATTTTATTATTAAGCTAATTTGTTTTTAAGTATATTACGATAATAATACAACTTTATAGTAATAAAATTGATATTTTATAGACAATGATAGTAAATCTAGTAAATCACATAACTGTCCGTAGCGGAGTGGTAGCGTCTCAGCCTTTCATACGTAGGTCCTGGGCTCGAATCCTGATCAGGGCCGGGATTCAATTTCAGTTTAGGGAAAAAAGTTCTTATTTATTTACACTTTTTTTATGAGATTTGTCAGGTTTTAACTGTGTGGTAAACATTCTGGTGATGAATAGAAAGCTACAGCTAAAATTTCGTAATGATTGATTCAGTAGGTTTTGTGGTTATCGGAAACAAACGGTAAAGATGTTGTATCTTTGTATAATTGTGAAATGATATTACCTTTATATCCTCATTTTAAATATATTATCATTCCATTTCTTCGATGGTGGAATGGTAACGTCAGCTTTTTATTCACAACGATGAAGAATTCTCATTTTCCCCGAAATAAAATAATTCGATTGCTACTTGAAGAAAATATTGTATAATAAAACAATGCTAAAATAATTTACTTTCAATTTTATATATTTTTTTAAAATCATTCATATAAATAGTTAATTTAACCTTTAAACACCTTTGCTTACAAAATTGATTGCTTAATCAATTTTGTATTCATTTCATGTGAAATCATTAATATCCAAGATATTTCTTGCAGTATTTACTAGGTTTTCTGTAACGTTGAATCATAAAAGATAAAAATTAAGATTTATTTCATACAATTTATTTTACAAATACGTACAAAATTTATCAAATTCTGTTGAATTTTAATTTATTGTCTTTAATATAATAATAATAAACTTTGGTATTTCTTAACAATGACTAATGTTCATGTAGGAAACTGGCGATTGTATATTTTTCTCTGCCGCACAAGAAGTACCACCCAGAATTAAATTATATGAAGAATAAATAAGGTTTTATATGATATTAAATATCTATATTAAGATAGACAAAGTAATACAATGAATTGTGTAGGAACTTTATATAATACAATATGTAAAAATCTATAAACATTAAACAATTAGCAACCTTAATCTGTGTATATTTTAAACCCATAAATAAAAAATCTAAGTGAACACCACATGACTTCCTTGTACGCCTATTAAATAAACATACACATTTTTTTCAGCACTTTATTTAAAGTAATTTCATTTAAAAGTGAGGTACGATCTGCCAAATCTTTAATAAAATGACACACAGAAAAATGGTTCGAAAAATTTTCTTAGCATTTTATATTATTAGTTTATATATCAATTTTGTTTCACATCGCTCCGTAAATATGTAGTGTAAGTGTAAACGTGTCGGATCCGTAACCATGCACACATCGGCTCGAATTCGACTTTTTTTTAATCTAAATACATTGATTTATTAATAATTATTAACCTCTGATTGTAAACATTTTTGAATTACAATGAAAAGTACATAAAATTTTATTTCACTAATAACTTCTGATTTTTTTTCATATTTTTTTGTATTGTTATTATCGATTGTTAAAACTTTTTACCGTAAGAGGTTAATATATTAACTTATATTAATAAATCAATATATTTAAATTTAAAAAATCAGAAAAAGTTAAAAAAGATATTTGTACATGAAGTTGGATTAGAACCGATGTACCTTCCCCTTGTAAGATCCAAATATTTCATAAATTAAAATTTTATTTTGCTATAACTCTGGAATCAATGAAAATAAGTACCACTTGTGATATATCGTTGAAAAGCACTCAACGAGGTCTTATTACTGCAGTTAAGAAAAAATCAAAAATCCAAATGTATCATAATTGAAACTCTCGCTTTATTTAGAGGTCTAACTGTATAAAATTTTTGGCCCAGTCGATTGTAATCAAAAGGGGAGGTGTACAACTTCTAAGTGGAAAAATTTCAACATTCTAATAGTTTTTGAGTTATGCGAGATACATACGTACGTACGTGCAGATGTCACGACGAAACTAGTCAAAATGGATTCAGGGATGTTCAAAATGGATATTTCTTGAAATCTGAAAACCAAAATTTTTCGCGATTATAATACTTCCTTCACTTTGTACAAGAAAGTAAAAAACGGTATCATCTAGCAAAATCTTTATAAAAACCGTATAGCGGTAATTTAAAATTTGAAAACAGCACTCTGTGACTTAATCTACACATTCTGTAAATATCAATGAATTTAATAATAATATTAATACTCTTCTTATTAGCATAAATTCTTTTAATGAAACCCTCCAAAAAATTATTTATTATATTTTTAAAAACGAATAATTTACGTTTTAAATGTTAAAAATTATTTATTTATTGAATAAACAAGCATATTTTTTGAGAAAAGAAAAGTGAAAACTAATTTCTAAATTATAAAAAAATATATAACGATAAATCTTTCTCATTCTATATTTCTAGATACGTTTCTCCTATTAATAAATTTTGTACTCTGATGAAAATAAATTTTTTAAGTACTCCACCATATTAATGTAATTATAAATGAATTAAATATTTTTTTCAAAAATTAAACTTACGCACTATAAAATAGTAAGCTAATATTTTCCAAAAAATATCCTATTGCAAATTTTATGAAATTTAATCTTTGTACCATGACAGTTTTAGAAAAATCCAACCTGAGGTAATGAAATCTAAATCGCTTAGCATTATTATTTTGAACAAACTTATAAATACAAATTAAGACAATGGATTTCGGTTGACTTTGTTTAATCTTATATGGATATAGAAATGAAAGTTTGTATGGTTGTTTCAAACAAACATACAAACATGTTTGTTACTTTACCACTCATCCGATTGCGATGAATCTTTAGTAAATTGTTGTGCGTACGGCCGCAAAGATTTATGAATTATTTGACCACAGCGCTGGTAAGTGACGCTGGTCGAGATATTTCGAAAAAATTTATTTATGGTCCGATTTGGCTCATATTCAGAATATATATTAGATACGTGAAAATAATTTTTTTTTTGCAAAAACTGTACCCGGCTATAGACTAAAAACTACTGGACCAATTTACGCGCGGGAAAAGAGATTTAAAAAAAAGGAAAAATTGGAAAATGCGAAAAAATAAAAAAGGTAAATAGATAAAAGGCAAAAAAGAAAAAAGGCAAAAATTGGAAAAAGGAACAAAAGGAAAAGGGAAAATGGGGAAGTGGGAAATGGGAAATGGTGAAAAGGGATAAAATGAAAGGTTGAATTTTGTGAGGTTCCGTAATGTTCAGTTTTAATATTTTATCAAACTTTCATTTGTGTTCATTTAATCTAATATATACTCAAATCTAGCAGTGGCGAAGCATTACCAGGTCAGCTAGTAATGAATAAAACTCAAAGATAACTTGTGAAGTTATATTTGTGTATAAAAGTTTATAAAACAAGAAGCTTACATTTATTAATTTTTTTTTTCAATAAAAAAATGTTACTTTAGATTTCATTTGTTTCTTTTTTAAGACCAAAATTTCACAGTATAAATTTAACAGTTAACATTTGTATTCAGTTAATTTTTCAACACTATATTTTGGAAAATTTTAAATAACTATTTCTTATAAAGTTTTTAAAACCATGATCCCTGACTATTAATTAATAGTTACTAGGTTACAGCAGATTAATCAATATTTCTATCAAATAAATCCACATTTTTATATCTTTATTTATAGGTCCATCAACCTTAACCTCAACCTTATATCGCATATTTATAGACATTAGCGCCTTATCACAGTAAAGTAAATGTACTAGTAAATGTGTAGTCTTAAACAAATTCAGCCGACCATTCCAGAGACGAGTGATTAATTGAACCCCAACCATCAAAGAACACCGGTATTCACAGCCTAGTATTCAAATCCGTATAAAAGCAGTTATCTTTATTAGGACTTCAATCAGATAATAATTAATAATATAAATTATTAATCTTTTTTTTAATTATTTAAAATAATGAATTTTTGTAATGGACTAACAAAAAAAAAATCTTCTAACATAACGCAGAAATCTATTACCGAAGATTGATAACGATTTGAATTCTAATCATTTAACATTAAATTATCAGTAACTAGAAAAAAGGCGGACATGTTCTCGAACGATTCATTCGTTCAAACTATTTTTATTTCTTGATACAAAGGATTTATCTAAAATTATATTTGTGTTTTGTGGATAAAAAACGAAAATATTGGGGTTAAAGCTGTGTTAAAAAACACAACCCAAGGAACAGCTTAACGTTTTTGTTGTTAGTACACTAAAAATCATGAACGTTATTTAGTTAATATTGATATCATTTGGTATCAAAGTATAAATCACTCGAACGAATGAATCGTTCGAGAAGAATAAATCGTTTGAACCAATGAATCGTTCGTGCGCTTCATTCAAAATAAAAATATGAGCACATATAGCAAACAAAGAAACCAACACACCGTGCTTTTTTATTGGAGATTGGAGAGATATATTTCTTTTCAGCCAGTACTAGAAAAAAAGCGGGCTTGTGGCCCGCCGCGAAAATGTTACATGGTTTATGTTTCATTACACATGATTTTGTTAAATGTAAGTAAATGATTTTACCAGTTGTAACTAAATAAAGATTATGAATTTAGCGTACTAATAGCAAAAACCTTTACAACTAAAAGCTTCAAAATCCTGAACAGTTTAAACTATTTCTTGAGTTGCGATTTTTTAATAAAAGTCTAAACCAAATTTTTGCCTTTTTTATTCCCGAAACACAAATATAATTTTAGATAAATCATTCGTATCAAGAAGTATAAATCATTTGAACGAATGGATCTTTCGAGAAGTACAAATCGTTCGTACGTTGCGCGCAGTCGCTCGGCGCTCCACCAGTGGTCCGCTCTGCGCCAATAGGAGCTAAAATAAAAATGTGAACACGTTTGAACACGAGCCCCCCAAGGAGGCTCCCTAACCGGGTCTCGGTCTTTATTTGCCTGCCTCAAATCAGAGGTACACCACACGGGACCTCCGATCGGGACTCGGTCTTTACGTTTCCCTTCCTACTCACCCCAGGAGTCCTCGCTCACTCATCGGAAGTGCGACACCTCAGCATCGCACTCCTCATGAACGGGGCTATCCAGCCACACCCTACACTACCCTACTAGGTAACATCCTCTTCCTCTTCAACTCCCTCCATCACCTTCCTTTTCATAATGTTGCCCACCATCTTACCAATTAGGTTAATGTTTCTGGGGCTATGCAACATTTCCTCTATCACATTATCTGGTGTTATGGCACCAACAATAGCCAGCATCAAAATTATTGGGTTTTGTAAAATATCTCCTCTTACTTTTAAGCTCTTAAACTTTACCTTTCAAACTATTACCTCTGTTTCAAAATAACGTTTTTTGTTCAGATCGATGTATTCAAAACCCTCATATAATAAATTTTAATCTTTGAATGATAAAATAATATTAAAATCCAGAATTTTCCAAACATCTGGTACATTTTACAAAATGTAGCTGTCTTTTCTTCATGCATAACTAACGAAACCCTAAGTTTGTCTAAACAGAATATATTACGTTGGGGAAAAATAAAACCTAGTCCCGGTGGGGGATCCTTTCGGGGGTTTTCCATTAGAAGCAGGCATAAAGACCGAGTCGCGGTGGGGGGATCCTTTAGGGTCCCCTTATTAGAAACATGGCGTCTAAAAGACCGAGTCCCGGCTATCTGGCAGGAAGTTTGTTCCCGACGAGATATTTAGAGACTATGGCACCCCTCGGAGCATGTTTAGTTGCGGATCCGTCCCGGGGGGGGGGGGGAACAGAATATATTGTTAAATTGAACATAACAACTAATAAAATAAATATTGAATTGAAAGAACAGAATTTACCAAAACTCGTTTTATCTTTTTATGTACTTTTAAAATTATAAAGGATAAATTAAATAAGATGTCAAAAGTAATTTAGAAGGGTTTAATACAGAAAATAAATTTACTGATATCAATTATAGATTTAAAGATTACAGAAGAAATTTGTTAACATATTTGTACAGAGTACGCCCCTTGTTAACATATTTGTACAGAGTACGCCCCTTGCAGTAACAAAATATATTCAGTAAGAAAGAGACCAAAACAAAAATTAAAAGAGTTATTTATTTTGTACCAAGAAGGATGGTAAAAATAAACATTTTTGAAATTGAGTTTTTTTTTACAAAAGTTGGAGAAAAAGAGAATTTTATGGTAGAATCTGTAAAAAACAAGTTCAAGATTTATAAACATATAATGAGATATTCAAAATTCATTGATGCAGAATTAGAAGTAAGTGTAAAATACAAAATTGTAACGGAAATCAGAGATTTAAATATACAAAACAAATAATTAAAGATACAGAATTTAGGAAAAGTGTCAAGGTTAAGATATTAGAGTAGAATAGAATGAAAAAGTGCATTAAACTATGGAAATGGCTCACGACAAAAGAATAAGTACTAATTATTTTTTTTTTTAAATTCATAGTTTCTTTTTCCTGCCAAGGAAAATATAAAAGAATGTCTGATAGGAAATATCTCTTCCTTGGAGCAATATTTCATACATCTTTTTCAAACTGATACGATAATTATATATTCCTACCTTGACATAGTTAGAAATTACCAAACATAAAAAAACAGACATTTTTAATTAACTACTTCATAAAAAAAATGTAATCTATTAAAAAAACTTGTTTTTTAATTGTTTTTAAAAAACGAATGTTCTGAGTTCCACAATCTTTTTTAACCTCCAGGACCAACGTTAGGTATTTCTTCAGAGAATGAGATGAAATCCGAATTTTGTAGCGTGTGAAAATGCCATGTCTGACCGGGTTCCGAACTTTTGACCTCCGGATGAAAGCCCGAGAGGATATCACTCGCGCCACGGAGGCCGGCAACTTGTGGCATTCAAACGCACTGAATTCAAAAATTCTATTTTTATTTTCTTGAGAAACTTCTTCTATGGTTCAATAGTAAAGATTTTTGAGGTATCATATAAAAAAATCTTAAAGTAATATGTTACATTGTCACGGAGATAAATTGGAGGTATTTTATATTTATAATCATTTTTTAGTGTTGGATTGTTATAGCGTAATATTATAAAAATTAGTTTGAAAACTAGAAGTAAAACATTACTAATACTAAAGTAATAATTACTAATGAAGTAATTAATAATAGTACTATGAAGTAATAATTACTATAAATTATATATATATCCTTATTTCGTAGGCCATATCTCATGCATGATAGTGATGTGATTTATTGTATATCAGGTTTCTCTCTTTTTTTTTTTACGAACGCCTGTTTTTTCACACGAGGGATTGTTTCTTCATGCCCATATTTCTAATTAAAAATGTTTTCAAAAAATCTATATTTTTAAACTTTGAACTCCTCCCCCGTCCCCAATATTGCCCCCAAAGTATTTTTTTTATTTTTTGGTCACTCGTATTACTACTATACCAAAGAAGACTTTAAAAAATTCGATTAAAAAAATATACAATAAATAAAAGGATAGCTTTTTTCGATTTTTGGGAATAGGGATGAATTTTGGGACAATTTTTTTTTATTAATAAAATAAGCATACACCCATTTACTGAGCTTAATATAAAGTGGGGATATGTTGGAAATATTTTGAGAAAATTGATCCCAAAAAACTATCTACCCTACCTCCTGGAGATATTGATCTTACAATTCTACCAACGAAATTGCCCATACACCCATTTTTATACCCATTTAGTACAATGGATATATAATGGGTATATCTACATACCCATTTACTTTTGTGTACCCATTTTTTATAGTCTCTGAACAAAATTTCATCAGAATCGATTTATCCAATTAAACGTTATTAAGTTTCAAACACACCAACACACGTACGTACGAACATTATCTATCCTCCACATTTTTTTTTGGTTTTTGAGGTCCCTGGATGATGAAATGATCTAGGAAAGTAAAAGGTCCCCTATTTTTTTTTTTAAGTTATCAAACGGATTTATAAAACTTTACAAGTAGAAAATAAAAATAACTAATTTTTGTGTATCGAAGTTAGCGCAAATTAAAAGTGAGTAAATGAAGTTGTTGCTACCGAATTTTTTTTATTTAAAAAAGCTACAGAGTTTAAAAAATCAAAATTTACAGAAATTATAATAATCTACTTTTCAGTAATTTTTTTAAAAATAAAATTTATTATAAATTTTTTAAATAGTTTTATTACTTTGTTAAAAATGTGAAGAAAAACCATTACGTTATATAAAAGTTTAATTTAAAAAGATTTTTTTAATTGTATTATATCTTTGTTATAACTTTAATGTCGGCTATTTTCAACACAACTAATGAAAGTAAATGAAATAAAGTAAATAAAAAACAGTTCTTTATATAAAGTTAATTCCTTGTTTCATTCAGTTTTTATATTTTCTAAGTTAAAAAAAAAAACTGCAGCAAGCTGCATTTTCTTCAAAGGATCAATTAAATCGCATTAATTTATAACATGTAACGAGTCACTTTATAATGCGACTGATTGACTGTACGGACTGTAACAACTTGATTAATTTTTATTAATTTGTTTCATTTCTATTAATTGGAGATGATGAAAATGCTATTCTATAGTTAATTAGATCTTTAAAGAACGCCGACAGTTTCTATTATACTTAAAATAATTGTGAATTGTAATTTCTATTATTGTTTTCTTTATTTAGTTTTTATATTATTAATTGTTTACTGGATCATCTAGTACAATTGAAAAAGTGTTTTTTCTTTGAGCTAATCAAATTAAAAGTAATTAATAATAAATACTTAATCAACCCGAAAATCCATATTATAAAGAAAGATATATATTAATTTTATGTATTATGTATTACTCTACATAATTAGTTTTTTCCTAATTTTACATTAGCTGCGTAAATAAACTGGAATTGTAACCGATTGACGTACCAGAGCTTCATGTTACGATTCCCGTCTTCAGACTAACAGTTTTTAATTATAGACACATTTAAAGAAAGAAATTATTTCTTTATTTAATAAATGTTTATTGACTCTCTCTAATTAGCTTTCAAATGTCCAGAATTAAATTGCAGTATTAATTTTAGCCAGATTTTATTAAAGGTTAATTTTTTTTCAATTGATAAATATTTTAAAGAAAAGCTGACAACACAGTTGTAGAACTTTCCCGTTTCGCGGCTAAAGCCACACACAACTTAATTAAATATATTTATCATTTTATTTAAATATAATACTTTTTCCGTTTATTTAATTCAGTTATTCTAACTAAAGAGCGCGCGCATACCGTATTTAATTCGCGCTGGCGTGGCAACGGTCGGCACTAAATAAGATAATGTAATTTCACAACTTACATAAAAAAAATTTTGTTTATAGGTTTTCGGCAGACTGATGTAGCCGCGAGGCTGAACGCACCAGCTACCGAGTCGACCGGGCGATTGAGTTCGAGACCCACCCAGACCGAGTTACTTTGTTACACTTTAAATATTCATTTATTTAATTCTACCCCTCACCTGTGACGTCATAACATATCAGACGACTACAATAGCGTTATATCAGCGCAACCAACCTTTGAAATATTAAATAAATTAAATAATTAATATTTAAAGTGTCAAAAATAATTTGGTTGGCAACCCTCTGGGATTTCAATTTTCTCGGTCCAAGAGGATGATGGAAAAGGGAATTTCCCACGGTAAAAAAGGGATATTCCAAGATGGTAAACTGCCACACTGACGCTCCTTGTGGTGACAGGAGGTACTGTTGATGCAGTATACCCATTTAGCTTAGAGCATTTTTTAGGCGTGGGAGTACGGTTTTACAAAATTTTTATTTGCAAATATTGTTATTTTTTTAATTGTTAACAAATATACCTAATAAAAAAATGATTTAATTAGGCGAAATCTCGAGATGAGCTAGCTTCACCTTCATAATCATTTAGCTTGATAGCCTCATCCCCTTGTTCTTATAAGTTTAAAATTTAATGGCATCAATGCTTCGTATGTAGAAATAATCTGATCAAGTTTGGTCAAAATCAGTTCTAGAATATAAGGTGATTTAGAGGCCAACACACACAGTACATACGAACATTAACATCCGGAAAATTTGCATCCGGCTTTTTCGAGTTTCTTAGGTGTCAAAACGTTATGATTCGGTGAAAACCGTTTATACCCGAATTGCACCGATTACAATAGTTTCCCTTCTAAAGATATAGCTGTGCTATAGCCCTAGACGAGAAAGTAATAGTGATAAATCTGGTAGCTGTGTTAGAAAACTTTCACAATTATATTAAAAACTTATCTACAGAAAGTTTAAAATTTAACCTTTCCAAAGCAAAAAAGTAATAAAATTCTATTTTTCTCTTATGGTGATAAGTTCGTTGGTATGGTTGGTTTATTTTCGTTAGTGAAAAAAGTAAAATATTTTAGAATGGATTATTACAGTAAAAATAGTTTTACGGCACATTATATAAAATAACGTTATAAATAAAGTAACATTATATTATAACGGCACATTAATATAAAAATTTGCATGCAATCAACTGTGCTAAGGTAAAATACAGAATGATCCTGGAAGATTATTTTTCCAAAATATTTAATTATTTTGTTTTGTAATATTGAAAATTTTATTTCGTTTAAAACCTAGTTAAAATTTGTCACAGTTTGGTGTGTGTTTACTTTTCATTAACCTCGAAATTCTTACCTTTGTAATTAGTTTTTGTAGACTTTACTCATACCATTTTATTTAAAATCAGATTACAATTTTGTTTAAAACTTTTGTGTTTATTACCTATTTATCAAAGCTATTTTATGCCAAACATAAAATAGTGTGTTTTACGACCCGAATCTTCTGTTTTTTACCCCAGATTTCTCAAAAAACTAATGAAAATACAGTTCCGGAGCTAATTTTTTGGAATTTTCAGGTAAGATTCCATATAAAAGCACTAAATTTACCCCTTAATTTGGGTCCCAAGAATTACAGTATAACTTAATTTTTTTTACCGAAGGTGCAGAAACCAGGGCAAAATTTTTTGCTAGTCGACACTCGCTAATAAAGGGTTACCGAACCAATGCCTGAAAGTGTGTAATATTTTTCATGAATCACTCTGCATATTAAAATAAAATAAAATTTTGTTAAAACAATGTTTTAGATGGTAAACATTTTATATTTATTTTAACAAAAAGAATACTTTGAAATAAATCTATTTTATCCCTATTATTATATTACCGTCTTATCTTAATTTTTAAAATTATTTCCAACCTAATATTTATGTATTTTCTTTTTTTAATTAAATTTTAAAAAATTGTACTTTGAATTAGTTGAAAGATAATAGATCTAAAGTGTTGTCTTTCTGTGAAATTTTTGTAGTACTGCCCACTACAACTGAGAGGAAGTTAAATGATGTACGGTTCTCCGCACCACCTGATACCGCCGCACGTAAAAAAAATATTGATGTCTTATGTCAAAATTATTGATGTCTTAATATTAAAAATATTGTGTCTTATAGTATGATAATCTAAAGATTATAAACAATTTTACATGATACAGTCATTCCCGAAAAGACTATAATTATTTTTAGGAATATCAAGCTTCCCGTACCATGCTTACAAGAGAAAGAGAGAATGAAGTGACTTCTTTTAAATCGAGCAGAATATACTATTAAAATCAACATGATAATTTTCTTTAAAAGCAGGTGATCAGCACTTCAAGTCACGCCTTTATTTTATTCACCACAATTCTATAAAAATGAGCATCATTACTTTCAGAAAAAAACAATTTTAACTAGAACCAATTATACTGTAAAATCATTGTATGCATTAAAGTCATAAGAAAGACTTGGGCACACATATTAAACCTATAAATTAATGTTCTGTTTTCTGCAGTGAATAATTCTTTGTACGTATTATCTCTCTTGCAGAGTAAACGGTGAGATAATATTATAAAATAAAAATTATGAAAAAATAATTTACTAGGAATTGTTTTGTAATAAAAATTATTACAAATTCAACCTGGTAATCATACCTGATATTGTTATATAACTGGACATTTGAGAAAAAAGTTACTTTTAAAACTGTAATAATAAATTAAAATATGTATTCTTATTTCTATAATAAGGACCAGTGACGGCTCGCGTATAGGCACTGTGGCCCTGCAGCCTCCCCTATTTCCATTTGATATAATCGATAACATTTAAATAATGAGTCCTTTTTTCTTTAATTGTTTCTTTATACCTGTACAATACATAAACTAAGATTAATCTTAGTAGCTACATCCATTTTATTAAAAAAATACAAAAATCTTTGCATGTAACTGTGCGCTTCACAGTTCCAGCTGTGTAGTGTTTGGCTGAAGTGCGTATATGCATATATGAAGCTGCACGCGAGGCTGCGAAGGAGAGAGAGCACTGTCGCACCCGCAGTGCCGACCCTGGCGTGTTGGTGAAAGATGGATTTTTTTTACTCCGCGTGTGTATGAAACGTTCCTTGTCCGTTCCTTTTCTAGTTTAGTCGGTGGAAGGAATATGAAAATGGTTTAGTTATTTTTTTAGTAGTTATCAAAAGATGGCGAAAAGCAAGGGCTCTTTGATTTCCAAATCTGTTCAAAAACACGCTGGAAGGGTGAAACAGAATTTAATTAGTAAAAACTAATTATGTATTTGTTTCTGTATACATAGAAATGTAAATTAAGTACCACTGGACTATAATATTTTTAAGAGGATTTTTTTTCTAATAATACTAAAAAATATTTTCTGTATTGACATTTTATTATTAATTCGTTAAACCGAATACACACGGTTTTTAAGTAAATTTTGCTTAAAAGCCGTGTACCATATTCTTGAATGTGATAAAGTGTAGAATTAAATTATTATTCTGCTTCCAGCTATTTTATTTGATGTTTTTTCTTCATTTTTTTCTCAATTCTTTTATTTTACAGAAAACTTTAACCTTGGCCTTGAAAAGGCCCAGGAAAAAATTTTCTGGAGCAGCACCCCAACTAATTATAGCTACAAGCCGCCACTGATAAGGACTATTAACAAATTAGAAACGTCTTATTTAAATAAAATAATAAATATAACTACAAGGTAGTAAACTAAGCAAAGATAGATGAGGAAATTTATGGAACATCAGTTTTTAGTGGTTGGAATGGCTTCTTTATTAAATGGTATTGTTCTGATATGCTAAAGATAACTTACAAAATAAATTGTTTTTTTAAATTCAATCCCCTTTGATATTATAACGCATCGAATTTGTATTCTAGGACTGGTTAGAAGAACACCGGAATCCTGGGACGAATATAAATTAAAATGAAGTGTAACAAAGAAACTGGTTAGACGAGCTCATCAGGATTCATGGAATAAGTTCGTAACCGTGATAGAGAATGACGTTCATGGCAGGTAATTATGTGCTTACAAGTGTTAGAACTTTTCAATAGAGTTGATAAAGACACTGCTTTCCTGAATGTTACAGCTGATTTTGAATGGAAGACAGGTTACAAAGAGTTATGATGTAATGATAATGTAGCAAATTGTCATGTTGATGTCGATATATATATATATATATATATATATATAAAAGGGTAGTTAAATTGATTTTATAGCAGTGGATGACTTGAAAATTTCTCTTCATTGCATGAAGAATAGAAAGGCTACGGATTAGATGGAATTAATGCGGAATTTTAAAGATATGATGGGACTACTACTGAAGCCTTAGCCTTTAGTAAACCTACATTAATGAATCTTGGAAAAATGTAAGATTCCTAACCATGAAATTCTGCTGAGGTTTTTACTCTTTTTTTTAAAATAAAGTAGTTGTAACATTTTAAAAATGACCTCAGCATTAGCTTTATCAACGTCAAGTATAAGTTCTTACCTGAAGAGCAGGATCAAGAAACGAAGGCAATTTAATCAAAAACCATATGTAATCGATAGATTTAGAAAAGGCTTTTGATCACAATATTCTATGATAGGGTTTTTTATATGAATATACCTACCTCATCTATTTAAGGTATTTTAAAATATGCAGTAGAATTCGCGAATAGTGATAAACGCAGATACGGAACGTTTAGAAGAGTTACTTAACAGGATCATAGAAAAAGGTTGCAGCAATTTAAAAAAATCGTATCTCAGAAACTACTAAAGATAATCAAAGATGTAACAGATCGAAAATAAAATTTTACAAAGTAACAGATATCTCTATTGTTTGTATGGAAGTGAATTTTCAATTACTACAAATCTGTAGGGTAGTAAATCAAAACGACAGAGATGACATTTTTGCAGAGAGTGAAAAACTGCTCACGATCGTACCACTTTCGTAATGCAGATTTACATGTTGGTTTATCTACAGCTTCAACAAGAGGTTGAATAACCGCAGATTATTGCAATTGGTGGCAGCAAAATTTGGCAAGAAGTCAAATTAAAGACTCCTAGAGGTTCAGTATTATACACGTCAAGGAAAAAGGGAAGCTGCGTGATGCCAAAGTTGTCAGCGTATCAAGAATAAATACTTATTTCAAAATCAGTAAAATCTTAACGTATTATCGAAATACACTGATATATTTTATGTTACAATTCATTATGATATTATTAAATATCTAATTTTTTAAATTATTATTCTTTTAGCATGTTAGGAGAAACTGATCAGAGTGTATTTTCAGCAAGTTACGGAAGTTGCGCGCGCCGATGTAACACACCATGAATATTTGCGCAGACCAAGTGGATCAGTTTGCACACATGCATGTAGTGTCTAATTCAGTCAGTCGTTCAATGCAATTAAGTGATTATCAAGTGTTGTAAATATAATATCTATTTTTAGTCGTAATAAATACATATTTACATACACGGATTTCTGAAGACGGATATTTTAAACTGTGAATATGTTTGTCCATATTCATAAAACTTTATTTATATTGCAACGTATATTTATTTATTTTTTTGTGAAAATTTTGTATCCAGATTTGAGGTTATATTTATGTAAGTATTATTTTTTTATGAGTAAAATTATATTTTTTAATGACACAGAAAATAGCACACATCAAATAAATTCGTGATCTTACATAAATAATTTTAAATCTACCAAAAAAAATTTGATAAAGTACACTATTATAAAATAAAATTATTTGTATCATATTTAACATATCATAAGCCGCTGATAACCCTCGTGCCTATTCAATCGTCATCCGAAGAATTAATGGAACTAAACTGATTGAAATGTATTCGATGAACTTTGTTTTATATGACGATGAATACATCAATACTTTTTAAACTGTATAAAATAAATATTATTTAATTTAATTGTTATTTATTCAAACTTTTATTCGTGCTATTTAATGTCGTCTACCGATCGTTTGACTCAGTTCAAATTTGTTTGAATGCGTAAAAAAATTATTTTTTTATTCACGCTAAAGTAGTATAACTTCTTACGTGCGTACATAAGTACACACGAGCTTTTTTTAAAAATATTAATCCCTACAAAAGAAAATTTGGTTAGTGATTTTGTAACAGGCGCAAACCTAATTCTTGAATGTAAGAAGGAGGTATGATAAAAAGATTTCAACATTTTTGGATAGGCATTTCAGCCATTTGACGTATTAAATAAGAAATAGAATATCTGGATTCGTCCAAAAGAATCTAGAACAGGAAAAGAACAGACCAATCATAAGTAAAAGAAGCGATTATGAAGAATATTGATACAACAAAAAACGGATTTTCTTCTAGTTATGTGAAATTCAAGAATTCAATCACTCTGTGAATAATTATAACTACAGAAAGCATTTAAGTGAACAGATACTGAGAAGAGATGGGATGCAACCATGTTTAGAGTGCCATGGCTGACTCAACACAAATGAGGAGGCGAGGCTCCCCGATAATAACACTCAGATCGTCCAGCAGAACACAAAAGACCAGCAAAAACCTCAGGAAGTGAGGTATAGGATACCGTACTTGTGAGCGAAGGGAGGACAGACAACCCTCTTCAGAGCTGGCGTTCGTTCGTGCTTGCATGGATGGGGACAGTGATGATGCACGGGGACTCTGAACACACTGAGCTCGAAGGCACCTCCTGGGGCTGACTAATCCTTAAATGCGGTTTCCGGCCTATGGAGGGGGGTCTGGTGAGGTGGAGATTTAGTCGGTAGGGCGCAGTACATACGCCATAACATCTGCGGAACTTGTTAGTGAGCCTGGCACTTTGTCCGTAAATGGGATTACTCCCCTAATCAGAGGAAAAACAACCATTTAATTAAAGTTGCATTCCTGGATTCAAACCCTGTTCAGTAATATGTAACAAAGAATAATGTTTTTTTTAAATCTAATAGAATTTTTATACAATTTACCATACCAACTCGTATTATTTTTAAGTTAAGTAGTTCTTAAATATAATAATCGTCAGACTCACATAAACGTCATTTTTATGTTTATAAAAAAAAATTTTTTTTAATGTTAATTGATTTTTTTTTTATACTAAAGTAATACAAAAATTTGAGTTTGGTAATTTTTTTGCAGTACTTCCTCCTTTATTTTAAACTCAATTAGCCCGGAAAGGTGAAAAAATTGAACGGGATATTTTATTAAAAAAATAACTTGTGTTAAACAAGACTAATAGTATTTTATAAAATAATGAAAAATAATTTTTTTTTTTTTTGTGACGTACTAAGCTCAGATATCCACCTAAAATTAATTTATAGGTGGATATCTATCTTATCCTACAATAGAGAAATACTCGTTTTAAAGAAAAACGAAACAAAAGATAACATTTTGAAATAAAATATTTGTTAGGACGTTTTTTTAATTATTATTTTATTATATTTTTGTGTGTCTGTGTGCGTGTGCGCGCGCGTGCACGTGTGCTTGTATGTGAGTGTGTATCAAAGTAAAAAAACTTGTGTTATGTCGACATACATCTATTTGTCTGAACGTTAAGTGTAGGAGGGTTGTCTAGGAATAGATTTTATTTGGCAGATTAGCCTTTCTTCTTATTTTAAAATATATAAATATTACATCGTGTTGACTTCAATTGCCTAGCTTGGCCACCCTTACAAGTAGTTTCACAAATAATAGTAAAACACGGGTTGAATGTCTTCCGTATCACCTAAGAAGAATCTACTAATAACAATAAAACACTAATATCTTGTTTTAACGGTGTAGAAATCCTTGAGAGGATTATTATTATAATCATTATCATTCTATTTAATTTTAGCAATTTTTTTTTCAATTTCTAACTCTGGTTCCGTTCTCTTTCGGGGAACGAATTTATTATTTTGTAATTAAAGCGTTTCTTACCTTTCTAAATAATCTTTTTAAGATTTCCCTTTTTGAAAAAGTTGTTTTTTTATAATTTACTAGTTTTATCCTTTTATTTAATCCTGGGGCTCCGTTTATATTTTTTATAATATTTAAAGTTTATTCACGAGATACATTTTAGCAAAATACTTTAGGGAGACAATAATTAAAGCAAAGAAAAATTGAGATAACCTTCGGGAGAAATATTTTTCTTTATTTTGATCGAGTGTTCCTGTAGGAAAACTATTTTACTTAAAGGAACATCAAGTAATTCAAATAATTCACTTAACTTTTAGTTTATTAAATAGTAGGTAATGTGTAGCATTTAAAATGCATAGTAATTTTTACAGAATTCATTAATTGATTTCCTTTATTTAAAAGAAAAATGGCAAATGTATTTCATAACGTTCTCAACTAATGAACAACCCCAGATTCTCGACCCGTATGGTGTCGAATCTTTCTACCCAACACAAATTATTTTTAATTTATCTTCATCAATGTATCATATATATACAAGTCACTTAATCAAACTTTTTTACGAATATTTCGATAAATATTCGTAAAAAAGTTTGATTTGAATCATTTCGATAAATGATTCATATAATAATGTGAAAATACTAAAAATAATATACCACATCTATTGTTTAAAGTAAGATACTGGAGAAAGAATCCGTACTTATAGTGATGTTGACTTGGGTATCCGGAAAACCTTTACTTGTAAATTTTATTACTTGTCAAAGTAATGTTACAAAATATGTTTTTACACAGACAAATTACATACAATTCAAATATTTAAAATATCACTTACAAAGACATAAATGTTCTATTTGCCCTCCATCTGATGCACGGATAACATCAACATAATATCTGAATTCTTCCGCATCGCGTTGAAAGCAGTAGTCTGTTACAGAACTTACTGCAGCTGTGATCTGGTTTTCAGCACATCTAAAACACCAGGTAATGATGAAACATAAACACTTTTTTTTCATCTCTCACAACACAAAGTCATAAAGTGTAATATCTGGGAATCTTGGGGTCCATGAATGTAATGCTAAGTCTTGGGTTCCCGTATGCCCTATCCAGCGCTGAGGCAATGTTTCATTTAGAAACTGACGAAATCGATTGCGTTAATGTGATGGGGACCGACTCTTTCTGAAAAATGAATCCTTTAGAGAATTCATTTAGTCGTGAAAAAAACCAGTTCTGCAGCATCTCAAGATAAGAATGCTCTGTTGCTCTTCGTTCAAAAGAGAAAGGGCCATAAATTTTGTATCAAAACCGACAAAAAACATTCATTTAGATGAATCTCGCTCCTGCTACACAGTCAATTGCGGATTCTCTAGTCCTCATATTAGAATATTGTGACGGAATACAGCATAAATGAAATGTCGCTTCATCACTAAAAATATGATAAGATCATATCACAGAAACCTACACTTTTTTGTTACTTTCACGAAGTCATTGTACCGGTTGCAATCGGCTTATTCTGAAGTGCAAGCGTCGTTTCATCACACGCCAAACAATAACATGAGGAATCGCAATTTCTCAGCTAGCGCGATAAATGGGAGTTTTAGGGCTTCGTTGAAAAGTTTCTTAAATTCGTTGTACATTTTCCTCTGAAGTGCGTGGTTGGCCGACTCTTCCTCTTACATAAGCACTACCGATTCATCAAATTGTTAATACAAGTGATAAATGTACTTAGCTGATTGTGAATAAATCCTGAACTGCCATCGCACGCACGCTGAATTAAAGACTTAGTATTGTTAAATCATAGAACAAAAATCGTCTTCTGTTGTATAGACGCTATGTTTTTTATGACAGAGGGTAGCTACGTTTGAGAGCTAGTATTGCAATCTGGTGAACGGTTTTAGAAAATCTAGGACGCGCACTTTCAAATGGTGAAAATTTCATTCGTAGACCATGCGTAGTGAAACAAGTGAGTCATTCTTTTTTATACATGCTGTACAGTCATTAATTAGTAATGTACTTATGCTCCAGAGTAGGAAAAAGCCAGCGGTTAAATTGTAGAATTTTGCAGTGTATTAATAATAATTGATATATTTATTACTGGTTATTAATTAATAATAATTAATATACTATAATTATTTAATATTAATTTATTATTAATTATATCAAATACCAGTATAATATATTTTATTTATTATTGATAATAGCAGTTATATTGTGCGTTTTTAAAAATGTATCGTTATTACTACTAACCTGTTTTTATAATTACAAATAAAAACATACTGATGGTCAACTAATGTTCCTACTGACACTCACACAAGAACTTTCTGTAGTTTGGTTATATTATACTTCAGTTGTTTGCCTCAAAAAAAATTCGGTTCATCGTTTAAGAGACATGTGTATTCGGCTCAATACATCGTTTAAGAGAGAGTAAAGTTAAGCTTATTATTATAATAAACCTGCTGTACTTGTTACAATATTGATCAATCGACAAAAGCAATTCCAGAAATGGAAAAGATGTATAAAGAGATAAATACCATAGTTAACTTTTTACTTATATAAGTGTAACATAACTTAGTATATAAGTTGTTTTTAACATAAGTATACCACTATTCTGGTTAGTTACTCATGTAATCTTAACTTATAAAAGTACTTCTGATCTTATTTTTAAAAATTTATAATTTTTTAAAGGAAATTTTGAATAAAGAAAACTATTTGGTAAAATTTCTAAAGTTTTCAGAAAAATGTGAACCAAAAATATGTAGAATTATAATTAATATATGCTAAAAACATTTCTCGGATCACAGAAATGATCTGAAAAAAATTAATGAAAATCAGTCCAGTGATTTACGAGATATAAATTGACTTGCATTATACTATATAGCAAAGACATAAAACTTTCTCATGCATGTTTTATTTTGTGGATTATTATAATGTACAAAAAAAAGGTGACAACAAATTTGTTATATTTTCCTGGCATTAATTTTATTTATTCTTAAAATACATTAAAAATTTTTATAAAAAAAATCAAATTGAAATTTAAAAAAAAAAAAAGTAAAATGTTTAAAGTATTTTTTAAATATTTTTTTTTTTGTGCGTTTATTTTAATATCTAAAAATATCAACCAAATCTATAGCGTGTGTAGGTTAATTTAAAGTGTGGCTATGTTTGTAAAATTTTGAAAAAGTTTACCCCAAAGAAACTATCTAACCCACCCCCTGGTGATATTAATCCCAAACATTTATCAAAAAATTGCCATATACACGTATCTCTGAACCAAATTTCATCAAAATTGGTTTACTCAGTCAAAAGTTCTTAAGCTTAACAAAAAAATCGTATGAATTTGCAAAAATTAAAAACAGCTGCTTTTGGTACAATAAATTTAGACTTTTGAAAAATTAAAATATTTTTAATTTACTTTAAACAATACTCACTGTGGTTTATACTCTAATATTTTATTACACGACTGCCCAAAAAGTAGTGTAATGTATTTAGCGTTTATATATGTGTGTTCCACCGTATCAGACCAACGGCTAAACCGATTTAAATGTATGACCCCACCTTCGAATCCTTACGTTTCCACGAGTGTCATAGGCTTATATATATATATATATATATATATATATATATATATATATATATATATATATATATATATATATATATATATATATATATATATATATATATACATATATATATACTAAAAAGACATATTTTACTTAAAAATATTAACTTTATTAATTTGTTGGGCTAACCAGTCAACTACACAAACTTATAAATTAAATATACAACGTTTCACTTAGAATTCTCTACTCTTCCTCAGGTGACAATATACATTCATACATGCATCATACAAAATTCTCTTACATACTAAGAAATTAACTGGTCTACCCATCCTAGATAACAATATTTTATCGCCATTCTTTTTGTAATGGATCCCCTACTCATACCTGACTCATCTTATCTTTAAAAGATATATCTTATCTTTAAAAGAGATAATTATCTCTTTCTATAATCTGATTGCTATTTCCTGTGTATTGAAGCCTTTATAATGCACATATTTTTCTCAGATATTAGGAGCATTAAACATTTTCCTTAAAATTAAATTTACTTTATAAATATGATTTTTTTAAATTAAATTAACATATATGTTGCTTAATCTGGCTATATCCGTTCTACTGTTGACAGTGTTTGTATTTTTCTTGATGTATATTATTTTTAGAGTGGTCCTTTTGTATATATTTTGTTCTTTGTCTAATATTTTGGTGCTGTTGAAATCAAATAAGTGTTCATATTGTATTGTATGTTTTGTGAGCGCTGTCACTTGCTTTTTTTTACATTTATGGGCTTCTATTTTTTTTTTTAAGCTATTGAGATGTTTGTCCAATGTACAACCAGTTACAATCTATACACGGAGTGCTGTGTGCTACGTTGGCTTGTTGATTTTTCTATCGGCGATTTTAATTTAGAAAACATAGTATTCAGATTGTTGTAATTTTGATGGGCTACTGTGAAATCCTTTTGTAGCAATCTTTTAATCTTTTCTGACAGATCTGCAACATATGGTAATGCAACATAATTCTTACTGTTACTATTTTTATTAGGATGGTTGATTTTTATTATTATAGTGTTTGTAAATTGTATTTTTTTACGATATATTCCAAATAATTATTATCTATTAATAGATATTTTGTTTTTTTTAATATATTTTGGTCTATCTTCAAGGTTTGTAAATTTTATTACTCTACAAAATTCTTGATCACTGATTTTTTATGTGATATTGGTTGTGTTGATAAAAAATTTAGGTATCTGTCTGAAGATGTTGATTTTATATACCATTTTGTTGATATTTTCTTTTCGAAATGCGTTGTTGTTAAATAGAAAAAGTTTATACTATTGTTAATTTCAACTTCCCTTGTAAATTGTATATGTTCATTAAATAGGTTAAATTCATTTAATATTAAATCAATATCCTGTTCATGTCCACATACTAGAATATCATCTACGTATCTTTTATTGAATGAGACCTTAGTATTTAATCTCTCTAATAGTTTATTTTCGAAATATTCCATAGTTAGGTTAGCTAAACAGGCTGAGATTGCTGATCCCATCCCTAAACCATGTTATTGTTCATGTAATTTATTTTTGAATTAAAATACTTATTATCTAAGCAAATATTTTTATATTCTAAAAATTCTGTTTATTTTTTTTTTATTTTTTTTTTTTTAATTTTAGTTTTTTTTTCAATAATTAACGTATATATATATGTGTGTGTTTAAATAAATTTAAAAATTGTGAAAACAATTTTAAAGCAGTGTTTTTTTAGCAGTCAAGATTTTTAATATTTATCTCTTGTTATTTATAAATTTCTGTTTTAAAAGTTAGTGATATCTCAGGATGAATTTCTTTGTCACAAGAACTGCTAAAACAATGAGAATTTATATATCTTACTATATCATTAGAATATATGTGTTACTTCGTTTCCACTAGATGTTTATATATAAAGTAAATAAGTAATTAGTTTTAGGTTGTTTAGTTTGTTAAATATTAGTAATGTAGATTAGTTTGTTATTTTTTACGTTGCTGTATTTTTTTTTTTTTAATTATTGTCTGGTTTTATTTCAAATACACTAAGTCAAATTTTGTTAACCTTTTTCATTTTTT
This sequence comes from Lycorma delicatula, assembly GCF_047948215.1. Classification (NCBI taxonomy): domain Eukaryota; kingdom Metazoa; phylum Arthropoda; class Insecta; order Hemiptera; family Fulgoridae; genus Lycorma; species Lycorma delicatula. The sequence continues at coordinate 44,602,058 of NC_134461.1, forward strand.
CAGTAAAAAAAGCGTATTTTTTCTCTATTTGAACTTTAAAACAATTTTCTCACAAACTAATACAGACCATTAAAATCTAAAATAGCTACTTGAACCCGTTTCAAAACTTTTTAAAGTCAGATAACTTGAAAACCATTAATTATAATACTTCCTTGAATTTCGTACAAGGATTACAATTTTACAATTAATAATTATTACAATTTCAAGTATTAAAATCATTAAATAATTCGAAGTATATATTTATACTATAATATTTTGAAGTATTACAATTATTAAATATTGTACGAAGTACAAGGAAAAATTGTAATCGCGAAAAATTTCGGTTTTCAAATTTCAACGGAAATATCCATTTTCCCCATCCTTGAATCCATTTTGACTATTTTCGGCGTGATGTCAGTACGTACGTACGTATGTATCTCTTATAACTCAAAAACAATTAGCCGTAGAATGTTGAAATTTTAGATTTAGGATTGTTGTAATACCTAGTTGTCCACCACCCCTCTTGATTGTAATCTGCTTGACCAAAAATATCCAAAAAAGCCTAAAATCCAAAAACTTTGGATTCAGGACGTATTCTTAACTGCAGTAATAAGCCCTCATTGAGAGATTTTCAACGATGTATCATAAGTGTACTTATTTTCATTGGTTCTAGAGTTATAGCCAAATAAAATTTTAATTAATGAAATATTTGCATCTTACAAGGTTCGAGTCCGACATTTCCATTTTTTAATTTAAGTATATTGATTTATTAATAATTATTAACCTCTGATTGTAAAAAGATTTTTGCAATAAATAATAAAAAGATTTTGTAATAAATAATAATAATGAAAAAAAAAAATGAAAAAAAATCAGAAGTTGTTAGTAAAACAGAATTTTATGTACTTTTCATTCAAAAAAAAAATGTATACATAATTTAATAGGCGTACAAGGAAGTCATGTGATGTCCACATAAATTTTTTTTTATTTTTTATTTGTGTCAGAAAAAATATAATAAAATTGTGCCTTTGTGCAGGATTCAACGGAAAATATTTTAAGCTGTCAATATAAAGTTTTTCCAAACCATGTTTTCATATACATTTGTTACATATAACTAAGAGGAATACACTCTACGCTAGATGGAATAATATTTTTCCGATACACCTATATGTAACTGTTTAATATATACGCGCGCGCGCGCGCCCACACACACATGTCATATTAGAACACTGAAAATCTTGTTTCATTTAATTCCTAGTTAAAATGATAGAATTTTCCGCTCTTTTCAAACAATCAGGGAGCAGCCAGGATTTTTTGACGTGTACGTCAGTCACTAATAAAATGAGTGGATTGTTGTGTTAGAATGAATGGTCACATTGAACATTTGTTGGGATTCTCATCAGAAAACAAATAAAATTACATGCTCTTACAATAACTATTATTAAATATCCATAATGTTGAATTTTTAGCAATTTTAATAATAAAATTAGATTTAGTTATCAAGTGAGTCACGATAATAAAAAACATATCGGTTGAGGCCTACATTTTTCAATAATTCTCTTGTTTGACGTTGGATTTTTACGACTAAGGTGTCGTTTTGTTCACAGAAAAATGCTTCATATTTTTTATAATACAACACAACTTGATAAATATAATAATTCCTAAGATATTTAAATTGAAAATTTGAAACGACCTCCATTTTGAAATTTGTCAACGAAGAGTATCGTTATCTTTTTCCTATTAAAAATTGTTACCTTAAAATAAAGTACAAAATTTTATTGCGTTACCTCCAACCGTTTTAAAAAAAGAAAAAACAAAATGAACAAACAGACAGAAATATATGCGTTTTCGGACCTATGTTCACTGGACAATTTTTCTTCAGTATGTTAAGTAGAACTACATTTTAGAGTTTGGCTTCCTTCACCTTTTAAGGACACCCGGTATCAAAAAATAATTTAGATTAACATTTTTTGATGTTACTATTATACATATTAGATTTTTACAAAAATACTATTCAAGCGAGAAAAGTGTAAACAAAATTCTTATCAAGACAGTATGGCGCCTCCTGTATTTAAAAATTTGACTTAGCATAACTGTGAATAAGTCAAGGAAAGCTAAATTTGTAAGTTTCATTAAAAACAGACATACGGTAAAGTTATGATGAACAAACAGGCGGATTTTCTTTTTTTATTTAAGTTTATATTTATTTCTTATGAATATTTAGGAAGCCCCCAGACATCCCATGCAGATTTCTAAATTCGGAGCCTGTAGATAGCCGCGTCCCTTATTCGTGAGGTGTAGGTGAGGTACAGTCTTGTAGAGACCATACCTGGGACGTATCACTAATCAAATATAACTACCAAAAAACACGGGTATCCACGATGTAGTATTCAAATCCGAATAAAAGCAGCTACCTATATTAGGATTCGAACCTGAGAACTCTCGACTTCGAAATAAGCTGGTTTACGATGAAGAGTTTAACTACAGTAGTTGGTACAGTTTAAACATTGCCATGTATCAGATCGCCTTGGACTGTTCTTGTCGTTCTTCATAGACGTGTGCCTCAAACAAAAAAGATGAAAAATTTGCATAAAAATCGGTTTTAAAAACTCTTTGTTTTCAGTTAACAGCCAACCAAAGATTTTTCGCGACAAAATTAAAATAATGGTAGTACATATATCTAAATGTTTTTTTTTTTTTATAAAAAAAATGTTAATGATTTAATGAGTAAGTTTACCTAAAAAGCTATAAATACTGGTTCCAGTTTTAGAAATATTGTGCTTTCAGGAAGGCATATGATCCGTATACCTACCTATACATAGTACAATTTCCAACTGATTTATCAGTATTTATTTAACTTTTCATCTCGTTTATCTACCTTGTTAACGTAAGTGTTTTATCTACGTCAAAAATCACTGCAGAAAAAGATATATGTGTAATTTATACACATAACATATATCAAAGTGTTAATGCATTAAACTGTTGGAAAAGGTTATTCTAAAAACTGCAAAATTTAAGGAATTTTTGAATATGGAAAATGAATAGAAATAAAAAAGCTAGTTTAATTTAGGAATAAAAGTTTAGGCAGAATGTTGAACTGTTTGCACAATATAACAGTTTTTCATTTCCACTTGTTGCATAAATGTAAACAGTATTTATAATCAAATACTTTAGAATGAAATAAAATCACTCTTTTATCAAAAGTTGATGGATTAGTAAAAAAAAATTAACTTCATTAATAAAAAAATAGTTGAAGTAGTATCTGAAATTGTATGAAAATTATAGAAATAAATGACGATATTTGTTACATCATAATACATTCGTAAATTTCAAATGGCCATAGAAGATAGTAGTTATTTTTAATCTTAAGATTCCTTTTTAACCCGTGTATTATTTAAGAGTTTTGTTCGAAAAAACATTTGAAATAATACTAAAGAGGTACGCTTGCGGCACTAAGCCTACGTTTTGTAATTCTTAACGAATGTAAATATTTAAACACCATGTAGCTAAGTACCTGAAGCGTTGTGGTTTGTTACAAAAGATGGAATAAAAAATAGATTCTTGTTTTTAATCTTAGTTTCTTTATGTTTTTTCCTAGTACTAACTAGAAATTAAAAATAAAAGCTTCAAGCCATACGGATATCGATCGTGTAGATGGTTTATGTCTTAAATAAAACATACCATTGATAATGATATATGACGTATATATAAATATGTATATTACCTCATAATATATATGTTTTTTCTATATTTTATGGGTAGATAGCAATTTTTTATGGAATTTAACGTTTCATCTAACTTCTGACGTATTCCTTCCTTTAAATCATACAGATAAATTATTTCTGATGGATTTTTCTGCAAATATGTAGCTATCAGATAATTATTCAAGACCATATTATAATCAATAACATGTTCCAACATTGAAGATTATTCTTTTCCATCTTAATAAAAAATTCACGATTTCGTCGAATGTGAAAATTTTTCTCAGAAATAAATTTTTTTTTGTTTAAATACTAAATTTATCGCGTAAGTGATAAACGTATCTTATATTAATTTATTGATTTATTTTCTATTATTTTTGTTAAAGTGCTTATATATTCTTAATTTTATAATCAGGTAATGATATAAAAACTTTTTAATAAATACATATACTCAAGACCGGGCCAGAATACAGGATTCGAATTTGGAACCTCTAGTTTAGCAGGCTTCTGCTAAATTCCAAACTGAATTGGGTAATCCGGATAAGTCTATGCCCCTCCGGTGGCCCCGGTGGGATACTCCAATAGTACTTTCTGCTAGACAGAAAGAGCAGGCTGCTGCCACGACATCCTGAGGTGACTGAGTGATGCTTAATTGCCGGACTGATTGCCTTGGGGCTGCTTCAAACCGAAAAAATAAACAAGCGTAAATTTTGTGCAATTACATTTTTTTAAATCAAGAAGTTCTTTAAATGAAATTGAACTCTTCTAATACAATTATTTTCTTTTGTTATCTGCAGACTAGTCTTTTAATTTACTCTTTTGGTGAATACACACGATGAAAACATTAACTGACCTCTAAAACTTATAAATTTAACGTAGGAGTCATAAATAGAGATGTTTATCTATTAAATGTGATATTTGTGTATTTTTTCCACAGAGTACGGAATCTCATATGGATTGGACATTTACCAAAAAATTATCTGATAAATTAGATGCAATTAGAAGAATTTCTTACGAATGAATATTTTTTTTTCTTAATTTAAATTAATAAACATCCGTGTAAAGAGAGCTTACATTCTGTTTTTTTCTCTGTCTCCCTTAAAAAATGAGTTTAAATATAAATAATTTTTGTTTTCTGTTCTATAATTTCTAAACATATGTTCTGTACATAAACATAACTCACTGCAATACTCGCAGGAAAATTTTATTTAGTTTTAATTTCCATTTCATATTATTTATTGATAAACCTCACTCTGAAATATTAAATTGTTAAAATAATATAATAAAATAAATTTAAAAAAAAGATTTTTCAAATTACACGAGATTTCCGTACAAATTAAATTAGTAAATAAATTTTAAACATAAGTTGTGTTAAATATTTCTTCCCTAATTCTTCTCTCTTGTAAATATTTAAAAAACATTTTCCTGAAAGTTTATATTACAAAAACTGTTTTCATCCACAAAGTTATTAATGTTCAAAAAAGCGTGAAAAATATAATTGATAAGCCAGATTTTATTTATGCTTACCTTGGTATAAACATTATCCCACCAAAGTTTATATAAATTATAACAATTTTTTAAATATTTGTATTTTCGTAGAAAATCGTTAGCCTTTCAGTTTTAAAAAATTCATCTGAAGGTAAAGAAATTACTCTTCAAAATTGTTAAAAGTGTTTCATATAATAATTGTCAAGTTTCATAGGCTGTAAAAGGACTTTTTCATCCTGGGAGTGTACTTTGTATTTTTATTTATTTATGGAGGGTTTAGGATGCCCAAATTTATCCGGTAGGCACATCAACAGGCAATTCCCCAAGGCAGGTCAGACTAAGTTACTCTATAGTAGTCACATCTTCAAATCTAACTTAATGGTGCTTGACCTACAATAAAAAAATCCAGATTTAAGAAAAATCATCAAGAATAAGTAGCATATAATGAATGGGGTCACTCTACCTACCCACGGCAAGAGCCGTAAAACTTCACTCAAAAGTTGCTTTAAGATCCGCGCCAGTTAGCAAATGTATAATTCAACGAAAATTAGGAATCTTTATTCATAATCAATAAATGTACTGATAGTTTTTTGTTGAAAAGTTTTAAATTATGCCGGAAAAAAATTACTCCAAAAATAAAGATCTCGTGAAAATGCTCAATCATCCTTAAGGCTTATTCTTACCCATTCCTGGTATTTTTACATGTATCTAAATGACTTTTTTTGGAGGGGAGGAAGATTGAAATGCATTTACGCACGAAAAGTCGGACTCCTGGTGGTGGTCTAATGCAACCGCCATCAACAGGCTACCGACAAAAACTACCCCCTTTTGAAGTAAAACTTAGCCATCCCGGGACTACCGGAAGGCACAACTTCAGGATCTGCAGTCCCCTTACAAACTCACTCGTACCAACAACACGTCTCTAATGCTCGAGACCAACATAATACAGGCATAATCTTTCGCGAAATATAATGAAAGCGATAGACATGACATGACAACCAGCCAGCAAGGCGTTCAACAATCTTACCACTAACCTAATTTTATTTAAAATACAGCACAAGGGTAAAGCACGGAAATAAAACACAAAGCGAGAACTCGAAGAATGAAAGGTGAACTCGACATGAAAACAAGCCGATAAGGCAAACAACAATCTTAAAATCTAATAATCATATTTCATAAAAGAAAAACATGAAAACTCGGAAATAATTCACCACTCGAAAACACGAAGAAGGCGATCATGCCACGAAAACATTCCAAGGCAAACACCATTCTTACGAGCTAATCTTATTCCCTCAAAGGAAATAAAATACGAGTCTTCACCCTTACAATGTAAACCTAACCTAAACAATGCACCTAACCTAACAATACTAATATAATATGTCTAACAAGATAGGACACATCCAGTAACACACACAAAACATCGATAAATTAACATAAAGCATGTATGATCAGATGATCACATCTAAATGCATAATCAGATCTCCGTGCGGGAATTTTGAGTGGGTAAATACCATAAACCTTAACTTCTGTCCCGAAGAGGCAGAGTCCCCATAAATATATCACAAGTATTATAATATGTATCCGTTATTTAGAACGGAGATAAAACGAATTAAATCATAAGATTGAGTAAATACTGTATATTCTTTTTTACTTCCTTGTACGAAGTAAAGGAAATATTGTGATCGCGAAAAAATTTCTGTTTCTAGAATTCATCAGAAATATTCTTTTTGACCATCCCTGAATCCATTTTTACTAGTTTCGGCGTTAACGTCTGTACGTATGTATATCACATAATTCAAAAACGATTAGCCATAGGTTGATGAAATTTTGGATTTAGGACTGTTGTTACATCTATTTGTGTACCTCCCCTTTTGATTGCAATCGACTGTACCAAAACTGTTCAAAAAAGTCCAAAATTAAAAAAAATATGGATTTTGGACTTTTCCTTAACTGCAGTAATATGCCCTCATTGAGAGCTTTTTTTTTGTCAAGATATATCATAAGTGGTACTTATTTTCATTGGTTCCAGAGTTATAGACAAAAAAAAATTTTTTTTGTAATTTAAATATATTGATTTATTAATAATTTTTAAATTCTGATTGTAAAAAAAAAATGTACAATAAATAATAATTCAATAACAATAAAAAAAAAAAATATATGAAAAAATATTCTAAAGTTATTAATGAAATAAAATTTTATGTACTTTTAATTTTAAAAAAATGTGTATAGGTAATTTAATAGGGGTACAAGGAAGTCATGTGGTGTCCACACCAGATTTTTTTTAAAGTGCTCTAACAAACTGAAATAAAAACTTAAATGTTAGTTCAAGTCATTTTCATATAATTTAACTTTTAAAATTTCACTCCATTAACAAAACAATTAACAATTAAATTTTTTAATTTTTATTTACGTACTGTATTTAATTTTTTGGACGACCGTGAGCATTAATTCTTGGAAAATATCGATTACATAAAATATCAATTGAAAATATAATTTTTGTTATTAATTATTAACCAATAAGTAATAATTAAACAAAATATTTAAACAACAAAAATTATATTTTTTTTTGTTGTGTATATTTAAATATTATTTAATATAATATTTATGTTATTTAAATCTCACATCACTCACTATATTATTTAACTTCAATTTAAGTTAATAAATTGTTATAAATGTTAGTGTTATAATGCTACAATATAACTTCATAACTTTTCAAATTATGAGCTATTTATATTGCAGTCCACTATTCAGTTTTTAATGAAAATGTCTAAAGTTTAAACTTAATGAGAAAAGTTGTAATGAAAATAATGGACATAGATAGTTCTCGTAATAGATATTTATTTCGTCACATGATCTCTAAACATTAATTTAACGTCAAATATATATAGATTATTTCTTTTATTTTTTTATTTATATTTATCTTGAAAAATCAACAATTTTTCTATGCTCCGTCATTTCTCAAACTTCTTTTTTACCTCAATTTTCTAGATTTACATAATAATTTTTCGCATCGGAGGCCCTAAACTTTTGAAACTACAGGACGTAGAGACCTCAGGGGCCTAATTTTGTTCCTTAGTTTTCTTTTCACAATACAATGGCTAAAATCACACTCACTCTCTCGTACAATAAAAAACATTACATAAAATGCAAACATATAAACTCTGCAAACACTTCCAACGCTTACCTTAACTACCGTGCTGTGCTTTCAGTCTCAATTTACTTTAATTGTTTGATTTTCAGTTAATTGCGTTACATCAATCGTAGGGTATTTTTAAATGGACAATCATTATAGACAAATAGTAAAACAAGTCCTTATCTAATAAAAGTGATTAAAACATCACAATAGTATTTAGATCGTACTTCTCAATTTTTTTTTGTCTTCAGTCATTTGACTGGTTTGATGCAGCTCTCCAAGATTCCCTATCTAGTGCTAGTCGTTTCATTTCAGTATACCCTCTACATCCTACATCCCTACCAGTTTGTTTTACATATTCCAAACGTGTCCTGCCTACACAATTTTTTCCTTCTACCTGTCCTTCCAATATTAAAGCGACCATTCCAGGATGCCTTAGTATGTGGCCTATAATTCTGTCTCTTCTTTTAACTATATTTTTCCAAATGCTTCTTTCTTCATCTATTTGCCGCAATACCTCTTCATTTGTCACTTTATCCACCCGTCTGATTTTTAACATTCTCCTATAGCACCACATTTCAAAAGCTTCTAATCTTTTCTTCTCAGATACTCCGATTATCCAAGTTTCACTTCCATATAAAGCGACACTCCAAACATACACTTTCAAAAATCTTTTCCTGACATTTAAATTAATTTTTGATGTAAACAAATTATATTTCTTACTGAAGGTTCGTTTCGCTTGTGCTATTCGGCATTTAATATCGCTCCTACTTCTCAATAACTACGAAAAAATATTTAGTTTTTTAGTTCCTTGTAAGAAGTAAAGAAAGTATTGTAATCGCGAAAAATTTCAGATTTCAAATTTCAACGGAAATATCCATTTTGACCATCCAGGAATCCATTAGACTAGCAAAAACGATTAGCAGTAGGATGTTGATATTTTGGATTTAGGACTGTTGTAACATCTAGTTATGCACTTTCCCTTTTGATTTCAATCAACTGAACCAAAAGTTCCAAAATCACAAAAAATTTTGATTTTGGACTTTTTCTTAACTGCAGTAATAAGCCCCCATTGAGTGCTTTTTAGCAATATATCATAAGTGGTACTTGTTTTCATTGGTTCCAGAGTTAATGCCAAATAAAATTTTAATTAATGAAATATTTGAATCTTATTAGGGAAGGCACATCGGTTCGAATCAGATTTCAACTCCTTTTTTTTAATTTAAATATATTGATTTATTAATAATTATTAACATGTGATTGTAAAAAAAAAAATTACAATAAATAATTAATCAATAACAATTAAAAAATAAAAAAATATCAGAAGTTATTAGTGAAATAAATTTGTATGTACTTTTAAAAATGTGTATAAGTAATTTAATACATTATTACCTATGTATATATGTAATACATTTGCTGAAACATCTGATTATTTAATACTAATTGAAAATTATAATTTAGAATCATATTATTTTTAGATTTTCTAGTTTAATTTCTGTTTAAATTTATTTAATTATTTTGCAATTTGTTTTTATCTACATTAAACTTAACTACAGAGTGACTGAAAAATAGACTCACACAAGACCAACACATACACTGAGGCATACATACACGATTTTTAATAAATTGCAAAAAATTCTTATTTTTTAATTCATTACTCCTCTGATATTGTCGGACATTATTCTCGCCAAGTCGGAATTATCATCATTTCGTTTATTATTTTTTTTGTTGCCAATCACTTAATCGATCTTTGGTTTGACATAATTCTGATTTTAATTTGTGTACACGTTCTGTAGTTTTCAAATCTTCTTTCTCTTTCTTATATTTCTTCATGATATCTTTCTTTTTCCTGTATGATTGTTTTTTTTTTCACTTTTGATTACTCACCAAATAATCCAATACAATAATAAAGACTGAATATATTACACCGTTAGGTCAAAATTAACATTTGTAACCAGTATACAGGAGTTCACTAACGGAATAGATTAATTATTATTAACATTTATTTATACTACGCACCAGAAATCTGAAACTTTTGTTAATCAACAACTCACGAAGATACGAATAATACTGATCTAGTAATACGAGTAATAAAGGGACTTTTACTCTATACTAATATTTCATGTAAGATTGTTGAATTAATAATTGTATAAATAATTGAAGTTATTAAAAACTAATGTTTCAGCAATTGCGTAACTGTCCACTTTATTAAACAATTGTAGGATCGTAACTCATTTTCAAATTAAATAAATTTAAATGAAGTGCAGCAAAAAATGTATATATATAATTTAATAGGCGTACAAGGAAGTCATGTGGTGTCCACATCAGAATTTTTTAATAAAGCCAAAATCCAGTAACTTCTCTGAACTTAATAAAAAAAATATATATTTACTTAAATTATTCTTCAAAATTAAACTTTTTTAATTTGGTTCAAGGTTTATGAGTTATTAAGTTGTTTTTAATCTAATGTCAACTTCTAAGTAAAAATTGAAATTTTTTAAATGTTTAATGAGTTTTGTTTGAACTCGGGTATTCTTAAGATTTTAGGTAGATTTCATAAGAAAGCTACCTATTTTAATGGGTACCATGATTCAACTTTCAGAAAATCTCGACATATCTTCATGTTTCATATACTCCAGACTCCAAAACCACCGTCAGATATATATACATATGTCACTTTCTAATATATTATGTGAATACGATAATTGGCACTAATCTTGTCCCAATCACTTTGAAATTGAAAATATAACGACGCAAAGTCTCAGTCGAGTTTGTTAATGGGCAAAATCGACCATGGAATGGAAATGGGAAGCTTTTTTGAAAAAAAAAAACAGAATATCGCTATAACTATTTTATTAGGTAAAATATACGATTCGTTTAAAGTTCATACTGTTCTTTGGATAAGGCCCTAAAACCTGTGTACTTCAAGCTTTTTGATATCACCAACCACTGGCCCATGGGGTGGAAAAATGGGGTTTCGAAGACAAAAAAAAAATCATACCTCGCTTAATAGGCACAGTATCGAATCGGTTTAAAGTGTTCGTTAGTCCTGTAAACAGTACCTAAAACTTTTGTCTGAAAAAATTATTGATATGACCAAACCATACGGCAAGGGATGACCAAAATGTAGCTAGAATTATAAGAAAATGGGGATTGTCGTAAGCTAAACATATGAAACTTTTTTTCACATGCAACCATTGTCGTATTGAGTAAATTTGCAATTTTTCTTAACTTTAAAATGGAAATCTCTTTTATCCCCTACTTAGCACTGGTGAAATCTACCTCCGCCTTTCGGTGTGCCGAAAGGGATTTTTTTTTAATTTTATTCTTATTTAAGATATGATAGACCTAAAAAAAAAGTTCTACCTGCATGACATAAAAATCCTTTTACAAGCAACGCGAATTCTATAAACCTAGGTCTAGTAAAAAATAAGAAAATAAAACCAGAGAAAAACTTGTAGATCAAAAAATCTTTTTAATATTCGAAAATACTTATTATTTTACCCTAACTTTTACAAGTAATTTTCTTGAATTTTTGCTTGTAAATTCTCAAAATCGAAATTTTAGGAAGAATGGCGCTTGGATATAAATATTTAAAAAAAATACTAACGTTTGAATTGAAAACGCCCTGTTATCAAATTAAATTGAATTTAAATGCATATAATTTTGGATACGTAGAAATTTAGGACACTAAATAGTTGATTACTAGGTGTGTAATTGTTAACACGATAAATTGTAAGGATGCTTTCATCGTCATGAAATTTTCTATATCGAAAAATCCGTCTTAAAAGTTAAAAAAAAAATATCAAATTACACAAAATATTTTTAGTAGGCATTATTCTAAGTTTTATATATCCCAATAATTTAAAATTATTTGAGCTTTGAATATTTTCGGAAAACAAAGTTTTTGTCACAGTTATATGTAAGTAAATTAATGTATAATGTTAATGTATAACATTCGATGGAGAATTTCATGAATAGATTTCATTGTGAAAATGGTTTATATTCTAAAGTAATTTACATTTACTGTTAATTATTGCACTGTACTTATTATTCTCTTTTACGCTTTGGGAAACTTTAAAAATTAATTTTATATGTGTCTGTATTTATGTAAAAGGTGTTTTTGAAATACAGAATTACATGTAGTAATTATATTTCAGAAGTATCTTTTTTAAATGCTCTGTTTTCAATCTATAATTAATTAATTAATTAATTTGTATATTTAATAAATTGATATATTTATATTTTTAAATTATCATAGTACTATTTAACACATTATATTGTATTAAAATTGATATCAATTTTGTTTTTGAAGTGAGGTTTTCAAATTTAATTAATTTCTTTTATACAAGAGGTTATTAACCCTTTTTTTGTTGTGATCGTAAGAGAAACCAATTTTAACAATACATGATTTTACATGTAACTCAAATTTAATTCTGTTTGAAATCTAGGTAATATTAAATTGAAATATTTAGGTAAACTTGTAATTATATTTTATTCTACAAGAGTTTCGACCCCCTCTTTCAAAAATATAAGTTTTTTTGTATTTACCCGCTGACCAAATTTTTTTTAATATAATTGTCAGGAAAAAATTACAAGCTTATATTAACAGCCATAATCCATCAGTTATAGGTGACGTGATTTTATATACAAATAACTCCATTAAATGGCATAGTTATTCTAAAGAAAAACAATCATCCAATGATAGGTTTATTAAGGAAAGTGAGGAATGTTTTCCCGTGGGCTTATTTAATGTACTCTGCCATCAAATCAAGGATATCAAAGTCGAAATTATATTCATTTCTACAAGCAACTCCTTTACACTATCATTGGAATTTTTATGTACGTTACAATCATTACTCTCAAAAAGTAAAATTCTGACTATTTTACCAAAGATACTTTTTGATGCATGCGTAATATGAAATAGATAGTGTCAAACAATAAATTAAAATATATCCTTTTCCATAAAAAACAATGCATTCTATATATGATCGTTTTACTCAATAGGAAAAAAAAAATTAAAAAAAAACTCTTTAAAAACTGGTTATTACTTTTAATATTCAGAAAATGTCTGATAAAAAGAATTTTCTGGAAAACCTTATAGAAAGTTATTTTAATTCGTACACAATGAAATTAACCCAAAATTCGTTATTTTTTTAAAAAAAGAAGCAAAATACAAATAGTATGATTGTTTAAAAAAACAAAAAATATTGTTTTAAGTGAACAAATTACAAAATTTTATTTAATTATCTGAAATAAGAGTAGTGTCATGAAACAATAATAATAAAAAATAAAAACTTTAAATAAAAAAATTAATAATTATGATTATGGATATAAATATTTCAGGCCGATTCATGTTACAAGTTTACTTTAAACCAGTTAGTATCATTTTAAAAAATAAACTGAAAATAAATACGATAGAGAATAGAATTAGGAACCATCTAAGAAACATCCTCCCTGTATTATAAAATAGCAAGGAAAATGCTAAAAACACTAAAATTGCAATAACTTGAGACCTAATTGATTTACTGCGACCGAACAGTAGCTTAAAACAATCGGAAAATCAAATAACACCTAAAGAGGTTTCACCCAGTTTTCCTCAGTTCAAAAAAAGAGACATTTTTCCTCAACAAATGAGCAAACATTGGTTCTTCCAATATTATAACATAGTAAGAAAAACGCTGAAATGCTGGTCACGAAGGGGCCAGTGAGTGCAGCCCCCTAGTATTTTATAATTTCAAACAAAGGTTTTGTTCATTCTTGGTGAGTTATTTTTTCGATTTACACGTTTATTCTGGACACATGAAATAAGTGATAGAATAACCTCGTTCACTCTTCCATGAACGTGGTTATCCTATCAAAAATAAGTAATTTTTTTAAACTAATAAAATGCAAAATCATGGATTTGTTTCTCTTTTTCAGAGTAAAAATTTCCCGAAGATTATTATTTTTATTTATGGGCTCCTACTGAAGTAGACCGTGAAACTATTCGCTGAAGTCCTCGTAATGCAGAAGAGTATATATTTTTTCTTATTATTCTTATTATTAATTTGTTTTCTTCTTCTCCCCCGGGTTGGATCCTGCAGCCCAGGGGAGTGTCCTTTACTCTAACGAGCCTCCACGTCTCGGCCCGCCGGTCAGATCTCACTTTGCGCCCGCCTCAATCCCCCACAGTAGGATCCATCAGGCCCGGCTATGCCGTCCCTGGGTCTCCACTCCGGGAGCCGGGACTCGGTCTTTAAGCCAATGCCTCTAACTGGAACACCCCGAGTGGGGCATCTCCGCCGGGACTCGGTCTTTTTCACTCGGATGTGCGAGGGTCCCCGTGTACCAATGCTACCGCCCATTCGTGCAAGCACGTGAGAACGGCAACTCCGCAAAAGGCTATCCCTCAAGCCCTTCTCCTGAAGAACCATCGCCAAGAAACCCTGCGATGGTATCAAAACTGTTGGGGCTCCGCAACATAGTGGCGATGATGTTCTCCACGCTGAGCGGTCCGGTAATCGCCGAGCAAGCTAGGCGGTAATCATCCCACTGCAGGCACCAGAACACCGCGTGTTCTGGGGTATCCAGGTCGCCGCAGTAAGGGCAGTAGGGGTCATTCGCCCTAATCCTATCAGACAGGTAGGCGCGGAAGACCCCATGGCCGCTCAGAAATTGCGTGAGCCAGTAGTTCAGCTCACCAAACCTCCGACTGCCCACGGCTTTATATCCGGGATAAGGCGGGATAATACCGTTGGTGGACGCATCCCACCTAGCTTGCCAATCTCAGAACAGAGCCGCACTATCTATGTATGTCCCGCTTGGATACTCCCCGGTGGCCCAACACTCGAGCTTCTGCCAGGTGCTGAAGATGTGGCTGCCCCCGTGATCACCAGTACCGCCTCTGTCGACACCGAGCCATATGCTGATGCCACCTTGATGGCCATGCGGCGCAGAAGAGTAAGTTATATTATCTTATCTTTGTTTCAGTCACTTTACTTTGTGTTTTATGAGTGTTGGCTAAAACAGCTATGTTGAGAATACAATGTACATCCATTATTCTTATCTTGTGGAAATCGGTTGCCTTATGGACGATCTATTTATGGGTAATTCTCATTTCAGTAACTTCATAATAATCTTGATACATGAATTTCTCATCATATAAAACCGGGAACTATAATTTCACGTAAATAGAATATTAATATCGACAAAGACTCAATCTTATTCACCTTTAATCAGTTAGTTTATTTAAGAAAATGTTTTGGTGTTTTTTTTTTCTTTTTCACCCAGTTACTAGTATTGTATAAATTACGAGGGAAAAGCTTCTTTTTTTTAAATAAGAAAATTAAAAAAAAAAAATTTTAATTTAGTTTTGTTAAACTTAAGTTAAAATGAATAAACACTAAGCATTTGCTAGAAATTTAAATTTAATTTGAATTATTTATTTTAATAGAGTATTTAATAGTAACTTTTAAGTACATGTAACTTTCAAACAATTATGTACTGATTAAATTAATTTGACCGTTGTCAAGCGTTGTTTAAAGTACATCAATTATTACAGGACTGGCACCCCCAGTAAATGGTAATACATAACTGAACTCTAAGTTGATACCCTCTTTACTTAGTTAAAGGAGTAATTTAGTAATCAAATTAAACTCTACATCTGATATATTATGTTACAATACATAAGGTTACTTTACATATTATAATTAACAAGAAAATTGAAAATTAACTTTCTCACGTAATTTAAACACGTGTAAATTTAGTTATACATTTTATTAAAACAAAACCAACAAGGTAATTTTATTTTTATATTTTTATACTATAAAAAAAAATGTAGAAACAGATACTAAGAAAATTGAAGTAATATTTTTAAATAGAAATTTAATAATTTAATTAACTGGAATACTTTTTTATTCACTTCTTATAATGGAACCATCGATCATAACTCCAAGAAAAGTTTTCTAATAGTTATATTTCAGTTTTCATATTTTTAATGTTAAGAAAATGAAAACTTAAGTTAAGCTTCGTTGAAAGATAATGTTAAACTTTTTCAAAGTAAAATAAAATAACAAAACCTATTTCAGGAGAGTGAAATGAAATCCCCATTTAAAAATTACAATAGATATTCTTGTAAAGTTCTATTTAAATACAGCTACATCTATTTTAGTTTGTTACTCGTAAGATATTTTGTTAAAATGCATCATAAGTGGTAAATTAAAAAAAAAAAGCTTTGATAGAGGTTGATACGAGGGTAATCGGAAAGTAACTTCTGATTCGTTATAAAGAGTACCAACTGATAAAAAAACAATTTATTATATACATCTTTTACCTACTTTTCTACATCAAAATTAAGGAACTTGTAATATCTTTAAACAAATTTTTGCATGCCCGCGTCATAAAACTCTACCGCAAGTAAATTAACCCAGATAGTAATACATTTTTTCAACTCCTCGTCATTTTCAAAACGCTAAGTCACTAACTATTTTTTTCATTTTCGGGAAAAGAAAGCCAAATCAAGGCTATCTGGAGGATGGTTTAACAACTCCCACTTGAAACTGTTGATTTGGCCTAAGTGATAACTGCAGTATGAGGACAAGCGTTTTCATAAAGAAAACCGATCACTGAACTCGGTTACGATTTCAACAATTTTCACATCACCACTTGTAACAAATTCATCAGTGACAACTGAGGGTCAACCACTTTTTTCACTGTCGTGAATGTTTGTTCGACCTTCCCGAAACATACGGCAATCATGGTGTTCCTTCCATATACTGCACAAAGTTTACGATTAATTTCAGCAACTGACAAGCTTTATACGTGAAGGAAATGGATGACGTTTACAGTTGGCGGGATTTTGTATGACAACAGGTTTCGAACAAGAGTTTTACAGGAACAAATAAGCGAGCGATATTTCCAATAACATTATTAGAACTGCACTAAACTGAGCTATTCAACTGTGCAAAGATAGAATTGCTACCCCCCACTCCTTTGCGCAATACCGCGGGCCGGAAATTAATTTCTGAATAACCCTCATGTTTTCATAGTCCGTGTTCTCAATTCTTAATATATTAAAAACTTTTTAATATATTTTTTACACTATATCAGTGGTTCCCAAACTTTTCCAAGTCGCGACGCCCTTTTTCAATTAAAATTTTTCCATGGTGCCCTACCCTAAGTAAAAATATAACTGCCGTAAGTAAGAGATAAAAATAAATAAAACTCGTGTATCTACATTATTTTTTTTACTTTATTAACATTAAATTAATAATTATAAATGTCGTGGTTCAATTAATTATGAAAATTTTTCAATATTTCGCGGTGCCCCTGGGAAGAGACCGCGGCTCCCCGGGACGCCGCGAAGCACAGTTTGGGAATCACTGCACTAATTGTAACTTTTTTGCAATTGCATTCTAAAACTTTTATTGCAAAAAGATTTTTTGCTATATGGAATTTGAATATATTTCCTGTAAGTACTTTTAATTAAAATTTAGTCGTTTTAAACCATTATTAACTTTTCTTATCTTCTTGGTGTTTTGGAATTTTTGTTAATACAATATCAGTTCTCAAATGATACTGGACAGAAAAATGCCAATCTCCGTAATAGAATGTTAGCGTCTCCCGGTCAAGCTTGGTTTTTTCATACGCTAAAAAAATTCTATTTCCGTATCCCATACACAAGCATCAAGCTTATGTAGCTATATCATCAAGAAAAAAGTCAGATAAAATTGTAGGAGAGACTCATACGTTTTTATTTGTATTAAAAGCAAAAAAAATGTAAAATTTAGATATTACGTTTAATTAGAAAGGGATCTAAGAATAAACTGTCGTAACCGAACCCTCCAGTTTAAAATTTGGGATACTAGCGGGTTTGGTTACGACAGTTTATTCTTAGATCCCTTTCTAATTAAAAAGTTAAAATTAATGAAAAGATATATTTCCTTTCTTAGTCGGAAGTCTTCGCTAATTACTAGTAATCCAAAAGATATTCTATATTTAAGTTACAGCTACGTGCAACCGTAAATAAGTGTAAGTGATAGGATTAAATGATCTGCAATCTGAGTGTTGACCCGACCGATTTTGGTACTGCAGGTGTTTTGTTTACAAAGATTTGTCAGTACACCACGATGATAATTCAATTTTACATTAATTTTACTTTGAAAATTTTCAAAATATTGAACCGTAAGGTTGGTTAAAGACAGACTCCTCGGTTCAACCCACCGGCTTGGTTTAGTGGTGAACGCGTCTTCCCAAATCAGCTGATTTGGAAGTCGAGAGTTCCAGCGTTCAAGTCCTAGTAAAGTCAGTTATTTTTACACGGATTTGAATACTAGATCGCGGATACTGGTGTTCTTTGGTGGTGTTGGGTTTCAATTAACCATGCATCTGAGGAATGGTCGAACTAAGACTGTACAAGACTACACTCATACATATTATCCTCATTCATCCTCTGAAGTATTATATGAAAGGTAATTTTACCGGAGGCTAAACAGGAAAGAGAAAGACTCCTCGGTTCTCCTAGTAAAGGCAGTTACTTTTATACGGATTTGAGTCTAGATCGTGGATACCGGTGTTCTTTGGTGGTTGAGTTTCAATTAACCACACATCTCAGGAGTCTTCTCCACTAAGCCGAATGTATTAGTATGTCAAGTTCATCGAAGTGCAGAATATTCTCAGCCCTAAAAGGACAAAACCTAACTCCATGCATTACAAAAAAACTAACTTAAAAAGAACATTACATCTCTCTCTTGTAGGCTTACTTCAGATTGTTTACATATAACACAGGCATAAAATTATGGGATAGATTTTGTTACCCACCGGATTGGTCTAGTTGTGAACGCGTTTTCCCAAATCAGCTGATTTGGAAGTCGAGAGTCCAGCGTTCAAGTCCTAGTAAAGTCAGTTATGTTTGCACGGGATTTGAATACAAGATCGTGGATACCGGTGTTCTTTGGTGGTTGGGTATCAATTAACCACACATCTCAGAAATGGTCAAACTGAAACTGCACAAAACTACACTTCATTTACATTCATATACATCCCCATTCATCCTCTGAATTAATATCTAATGGTGGTTCCGGAGGCTAAATAGATAAAACAAAGAAGACTCTTCGGCCTCGTTACCAGACAAGCATTTGAAATTCATAACCCCAACTCTTTCATTAGTTTTCTAATGAAAACGTTGGGGTTTTCCTATTAGATTTTGTATTAGTTGTTCCAGTTTTCATTTTCTTTAATTCTTCATCGATGAAAGCTTTAATTAAATTTTTCTCGAGTAAAATAAATTATAAAAACTATTTAATAAGGGGAAAATAGAATCCCAGTTTAAAAATGACATTAGATATTTCAAGTTCCGTATAAATAAAGCCATAAACAGGGAATAACAATGGGCGTCATTGTGATTTTTTGAAACAGTAGAATGACCCGGAACAGTAGAAAGTAAAACAGCAGTCTTAAATTTTCCGACAATTTTGTTGTGTTCTGTAATGCTTATTAATTAGACACTTCGCATAAGAGCAAGGAAAGGATTTTTAACTTGAAGAATTTTATAAAAAACAAACTGTAATCAGCAAAATTATTTTAATTATTTTCTCATCGCCGCTTAAACACTTTATTTATGAAATCATGGAGAATTTTGAATGTTTCAGTAATATTAAACACTACCTCTAACCTCATGAGTTCTCCCTTGGGGGACATATTCAAACGCAATCTTCTCCGCAAATCCTCCACCTGTCAACAATTAGCGTAAGTGTTTGCAATGAAAACATAAGCCACTTACCACTGACATGAACTAAATTCTTGTTTATTTTGATAGCCACCAACAATCTAACTTTGGAAGTGCCCTACACCGAAGGTTTCACCAGATATTGAGATTTAGTCACTCTACAGTGACAAAAGAAAAAATATAAATTGTTGAAATACATGGTTTCTTATTGCTATATCATGTAAAAGATACAGAAACATCTCTTTCTACCTTTACAATATAATGACAGCAGCATTAAAATTTAGTTTAAAGAGGTTTCTGAAACCATTGAAAAAAGAAACAAACTTTTCCTGAGAATATGTTCTTAAGATCAATAAACATCCAAACTTTTAAGCTTACTAGGTAAAGTGAAGTGGGGTCTTGTCGCCTTTAACTATCTAATACATACTGTTGCAAAACAATAAGTTGAGTTCTATAAAATACAGGTAATATTTAACCTAGTAAGTAATACTTTCACGCTGTTTCCTGTAATAACTTGCAGTATAATAAACATTTATTTTACAAGGATGATATACCTAACAAAAATTCGGTCAGATTATGCAAGGTTACAGATTAATTTTAATCCAGAAATAATGTATATTACATACACTTCCTCTATTAGTAAGGAATAACATCTCAAAATTAAGATAACTAGGTATTTATTTACTGTAAAAAAAATAAAATACCACACAAATTTATTTAGAAATTATTATATATATATATATATATATTATATATATATATATATCTAGAAATGGCTTAATTATAAAAACCTGACTGTGACGAAGTTACCAGAATAAATTTAGTTGATTACTGTATCAAAGAAACTACTCTGAGTTGTGTTTGAAATAATTGTCGGCTTTTTTGGATCCGCTATATTGAATTCAACTTTAATCTTTATAATGGCATCATGGTAATATTACACATGGTTTTAATATAGATTTCAACGGGAAAACCTTTAGTGGAAACCCCGCATTCATAGCTTGTTTTAGATATTGACCATTATAAACTCCAGATCGGGATAAAACGGCCGTCCCAACCTTTATTCAAGCTAGATATTTTCGGTAGAAAGGAGCATAATTACTTCATGTAACATGGAAATTTTATGCTGGTAGCTAATCTGCAAACCGTTTTCCAAAATCTCTTCTCGTTAATTAATTATTCGAAATTGCGATATTCGATAAAAAAATTCTAACAAAATTAGAAACAGCTGATTCATTGTATCTATTTTTTTTATTATTTTATTAATAATTATAAAAAAACTTATTTTTAATTATTTATAAAAATTACTTCAAGAAAGTGAGTAACATAATAAAACCATACCGAATGTGTACTAAAATCAGAACAAATGTTCAAAGAGGGTCTCCCCCTACTTTTTGACAAAGTCCTATACGCGTGTAAAAATTATGTACAGCATTCATAATTGATTCCCTTGAAATTTCAGCATCTTCTATTAGAATCCTTCCTTTTAGTTCTTCCAGATTCTCTGAATTAGTTTTTTAAACTTTATCTTTTAAATATACCCAGAAAAATTAGTCTAATGCACTTATACCTGATGAACGTGGAGGCAATTCAATCTGTTCTCTCCTACCAACCCATCTTACTGGGAAAATATCATTCAAGAAAGCGTAAACTTGAGTAGAATAGTGGGCAGGAGCTCCGTCCTGCCCACATGTTGAAACTATGAATTGTTAAAGTATTATCCAAAATAATTTTCAATAGCTGGAATTATTTTTATCTTGAAGTACCTTCATACAAATGGCCTTCAAGCAAATTTCCTTCAATTACAAATGGCCAAATTAATGTATCCGATACAATGCCAGCCCAAACATTAATCTTTTCAGGATTCTGGGTGTATACTTCTTGTAACCAGATGGATTTTCATCTCTCTAATAACGGCAATTATGCCTGTTGGCATTTCTATTCAGCATAGAAGTAGCCTCGTCTGAAAAAACAACATGCGTTATGAAGTTTGGTTTCTCTGTAAACCTTTCTTTCTTTCGTACACTGTTGATTTTGCAATCGGAACACAATCAGGTGATTAAATAAATTTCTTACTTGGTCATACGATCTTAACTCGATTGCCATACCCACGCATCAATAGAAGAGTTATCCTTTCATATTCACTGACTTCCATTGCCTTAATGAAAATAAAGTAAAACACAAACAGAATTAAAATTTGTGTTAAAGTAACACTGTTTGTGTTTGTGTTACTTTAACACAAACACTAACAGAATTAAAGTAAAACTATATATACTAATTAATTAATTAATGAAATAATAGTTGAACATCAGAAATATTTATAAAACCAGATAAACTAATTAATAAATTCAATGAAGAAACCGACTTCACAGAAATTACATTTGCCGCTCACCCATTCAAAATGAGAAAAAATAGTAAAATTAATTAGCACAACTATGAAGCTGTTGCCAACCATGCTGAGTAAAATGTTTGAGTATAATTTTAGAAATAATATTTATTTAATAAAACCACTTCAATTTTTATTTTTGAAATAAATATTGTTTAATTAAAAATATAATGCATTCTTTCATTAATTTTATATAAATCACTTATCTTCTCAAATTTTAAATATATAAATAAATGAAATGAAGCCGCTCTTTCTAATTTTGTAATCGAATATCGTAATTATAAAATTCGAATAATTAAATAACGAGAAAGTATTTTAGAAAATGGTTTGCAGAATTGTATCCAGCACGAAATTGCAATTTTACTGATGTGTGATTATTCCCTACTCTAGCGAAAATATTTATTTTGAAGGGAGATTGGGGACAGCCGTTTTACCCCGATCTGGACACATTAACGTTCAATATTGAAAACAAGAATGTAGCTATCGATACGGGGTTTTCATTAAACTTTTTCCCGTTTAAATCGATATTGAAATAATGTTTAATATGACTATCATGCCGTTTAAAAAAATAACGTTGAATTCAATATGGCAGATCCAAGATGGTCGACTATAATTTCAAACACAATTCAATTTAGTTTCTTTGATACAGAAATCATCTTCATTTATTCTCATAACGTAGTCACATTTATTTTTCAATAATTAAGACGTTTCTAGACTTTCTGGATACTCTGCGTATAAAAAGCTAAGGAATTGTTTATAAAAAGAAAAGAAAATTTTAAAAGTAGATGTACATTTCGATTGTTACGAAAATAGTTATGAAGGAATAAGTAAAATTAAATATAAACGAAAAAATCTAAAGACTACACACATGAAGCAATACAACAAAAAAAAGTATTTAATATTTTTATAAAAATTATACAACCTGATTTTGAAAAATTTAATCTGAAATCCATACATTAACTTATAATTACTTACAATTAACTCGTACATTAAGAAACATACATTTAGTATCTGGATTGGTCAAAATTAATTAAGGTAAGTATTTTTTTCTTTATTAGAAGAAAGAAAATATTATGATAAAATTTAGTTTGTAGTTCAACGACATTCATCTTATTATATTTGTTTTTTTTTTGTTTTTTTTTTTTGAAGATGGTGCTAAATAAATAATTATTATATATTTAATTAATATGAGAAACTCATACAAATTTATCTGATTATTACGTCATCGTTAACGAGCACTGCTTAATTAGAAAAATAATAAAAAAAAAATTGTAATAAATTATTTCTTTACATCATTCCTGTGTGGCATTGCGGTTGTCACTAAAATACGTTAATGAAAATACGGCAAAAGGTAAGCAAGTAGTGTTTATAGTTTATACACTGACTATACGTATAAGCAAAATATGAAGTGTTCTTCTGTGAAAATTAATTACTGGAAAGGGGAAGTTTCTGGTGACTGAGTTAAGATGATATTATACACAGTGTTTTCGGTAGGGGGTTATTAAAAGAGTAAGAAAGGTGGCAAAGAACAGAAGCGGAGAATTTACTACACAATGTTCAATATATCTATATACGTCTGTGTGAGTCTGTTTCTCTCTCTCTCACTCTCTCTCTCTCTCTCTCACTCTCTCTCTCACTCTCTCTCGCTCACTATTCCTCTCCTTTATTCAGTATATGCGCGCGCGAGCGTGTAAGGGTTACTCTTTTCTTCATTTCTCTACAAGTGAACCCAAATGTAACCTGCAAATGTTCTCTTATAACACCATTCCTAAGAGTCAATGTTGAATGCCAGTAAACCCTTTTCCTTTTTTATTTATATTACACCGAAAAGATATAAACTATGAAAGAGAAATGTGTAGTAAGGGTTGTTTATGTGAATCGGTGTGTATGTGTATGTATTTGTGCCATACATCTCATCCCTAACAATCTCTCCCCACATTTCATATGTGACAATTTTCTTCTCCCTCACCTTGTACACGTATATATATGTATATATATATATATATCCTTTCTACCTTTATGTGACAGCACTTTACCTCAGTTCACCTACAAAGCAAAGACCTTTCCTTCCCATCATCCAACGATTTAACTCTTCCCCCACTACATTCAAGGTTCTCCTCCTATATTCTCACCCGCTAACCCCCATAAAGCACGCATTGACTAGATATTTCCGCCTTCACATTCAAGAATATACACTGTGGTAATGTATTGATTATACGTTCATCAATACAGCAAAGTTTTAGCTGTAAGCAAGTATCAGTTTAGTTTAGTTTAGCCTATGGTATGCATTCATAACAGTGTATACCTATCTAACTTTATGTATAGACCACATACTATTTAGGTTATAGTAACATCAAATTATGCGTTAATGATAAGGTTATTTATTTAGTAAAATATTGGTATGTAAGTCACCATATTTTGGTGACTTATCTTTTTATGACTTTCCTGTTTAGTGAATTTTATTTGAAATGTAAACTATATATACTAATATAAAATCAGATTTTTGCCTCTTACATTATTCCAGCAGCAAATGCACACCTTTATACATCATTTTAAGTTAGTGGGTAAAGTAATAACAAGATAGCCACTCATCTGAAAGGTTCTAGGTTCAAATCTTCATCAGACATGACTTTTTTACACGCCACAAATATTTTTGTTAATTGTTATAGGTAATTTTAACTGTAATAACTATTATAGGTAACTATATTCATCAATTATATCATAATGAGTAGTTTAATTTAAATATTTTTCATAATATTTTTATGTTTTATAACTAACTGATACCAGAAATCTTGAATTTTATTATTGTTATCATCATAAAAACGTGTTAAAAGAATTTTCACTAAATTTGAACAATAAATTTACTGTAACCCTAACTGAAATTTACTTTGATTGTATTTTTGTGTTTTAAGAGCTATTAAGAGGAGTCTGCTTTATCCGATATTGACTTAAAAGATACTTCAGCAAATAGTATTATTTTACAGTTGTCGAACAGGAAACAATCTACAAATCCACACACACCACCAAGATTACACCAGATTACACCAACGATGTTGTGTAATTTTATAAGCCCCTTCATTCTCAGAATAGATTTAGCACTATCAAAGCTACATCCAGATAACCAAAAATCTTTAAATACGATTTAAAAACCTCCAAAGAATATAAAAATAAAGAATGGGGAAAGAATTATTATTATTATTATTATTATATTTTTATTTTTTTTATTTTTTTGAGGTTTTTAGGGGCATCGACTACTTTGGTCATTAGCCCCATCCCACTTCAAAAAAAAAATTCAAAAAAGGGTTCAAAATTTCACATTTTCATGTGTCAAAAAAATGATCAAAATTTTACTTTTCTTATAACTTCTGATCCAATAAAATTACTTTCTAGGCTTTCCTTTCGGCCATCCTTTTTTACGTTTCTCCATTCTTCTGACGGCCTCAACCTCTGATGACAGCGTATCTGAGGCCTCAGACATGGCATCGTCTTCCTCTATTTCGGATGCCAGTGACGTTCTTCGGCTGACGTCAGTTGATGAAACTTTCGCCGGCGCTGTTAGCATCTTCGCTAAAGAATCTAAATTAATGTGCGATGATGTCTCCGCGGCGGATGAGCCGGACTCTATCTCTACTGCAGTACTGGGTCCGGCTGAAATAGATGCTCTCACCGAAGCTGGTCTTTGCGCTTTGGGAGGCTCTATTGGTACAGGTTTTATTTCATCTGCGCCTGGTGCTTTTCCTATAATAACTTGCACCTCCATTTCCGCAGATTCAGGTTTTCTTGTCACAATTTCTTTAGATTTGTGACTACACGACGGAGCGATCTGTTTCTCTTTGTCAGATAAATCAAGATTTTTAATTCTTACACAAGTTGGTGACTTTACAATCGCAGATTTAGCTGGTTTTTTAAACGGCGCTGGTGTGTCTCTCATGTCAACGGCGTCAGTCCGGGGATGAGCCTTCTCATCTTTACTTTGTTTTCTCTGATGAGTCGACTCAATCTTTGAATCAATGATTCTTTCAATCATCGTCGCAAGACTTGGTGCCATCGTGTTAAGCAACTGCTCCACATTAATTTTAGATGTGGAAGGGGCAGCCGCTGCTTCTGCATAAGAAGTCGATGGTCGTAGTGTACGCTTATTAACAATCTTCTTTGCTTCAGGATAGCTTACCTTCTGAAGCGTTTTAACTTCCTGAATTGCTGTTTCTAATTTATATGTAGGGCAGTTTCTTGAACGACAATTGTGATGCCCTTTACAGTTAACGCAGGTTGGAGGGTCTTTACATGGGTAACCCTCATGTGTTTTCTCTCCACATATACATATTTCCTGCGCTTCACATCTTGCTGCTGTGTGTCCGAATCGTTGACACTTAAAACATCTCATCGGCTGCGGGATGAAAGCTCGTTCATCAAGCCGATGGATGCCAGCTCGTACCTTTTCAGGAAGATTCGGCCTATTAAATGTCAAAACATGCGAGGCCGAAGGAAGAATTTCACCATTTCTTCTCATAGTAAGTCTGCGACATTGAATTACTCCCTGACTCGACATTTCTTGTACAATTTCTTCTTCTGTACAATTAAGAAGATCGCGACAAACAACAACTCCTCTGGATGAGTTCAGTGTGCTATGCGGTTGGACAGAAACCGCAAATTCACCGATCTTCTTCAACGCCATAACTTTCTGGCTTTGCATGTCGTTGATGGTTTCGACATGCAATCCATTAAAAGTTTTACGAATTTCCTTGACAGGACCACCAGCACAATTTGTAACTTCTCTTGCGATAAGGAATGGACTAACTTTTTGAAAGTTTCCATTCTCCCTTGTAATAATTAAAAATCATGGCTTTGGTGCGCTATAGCCAAATAGACTTTTCTTTAATTCTTTACTGATTCTATCAGCATCTTTCTTTATCCTATCAGATTCTTTACTTTTTTTCCTCTTCGCTTGCGGCGAATCGGAGGTTTCCAAACGAGGGTGTTTACGTGCACCCTCTGCCACGTTTGATTGTTCAATATTCATGAACAGTGAATCCCTTCTGTAGCAAGGCTAGCCGCCGGGGTACACCCCCACTCCAGGGCTACTAACCTTCGAGGTCCGATCCGGTACTCCGGTGGAACCGGCATATGTCCTGGCAGAGAGCGGATGCGCAGTCTCTGCACTGACTCCAGGCTCCTACTCACCGAAGCTTTCAGAGCTCCCATGCACCGACATACATGGGCACCATTGCTACATGCTTGCCATCGCAGGGGGCATGTGGACAACGGAAGGGTCTCCGTTACACCTGCAATAACATTGACCCTGGCCGCCACATCGCCAGCTCTAAGAGTGGTATGAATCCATTTCCAAATTCGTTTGTTATTCCATTTCCTGCAGGTGGCCAAAAATCCAGTCCGTTTAGTGACCTGAAGTTGGAACCAGGTCAAACTTAGCAAAGCATAACCGAGGAATTTACTCGGAACCCCGTTAGCCAGCTATATGTGATGTACAAAGGTACAGCTGTTGCCGCCCTGGACGTGGAACATAGATGTTGTGTTCCGGACGTGGGGATTATCTACCTCAGGGCATTATTATTATTATTATTATTATTATTATTATTATTATTATTATTATTATTATTATTATTATTATTATTATTATTATTATTATTATTATTATTATTATTATTATTATTATTATTATTATTATTATTATTATTATTATTATTATTATTATTATTATTATTATTATTATTATTATTATTATTATTATTATTATTATTATTATTATTATTATTATTATTATTATTATTATTATTATTATTATTATTATTATTATTATTATTATTATTATTATTATTATTATTATTATTATTATTATTATTATTATTATTATTATTATTATTATTATTATTATTATTATTATTATTATTATTATTATTATTATTATTATTATTATTATTATTATTATTATTATTATTATTATTATTATTATTATTATTATTATTATTATTATTATTATTATTATTATTATTATTATTATTATTATTATTATTATTATTATTATTATTATTATTATTATTATTATTATTATTATTATTATTATTATTATTATTATTATTATTATTATTATTATTATTATTATTATTATTATTATTATTATTATTATTATTATTATTATTATTATTATTATTATTATTATTATTATTATTATTATTATTATTATTATTATTATTATTATTATTATTATTATTATTATTATTATTATTATTATTATTATTATTATTATTATTATTATTATTATTATTATTATTATTATTATTATTATTATTATTATTATTATTATTATTATTATTATTATTATTATTATTATTATTATTATTATTATTATTATTATTATTATTATTATTATTATTATTATTATTATTATTATTATTATTATTATTATTATTATTATTATTATTATTATTATTATTATTATTATTATTATTATTATTATTATTATTATTATTATTATTATTATTATTATTATTATTATTATTATTATTATTATTATTATTATTATTATTATTATTATTATTATTATTATTATTATTATTATTATTATTATTATTATTATTATTATTATTATTATTATTATTATTATTATTATTATTATTTTCGCCCGGGGCCCCCACAGCAGGCGAAAAGATATAACATCAACAAAATTGAAGAGAATAAATTCTCCTCAAAGATCTCCTCAGGGGTGGTAGCCCCTGAAAACTTCGCCAACGGGGGGGACGCTGGCGCTGAAGCCGTAGTTGCTGCGACTATGCGGCTGATCGCTTCTGCATGCGACGCCTCCATGCCCCACGGGGGGCCGAGGCACCAGAAGCGACCCGTGTACTGGTGGACACCGGAGATTGCGGGGTTTCGCCGGGAGTGTCTTCGACTAAGACGAGTGGCGCAACGTGCGAGGAATCGCATAGACGCGAACGCCAGGTCAGCCGAGTACAAGACGGCAAAGAAGCGGCTCCGTCGAGCCATCAACGTGAGCAAGGCACGCTGCTGGAGAGAACTGACGGAGACCGTGGATGCAGACCCTTGGGGGCTAGGTTACAAGATAGTAACTCGGCGATTGGGGGTCTCGCGGTCACCAGCTCCACTAGACGAAGCTAAAGCGGAACACGTCGTTAAGACGTTGTTCCCGGCGCACTCGGTCCGTGCCGAGCGGGACTTCAGCGACGTGGGCGACTTTTCGCTCTTCTCGATGGAGGAATTGGAAGGAGTCCTACGGTCGCTGAAATGTAGAAAAGCCCCTGGTCCCGACGGTATACCGGCCGAGGTGCTCAAACTAGTGGGGCGCTGCAGGCCCCGTCTTCTACTAGACATGTATAATGCATGTCTGAAGGCTGGGTCTTTTAGCGCCAGGTGGAAGACCGCGCGTCTTTTGCTAATTCCCAAAGGAAAAGAAAACCCAGAGTCGCCGTCCTCCTACCGCCCATTGTGTATGCTTGACACAGCTGGGAAGGTATTGGAGAAGCTGTTAAAGAAAAGACTGGTTACGGCGATGAATCAGGCAGGTGGCCTGTCACCTAACCAGTACGGTTTCCGGCAGGGTCGATCGACCCTAGACGCAATTCAGGAGGTTGTTGAGGCGGTGCGGCGAGCAGAGGACCACAATCATTTTTCGCGACGTGTGGTCCTTCTCGTTACGTTGGACGTAAAAAACGCGTTCAACTCCGCACGATGGAGCGATATGATTCGGGCCCTGGAGCATTCGTTCCATGTGCCTCAATACCTTCTGAGAATGGTAGACGCATACCTGAGGAACCGCGGTCTCATTTACGAGACCGCAGCAGGCTGGCGTAGGACTACGATCACGTCAGGGGCGGCGCAGGGGTCGATTCTCGGCCCCGACCTTTGGAACGCCGTCTACGATGGCTTGCTGAGGCTGGAGATGCCTGAAGAATCTGCCTTGGTTGGGTACGCTGACGACGTTGCGCTACTTGTAGCAGATCGCGACGTGGAGCGCGCCCAACTGAGGCTCAGTCGGGCCATGCACAGAGTCGGTGCCTGGCTGGACGATCATGGATTGTCTCTAGCTCTCAGCAAAACGGAGATCGTAGTTCTCACGAAGAAACGTATCGACACCCTTCTTTCCCTGCGGGTCGGGGTAGAGGTTGTCGAGACCAAGCCGGCCGCAAAGTACCTCGGTATGATAATTGACCGGAAACTCAGCTTTGCTGAGCAGCTTCGTACAGCCGCCGACAAAGCTGCGAGAGCCGTAACTGCTCTCAGCCGGCTGATGGCGAATGTCGGCGGACCGAAGGCCAGCAGACGGCGATTGCTGATGTCCACGGTACATTCCATCCTGCTATACGGGTCGGAAGTGTGGGCCCAGGCATTAAGAGTTGCGAGAAACCGGAAGCGGCTCGCGCAGGTGCAACGCACCGCAGCCTTGCGAGTCGCTTCCGCGTATCGGACGGTCTCCGAGCCTGCAGTACTTGTGGTCGCCGGCGTCATACCCATTGCTACTTTAGCAAGGGAGCGCCAGGCGATCTACGGGAGGCGGCGGGCAGGCGGAGACCGGGTGACCATTGCCAACGAGGAACGCACTCGCACATTCCTCGCATGGCAAGAGACCTGGGACCACGAGACCAGAGGACGATGGACCGCAAGGCTTATTCCTCTGGTCAGACCGTGGACGGAGCGACGGCATGGAGAAGTGGAGTACTACATGACCCAATTTTTAACGGGTCACGGGTACTTCCGCGCTTACCTCCATGTCATAGGGAAAGCGCCGTCCCCCGACTGCCTGTATTGTCCCG
Organism: Lycorma delicatula; assembly: GCF_047948215.1. Classification (NCBI taxonomy): domain Eukaryota; kingdom Metazoa; phylum Arthropoda; class Insecta; order Hemiptera; family Fulgoridae; genus Lycorma; species Lycorma delicatula. The sequence continues at coordinate 44,633,235 of NC_134461.1, forward strand.
GTGTACGGGACGACGCCGAGCACACCTTTTTCAAATGTGCTCGGTGGGCGGCAGATCGAGGGACATTAGAGGCGGATCACGGAGCACTGAGTCCCCACAACGTGGTTGCGATGATGCTCCGTGACCTGGGCAGATGGGAAAGCGTAGCCCGATTCGTCGGCAACATACTCAGGGCCAAAAAGGTTGACCTGGACAGTCCTGGAAATTAGGTAGCACCAAACAGGCTAGTATAGGAGGACTCGACCGGAAGTAATGTGATAAACGGTTCCGGGTCGAGCCCTGGTAGAAAGGGGGGTGGTTTTAGTCGGTAGTCCGCTGATGGTGATTGGATAATACCATCAGCGGGAGCCCGACACTCCGTGCGTAAATGCATTTCCACCTCCCACCTCAAAAAAAAAAAAAAAAAAAAAAAAAAATTATTATTATTATTATTATTATTATTATTATTATTATTATTATTATTATTATTATTCTCTTGGGCAAGCCCAGTAAAAAGCATCCTGGCCGGCCCATAGGCAAGGCGCAGGAGCTATAACTATTGATCTGACGTGCATTGTATATGGTAGCATGAACTATTGAAAAAAAAAAAAAAACTATGGGTAAAATGTAAGAATGAAAGATAACATACCAGACATAACAACTTATGAACTGCCAGATGTTAACGGCCATTGTCCCCCGTCTGCAGTTCCATCTGATGATGATCAGGTGGCCCCTCAAGAACAGGCGTTATCTTATCGCTCGAGCCTGTGATGTACCGACGGACCAAGCGGCATGTATCCAACAACACAGCCTTCTGCATTGGTCGGAACAGATTTGCTGGTGCTCCAACGGATCTTAATGAACCATGCAGAGAACGTGGAATCTCCCCCATCGCGCCCAAAACCACCGGGACCACTGTTACGCTCTCCTGGTCCCAAATCTCCCTGACTTGTTCTGCAAGATCCCTATACTTCACTAGTTTTTCCGTGTACTTCTTCACTATGTTGGTGGACAATGGGATTGTGACATCAATCAGGAAGGTGATTTTTTCCTGCTTCTTGGTCAGAACGATGTCTGGCCTATTATGCTCCACTGTCCTGTCCGTCAGAACAGTACGATCGTAGTACAGTTTATACTGATCGTCCTCTAATACAGACTGAGGAGCATACTTAAAATACGGGACTGAAACGGAGAGAAGACCCAGGTCCAAAGCCAGTCTCTGATGAAGTATCTTCGCCACGTTGTTATGTCGGACTGTATATTCCCTTGGAGCTAAAAACTGACACCCGCTAACGACATGTTCGATGGACTCGTTGGTCGATCCACAGAGACGGCACAGGTCAATGGTTACAGCAGGATCCTTGACGACATGCTTTCTGCAGCTGAGTGTGCTGATGACCCTGACCTGTATAGCAAATACAAGGCCCTCCGTCTCAGCAAACAACTCGGCATACTTCAGCCAGGCCACAGACGCATCTCGATCAACCGCTTCATCCATAAGCGCCGCATAGTACCTCCCATGCAACTCCCTCGAACGCCACCTATCCATCACACTAATCTCGGAGAAGTTATCCTCAAGGGGCTGAAATTTCTCATCCCCGAGGCGCAATGGGGTTAGATTACTGTCACTTTTTACTATAACCCCGTGGAGCAAGCTGGATTGGCTCTTCTCTAGGAAGTATTTCCGGAGATTCAGCAGTTGTTTTGCATGAACCTCCCGCAAATCCACAACGCCTCTTCCTCCTCTATTCCTGGACAGGTGAAACCGCTCGACAGAGCTGAGCGGGTGATGGGAGCGGTGTCGCGTGAACGATACACGAATCATTCTATTAAGCCCTTCAAGGTCTGTCCGCGTCCAATTTATCACGCCAAAGCTATAGGAAATCAACGGAACGGCAAACATGTTAATGGCCTTTACCTTATTAGAACCACTCAACTGGGAACTCATGACGGCTCTTACTCTACTCTTGAAGCCAGATGTAAGGTCCTCTTTCGCTCGACTATGGCTAATTCCAATATCCTGCAGGAAACCAAGGTACTTATATGTCTCACCACGCTGCATTGCATTCATGAGTGCAGGAGCATCCATCTGCGGCACTTCACACGCCTCAATCTGCGACCATTTTCCTCTCTTCATAGCATTGACCCTACACTTGTCAAGACCAAAACTCATGCGTATGTCGACACTGAACCTCTCGACTAATTTGACAAGTTGCCGGATCCCTTTTTCAGTGTCAGAAAAAAGCTTAATATCATCCATATACATGAGGTGGCTAAAACTGTACTGCCCAAGAGCAAAACCCTTCTTGGACTTCTGTAAGATGGCAGACAGAGGATTCAACGCTAAGCAAAACCATAGAGCGCTCAAGGAATCGCCCTGAAAAATGCCTCGGTTGATCTGTGTTACTCCGACCTTAACGGGGTTCTTATCTGGAATAGTCAACAAAAGATTTGTGCACCACTTACCCATAACGACACTTAGGCACTCAACGATAACGGGATCGACTTTGTAGAGACGTAAGACCTCTATCAACCAGGAGTGCGGAACCGAGTCAAAGGCCTTTCTGTAGTCTATATAACCAGTATATAAGCTGCCCCGACTCTTCTTTGCCGTTACAGAGATAACGCTATCAATCACTAGCTGCTCTTTGCAGCACCTACTACCCTGACGACACCCTTTTTGCTCCTCAGCTAAGATCTGATGCCTCTCAAGATGCTTATTGATTTTGGCAGTGAGAACAGAAGTAAAAAGCTTATATATTGTGGGGAGACAGGTAATAGGTCTGTACTTGGACGGATCTGCCTTCGCAGTAGAAGATTTCGGGATCAGATAGGTCATCCCCTGGGTGAAAAAGGTCGGCATTAGACTTGCATCTCGCAAGATGGCAGAGTAAAATTCTGCAAGACGCCTGTGAACAGAAGAAAAGCGCTTGTACCAAAAGTTATGCACTCCATCAATCCCAGGCGCCCTCCAATTATGGGTTTTCCTAACCGCCTCCTGTACATCTTCTAGAGTGATTAAATTATCTACCATTGTCTGGACTCTATCAACTCGTTTTCGCTCCTCACGAATCCACCTTTCCCCACTGTTATGCTGTGAGGAACACGACCAAAGCGGGCCCCAATAACCCAAGACCTCCTCACTAGTAGGGGACGCGTTCGCCTGAGGTTGTTGCTGAGGTGAAACCTGCAACCGCTTATACAGCTCCTTTTGATTGGTACGGAACAAGTGAGCTTGTTCCCGGCGCATGTTACTCTGCCGATACCGCCGCAGCCGACATGACAGTACCATCAATCGTTGCTTTAACAAATCCAGAACTTCATGGCCGGTGGTGTTTTCCGGGTTCTCATATGTTCGGATTATCGACTCCGCCGCCGATCGGATCCTTCCACTGGGGTTAGCAGATGTTAAGAAACTGGACAAACGACCAATCTCTTTTCTCAGCTTATCGACTTTCCTACACAGTCTCTCCTCCCAAGGTGGACGCTGGGGACTCTTACGCATTGCAGAAGCGACGATTCGCTGGCCATTCGCTTTGACTGCCGTAATCGCACCGATGTACACTAACTCATGGAGCTCAGTTATGGAGGGTACTAATCTTACTTTTTCTTCAAGAATCTCATTAATAAGGCTCACTATGTTCCCCGTTCCGCCATTAACCCTCAGCCTTGGTATACGCTGTCTGGCCGACGGATCCATACCACCATACAGCATCTCGTTCTCAGCAAATTGATCGGAGAGGGGATTGTCGGTTCTTATCGTTTCTTCTACAGTACTTTCATCTGAAGATGGGCTAGACAACAACCCCAACTCCCTAGAAACATCAGCTCGGATTAACGCCACCACATCCGCAGGAACCCTATTAGACTTAAAGAGGGATCTGCGCTGATCCAGGATGTTTTGGACAGACTTACATCGTAGCTCAGGGAACTTCTCAACCATCGCTTGGTGCAGCGGAACACTATACGGTTTCATGTCCGATTCCATTTTTGTTATATTATTATTATTATTATTATTATTATTATTATTATTATTATTATTATTATTATTAGAGCGCCCGGGGCCCCCACAGCAGGCGAAAAGATATAACATCAACAAAATTGAAGAGAATAAATTCTCCTCAAAGATCTCCTCAGGGGTGGTAGCCCCTGAAAACTTCGCCTGAAACCTCCCACTTCAAAAAAAAAAAAAAAAAAATAAAAAAATTATTATTATTATTATTATTATTATATCATTGTATTTATCACCACTGTTATTATTATTAATTTGTCTAGTTGTAATTATGAACATTTTAAACCAATAACCATTCTAAATTGTCAACCTCTCATTATCCTGATCGAACTGCAAAGCACGAAACAATATAATTAAAACGTAATTATTTTTTTAAAGTAATATTATTATGAGGTACTCAAAAAGTAACGCAATCTTATAGGAAAATGGGTAAGTTACAATAGTTGTTGAAATTGGCTTCCATTATGCGATTCGAAAAATTGAATACGACGTTGCATGCTCGGAAACACATGTTTAACGTTTGTTGAGGAATTGCTGCTACATATCGTTCAATTTCGCTCGGCAATTCAAAAAATGGTGTGAAGATGAGTTTTGTAAGCAGCATCCTTAAAGTATCCACACAAGAAAACTTCAGGAGAAGATAAATCAGAAGACCGAGGGAGCTACAACCCCTTCTAAATCACTTGTCGTGAAAACACTGATCCAAGAAAATCACGCTGAAATCACGTGTATTCTAGCCGGTCTGCATGTATAGTGATTACAAATCGTTGCACCATCTGTTTGTAGTGCTCACTGTACACGGTTCCATGAAAGAATATAATGAAGATTCATCTACGTGACAATGCACAGCACACACTCACTTTTTGTCCGTACAGCTGATGTGGTTTTTCCGTACACCAAATGCGTGAATTCCGTGCTTTCACGTATTCATCGAGGTGGAACCATGCCTCGTCAGACCAAAACCAATAATCGAGTTCTTCCCCATCTGGTGTTACAGATGACATGAACCACTGATAGAAAGCTACACGTTTTTGCAGGTAAAAAATCGTGAACAATACAAATTCTATTCGGATGTATCATTATACATTAGTGCAATGCTGAGTGTGCACTACCAACGGAGAGGCCAGAATGGCTAGACAGGCGACGCACGGACTTCTTGGTACTTACAGAATATGCAGCTTGCACGTCGATCAACGATTCTGGTGTTAGCACTTTCGATCGACCGCTTTTGGCTGCTTCTACCACATTCCCTGTCTCTTGAAACTTGTCGTACAGCCGCTTGATGGAAGACTTGTTTGGTGCATCCACACCATACATTTCTGTGAAGGCATTCTGGAACTGGGCGTAACTGGCATATCTAATCTATTGGGAAACAATGTATATTCTATTCTGCATTGTGTAAACCATTTTTCCTCAATTAAACCTGCAACTAAAGAGGAAAACATTCTTCCATAAGGTTGCGTCACTGTCATAAGGTTGAACACCTTATGAAAGTGACAGTAAAATGTTATTAGACATTTTTTTCGTAATAACCTTTAGATACATAACCTAGTATTTTCTGAATTCTGATAAGAATAGCTTGCGCCATATGACGAAATATAGACAGAAAAATGGCGGTTTCATTTTTCTTGATGAGAAAAGGGTAAAACGTGATATTACCTCCGCCATAAAACGAAATATAGAGGAAACGTGGGTTTGCTTGCTGTCAGAAAAGAATAACAATGGTGGTTTCATTTTGCGTGACGAGTAAAACATGTAATCGATTCAATTAATGAATATTTAATTGTGAAAATAGCTTTTCAATAAAGAAAAGTGCGTAAAAGGGGGTTATCATGTTAGTGTATTTTTTTTTTTTAGAGAAAGAAAGTCACCAACTTTCATAACAAGCTAAACCATTACTGTAAATAACTCCCGTTTGTCGTTTTCCTGTGTTTTTGCGGCTTGAGTTTGAGTATTTGACTCCGAAACGGGAAGTCTTGGTAACTAAAGATAACTTTTCAGTTATTTCAATAACGGATTTAAATTTATTTTCAAAAAATTAAAGTATCATAAGCTATAACGAATAAGTGAATAGAAAAAACTATAGAGAAAGAATAGGATAGATGGAAAAAAGAGAGAATGGATGGACGTTATAAACTTCTAAATCCTGTAGTAATTTAGGGTCGTAAAGGGATCCGACTGTGAACACCCTTCCCATTCAAAACTACCTGGAAAATATAATTGAAGTTGAAATTCATATTTTTTCAACAATAATTATGTGTAGCGCAATAATAAAGAAAATATTGATAAATGTTGAAAAATAAAGTTCTGATGAACTTTATCTATTAATTAAAATGGAATTAACGTAATTTATTCAATTTTATTTATCGTTCCTTCTCACTGAATGAAATATTTATGAGTTGAGGTAATAATTGTATTTTCTCCCCTAAAAACTTAGCTATCTTAAGTTAAATTAAGGTATTAACTTTTGGGAGAAAAATTTTTAAGATCTTTGTTTTTCTAAACTCGATTGCAACCGTGCTCTCTCTCACCACGCGCGCTTGCACGCGCACACACACACACACACACACACACAATATCATCATCATCTTAACAAGCTGTGTAGGAAAATTACGAAGATTTAATTTCAATAAAGTTTCAATGAGATAATGTAAATATTCAGTGTTATAAGAAAAAAATCTTCTAATCAAAACTGAAGACAGAAATAAAAAATGAGAAAAAAATTAAATATGAAAGAAAAATAGGATTATGAAAGAAAAATTAAGATTTTCCCAACAACTAAAATATTTAAATAAATGGAGCTTTATTTTTGATTGGTAGATTTATAAAACAATAAGATATTTCGATAGCTATTATAACTTAGGTGATTTTGGCATCTTTAAAATTTTTACTGTTACCATGGCAACAGAAATGTAATGAAGACAAATGACTAATTAATTTTCTTTAATGAATAACTGTAAAATATTTAGTATTCACACTAATATACTCATATTTACTACTATTCTGTTTTTTCATAATTTAATTTTTTTTTTATTATTTGTAGTCTGCACATTTCCTCTTTCGTGTCCTTTCCTCTTTTTTTATTCGTTTTTCTTCTTCCTTCCATGTGGTTTTTTTTTTCAATTTTTTTAAAATGCCCTCTAAGCAAAGATCGAATCTAGGACGATCATAAAGTGTCGCTAAGCGTAGCCGGGTTTTCACAAAAGGCCGGCCTCAGTGGCGTGAGTGGTAGCATCTCGGCCTTTCATCCGGGAGTCCCGGGTTCAAATCCCGGTCTGGCATGGCATTTTAACACACACTACAAATCATTCATCTCATCGTCTGAAGAAATACCTAACGGTGTCCCGGAGGTTAAACAAAAAAGTATTTTGGGTTTTCACGAAACCAAGAAACCGAAGAGGAAAGAGATTAGCACCTGGAAGTTGAACGAGCATATAAATGCGAAAGTTTCCCACAACCATAATGATAACTAACGCGTCGAGGGTCCAGACTGAGACGGTCGGGCGAGCGAAGCGAGCCCTGATCGGCTAGTCTTTGTTAAAACTATCAGTCTTCTTTGCCTAAAATGTATAAAATAAAAATATTAGTATCAAGCTTAGATTTTCCCTCCTAGAAAAAAGGACTACTTTTATTTAAATTTAATCCCTTTATTATCAGTTTAATTATTTGTTTAAATTAAATTAACGTCAGTAAGTAATCTTTGGACTAAGATTACAAACAAATATGCCTCTGGACGTATTTAAAACTACATTCTGTTAAAAAGCTTAAAATACTAGAACACATTAAAGAAAATTTAAATAAAAATATATGATTTACAATAACAAATCATTATCTCTCCATCTACATCGATCAGATTTATCATAGTTACTGGATAATTTTTAAAATTTATATTTTTCGTTAAATTTATATATGTATATATACATACACACAAACAATGGATGAGCTAATAAAGTAAGTTCACTGTAAAAATTCAGCGTATTTTTTTATTTATACGTACATTATAATAACACATTTCTTACATACTGATAGTATAACTGACTGTAAAGTTGGACATCATTTTGATTCTCACATTTTATTTCGATTGCTTTCTCTACCATATAAGTAAAATATTCGCAGGAATTCATTGGAACTTTGTGAAGAATTTTTTTCTGTAAATTTTCAAACAATTTGTAAGAGATCTTTAAATATCTTCTCTTAAAATATTCTTACAAGAAAAAAACAACATAATATAAAATCTATCACTTCTGCAGACCAAGAAATATCGCTGTGCCAGATAACGTGATCTGGAAGTAAGCATTTAACTTCATTCATTTACTGCCAATTAGTGTGATTGATCAACCCAACTTCTGAAATCAAGTATCTAGGTTAATTACAGATATATACGTTATTTAAGAAGATAAAAATCTTTTAATCTGAGATGGCATATACTCTGACGTGACGGTAACACCATTACCATTATTGTCTTCAAAGAGATATTGATTGATTTTATTCTCATTTCACTTCACGGCAAAATCTTATGATGACTTTACTGGTTTGAAATCATTCTTGATGGATTTCATTTGGATTATTTTTTGCCCAATACCGGAATGTATTGAGTAAAAAATAATAAAGAACTATGTTCTTTCACGATATGTGAAAATATACTTATAAACTATATTTATAAATACGGTCTTCTTCTTGGTTCAACTAGTTTTTAGCTAATTTCTTTCGCTTAAATATCTTTTATTTTAAAACGTAATAATTTAACATTTTCCCTTAACTATATTTCCATAAATATATCGTATTTATAAAAAAAAAAAAATAAGACATATTTTAGGTATTATCAGAGGAGCTGTCTGTCTCGACCCATTTAGACTTTAGACGAGAGGCATGGAGGAAACTTGTGGCGGACTTTGCCAGAGGCGGATTAACAGCAACTACAATTGTTTACAGGAAAATCTGCATGTAGATAAGACGACACTACACATAGAAATTGATTTAAGACTGAGTCAACAAGAATGGGCTGCTATTAAAATTATATAGGTTTAGTATCAAATAAAAGAAGCGGATTCTCAGCTCAATAATATCTCTATACACATCATTATTTAGTACATCTCTATACTAAATAATACTTAAAACGTTTTTTCAACTTTTCTTTAAATACAATGGGTTATCTAAAAAATTATTGTTATCTAATTTAAAAATCACTTAAAAGTATTTTTATCTTTTGCTTGTTGCTCAGCAACAATTTCGAAGTCTATATACATATTAAGAATTTTTCATTATATCTCGTATTTCTCAAGTCACTGATTTACTTGTTTATTAATAAATATCTCTTTGAATTAAGGAATAAAATTCATTCACGATTTCATTCCACGAAATAAAAAATACTTTTAGTTTTTACTTTTAACTATTTGCTTTTTCTGAGAGTAATTATTTTTTCTATTTACAGACCCGGTGATAAACAGAATAAAGAAGTGAATACGATTAAATATCCAAGAAATGTTTATGAATTTTTCATGACATATTTGGCTCAGTAGAGAAAATAACGGGCAACCACCTCACTCCTTATTTTCTCTAGTAGGCCTATACCTGATAGTACATTTTTCAACGTAAGATGTCTACTTTATTTTACATCTAGACTAGTTAGGTCGTATTAAACTACTTGAAACAATGTCTAAGAAACAGGTTTAGTTTTATTTTAAATCTATTAAATTATTAATTAACAACTAAATATCAATTTACAAGAATTATGCTGGAGTATGTAAAACATCTAATGGTATTTGCAAAGAGAGAGATGATTGATTCTGGACAGGTTTCCGAGATTATGGACATGGCCAAGAGGAAGACCCGCCGATTGATGGGATAAAGAAATCAAAGGGACTGACGGAATCAGCTGGAAGTGGTGGGCTCGAGGCTGAGAGGCATGGAGGAAACTGGAGGTGGGATTAACAAGCATGTCGAAAGAGGCTACATCCACAAAGGATTGATATAATAATAATCTACAATTTGTTTTAGTAGGTATATTCATATAAATGTCGTGAAACTAAATCTATTTTTTATTTTTCTATTTTGTTTTTACTTCCTTGTACGAAGTAAAGAAGTATTGGATCGCAAAAAATTTCAGTGTTTAAATCTCAACGGAAATATCCATTTTGACCATCCCTGAATCCATTTTGACTAGTTTCGGCATGACGTCTGTACATACGTATGTAGTAGAAGCTTGCATAACTCAAAAACGATTAGCTGTAGGATGTTGAAATTTTGGATTTAAGACTGCTGTAACATCCTGTTTTGTGCAGCTCCTTTTTTTGATTGCAATCGACTGAACCAAAAGCTCAATAAAAGTCCAAAAACCAAAAAAATATTTTGATTTTGACCTTTTTCTTAACTGTTATAATAAGCCCTCACTGATATATTTTCAACGATATACCATAAGTGGTACTTATTTGCATTGGTTCCAGAGTTACAGCCAAATAAAATTTTAATTAATGAAATATTTGGATCTTACAAAGGGAAGGCACATCGGTTCAAATCCGACTCCTTTTTTAATTTAAATATATTGATTTATTAGTAATTATTAACCTCTGATTTAAAAAAAAAAAAAATACAATAAATAATAATTCAATAATAACAACAAGAAATATGAAAAAATATCAGAAGTTATTAATGAAATAAATTCTTATGTACTTTTCATTTAAAAAAATATGAATATGTAGTAATGTAATAGGCGTACAAGGAAGTCACGTGGCATCCACATCAGATTTTTTTTATTTTAATATATAATTTTGATAAAACTAGCAAAAATTAAAATTTATTATAACTGTTCTTTGAACTTCCACAAGTTTCTTTAGAAATTTGTAAAAATTATATTATTTTTCGGGTTTATCCATGTAAAGTTATATATACGACTAATTTTAACAGGTTTTAAAAATAAAAAGTAATATAATTAATTACAAATTTATTAGAAGTAAATTTAAGATCCTGGAAGTTATTAAAGTAATATCTATTAGAGGTGTGGCGCTAAAATATAAATTAGTTAACGATATATTTAGAATTTATTTATACCGTCGTATTAAAAACTGGTTTTTATGTTCTATTTTATTTTAAAATCGAATAGAAATGGTATTGCGTAGGTGAAAAAAAATGAGGTTACTTACCTCAGATGTATGTCCTTGTACCGATTACAATCATCATATTACTACAATAAGTAACTTAAAATACTTGTTTGTAACGTATTTGTATTGTAATCTCATGTTACAATTCCGTATAATTAGCTACAAGTTCAAAGTAATTTAATAATAATAATAATAACCTTAACTTATAATCTCGTGTATAAAGAAAATAATAATCATAATAATCATAGAAAGAAGTCATGAAGCGGTAACCTTACATTAGGTCAATAGAATATAAAATATGTAATTATAACAAACATATGCCTTTTCACGTGCTCTAAGACTTTGAAATCAACACTGACTTTATCTACAACACATGTTAGGAGAAATAAAATTTCGGTTTATCCAATAAAATCCTCAGGGGAAAAGCTTTATATAATCATCAGTAGGAAAGAAGAATTTTCGGAATAGATCGGTAAGCAGAGTGTCCCCTCTAAAATCACTGAAATACCACGGTCGCAGCACTTCAAAACGTCTCTACATTCTTAGTTCGTGAATATTTACCGACGTTTTTTAACACTTTTTCATTCTAGGTTGAATCAAAATCTTTCATTTAATCCCTTCGATCATTAAATATTCTTACTGATTTGGACTCGTCTTTATTTGTTTTACAAAAAACTATCCAAATAGTTTTAATTTTTCGGGTTTTATACCCATTTTTATTCCAGAAGTTTGTATATTTCATTGTGAATTATTTATACCCGAATATACCGTAATGATTTGTTTTTCTAATATAATTAATGGGTGAAATGATATTGAGAGTGTAATATATTTCAAGGAGGATGAAATGATATGAAAATTTTACTTCTGCAATTTGTTTATTATAAAAAAATTAATATATTTGGAAAATTCCCTGCAAATCATCTTCTTACTTTTTCATATAATAAACTATGATGCCCTCTCAACAGATGCTTGAAAATTTAAACCACCCCTCGCCCTGTAAAATCAACTTAAGCCCAATTGTAAAGGTCTGGTCATGTAATTATTATAATTACATGAAAAAATTATAATTTCAATGATTATGACAAATCATCATTTTTCTTAAAACAAAATTAATTTCAAATATTTTGATTACATATATAAAGACTAGGAATTTCATACAAATGAATTAGGAAATAAATAATTTTTTCTTAGAAAAAAACCAGGAAAATTTTATCTTATACATATATATATATATATATATATATATATATATATATGTGTGTGTGTGTGTGTGTGTGTGTGTGTGTGTGTGTGTGTGTGTGTATACATAATGTCCGGGAAAATCAATTTCTATTAAATTTCTTAGTAGAAGAAATTATTTTTTTTTTTTAGTTCAATTAGTGAAGGATGTTAAAACAAAAACAAAATATTCAGACTGCATACTTTTTGCCGTCTACCTTAACAATTTCAGCCGTATCATAACTGTATATCAACCGACCTGAACAAATGAGATATCATTTTGTTTGGAATAAACGGATAATAATTTTATTTAAACATATCGGATAAAAATAATATTAACCAAATTATTAATGATTAAATAGTTTAAATATCCGATATTTTTTAATTTCTAAAAGTAGAGTTTTCAAATTTATTTATATTGTAGGTGATTTTGTTGTGTGTTGTGTGTGTGTGTACCTGTACACATATACCAAATTACATTAAAATATAATAATCCTGTTCTTAAAATATTAATTCTTATTGAAGAAATACTAAATTGTGGATAGACGGAAAATCAAGGGTGTAAGGCATTTGTCCACAAAACGTTTTCGCATATTTTTTATATTCTGAATCAGTCCGTTAAGTCTGGCCACAAATCCATAGATATTATGTAAACATCGCTATTCATTAGTTTTTCAAACTATGGCATAATTATAAAAAATTGTTGATTTAATTAAATATAAATTATTATTATTAAATTTTTATCAACATAACATAGTAACGGTTCACACTATTTATCCGTTGTCACTCTTAATCATTTTTTCATTCATTGCTTAAAAAATAATATATTAAGTATTCTTCTATTTATTAGCTTAATATATTGATTGTTGAACAAAAACAGTAATACATATTTAAATATATCCGACTTTGAAAATATATTAATTATCTTTAATATGGATTTAAATGGGATTTATATGGGTATCAATAAAGATATATAGTAAAGAGTCTTAGCAATGGTAAAGAGTCTTAACATTATAATGGCCACGCAGAATGGCCCTAGAGCATCAGAACGCAGATTGTTGGTGTCAACGATAGTATCCTAGTTGATGTATGCTGTTCCCGCATGGAGTCACGCTATAGATATCAGGCGTAACAAGGAGAAGTTAGCGAGGGTGCATAGGAGAGGACTCCTAGGACTGGTGGCCGCGTATAGGACTGTGTGATCCAACCGGCGGGCCGAACTGGAGGCTCGTTAACCTGGATGAGCTGAACTGGAGGTTCGTTTGAGTTTGAAGGACACTCCTCTGGACTGAGCTTTACTTCATTGTATGTCCGGCCCAGGAAACTAGGGAAAATAAAGTCCTGCCACGGCTGATGCTCTCTACCTTGTGCTATCTTTTGCTAACTTATTTGTTTCCGCATATTTTCCTTTTTCCAAAATCCCATTCATCATTTGAGATCTCTTCCTTTCCTTTCATTCACCAAGCCGCCTATAGTTTCCACTAATAAACATCTTCTCATACAACATCATAGCCAGTTCCTTTTCCTATCACATTCAGCATTTTTCTGTTCTCTCAGATTCTTCTTAATACTTCATTCGTTTCATGGTCTTGCCATCTGACATTTACCACTCTGCGCCCCACCCATATCAAATACCTCATTTTGTTTCCTGTCTGTCTTTGTCATCATCCATGTTTCAGCTCCATAGAGCATCACACTCCTAACAAAACATTTCATTAATCTCTTTCTTAAGCTAAGCTTAACTTTCCACACAGCAGTCTTCCCTTCTTATTAAATCCCTGCTTACTTCTTGATATTATTGTTTTAATTTCTAATGTGGAAGTCAGGTCACCAGTTATTAAACTCCCTAAGAATTGAAATTTCTTCATATGCTCTAAAACTTCATTTCCTTTCTTAATCTCAATCCTCTCCTATTTTCCACCTAATAGAATAAATTTTGTCTTCTTTTCCTTTATCCTCAAACCCTGACTATCGCAAGCTTCGTTTAAGTCATCAATTTTTCATTTAGTTTACTCGAGATCTGCGCCAGTACCACCATGTCATCACTAAAACATACACATTCTAGTTTTCTTCCCCCGATCTTTATTTCACTTTTTTCATTCAGACAGCATTTAATTATTTCTTCCAGATATATACTAAACAATTTTGGTGACATGTAGCATCCGTGCCTCACTCCCCCTTCCAATCCCTACCCTTCCTATCATTTCATTCCCGACCCTAACTATAATTCTCTGGTTATAGTACAGCTCTTTTTATAGGCACTTCTCTTTCCAGCCACCTCCTTTCTTTTCAAAAATTAGCAATAATTTATCTCATCTAACTCTGTCAAACGCCTTTTCTAGGTCGACAAATGTAACATACACTCTCCGCCTCCTTTCCATGTATCGCTCATCTATTACTCTTAGCAGCCTTACAGCGTCCCTTGTTCCAACACCTCTTCTAAATCTATACTGTTCTTCCTCAATACAACCATCCAATTTATTTCATATCCTTTTATTTAGAAGTCTTAATACTACCTTAGCTGCATGTGATTGAGCTGAGATACTAAGGTAACCTAAGCTAAGGTACTCTTTTTATTATAATTATTATTTGCTTTGAAATGGAAATAAATCGTTAATAATAATTATAATAATAACAACTTTTAATTAGACATTAAAATAAATGATTAAATTTCAAGTCTGAGCAAATGCCAGAGATGTTAAACAAAACTGTTGCCATTTTATGTTTATTTTTAGCTTAAATTATGTATAATTTAATTTTGTTTTATTAAAACAATTACAAGAAAAAAAATGAATACAAAATAGCTTACAGTATATATTAGAAGTAAATTGGAACTGGTATCGTATGTTTAGACTAAAATAAACTAGTTAGAACCAGTGTCGTAAGTTACTTTTCTTTCATATATCTTAAGCTTCTATTAAATCCGTAACAAAGTTAATTTCATTCTATTCTATTAAATATTACTTCAAAGAAATATAAATATATGCTGTCAGAAGTCAATCAGTATTCATGTCAACGTAAAATTAATTTATTTTTAATTCAAAAGATATGAAATAAATTTTGTTATTAAAATAAGTAAGCAAGCGGTAATTACATTAATAATTATTCTTCCTTTTTCATATTTCAACAATACAATTTAGTTTAATGAAAGTATAGGTTATAAATATTAATTAAAATTTTTAATTGAGGTTAGCATGAATTCATTTTGATTTTATTGCAATAAATTTATCCGTATAAAAATAAAGTCAGTATGTTTTTACTTCCTTGTACGAAGTAAAGAAAATATTGTGGTAGCGAAAAATTTCGGTTTTCAGATTTCAACGAAAATATCCATTTTGACCAGCCCTGCATGTATTTTGACAAGTTTCGGCGTAACATCTGAACGTACGTACGTATGTATATACCTCGCATAATTCAAAAACGATTATCATTAGATTGTTGAAATCTTGGATTTAGGACTGTTGTGACATCTAATTGTGCACCTCCCCTTTTGACTGCAATCGACTGGTCCAAAAACCCCAAAATCAATTTTTTTTTTATTTTGGATTTTTTGTTAACTGCATTAATAACCCCTCATTGAGAGCTTTTCAACTATATATCATAACTGGTAGTTATTTTAATTGTTTGCGGATCCGACACGTTCTCACTTTACACCATATAACTACTTGAGCGACTGAAACAAAATTAATATATAAACTAATATAAAATGCTGATACGGTTACCACAAAAAAATTTGACGCAAGGTGATCTCCACCACAATGTAATTAAGTAACTGTCCAGTTTATTAAAGAACTGGAGAATTGTATCTCACTTTCAAATGAATAAGTTTAAATGAAGTGAGCAAAAAATGTGTATATGTATTTTAATAGACGTACATGGAAGTCATGTGGTGTCTCCATCAGATTTTTTTTTTTTAATCTGCTTAATCATAATTATCTAATGATCTTGTTACGAGTTTACCATTAATTCCAAATGTGATGGCTTCATGTGATTTGCTGAAAAATTATTTCATTTGGATGCTATTTCAGTATAATAAAAATAATTATAAAAATTAAAAAACACGATTGCCAAAAAATAAAAAAAATAAATTGTACTAAAAACGACAATAAATCGAACTAAACAAAAGAAAACAAGGTATGTAAATAAAGGAATAAATATAGTTATGCAGTATTTAATTAAATAATATATGGGTCACCAATCAACTTTCATACAGTTTTAATTTGTTTAAATATATTTTTCATGTTGTAAGCATAAGAGGCATTTAACGATGTCTAATACATCTATAAGAAAATCTTGTCCTTCAACCAAATTATCTAAATGCAGTCGGAGGGGGGCCTCTGAATACTAATTGTTTTATAATAAAAAGTTCTGAATAGTAATTATTCTATATTACAGATATTACTACTATTTTAGCAGGCCACTCAATTTTTCTGAGTATATCCATAAAAAAAAATTTTTCAGGTTTGGTACCATCGTGATTTTGTATTATACTAGAAAATATCCCGTTTGAATTTTGAAAATCGGAAGATCGGTTTCGAAAATATAACAACACTTCCAAATAACCGTGATCTATTAGATCGAGAGTGTACCTGGTGCGTGCAAAAATTACCCTTCAATCTACGAACAAATACCCCGTTTGAATTTTGAAAATCGAACGATTGTTTGAAGAGATATTATAAGCGCACCCCATTGCACCTCCCAAAACAGCTTCCCAGGGGTACCCCGTTTGTTACCAGTTGGCGGTGATGATTGGTTTAGCCTCGCACGAGGCTAAACCAATCGCCTCGCATCAAATCACCGCTCTAGCTCACATACAATCTCCATGGGAATGTGTGTGTGTATTTATTTGTGTGTGTATGTGTGTGTGTGTGTGTGTGTGTGTGTGTGTGTGTGTGTGTGTGTGTGTGTGTGTGTGTGTGTGTGTGTGTGTGTGTGTGTGTGTGTGTGTGTGTGTGAGGCCCATTATTATTAAACATAAATCTTTTAAATTTATTTAATATTATATTATTTTGTTTAACGTAAATTTAATTGTATTATTTTTGTAATATTATTCATTCGATTGATATGAATCACTTAATCCAAATCCAGCTAATACAGTGATAGAGGCTCACAGTTCACAGTTCATTAATTCAATAGATTAAAGTTTGTCCTTCAACCCCAAATTTCCACTACTATACACACACATATATGTATTTATATAGCCTACGACACTCCTGTTAAGGTAAGGATTCTAGCGCGTAGTCGTACATCTAAATCGGTTTTGCCGTTGAACTGCTAAGGTGGAACAACCATACATTCACCCTAAATGCATTACACTCCTTTTTGGGCAGTCGTGTAAAAAGTAATAAACGAAATTTAATTTACACAAAAGCTCTGATGGTTGTATTATATATTGTCGCCGAATGGCTTCGACAGCACGTAATTCATAACCTTGTGGTGGCCCTCAACCTTGTGGTGGCCCTTTTTGCGTTAGCTATGAGAAGAGCTGTTGGGTCCGGAAGCTGGATTTTCCCCCAGCGGCAATTGGGTCCCCACTACAGTGTGGTGGCTCCCAGACCCCGCAGTGTCGGTTCGGCCTCGGTCGTCCTTCGTCGGTGCGGCCGAGGCGGTTCTACCCGAGTGACCCCACCCTGAGCCGACCCCTGCTGCTGAGTCCGCCGGCCAGAGCGATTAAAGCACGGCGAGCTGGAGCTGGAGCTGAAAGATAGCGTCCGCGTCCAGCGGCTCCCTCGGCGGGCCGGCCAGGCCTGCTGCTCCGGCGGGGATGTTGGCATCCGCCGGGAGGTCCGACGTTGAGCCGGCCAGGGAACTTCTTCTGTCTTCTTCCATCTTATTCTTCTTCTTCTTCTTCTTGGTTTTCTGCAGGTGGTGGTAGACGATGAATTGAAAATTCACTCTCGTGTACGCTCTTTTATTGGAGCCCGAGAGTGGTGAGGCCGCAGCACCGCTGTGGTGGGAGAACTGCGCGGTCATCTGCACGACAGTAGCGATGCTGTATCAGCGTGTTCGTATACTGTACGCCAGATCACATTGAGTTGCTACTGCGTTCGTATGCCGATATTAAATTTGGCATATATGTGGAACAATATATACACTAACTTTTTGTTACATATTCCCATAAATTAATCTTTAAATAAATTCTAATAAATAAATACTAGTGGCTCTTGCTGTTCCGAAGCGTTATTACAAAATAATGTGATATATTTTTTTTTTAAAGCGGCTAAAAACTTAATCGACCCGTGCTACTCCACAGTGTTATTATAACAAAGTAATGTTATACATTTAAAAAAGATTGGCTAAATTTTATTCTGTTTATAACACGTCTCACCCCCAGCCATCTTGATTTTCTCGTTCCTTTCATACCATAGGAGAATTTGAGCACTATTTTGAGCAAACTGAACGCTCAATATTTATTTTCAGTTCAGACATTCTACTGGACATATCGGGCTGATTTTTTTTATTCTGCTCGGAATAGCCCGCAGATATGATATCAAACATTGGTAGACCTTGAAAGTAATAACCTCGAAAAGTTCTTCAATTAAGTAATAAATGAGGATTTCTGAAGGAAAGCTCAATTTTGGGGTTCGATGGCCTTGATGACTTAGTGGGTCATTCCGAGCATAAAAAAAAAATCAACCCGATACTTCTGGTAGAATGCTCGGATGAACTCCAGATTGGTTTTCATTCCAATTTTTTTAATATATAAGATAACAAGACTATGTCTGGAAATCGAGAGTTAAGAAATTGATGGATTTACTAATAAAGTATCCTTTGTTTTATATTCTGATAGCAGAAATTTTTTCTACTCATAACTAGTTTAGGTTTCTAATAGATTAGATAATATCATATTAATTATTATTTTATCCTTTTTTCTGGTTTATCTTTTTTTATAATATTTTTTTAAAGCTTGTAAAACTTTTACTTCCTTTTCAATGCCCATATTGAAATTAATATTAATACTGATTTTTCTTGAGAGTATGAAATTTTGAAAAATACGACATTGGTTTTTCTTTATTGAAGATTTTAATTCTTGTATAAATTTTTAAAAGAAGCGATCGTCTAAACATCATACATGTGTGATAAGGAAATGTACTGAATGGTAGTAAAAATACTGATACTCATAATGGTTACTTACCCTTTTTTATTCTGATGTTATATTTGGTAGATCAAAATAACTATTATTAAATGCTATAAAGAGTGTTTGTTGTTGATTTATCTGACAGAGAAATCCATTTTGTTATAATTACTCAGTGAATAATAAGTTATTTCTTTATGTAATACCAGGTTACACACATGATATCAATAGTACTTTGCAGAGATGCCAAGGGATCTGTTTGCAGTCTCATGTAAATGTACTGGTAAATGTGAAGTCTTGATCAAAACTCAGGCCGACCCCTCCTGAAATATGTGGTTAATTGAAACCCAACCACCAAAAAACACCGGTATCCCCTGAGCATTAAAAACCATATAAAAGCAACTGCCTTTACAAGGACTCAAACCTTAGAACTCTCGACTTCGAAAATCACCTGATTTGTCGATGACGATTTTAACCACTAGATTAACTCGGAGGTTTAGTTTAGTGTTTAAGTAGTTATGATAAAAAAAATACCTTGCAATTTATATTAATAATCAGACGATTTTAGGCTCACATCGAAAATGTATTTCTAAAAAGCCTACAGTTACATGAGCTTTATTATAAGGATTTTTTTCATAATTAAGAAAAGAGAAAGTCTACAGAAACCATTAACTGAATGTGAAGTATTCAGCCCGGTTTAAAAATTATTGAGTACGGTTCAAAGAATTAGAGCAACTTGGAATCTACCCAGAATAAATATTTGCAGTTCGCGGATTTTAAACGATATAATGAGGTTTGCCCACAAAGTTTCTCAGTTGGGAACCGGACTCTGGACACCGTTTAATCTATAACGTCTATATGATACAAAAAGAAATTGTAAAAGATTTTCTCACAATTTTTTTCTCAATAAAATTAATAAACTATCTATCTATGTTTCACATTTGTACTATATTTTATCAATAAATCTCTGCTCTGGAATTAAATTTCTATTCTACTATACACAATTCCGTTATCAGTTGCCTCTTTAATCAGATTCCACGTGTCTTAAATAATATTACGTTGGTAACCTTGATTTATTTAATAATATTTATAATTAATTAATTCTGTTATACACTGTGTACTAATTTTATCTTATATTCACATTATGAACTGGGTTTCAGGTTGGATTAAAGTGGTTCAGTTATAATTCTTACCATTATAGCTAATTGTTTATCTGAACAAATACAAATAATTACATAATTTTTCACTGATTGCCAATTTTTCATTATTATGTTAATTCATTATTATTTCTTTTTTATCTGTATAATTTATTCTTTTTTTATACGATTTGCATAATAATTATTTCATTATAAATACTTGTACGAGTATTGTTTCATTTTTACTTCATGTTACGTTTTTATTTATTTATTCTTATTTTCTTTCTTTGGTTTCTTCCCTGAAATGAAATGTAAAGAATATTTTGTATGCTTCTGGATAAAGTGCTTGTGTTTGAATAAATAAATAACCATCAGATATCCTAGATTCTTTTTATTTATCCTACAATTTTTATTTTACATTAAATTAATAATATTCGTAATTCTTTTCATAACTTTGTCTATTTTTTATTATTATTTTTTTTAATTTTACTAGTTTTTCTTATGGGATTAAGTAATACAATTTTCATAACTTTTTTTTTTTACATTAAAAGAAAAAATATGAAAAAAAGAAACGATTCGAGGAGTGTTATATAAAACTTGTACAAGGTAAAAATAAAAAAAAAATAAAAACTTTAATTTTGTAACATTCATAAAGAATATTTACTTAATTAATGAAATATTAAAAAAAATGAGAATATCATTTTTGTTAGTTCGTAGTTTATGTGAGAACTTGATTTATAGACGACAGACGATTCAGAAAATTTTTCATTTTTTAACATTACAAAAATATTTTGTAATTTCCCATGATATTCATTTTTTTTTATTCCTCTTTTGATTTTTTTTAACTGAATGCTCACCAAAACATGATATTCCCACATATTTCTTTTCTCTTTGCTTTGAATCATATATATATATATATTTATTTACTTTTTTTATATTTATTATTTTCTTTTTTACTTTATACTCGTATATTAAATAAAATTAAATTCAAATAAATTATAAAGTAGCTAACATTTAATATTCATTTCAGAAATATTAAAACAAATGTCTACCGAGTTAATTAACATTTTAATTGAATTTAATTAAACTTTTTCTGAATTTTATTTAATTTTCTTCATTATTATGGTATCATAAATATTCATATAGATTTAAAAAGATAAATAATTAAATTAAAAGTAATAAAAAAAATGAATATAACATGTTTTATTATAAAACACAGGTTTTATTATTACTCTTTAATATTTATACAATAAAAACTTCAAGAATTGTGTTAAAACATCTCTCCATATTAATTTTACTCTGTTGAGTAAGATCTTCACTTACAATAAATTTACTTCTCGAATGAAAGAGATACATAATTTTGTTGTTACAACACGCTGCCTTTCTTATGAATGTTACGCATGCAAACTACCGAAGGAACAAGAAACAATTAATTTTTTTTCTTTGAGAATAAAGTTCGTTAAATGAGCTCCTGTAGTGAACAGAAATTATCACTTGCATGTCTAAATATCACCTGCATTTCGTCAGGCTTGGCATTTCGACTTGTAACATTAATTTCAGCATAGTGAATACAGCAATGAAAAACAACTTCTCTCCTTACCTTTAGTAGGTTAACCTGCTATTGAATATTTCTTATTCTAAAGAACAGATGAGCTGTTTTTGGAAATGAAATATTATTTCACAATGTATTTTGTAATATTTTCTTAAGTAAAATAGTTATGTAAAACGTTCATTAAATTAATATTTTTTGTGAGCGTATTTAAATTTTACTTTTAAATAAATAAATAAATAAAAATTTATATTATAATTCTATAGATTATTTGAATCCCTGAGATTAGATTTTTCTTTTTCTGTTTTTTTTTCTCTTTCTGTTTAGCCTATGAACCACCGTAAGGTATTACTTCAGAGAATTATTGAGGACGATAATATGTATGAATGTAAATGAAGTGTAGATTTGCAAGTCTTAGGGTCGACCGTTTCTGAGATGTGTGGTTAATTGAAACCCAACCACCAAAGAACACCGGTATTTATATATAACCTAGTATTCAAATCCGTATAAAAGTAACTGCCTTTACTAGGATATGAACCTTAAAACTCTCGACTTCAAAATCAGTTAGATCTCTGTGTTACAATAAATGCACCTGGTCAACCTACCAATCACTGATTGGCAATCCATAATTTTTATAAGGAAAAAGGTTGGCCAACTTATTTGGCCGAGGACATACGTCTAGAAAGTTATTACTTCTATTGTTTACAATAGAACTATCCTATTCTTAATGAATGAGTAGAATACTGTTACTTTCACTACTGTCTACCAATAACTCACCGAACAACTTCCTTGATTCACCCACTGTCCTCACTGGAATACCCGTAACATACTCTTCACTCGTTGTTATCACACGCTTAATGATATCGCCGTTACCGCAACCACGTCGAATTCGAACTTGCGAAACTACTAAGTTATCGTTTGTTATGAAGACCACGCCAAACACGGCCTCGCAGATCTACTGACGCACTCTGCTGGTCCCTGGCAGTATTTATATCTCTTGGCATCCACAAATCCAGTATCCGCCTCATCCCTTTAATTGTTGAAGCGTTATAATTTTCATCATCCGTTATCTTACGTTTTTCTATAAATTCTTATATCGCTCAGACTAACAGGTCCATTTAACAATCTGATCTTTGTAATCTATTCTTTGTACTCGTGATAAAAAGTGATAATTTAATCGTTTCGCAAGCCCGAGTTCGACGTGGTTTCGGTGAAGATGTCATTAACAAAATAGTGTCTTTTTTAATTACTATTTCGTATGTTACATATACGTTTTTTTTATTATTAATTTTTTTTTGTTTTCCGTAAGAGGAGGAAAAAGCTCTGCCAGCCGCCATCAGTTCCGCACTGATGGCAGTGCGGGGCTCCCACCCGCTAAAAAACCTCCCCCTAATATTTATATTATTATTATTTTTACTATTATTATTTATTTTGTTTATATTTCTTTAGGCCAATAAATTATATTTATAAGAAATTTTTAGTTTGTTATTCTAAATATCCTTACCCACCGGTTGGTCTAGTGGTGTATGCGTCTTCGCAAATCAGCTGATTTCGAAGTCGAGAGTCCCAACCTTCAAATCCTAGTAAAGGCAGTTACTTTTATACGATTTGAATACTAGATCGTAGATACCGGTGTTCTTTGGTGATTGGGTTTCAATTAGCCACACATCTCAGAAATGGTCGACCTGAGACTGTACAAGACTACATTTCACTTATACTTATACAAATCATCTTCATTCATCCTCTGCAGTAATATCTCACGGTGATTCCCGGAGGCTAAACAGGAACCAAAAAAAATAGTCTCTAAATATCATGGTCGAACCGCGAGTAAGCGACAGTATTTAAAACACACAATACATCAAAATCAATGGTTTTAATAAAATTTTATTTTGATTATGTTCTTTTTTTTGGTAATTATTAAATTAAATAAAATTATTCTTAAGGTTTATAATTATAATATAATGCTGTAATTAGCTAGAGATTTGGTAATTATGAATATTTTATTTCTTTACGTAATTAATAATAAAACATTATGAAAAGGCATAAAATTTTTTGCAAAAAGAATGAATAAATAAACAAGAAAAAAGAAGTTTAATAAAAGGTTTTTAAAGTAAAATAGTTGAAAAAAAGAAAGCATTAATTAACGTAATAGTTATACCAGTAATAATTAATCAAAATGAATTTCTTTTATTTTCTGTTTTAAACGTTAAAAAAACATTTTTTAAACATTAAAAAATATTTTCTTACGATTATTCGGATACATTTTATTTAGTCATTTGTATTTCAATATACACCGACTCTTTAACCTCTCTTTATTGAACAAATAATAGAAATCTAAGAATATATAAACTAATTAGTTAAAAGATAATAAATTACTAACGCTTTCTCTATAAGTATTTTAACAATGTGTTTCTCTTTATCTAATAGTATGTTTAAATCCTACATAAAATAACAAAATTAATTTTTAATGTCGTTTTTTTGCTAATAATATATGTGGATATTATGATATCCTTAAATATTTTAAATTGATATAATTCATTGATATATTGCATCATAATTAAATTGATGTATTACATTTGTAATCTACGATATTAAAAAAAATTAAGGCAATATTACTTTACTATTTTATGGTATATCTACGAGTAGTTGGCTACTTCCTATATACTGTCAGGAAACAGAAAAAAGTACTTGTGCGGAAATATAACGTCATTCAACACTGAAGGACAAATGTTAGTAGTTGCGATTAGTCCAAAATATATGCTGTGAAATGAAAATAGGTAAGTTTTTTAACATAGATTTTTATTATTAATACTAAATTTAAGTAATTATAATACTATAAAATGTATTATAAATGTGAAATTTTATCTGTTTGCTTGTTTGTAACAGCAATCTCTCCTTTCGTTTATTTATTCCGGTTTATTTATTTTCCACGATAAACTGATTTTACACGAACCTATTTTAAAATTGGCTTGAAATTCCTGTATACTACATACCCAAACATCACTGTTGTTAGCACACGGTTTATATTTCAGTTGTTCTGGAAATCAAAAATTCTATTATAAATATCCTTCTCGCAAAAAAAAAACATACGCAATAAATAGAATTATTGTATATTGTATATGTACTGTGTGTGTGTGTGTGTGTGTGTGTGTGTGTGTGTGTGTGTGTGTGTGTGTGTGTGTGTGTGTGTGTGTGTGTGTGTGTGTGTGTGTGTGTGTGTGTGTGTGTGCGTGTATGTGTGTGTGTGTGTGTGTGATAAAAAACATATTTTGCTTAAAAATATTATCTTTATTAATCTCTTGAGTTAACCAATCAACTACACAAACGTATAAATTAAATTCACTACGTTTCACTTAGAATTCTCTAAGATTCCTCAGATGACAATACACATTCATACAAAATTCTCTTACATACTTACTGACACTTGAAAAAGCTTAGAGAATTCTAAGTGAAACCTAGTGTCTATTTGGCAGCAGTGTCGAAATTGGTCACTGTAGAGTTACAACAAAATGAGAGTGATGCGAGGGGGTGAAGGACAGCCTCCTGTGGAGCTGCTGTTCGTCCGTATTTATTAGGATGGGCAGCAGTGATGACACAGGTGGACTCTGGAGCCCTGAGCCAAAAGACCATAGTCCCGATGGTAAGGAAGACAACGAGACAAGATAGTTAGTTAAGGTAGACAATCTGGAAACCAAGACCTCCGAGGACAGAGGTAAAACACAAGGCTGAAGAGCAAGGGGGTGACAGACAGCCTCCTGTGGATTCCTCGTTCGTCTGCGCTTGCGTGGATGGGCGACGGTGATGATACACGGGGACTCTAGATCTCCCGAGCTCGAAGGCCCCTCCCCGAACCGTGTTGTGCTTAACTGCGGGTCCGGCCCCGTGTGGCAAGTTGGTGAAGTGAAGGTTTAGTTGGTAGGGCGCAGGTATACCTACGCACTTTAACATCTTGCAGAACCTGCTAGCGGCACAACATTTCGTTCGTAAATAGGATTCCTCCCCTCAACAGAAAAAAAAATTAATTTATACGTTTGTATAGTAGATTGGTTAACCCAAGAGAATAATAAAGAATATTTTTAAGTAAAATATGTCTTCTTATTATCTTTTTTCTATCCAATCAAGAGAAAATAATCTTAAATAAATTACATTTAAGTTAATCACTTTTATAAAAGAGAATGTCCTGACTGATTCACTGACTCAGATTAACATACAATCAAAACTATTATAGGTAGAGACGTGAAATTTTCAGGGTACCTTCTTATCTTTAAGTTGGCGTGCATTAAGAAAGGATTTTGCGAAATTTTGATTTTAAGGGGTTCAAATCGATAAAAAACTAAATTTCGTATTAACAGCGCTATATGTTGAATGTAAAAGCAAAATACGCTATACTAAATAATTTACGATTCCATTGCAATGTTTCCAATATGTGTGTCCGCTATAGACTAAAAAACTACTGGGCCGATTTACACGCGGTGAAGAAGGGAGAACGGAAAAATCAGAAAAGGGAAATAAGGAAAATCGAAAAAGGTAAAAGGGAAGAAGGGGAAAATTGAAAAAATAAAAAGGGGAAAACGGAAAAGTACGGGAAAGAGAAACGGAAGAAAACGGGAAGGGAGAGCGAAGTGAGCCATGACCCTCTTCTGATCGTGATGGGAAGCGCAAGTAACCGTACAGCACGGGCGAAGCCGCGATGGGTTTGCTAGATTTGGGATTGTAATAATTTTTTTGTTTATCTTCATTGGACTTTCATATTGAACTATTTTAATTCATTCATAAAATGGATTGGTCTAACAAATATTGTTCAATCTTCTTATCTTCCTTTTTTTTTGTTTTCTTTATTTAAGTTTTGGGCAACAATTCATTGTTTATCGTATATTACTTCAGTATTTTTCATAAAAATTTTTATTTACCGTTTTCTCAGGATTAATGAAAATCTAAATATAATATTTTTGATTAAATATTTTTTATTTGTAAAAAAATAAGTTTGCTATTAGAAAAGCACTGCGAGTAAAGCTACATCTATATTGTGGATGAAGTCGCGACTGGGTACGCTAGTATTCATATATATATATATATATGTTCTCATTTATGATAGTTGGGCCGTATCGTATCTTTGTATATGAATAAAATTATCTAATTATGAACATAATTAAATATCTAATAGATAGTAATTATTTAATTATGAATAAAATTATTTGCGTGTTAAGAGCACAATCAGTTTTATCATATAACGCATTATTTTTTGAAAGTCCTCAATAATTCATTTTACCAGTGACAGGCTTAGTTTGTGAATCATATCCTTACCAAAAAGTAATTCAGTTTCAGAAAAAGTATGACAATACAAGAAAAAGTTGTAGCCTTTAGATTTATTTTAAAAGACAGTAATAAGAGAAAGAGAATCACATATTTTCTGGTTGTCTACAGCGGAAGTAAGTATGTTGGGGATGTTTTATCTCCCTACTTCTAAATCACAGAACTTGGATATTTGTATCCTCTAATCAAACGGCATTATTTATTTATCTACTGAGGAGTATAGATTTTATTTTAGAAAACAGAGTTTGAAATAGCGGTTCTATCTTTTTTTAGCTCGTGAGAATGATAAAATTTTAACTGGGGTTATTTCCTGGAAAAATTTTAAAATTGTTTTGTCCTCTGATGACCTCTCGGTGCAAGTGCCTTTCGATCTAGTAGGAATACGCCTCGTGGGAATGTGGAGGGGGTGTATTGCACACTCTTTGTGGAGAGAGTCGCACACGGTTGCTGAAGGCGTTCCTATCTGTTAATATTTTAAGATGCAGGAAGGGAAATCTCGGTTTTTGAAATTTTTCTTTTTTATCTTCTTCTGGTAGACAGGGCTGTGTTCCAGGCTTATCAGTGGCAACGCGATAATATTTCGCACCCTAATACCCATTCACACTTTCTCACTCAATCGCTCTCTCTCTCTCTTTCTTCAGTTTTACTCCATCTTATAAATTAAAGTTTGTCTCAGAGCCCGTTATCTATTATTGTAGAAGTTATATATATTTTAGAGTACTGTTACGTTTTTATGTTAATTTTTAATAAAATTATTTTTCACATTTTACCCTCAGACACCATATTTACAAAAAAAAATTGAAAAATACAACAAAAAAATGAGAACACAGAGGTAATACTCGCAACTCAACAGTTAGGGATTCCACTACCCATAGAATATTGCTTACAATATTTTATACAGCATGATTTTTTTTTACCGCTAGCTAACCTTTCTTAATTAAATTTAGAACCTAACTTTTAAATTCAGAACCATATGAATGAATCAACCATTTTCAGAATTACTAGTATGTAATTAAAGCGACATTATACATAACAATACAAACAAAGGAAACTAGAGGCAACAATTATTATAGGACAAAAGGTATTGTAATCTTCTTGTAAAGCAGATATTTTTGACAAATTTTAATAAAAATTCATAACCAGGAACAAAATAAGCTTATATGGATAAACCAAAGTCCAGATTTAATAGAAAAATTTCAAACGTAATTTATTAAGTACTAGAATTTATTTTTTTTTCGAAAGTAATATAATATAAAAATTTGTTTTGCTGATAAAACTTTCTCGATGATAAATATACGGCATTATTTTTCTAAGAATAGAAGTATGAGGAAAAAAGGATAAATGAGGGATAGGGTTGGATATTTACGTGAAGCAGGGGGTAGGTGGATGAAATAGAGAAGGGGAAAAGCGTGCTGTTGCATAAGATGCATTACTGCGCAACCGAGTTAAGTTTTTAATAACCGGCAAAGCTAGAGCCTTATCTGATATTCTACTATGCATACATACATGTATAAATTATATACATATTGTTATATAAATCTATATACTGCTTTTCGTTTAACTGGAAAATACAAAAATATTGAAATATGATAATGAAAACATGGACGAGTAGAGTTTTATTTATATTAAAATCAAAAGTCCAACCAGAGTCTTTGTGTGTGTATGTGTCTTACATATATATACAAAATCTATACCATTACGTAAAGACCAAGAGGGTTTTTGTTTATTCGCGTTAAAAAAAAACTACTCGATCAATCGCAATCAAATTTTTATCCATGTTTCTTGGCATAACTGAGAAGGTTTTTAAATGTATTTCATCTCG
Source organism: Lycorma delicatula (assembly GCF_047948215.1). Classification (NCBI taxonomy): domain Eukaryota; kingdom Metazoa; phylum Arthropoda; class Insecta; order Hemiptera; family Fulgoridae; genus Lycorma; species Lycorma delicatula. The sequence goes on from NC_134461.1 coordinate 44,662,436, forward strand.
AAGAACCAACCAATCGATTGCTTTCCGATTTTCAGGATACATTTGCATTTTACATGGAAGGTTTTAAGCTACAGACTGAGGCTCTAGCTCCCTTGAAGGTTAAAATATTAAAAATATCCATTATTTCTTTACCCCAAGGAGGGTGTAGTTGTAAATTAAAGATTCATTAAGGAAAAAAAGATTAATCCTTTTACTTCATTATATTATTTCTACCTCCACGGCAAAAAAAAAATTAGTTTAGAATTTTTCGTCGTCAAAGGTGTGTGTACTTTAATTACCATAACTACTATTATTATGTCTTTTATAATTTAGTTTCTTTTCCTGGTTTCTATAAGCCTGAATACTTTAATTGTTATTTGTGAGTATTATTCTCACTATCCTGAGGATAACGATCTGTGCGGGGGTCCATGGGGCGGAGCCCTCTGGGTAGATGGGAATGGTGACCGAAGCGAGCTCTGCGGATGTCCAAGACGCCGTTCCCCAGCAACACGGAATGGCGAGCGAAGCGAGCTCTGCGGCCCTGGGGTAGGCTCCGTGGCCCCGGGAGACCACTGAGTTGGCTCCGGGGTTCACGTAGTCTCAGGTTTTTACTAGACGGGCCGGCTAGTTTAGATACTCGTTTAATCTGAATAAGAAAAGAAATGGTGTAACGGAATCAATTAATTAGGGTAATGGTGGAAAGATTCCATTTATTGTGTATTACAATGGAGAAATTTGTTATACAAGAATAAAATTCCTAATTATAAACCCTATAGCTTTTTTCTCTAAGGTTATATAATACTTCAAAAAGTTTTCTTGTATAAAATTAATAAAACAAATCTAAGTCTAAATCCTTATTATTCGGTTTTCATCAACCAATTAATCGTATCTGTATATTTGACGGATTGGAAACCAAACTTTAAAAAAGAGTTGTGAGACGACAGTGCTAGCTTGACAAACCCACGAAACACAAATTTGTTAAGGAATCAAAAATTAGGAAAAGGGGTAAATGGTGAGAAATTACAACCTACTCATGGAAGAACTACAACACGAAATAATTACCAATTTTGGTACAGCGCTTCAAGATTTCTTTCAGACAAAGAAACCATCCATTCACAATCTCTTTGGGATGTCAACGAACGTTTAACCATAATATACTCAGTATTTACTGATGAACAAAGTATTTTATTGTTCACCATACTTTGTTTCAAAGGAAAGTTGTTTTTTTAATAAAATAAAAAGCAAACAACATGTTCAAGCTTTCTTAATAATACAGTATAGTGCTCATTCATACTATCGTGTGAAAATATTCAATAGTGTTATAATCCGTTCAGTTAGACCTCCCACTACAGGTAACTCTTTCAGTTACGCATCTTTAGGCTGCTCTATTATATATTCAGTTGTAATTTGAGTGTAAAAATAAAAACATTATCTGCCCTTTTGCAAATGTAAAATTGAAATATATTTTATAAACGAAATCAACATTAAACACACCTATGTTTTGAATTTTTTTTTTTTAATTTCTTAAATAATTTTTTAATAATTGCTGTAAGAATATTTTAGATGGAAATTGATTCTTATCTGAAACCCCTTACAAAATTGTAGTTGTGCAGTCCAGTGTAACGGAACAGATATCCGTTCAATCATCACGCTTTTTTTCTGTTCCGTATTTCGTTCAATGTCTAACGTTACGTTGACCTTGAGTCTTATATGCTTGAAATGATTTATGAACAAGTCTTTCTTCATCCAACTTAAGCAATTTTTTTGTCAGTGTTTTCTACATTGAACAACTATCTGATTAAGGTTAAAGACATTTAATTACGTCCGTACTTCGTCTATTTTATCTAAGCGTATGAGCAACTCGAGAATTGCATTTCAGATAAGGTAATTCTTTGCTCATACCTTTTGGTTACGGTCCAGTTTTCGTTCCCATACAGGAACGAGAGGATGGATAGCGCCTTAATAATATTTTAAGAAGTTATTTTTTTGGAACTTTGATTTATTTTAGTGTCATCCATTAGAATTTTTTAGATCGTTACTTTTTTCTTTCTTTTTATCTTCTGACAATACGTAAATATTTAAAAATAAATATAAGTACTAAAAATAAATAGTCTATTCCAGAAGTGGTTTATTATTGTGTTTTTTTCTAACAAAAATTTTCCATATAAATCTTATACTTTACGTTATGACACTTTTTAAATTAAAACTAAATAAATATTCATAATTTTTCAATTATTATTGTTTTATTAGAGTGTTTTTAGGGTATTAATTGAAAAAAATTTCCAAGTTCAGATGAAACTGAAGTAGGCAAGGAATTACATAGACCTTAAACTTTGGACAGTTCTATTACGGTTCTCAAATCTTTTTGTTTCAGTAAAGTCATTGAAGTAGCCTTTCCCCAACACGTTTTATTTCTCTTCATTAGTCATTAGTAATCCTACTAGTCTAAAACCATGTTGTATAATACGAGTTTATTTTACAAAAAAAAAAAATCAGTTTTACGAAAACGTTTAGAAATCAATTGTACATAAATTCCTCTTTAAACCCCTTTTTTATCCTTTTTACATCAAAAAATTAATAAAATCATCAAATTAATTTATTTTTAATAATAGAAATTTTAAATTTTAGATTGAAATATCTTTTCCATAGCTAGAGTAAGAACAGGGTAAACGGCGAAAACAATAACATATACTGATATTTACTCAACCGTAAGAGTACATAATAACCATTGTCCACGAAATGGTACTACACAACAAATATATAAACTTATAAATTGAAGTGTCATATCCATCGTTTGAATACAATAAACGGTAGTGTGGATTTTAGAACTTAATACTTTCGAACAAATTATTATTTCTACTGATAGATAACGTATAGCTTACAGCAGAATCTAAGTTACTAAAGTACGTACTAGGATTTATAATATAGGATTTATAATATTTATTCAAAAATTATAATGTATCTTTGAATAGCTACCGTGATATCAAAAGTACTTCTAAGCCTGCGTGAAATTTTTCTGCTGTACACATCCTCTCTCTGCTTAGTATGCTGTACGAGAGCTCAGATCAGGTTTCCTCTATAGCTGTAATGTGCATTAATGCACAAAGTACAATACAAAACCAGCATTCAGTATCATTACTTAAAACAGGGCGAAGTGAAACAAATAACTTCGCTTCGGATACAGCCAGGCAAAGATTTAAATAATAACAGATGTTATTTTGTAGTATTATCTTAGTTTTTTATTAATATTTTTTTTTTTAATAAAAAATGAATTAATATTATTTAATTATTATATTATGGCTGAATATATATATATATATATCTTTAAATTTTTTTTTTAGAAGATGTATTCTGCCTACAGAGATACGCTTCAAATTTTTGGATTTTAAGTAATAACTTAAAAAATTCATAGGTTAATGAAGTAACTCATTTAATTATCCCAAGTCTAATCGTTAATTTTACATTAAGTCACTATCCGGAATAGGAATTATCTAAGTCCATCTTTACTTTCTGCGCCGCTTATCCGATCGAATTCAGATATCACAATTATGTTGTAAGTATACATCATTAAAGGATTTTAAAGTACTTTGGTCGTCCACTCTACGAGGTTTAGCCTAGTCTCACATTGAAAAATAATAACAAAAACTTAATTTTTTGTGAAAAATTATTATTAATACTTCCCCTTCTTGTACTAATAATTATAATAGTACATTAACATAAGTGTGTGTGTGTGTGTGTGTGTGTGTGTGTGTGTGTGTGTGTGTTGTGAATATCGTATTTTTTATCTAAATTTAGCTTAATGAATAAAAATAATTGTACATTAATTTTAAAATAAATAAAACTTGTAATGAGTAATGCAAGGTATTATCCGAAACTATTATTATAACGGTATCATTTATTGACAATTTCAAAAAAAAAAAAAATCTTAATTATATTTTACATAATTACAGTAACACCAAATTGCTAACAGTAATGATCTCAGCGCGCGCACTTCTTACTAAATGCCCGTATTCTCCTCCAGAAAACCAGTCCTCAGTAATTTCTGTGTATAATAAAAACAAACTATAAAATAACGAAATATTGCATTTACAGGTTTCTAGCACGTATGATTCAATAAAAAATTAATACATTTTATTATGCCATCATTATATTAATCTTTAAACCTATTTCCATTCGGCGTGGGCGTTCTACTGGACGAATCCGGCTGATTTTTTTTATTCAGCTCAGAAAAGCCCACAGATATGTCATCAAGCGCCATCAGATCCAAAACGTTAGGCTCCTCACAGAATTCCTCAAAAAATCCTAATTTATTACGTAATTAAGAAATTTTTGGGGTTATTATTCACAGGAAGATCACTTTAAAGGTCTTTAGATGCTTGATGATATATCTGCAGGCCATTCCAAGCAGAATAAAAAAAATTAGCTTGATCCATCCAATAAAACATCTGGACGAACTGGAAACAGGGAATTAAGTATTTCAACAAAATTTTCCTTACTTTTTAGCGTATTTTGATGTCGGTTTCATTTTTTTTTTTAAATATTATTATTTCATAATTTTCTATGTCTAATTAATAACGATAAGTTATTTGGGGATATATATTAAGATAATTAATGTGCTCCTATTCGGTGATATAATGCAGGTGCCTCCAGTCAAAGGCTATTGGTGTGAAGCAGAAATAAATTTGTGGTATCAGTTTTCATTGTGTGAGTTAGCAATAAACATGACACAAAGAAATTACATGGAGTTCATTGATTTATTAAATAACTTACGTTTTGGCGAAGTTACAACTGGCCAATTGGAAATACTTTACGAAAGAAGGAAGGTACCTTTAACAGACGAATTTGTAGATGAAAATGCTGTAATAATACTCCCAACTACTGAATTAGTTTATGAATATAACCGTAGTATGACTGATATGATTTCAAAAACACAGTTTATATTATTAACGTTACTGATGAATCACGAGAGCCTACAACTTATAGGAAAACTTCCCCCAGGAATATTATTCCGTTAGACGTCAGCAACTATGGTGGCCATGTTGCATAATACACAATTGGGAGAGGGTTCAAGAGCTATGTTAAGGCGTAATATATCGTTTTTTCTAATGGTTTTTTAACGGCAATACGGGAATTTTAAATAAATTCAAATAGCCTGCCCTACGAAGAGACCAACTGGAAAGGGATGAGTTACCAAAAGTTATGTTAATAAAATTCGATGACAAAATAAGTTACAAAAATTAAAGATGAAGTTTGTTACCTAGCACACCAGTAAGTACAACATTTCAAGCTAGTAAAGGATATAGAGATATAGAAATACCTATGCTACCTTTAGTTTTATATTGGGCTGTAACAGTAGAACATAAATTGCTAGGTAGAACATTTAATAGAGCTGTAGTAGATTTGGAGAAAAAGTGATTTCAAAAAGACAAGCTTATATTGCTCTAAGTCTAGTCAAAAAGAAGCGTAGATGGTTTAGCTTTGAATGATTTAGATCCACGTAAAGTACTGAATAGTTCACACGATAAAAAAGCACTTGCTGAAACGAAAAAATTGAGAAACCTTACACAGGATTGAATAATGTGTTACACTTTGCACAAGGCGTCGATACGTTGATTACTAATGACATAACAATGTCAAGTCATTGTTAAATTTTATAAAGAAGTATTATAAAGAAATTTAGTTGTCCGACCTTGCGAGAGACCGCAAAAGACCATGTAATATGATGCTTGTGTATAGAATATAAGATTGCAAGTATATAAGATTCCCACTAACCCTACCGATGCTGTATATTATCTATAATGTATATTATATCTGAAAGGTTTAAGGCGAGGTATCTCGATTTTTGATGAATTTATTAACGATGCTACATATCATGTCTAGAAACTCACATTATCTGCCCTGCAGAAGACCATATACTCGTATATATATATATATAAATAAAAGTGTGTGTGTGTGTGTGTATGTATGTGTGTGCGTGTGTGTGCGTGCGTGCGTGCGTGCGTGCGTGCGTGCGTGTGTGTGTGTGTGTGTGTGTATGTGTGTGTGTGCGTGTGTGTGTGTGCGTGCGTGCGTGCGTGCGTGTGTGTGTGTGTGTGTGTGTGTGTGTGTGTGTGTGTGTGTGTGTGTGTGTGTGTGTAAAATTGTATTTTTAATCATTTTTTATTTATTCTTATACCTATTATTAATGTGAATATCGTATTTTTTTATCAAAAAATATCTCTTTAACATACCTAAAACAATATATATAGAGAATGAAATAAAGTCACTATCTTAGGAATATAAGTTTATAACTGGGAAAGGCTAACTGTTAAACTCTAATGAGAGAAAGGCCTGTAGTGGTAAAATTATCACTGATTTTAAACAAAATAATAACAGTAATTAAGTAAAATATTATTATATATTATAATTCCTTTAATAATAGGACGCTGCTTAATTTATTACATAATAAATTTTTAACATATACTTTTATCCACATTCGTACCAAGAAATATTGTGCGGTATCATATTTTAAATTGTTACATAATGTGCTAATATTAGGGCGGTGCCTGGTTCCATTCTCTAACAAACAGGTGTGACATACGTTTCATTTCTGTTTATCGGCTTATTAAGGTGAATGTTGCAATAATTTATAAACTTTATTATTAACCACATACATTTATTTACTCCTACAAGAAGACTTATAACTTACACGCAAAAAAAAATAGAAAAACACACTCGCACACGTATCATGTTTATACTCAGATTTATTTTAAGATTTACTGCCGATTTTATCTTTTACCGAAGATTATTCCTGGGATATTACCCAAATAAATTTGTAGCTATTTTTAAATTTTTAATATATTTTTCTTTATAAATTTTTGATAATGAAAAAGCATTGTTAATTATCTTCTATAAATATTTTAATTTGCGGGTAATTTAAATATTAATCATTGTGAAAATAATATATGATATGGTAGACGTAAATTTTTCTATTTTTCAACCTTATTTCTTCGGATAAATTATATATAGGCCTAATACTGTACAGAATATTCATTAACCTATGACAAACATTGCTGTAAAGATAAAATTACGTATGAGGTGTTTTATATATATCATTTTATTGTTCTTTAAGAATTTTATTTAAGAATTTTGAACAAGCATTATTATTTGTTTGCAGTCATACCTAAAACAAATTTAAAAAATCCTTTTTAAAATTTACCCTTAAAAAATAATTTTCAAAATTAGATATGTAAATAAATTTAAATATTTAAAAAACGTTTTAAAGAAAAACGTATTCTGATAATTGTTAAAAACTAAATTTATGAATAATATATTAAGAAAACCGAAGAATAATTGTTTTGCTAAAGGAAGGAATAACAGAAACTAAATATCATAAAAGGGTAACAAATTACAATTCGTAAAACGAGTAATTAAAGATTTATAACGAAACAAATCACTTCTTATTTAAAATATTGAATCAAATTAGAGCAGTAAAAAAGGAAAAGTATGTTAAAATCAGTCAAAGAACTGATTAAAAAAATAAATCAATTCTAATAAAATAAAAAAATTAATTTTATCATAAAATTTTTTAAATGGTTGGTACACCGAAAAGAAAAAAAGATTTTTAAAACCAAAAATATAATGTTTTAATAGACACAGCCGCTATCTACATACAGAATAAAAGACGATTGTAATCTTTGATTACAGCATTTAAAAGGTAGAAATTATTTCTAGGTTATCTATGGTTTCGAAATTCATTAAGGATTGACCAGTTCGATGTGTAGTTCTTTCAACAAACCACTAGAATGCACTGGTGTAGAACATATAGTATTATAAAATAATTTAGCGATAGAATATTCTATCATAATTGTACAGAAAAAAAAACATTTTAATTCTTTCAATTGTTTATTTACATATTATTTCTAAAAACAAATATTGATTTGAAATTTATTCATGAAATTGCTAAATCTATATATGGTTTGTTTTAAATTAACAAACTATGTTGTTGATGTTTTATAAACAAAAACAATTTTACAGTGATTGTATTTTTAAGGACCCTCAAACCATATTATAAAACATAGTTATAAAACATTTTGATGCGACTCTAAATAAATGAATAAATTTTTAAAAAATGTTTATATTCAAAATAACAATTTCACCGATTAGAATTATTTTAATCATATATTTGTTATATCATTTTAACTGAATTTTTTATGCTTGTTGTTCTGAAAAAAAAAGATGTTTAAAACCCTTAGACTATCAAGCTTTTTTTTTTTAGTTACAATGATTACCAAGGGAGGAGGTTCCTAGAGTCCACAGCAGTCAGGCTTAATTGGTACCAATAAAATATAAACTAACCTAGTTATGACACTAATTTATTAAAATTAATACAGTTTAATCCACATATTAAAAAAAAAAAAGTCTTTCTAGGGCTTACACAATTACAATTACTAAAGTTTACTGTAAAAAGAAATTTACTTTATATATTTATTTTTAAAGAAATTGTTTTGTAAATTGAAACACGTTCTTTCGAGTCACTTGAGGGAACACATTGGGTGCAGTTTACTACAGTTTCTGAATGCTTCTTGCATACATGTCTGTTTCAGGAATGACAATATTGAAATTGTTTGCTTACATTATCCTTTGCTTTTTTTTGATGATGCTTTCTTTGTGCATATGTAACATTGACTTCTACTTAAAAATCTTTGCGAATAACAAAATGGCGGCCATATTTATTTTTCAATCCGCTATTTCTCCATAATTAGTTTTATCAAAATTTATGTTATATGCTAAAATATTAAGCATTTTGAACTAAATGACATTTTATTTTTTTAAATCGGTTTACAAATAGTGGAATTAAGGAAAAATTGATGTTGTAATTTTGTGTCATAATTATTGTGAGAAAATTATTACTTAATTACTTAATTTGTTACTAATTTACAATACAAGAATTAACAATAAATAAAAACAATTAATATTTAATCGAATTGAACGTAAAGTAGAGGACATGAAAACAGACTGAAAAAACAGACATTTATGGAGAAATAATGGACTGAAAAATAAACATGGCCGCAATTTTGTAATTTGCGAAGGTCAATTCCTGATTTTTTGCTAATTTTAAAACTTTATTACCAAGATACTTATCAAATATTAATGCGATTCGTCTATCCGAATTTGAGATATAAATTTTTATATAAAAATAACAAATGGTGGACAGGGGGTGAACGAAGGAGAAATTGCCATTTTTCCTAAAGATATGTTTTGTTTAGTTTTACAAGTAGAATATGAAAAAGTATAGTCAGCCTACAATATTAGAAACACTATATATATATATATATAGATTTATAAGATATATATAAGATTTATATATATATATATATATATAGATTTATAAGATATATATAAGATTTATATATATATATATATATATATATAGATTTATAAGATATATATAAGATTTATATATATATATATATATAAATCTTGTATTTCTGTGAGTCCGTTAGTTTTCACACAAAAACTACTCAACCGATTGAGCTGAAATTTTTCATGAACATAATTTTATAGCTGTAAAAAACACACGATAATTGCCATTACGTAATATTTAACCGTTTCAAGGCCGTTTTAAAGGCTTGCGTTAACAACCGGATTATATTCCTTGACGATATTCAATTTTACTTTGGCCAAATCGAATTCAAGGACCACTTGCAGTATTTGAAATCAAATTTTCTACAAAAAACAAATTTCTATATCTTTTTTGGTTATTGAGAACAGTAGTTTTAAAGATCCGACGGTGTACAGCGCGGGAACTCAACAGACATAGCCACTGCCACGAGTATTATGTGCGACGCGCTATCACTGGCTGCATCTGTATCCGGTTACTAAACTAAAAACAGAAAATAATTAAAAATAGATAAGAAATGAGAAACGAACTACGGTCACCTCCTCGTGATGTTTTTCGGATAACACCTAAAAACCGTGAAAGATACGTTTACCTACTACAACTACTATTTTTAAGTTAGAGGCAGACTAATCTGAAACCTGCATACTTAAGATCTCTCAAAGTTTGGGGTCCTGTGCTGATCAAACTGTTGCTCTGAAGAAATTACAATTCACTGATAGTTTTTATAAATTGAACAGACTTTAATTGCAATTTATCAATATTATTCTTACAGGCAGGAGGGTAATGAATGCAGTGAATTTCCAGACTAGACTGACGACGGGAATTTCATAAAAGATAAAAATATTAAGATACTTTCATCAAACTTCTCTTGATAATACCCGTTTTTTTTAAATTGTAACTTATTTTCCAGGTACTGAAATCATATAAAAACAATATTTTCACATTAGATTAATAAAAACTTTTCGTCAAAAATTAATATTATTAGTTATCATCATTCATAAAATTAGTCACACTTAGAAAAAAGTATAATTTTTTTTTTTTTAATATTGCGCAGTAACTCTGGTAACTTAGGGTTCGGAAGATAATCCAATTGATTCTATTACAGCTTAAATTATGCTATTAAATTTCCCCAAAATAAATTAGTGCATGTTAATAAACAGTTCTTACCGTTCGATAATGAATAAATTAAAATGACATTTTTTTCAGGTGCCACAAAAAGGTGATTTACTTTTTTCCATAATTTCTTTAAAGTCGCCCTTAAAATATAAAAAATAATACATTTTCAATCTTTCAAATATCCACTTTAATTAATCGACATAAAATTAAAAGCCAAAGAAAATGCAAAACTTTACTAACTGTTTTTTTTGGAGCCGATTTCTAAAATCGAAATTTAATATTTGAAATTACATTGAATTTTTTGGTTAATTTAATTTTTTCTTTAATCTGCAGAACCACGATAAATAGTTTCACTTATTGGCTTATTTCCTTTAAACTTTTTTTGGATCCCATTCCCATTCTGTTGTTCAATTACAACAGTGGTATACGCGTCCGTATTGATTAGAGTAGTGATTACACAACAATAGGATAGGGAAGCTAAGTGATTACCTAAGCTTCCCCATCCTTGAGATTGTGTTTCATTAAATTATTATATATTCCTGGTCATTCCATAAGTTTTTGTGTTTTCTAATTTAGATTTTATTGGCTTTTTTATCTAGTCCATTGAACTGTATTACTTACCCAAAATACTTGAAGCTGCCAGCCATCTTAATTTTAAAATACCTTGCGAATTGTATTTTTTTTTCTATTTTAATAGATAAATATTTTTACAAAAAAATCTTCACTAGAATTAAAAATCTGATGTGGAAACCCATGACTTCCTTTTACACCTATTAAATTACAATAATTTAATAACAATAAATAAAATTTTATTTCACTAATAATTCAGATTTATTTTCATTTTTTATTGTTATTATTTATTGTAAAGTTTTTTTTTTACAATGAGAGGTTAATAATTATTAATAAATCAATATATTTAAATTAGAAAAAAAAGTTAAAAAAAAAGGTGATGAAGTCTGATGCGAACCGATGTATCTTCCCTTTGTAAGATCCAAATATTTCATTAATTAAACTTTTATTTGGTTATAACTTTTAAACCAATGAAAATAAGTACAACTTAGGATATATCGTTGAAAAGCTCTCATGAGAGCTTATTAGTGCAGTTAAGAAAAAGTCCAAAATCCAAATTTATTTGATTTTGGGATTTTATGGACCTTTTTGGTCTGAAATTCTTCTTTTAAATAACTTTTCTACTAATTCTACAATAAGAAAATAATTACTGTAATTATATATAGAAAAGTAATAATACTCGTACTTTATTATTGTAACTATCCTACCTTACTAAACGCCATTTGTATGTGTGTCTGTGAGTGCGCTCCTGTTAACCGGAATGTATCGATCACTAGCGGAAAATCCCGATTCATTAGTATATATCTCGTGGTGGTTAGTTGTATACTTGTTATATTATTATATATCGATCTATATGCAAAATATATATATATATATATATATATATACATCGAAGTTTTGCCAAAATTTAGTAATTTTTAATTGGATCCAAATTTTCGGACGAAAATCGCAAATGTCAAGGTCCTAGCGCTCTGAAACATTTCTTCGATACCCTCGACGATACTTCATGTACTCTCAGTGATACTCATCGGATGATAATATCTCCAAGTGTCCCCGGAGCGCCATTCGGAAATTGGAGAGGGGGTGCGATGGTGTGCCACCGTAATATCTCAGCAACCGCTTGTCCGATTTTCACAATTCAAACGGAATATTTATCAGTAGGTCAAGCGCTAACTGTTTAACACATCAGGTACATTTTTGATCGACCGGGTCTTGGTTATCCGGAAATTAAATCGTTTAGCCCTATGGTTTGATTGCGCTCGCCCACCGTAATACGTGCCCATCCGATCTTTCGCTGAATACGCTCAAACTTGTGCGCTAGCGAGCTGTAAAGTATAAACTTACGAAGACTAAAAAGTAGAAAATAAAAAATATATAAAAAAAGCTTTTTAAAAACCACTCTTATATTAAATGTACTAAAATGTAAAAAATAATTTTAAGACCGTATCTCAGAATGGATTTGACAACAAGCTTTGATGGTGATATGTTAGATTATGTGAAAGTCATATCTTCAAATTAAAAATTTGATGTTTTGGCCAATTTTTTCTTATGCGTGATGAATGGCCTAAAGAGTGGGTACGAAGACTAAAAAGTAGAAAATAAAAAATATATAAAAAAAGCTTTTTAAAAACCACTCTTATATTAAATGTACTAAAATGTAAAAAATAATTTTAAGACCGTATCTCAGAATGGATTTGACAACAAGCTTTGATGGTGATATGTTAGATTATGTGAAAGTCATATCTTCAAATTAAAAATTTGATGTTTTGGCCAATTTTTTCTTATGCGTGATGAATGGCCTAAAGAGTGGGGTGCAAAACGCATAAGAAAAAATTGGAAATCAAATTTTTTAATTTGAAGCTATGACTTTCAATAATCTTACGTATCACCATCAAAGCTTGTCGTCAAATTTATTCTGAGATACCGCCCTAAAATTATTTTTTACCTTTAAGGGCGTTTAATTTAAGAGTGCTATTTTAACTTTTTTAAAACTACCCCTTTTTATGAATTCGTTTAAAAAATGTTATTACCATAAGTATGAGCTGAGATATTAGTTTCTTAAGGCGTATTATTACAAGAATAATTGAAAAAGAACGTAAAATTTGGTAGATGTATAAATTATATAAATTGTTTTTTGAGTAATATTATCCGTTATATTTAAAAAAAAACCTTTTTTTCGTTTTATACAGATATTTTTTATGATTCAGTAAACATGCTTAAAAAAAATATAAAAAACGAGCTTTTTTTAATTTGATAATTAAAATTGGTTTTAGAAAAGTTGTTTTAAAAAATTATGGTAAATCAAACTCAGATATTTTTTTCGTTAGGCAAAACTAAATCTATTAGTTCCAGTTGTTTATTCTATAATATATTCTTAACAAGTAAGAACATATCTTATACGTAGGTATATATTCTTACCAGTAAGTTTACGAGTCTCAGCTTAAGTTCTTTGTTCGATATACATTTACTCACACACATACACAAAACACACATATGTCTGAGCATACAAGCATACACACAGAATAAGAAATAATGAAAGTAAGAAAGAAAGAAAGAAGAAAAAAGAAATGGAACGAATTGCTGCCTGACTGCTTAACTGGAAGTCTTGCAGTTTTTTCAACTTTTTCTCAGAGCAAGCTTTGTCGCTTTTTTTTTGTTGCATGTTTTTTGTTGATGTCTGCGACCTTTTGTGCTTCGTTTTCTTCTAACTGTTCTCCTTCAATTTTTTATACTGTCAGAAACATGTGAATAGACAGATGATGTATATTTCTTCTTTTTTCTAAAAGACAAAATTATGTGATTATAAGAAAGATTTTTTTTATTTATATAAATTATATATATCTGTATTTTTTATTAAAATATCATTTAAGCAATTTAACAAAAAAATATATATTTATCAATTCATTTTTTTGTTGTGTCTTTATCTGATTGTTTTTGCTCTGTTATTTCAAAATTATATTTATGATTATGTATAATATTATTAACTATAATTTATAACTTTTCTGTAGTTAGGGTCTGGATAAACGGTCTATATATACTGAATACTTTCACAGACCGCAGAATTCCATGAAATTCAAGGTTAGTGGTGGTTAATTAATTTCTAAGGGAAAACCAAAATTTTGCTGCGTATATGTAAGAGTCAGTTTTCCCAGTTACTCATAATAAAGTTATTAAATTTTAAGCAAATAAATTTATTTTTTTAACTACGTGTACATCACACGAAGTGACCCTGTTTAATGGACTGAAACCAATCAACTTGTCGTACTTTTGCATTCATGTCACTGTTTTATCACTGAATTACCTAGCTTTCAATAACATTTTCTTCCGATTTATAAAACAATTGAATTTTCTATTACAACTTCAATTGGTTAATATCATTGGCCATTAAATCAATAAATACATTTATGCGTTTTTTACGCCAATCAATGAAGCAAACTTCATTAGTAAGAAAATGACGACTACGTCAAAACGAATAAAATTCAGTTTTCCTAAAAAGTCATCTTCACCAACTGAAATAATCTGAACCTATAACTTTTAACCTTTTTTTTGGGTAAATCTAGCCGTTCTGATTGAGGTTTGATAGCTTTTTACTGATCTCTTCACAAAAATTTGATTGTTTTTTTTAAAAGTACAACTTGTTCTAGGCCTACCTGATTGTGAATTATCTTAACGGCTTCAGTATTTTCAGTGTTATGTTTAACTTACATTGTTCTCAAATTGGTCACTAATGAAGCAGTAGGACATCTATCATGGAGTTCAAAAACTGACTTTTTTTTCAACGTGTTTTTGAAGGATGGAAAACCCAAAATCCTAGGACTGTTAACTAAAAACGTAAGATTGCAAGAAAGGGCGGGCTCTTTTTCATTAAAGAGGTCTGAAAATGATTTGGTTAGCTCGTACTGCGTTTTCTCTGTAGGTATATCACCCTTTCTCACGTTCCACCACTATTAACTTATCTCTTCGACCCTTTTTAGATTTTTAGTTGTAGATCTCATCCTGATTGGTCTATACGAAGCATATGAAGACCTGTTAAGCGAGTGAATTCTTGGTGCAATCTAGAGAGGAGAGCGGTTGCCTGTGGACCAATCCAGGAATCATTTTTCCTGTCTGATAATTCCTTTGCACAGTAACCTTAATAGTTGAACTAGTTACCTAATTACTTCCAAACTGTAAAAATTCAAATTTTTACCACTTGTAAAAATTAGAAAGTGAAAATAGGGTTCCTAAGAATATTGGGAGTGCTTATTATTAGAATATCGTCTATAATTATTTCCTTTAGTGTTCAGAAATTGAACTTATGAAATCTAGTGTTGTGCTTTTAGCATAGAATAAGAACCAAATAGATTTTAGTTACTGGAGAAGTGACACTTTGTAGCTTTATAGGAAGATCTTACAGAAAGAAAAAAGATTGATATTTTTTTTATTTTTTAAGTATTTCTTTGAAATTAAATTTACTGACTTTTATTTATTCATATTTCATATCAATCTTATCACGCCGAATATAGCTAGAATATCTATATTAAA
Source organism: Lycorma delicatula (assembly GCF_047948215.1). Lineage (NCBI taxonomy): Eukaryota > Metazoa > Arthropoda > Insecta > Hemiptera > Fulgoridae > Lycorma > Lycorma delicatula. The sequence continues at coordinate 44,678,007 of NC_134461.1, forward strand.
GAAGAAAGTAACGGTGATCGTATAAAAAACGGGAATCAGGTTTCTTAAACCTTTATGTTTTAGGGTCCAACCATTTCATCTAAACCAAAAACAAATATATTGTAACAGGACCAATATAACAGACCGGGTAATGAGTTTCTTCCAGTTAGTAAGAAAGAAAGAGAAATAAAAGAAAAAAGATTCTAGAAGGAACTAAAAGGAATTCTTTTCTTAGATTAACAGGTTCGTATATATACGGAGGGTTAACAAATCCTCCCGTGGTAGCGTCTCGGCCTTTCATCCGGAGGTCCCGGATTCGAATTCCAGTCAGACACGGCATTTTCACACACTGCAAAACATTCATCTCAGCCTCTGAAGCAATAACTAACGGTGATCCCGGAAGTTAAAAAAAGAAAAATACAATAACCCCCCCCCCAGATGAAACCGCGCTTCTTGTGTAAAAAACGTAATGTACAGGATACCACCTACGGAATTTTGGTCAATAAAGCTTTTAAACCATTAACAATAATTTTGTCTTTTGCCATGACCTGTAATTTTTAGTACTTGTACAAATATTATTTTGTAGGGTAAAAGTTTCAGTTCTTTTCTTACAACTTTATGTGCAGCAACAAGTTCGATATCTTGCTGCTATGTTAACGTTCGTATTGACTTTTATGGACTTTCGGCCATAACATTCGAAATATCAAGCAGCTTCTGTTTGTTTAGTTTAGGTGGTCTTCCACATCGATCACCGTCTTCAACAGAGCCTGTTGCCCGAAATGTTTTGATAAGAGTTCGAACTACATTTCGATGAAGAACAGGAGTATTTCGAAACTTTTCAAAAAACTTATGCTTCAATAAGTCCGTAAACTTGTCACGTTCACGAAAGACGTGTTCAACGAGAAAATGCGTTTCTCTACCGAAAGAATCATTACGTTTCTCGAAACTATTGATTCCGAAAATCGAAGCGAAAAAAGCACATTCAATCACAATTCAACAACTGACGGCTAAGTTCATTACTGAGCAACGCCCAATGAACCTACAGCGCAACCAACCTAACATCGAAAACACAGAATTCACCACACAATTCTACAGCATACAGCGACTTTCCGAACACATTTTATATTGGATGTATTTTATATTACAACAAAATACAACAATTTTATATAACTAATGTGAAAAACTTGACTTATCAAAAAAATTAACCAATATATTAATGAGATAATTCTGCGAAGCTGCAGCGATTAAACAAAATGCAACACTAAGTTATGATTGTCAAAAATAATTAAAAATTTCTTAGCCCAATCCTTTAGAGCAGTTACAAAAGTAGCGTTATATATTTCAACCATGTACAGTGCAAACGAACAAATCAAAGCTTGCTTGCACGAGGCAGACAGTCGCTGTTCAGGGCATTATATTACTCTTTTCTAGTAACATTAAGCTCATTCAAGTCTGCTATACAGTGTGTTTAACTGTTTTCATAAATAGCAAAAATTCTTTCCACATTTAGAATTTATTATCATTTTAGCGTACCTATAAATATTTCTTTCTCTATACAGTACAAAAACAAATAGTTTTATTCTTCTGTTAATATAATCAGACTGAAATCAAGCTGTTTACCATTACAATATAAAAATGTAATTTTAAGTAATGGTGTGAGCATTATTTATGCAGACCATATAACTTTTGTTTTAAAGTCTTCCATTAATATTTTCTGAAAGTACTTACTGCACCACTATTATGGCATTTAAAAAAAAAAGTTTTGATAAATCATAGAAATCCAAGGATTTGAAAAAGAGAACGGTTTTAACTTACGTAATTTTATATTTATAAATAATGTATACGGGTTGAACTAAAAAATCAGCTATATATTTTTTTATGTCAATTACAAATCAATAGGAAAAAATATAAATTGGAATGATGGAAAGTGCATATAAAAATAAATTTGATCTTCTCTTTGTTATAGAAATCTATATTTCTGATCCCAAGGGGTTTGAATATCCCATTATCTCACAGCCCATTTGTCATCTGTCCGTTACTACCACTTAAACAAGTATCAGACCCCATACAAGTGTAAATTCCTTTATTATACATGAATAATGATCTAAACATGATACAATTGTACTTGTACTAAAACAAAAAATAAAACCATCATATCTAAAAATACTACAATAGAATGTATTCTTTTTATTAAGATTTGCTATATAATATTGATTTTTCTTTATTAACAGAAGAAAAACAATTTTTTTTAGAAACAAAATGTTAATTAAATTATATAGTACTACTACATTATATGCAGTATAGAAATTGTATATAATAAATTGTTTCCCGCACAAGAATGTACATTACTTTGTTTCTTTGTACATTCCAGCTTTTCTTATGGCTATACAAAGAATTTGAAGTAAATTCATAGATGTAAAAAAATTTAAACCATATACGAGAATCTGAAGCTCTGTTTATAGTTTCTTTCTCTGAGATTAATGATGACAATTATACATCCTATTCGTGTCATGGACGGAATAAATATATTTGTAGGAATTAACTTCATCTCTATGATGGGCTGTTTGGCATACTGATGTACAACAATTTGGGCACGGGGAATATAATGAGAAACCGTATAATATCTCCCGCTTATAGAAAGCCTAGCAAGGTATGCTTGGTATTTTAATAAAGAAAAGTAATATTTTTGTTTTATTTATATAAAAATAACTATATATTATTAAATACAGTCCTTGTAGCAGATATTCTTTCTTTTACCTGTTTTCTAAATTTCCTCTCCAACTGGGTGTAAGATTTTTCTCAAAATTTATCATCTTTTATTAAAAAATCTCCTGTAGACATTATGTTTACATACATTAAGATATTTCATAGTGCTCTATCATAAAACTACACACAAATTCCAGGAAATATCCTTTCCTTAGCGCTAATAAGGAAATTATATTTTTTTTAGAAAGTAACAAAGATAACGAATAAAGGTGTCTAATCAGAAAAGGACGATTTATGATATGAAGGGACTAGGCAAATCATCTTACCAAAATACTCAAGTGTCTCAGTGTTGTAAACATCTATCTTGCTCAGTATTATACAAAATATTGAGGTACCTTTATTCAGGATGTAACTTCCAACCTGATTAATGATTTATGAATTAACTGGCTTTTGTGTGTGTGTGTTACAGCTCCAAAATTATATTTCTCAAATAATAAAACGCCATCTGAAAACCGTCTCAAGTTTTATCAATAAAAACCCTTGTCCATTCCCAGAATTACGTGGCTGGCAAAAGTATGCTAATGAAATTCTGGAAGATAAGATCTTCCTAGAACGTTATTTTAAATGGTTTTACAATAGTTAAGAAAATTAATAAGAATATAGGGGTAAAAATGACTAACATTATCAATGGGAGAGAGATTAAACTTTATGATGATATGAGATTTCAGTAAGATCATTGCAACAGTTAGACATAGCATCTGACTAATTGCAATAAAATTGACGGCTAAGGACACCACTTTAGTGCTGCCTAGTCTTTGTATAACAACTAAAAGTAGTAAAATTGGATTTAGTTAAAAAATTTTATTAATGTAATCTTTTCCTCATTATACGAATTTACAAAATTTGCATATAAAGAATTAATAATTTACATAAGGTACTAGTAAGTTTATGGATAATTGACCTTGCTCACTTTGAACTAAATTTAACAAATTTATATCTAAAACGAAAATAATCAGTAAAAAATAAAACAGAATTGTCAATCTTGATTGTATAAGATTTAGCAAGCATCAACGATAATCGGTTTTTTCGTCATGACTAAATTAAAAGAAAAAGGAAAATAAATTAAAAATATTTTAAAACTAAAAATTCATACTATAACTAACAGAAATTAAAAATCAAATTTGATAATGATCAGGAATAGGACAATGATCGTCATAGAACAAATAAATCAATGGCGATTACAGTGATTAGGACATCATTTTTTCCTCGCAATCCTACCAAACCTTACTAAATATGCTGTGTCTAAAAGAAATGTTGAAATTTCACTTTGTAGCTTTTGATCGACAAACATCATTATGCGATCGCTGCCATCCTAGCACACTTACTGGTAATAATTAATCTAATATTAAATATTAAAATTTTCTACATTCCTTATTCCTAATAGTGAAGAAAGAAGCACATCAGAAGACAGCAACAGAAGAATCAAAAGAAATTCAGCTACCGTCCGAAGAGAAGAAAAAAGAGTTCTACACTCTTCTCCACAGGATTTTTGAAGTTACCATTCGTAAATATTTACAACCAACAAATACGGAGAATCGCTTTAAATTAAGTGGCATAAGAAGCAAGAATACTGTCTTACAAAAATGGATATAACACGAGAAAGGACTTCCAAAACTCATATTTTCCTTCTTCCTTCATGATAAACATAAATACAATTTAGACAACATCCCAAATTAGTGGAAGTTAGGTATTTCTAGAGGCAAGCCTGTTTCAGCGATTACCAGCAATACTTATACTTAATTAATAAAAATAGAGAGAAAAAATAAAATATCAACATAATACTAACTTAAAAAAAGGCGCTGCATTCACCATAAACTTATCGTATAAGTATTTCCCATTGACGAAACATAGAATTCTATTCACTTTATATATTAACCCTTATTACTGTAATCAAATTCAAACAATCAACCATTCAAATATAGAAGAAACGTATCATATCACGATCGACATCATCAGATCAGTTCTCATTGACCAGAGGGATTAAAATATCTTCCTCAAACCACTCAAGTTATCCACGAATTGAAAGTCGCAAACCAATCAAATCTCATAAGCATGGCAATTGGTCAGTCATCAAATTTGATCATACATCTCAAATATTTTAATTTTCCATATCTTTCAAGGAATAATCCCAGTAATATCTCATCAAATTCATAATCTAGAAAAATAGGATAGGAACGCAACCCCAAACCCTGTTCCTCTTGAAAACAATTAAAATTAATCAATTAATTAAATATACATATAATTACAAACCGTAGAAATAAATAACCACCAGTTAAATTGAAAGATCCAACAGCCAAGGACAGGGCTCTACAGTTATTAGGGGGTTAAAAGAACATCCCCAGGCATACTTTGGTTCTGTTCCGTTCCATACCAGAGATAATACAGTGTTCAAAAAAGTGCCGCAACCTTACGGGAAAATGAATAAGTAACAATAGTAACTGAATGTAGTCTCCATTATGCGATTCACTTAATTTAAATCGACGTTGCGTACTCTTAAACACATATAACGTTTGCTGAGAAATTGCTGCGACACATCGTTCAATTACGTTTTACAATTCGGGATTGATGTGAGGATGAGTTTTGTAAGCAATATCCTTAAGGTATCCCCACAAGAAAAAGTCAGGAGGGAATAAATCAGGAGACCGTGGGGACCACAGCACCTTCAAAATCACTTGTTTATGAAAACACTGATCCACTAAAGGCCGCTAGTGTTGTTGGCTGTATGAGACATATCACTGTCTCGCTGAAACCGCGTGTTCTCTAGTCGATCTGCAGGTAGAGTGTTTAACCCACCGGGTTGGCCTGATGGTGAATGCAAAAATTTCATGAATTTCATTTCAAAATTTCATGATGGCAAATCAGCTGATTTCGAAGTCGAGAGTTCCAACATTCAAATCCTAATAAAGGAAGTTACTTTTATACGGATATGAATACTAGATTGTGGATCCGGTGTTCTTTGGTGGTTGGGTTTCAGTTACCCATACATCTCAGAAATGGTCGTCCTGAGACTGTACAAGACAGCACTTCACTTACACTCACACATATCATCCTCATTGATCCTCTGAAGTAATAATACCTGACGGTAATTCCCGGAGGCTAAATAGGAAAAGAAAGTAGTGTTTAAAAATTGTTACACCATCTGTACGTAGTGCTCACTGTTCACTGTCCCATTAAAAAATGTCATGAAGATTCGCCTACGTGACATTGCACACCAAATACTCACTTTTTGTCTGTGCAGCTGATGTTGATTTTCCGTACACCAAATGCATGAATTCTGTGCATTCACATACCCATTAAGATAAAGATAAAACCATGCCTCATCAGACCAAAACCAATCATCGAGTTCTTTCCCATCTAGCGTTACAGATGTAATGAACCATTTATATATACCTTTGTAATTTTTATTTAATCACAGTTTATACAATATCTGACCAAGCGACGCGAATAAATACGAACAGATGCGTTCTGTTATTAGCTACAACGGTAAATATGTAATACAAAATTTTCGATTCAAAATGGCAGCTGCATTCTAGCTTCAATATAAATGGAGGTACGAATGGCCGCTTCCACTGACTGAAAGCGTGATTTCTTCTCTATTCAGGACGTAACTTCTTCTGATATTTTAACGGATAATAATAAGAATAGTTGTTATTCATACGTACATCTACCTTAGAGCATTCAGTCTAATAGAAAAGTTTCATAAAAATCGAAAAAACTTTGCAAAGCATAAAACTGACGAAATGATAAAAAATTGATTTTAAACATGATTTCTCTTCTCTCGATCAACTAACTACTCTTATTACAAAAAATATACTACAACCAAATAATTATTAAAATAGAAATATCAACAAATAATTAATATGATAAACTACAACAATATTTATAATTATTTTTTATCTTTTTTTTATTTGATAAGCTACTAAGATAAATTAGAAAACATATTTAAAATTCACTAATTAATTATCAGTAATATAGCACAGTGTTAATAATAAATAATGGTTTGCTAATAATTACAAATTATTCTGATTATTTTTATTCAAATATGTCAACTTAAAACAACCTAAAGTGATAGCTATTATAAATGATTTAAAAAAAGTCTAAATAAAGCTAAAATAGAGTAGGGCTTATTGTACTAAAGGTAGCAAAGAAGATAAAGAATGCTAATTAGAAAAACAAAGAGGAATATTAATTATTCTTATTATTATTCTTTGTTTTGTTTTAATAAGCACTCGACGTCATGTTTCATTCATTAACACCTTCGTTTGAAATACTAAAGTATTATATTATAACATGACTATATAAAAATCATTATTTATGTTAATGTTATTGTCGACAAGTGGTTTTCTATAAAAAGAATTAAAATAGATTCATTTTTCTAAGTAATTCTATGGAAATTTTTTATACGGAAATTTTATTCGTATTGTAAATTTAAAAAAAAGAAAAAATTCTTATTTTAAAGGGATTTTATTAATAAAAGAAACATTAGAAAAGTAACGTCTACTCTTCACAAATTTGTGTAAATTCCACTACATTAAGAAAATCTATGAATATACAAAAAATATTTTGTGTTTATATTTTTCTCAAAACTTTGTTCAATGTTGCAAACTTCTTTGATCCCTACCAATGTTAGTAACTTCATTCCAAAGCTTCTACAATTTTTCATTTGTTAAAGAAATTACAGATCTCCGATAACAAAATATGTTCGTTTAAAAAAATACAATAACTTTCTTTATATAGGGTTTTTATATAAGGATTCCTTAATAATTCACAAATCACGATTATTTTATAAAAGATAGTTGGTCAGGGTGAGCTTAGCTCACCCTTCCCATCTAGCCAAAACCCCTGGACCCCCTCTGTGTTCGTTATCCTCATGATTGTGAGAATAATACTGATAAATAACAGTTAAATCCTGAAAAGCTCCCTTTTCTTCAAGGTTTCCCTCGTTCTTGACGTAGAAACTCTGATATGCTCCTGCTGTAGACGAACATATCCCTTTTGGATCCCCTTTCCAAAATCCTAGAATATCCTACATTTCGTGAAGGGGAAGGGGAAGAGAGCTGAAAATCTGATATGTTATAAAACGCATCTCTATTATTTTTACATCGAAAAACGAAATCAAAAATGGTATTACGCCGACGTCCAAGGGGAAGAATTCACAACTTCACCCCCAAGAAAGCTCTAGAGTCTAGATCTACGGCTTAAAACCTTCCTTATGTATCCTGACGTAATGTATCCTGAAAATTTGAAACCAATCGGTAGGTTGGTTCTGGCGTGATACTAATATAAATGGACAGAACCGCCAGAAACTCTCGTATTTTTATATTAGATTTGTGCATTAGAAGGTTTTACGTTGTACTTCTTTCAACACACGTTCTTCTATCAACGTTGATAAAGATTTCAGAAACATTCCTGAAAACCATCTTATTGACTACTCCAGCAACGTCTCCACATAAATGAAGACATCGTTGGTACACTTCTATCGTTTTAATTTCATGTCAATTCCAAACAAGGAAACAAGTAAAAAATGTTTGGTACCAAGTTAAAAGTATAATGGATGCACAGAAGTTAAATTCTACTATGAAAGGTTCATGCAAAAGAATCTGTTTGTTTTTCATTGCTCACGACTTTCCTTCTAGTTGCATCATGTAGTTGATAAAGGAAGGATTGACGTACATTTCTTGTTTTCATTTAGGATTCCAGAATGAATTCATTTGGAAAATACCACACAAAGAAACGAAAACTTCAAACGTTTTCTTTGCTAGTGTCCAAACGATATTTTGTACGCAAGCATATGTTACCAATTACTACATAGACAAACAAAAAACGAGAATTTATTTACGGAGCTACGTATATCATCTTATTGCTTAAAAAACCTTTATTTTGAACAGTCATCGTAATAAGGTATCTTCATTGTCATTTGTGTTGCTTTATGAACTCCAGACAACATTATTGAGCACTATAGAAAAACAAGATGCGTTTTCAGCTCATTATAGAAGATGCTATGTCAAAATCCCATAACTGCATATTCCCATCTTCTAAGGGTTTTCCTTCAAACGATTTCTTTAATAATTTCAAATTCCACATCAAATAAGTCAATTTTTTTTTTCATTTGTAACTGTAGACGAGAACTCCATTAACTGATGCTCTTATAAACCTACTTTTTTGATTGGAATTTTTTTCACATTTTATTAACCGACTTTAAAAATATCGCTGACTGCAATTTTGTTTAATGAAAATACATAATATGATACTTTTTATACGCTGCACACAACAGTTACTTCAATTGTCGGAGAGGAAATATGTACTCACTCATTCCTGGCCATATTGCGACGTCATAAATACCAATGCCAACTTATGAAACAATAATGTCCCAATATCGGTAAGTATGTTAAAGAAAAGGCATCTAATCCAGAAACATTTTGACGTACACACACAAACGCGCACGTGCACACATACACATCTCGTAATAGGTGAAGATATGAGCATATTTGCGTTTTTTATTTACTTTTTTATTACTTTTTAATTTTTTCTTAACAATTAAGAAAATAAATATTTTACAGAATCAACGAATAAGAAAATTATATAAATCCTTTATTTTGACTGGAACACTATAATACATCAAACAGGTTATTACGACATTATAAGATAAATCTACATATATATATGTCATGATTGATTCATAATTAACGTCCAACAAAAACTACTGAAGGTAAATTGATAAAAATTTGTAAATATGTTCTTCTTACGTAAGTGCACACACATTAGAGTAAAAAAGGATTTTTTGAATTTTTGATTTTAAAGGATTAAAATGATTTTTTTTGAAACCCGACTACTTTTTTAATTTCTCATTGACAAATGGGGGATATCACTTTGATTTTTGGTGTTTGCAATTTCTAGATTTTTTGAAATTCGACCTTGAAAAGGTGAAGATAGGTAAAAAAATTGTTAACAATGATTATAAATTCTTCTTATTTTCAACTATACTAAACGAGATATTCAGTAAATTGGGGCTTGCAAATTCTCTTTAGTTAATATCTTAAAACCATTTTTTGTTTTTTTTAATCACGATATTTTAAGGGATCAGATATTGTACGGCGCGACGGCTCAAGGAACATAGTCACTGCCACTGTTACTGTATATACGTCGCGACTGGCTGCACCTGCCTCCTGTTACTTAACTAAAAACATTTAATAAAAAAAAAATTAACTGCGTAAGTAACCATACAACGTGGACAAAGCCGCTATGGGGATGCTAGTTATAAATATAAAAACGTAAATTATTAGAATAAAAATAGGTGTGATTTAAGTCCATATTAATTATTTAAATATAAACACTTATAATGTTAAGAAAAATTATTATAAATAATGTTAAGATAAATTGATTTTATTCAAATAAATAATTTCTACAATAATAATTCAGAAGGCGACATTGAAAATTATTTTGAGCACATATTTACGTACTCATTAAATGGAATACAGAAAGAGGATATTTGTTTTTTTAATCAATATTATTTAAAAATTCCACAGAGTATTATTTTCATTGTCTCCGTAAAATAAAATCGTTTAATTGTATTTTAAATAAATTGGAGAAATTTTTTTAAAAATATTCCGGTAACGTATTAAAAATAGAAACGAAAGCGTAAAAAGATTTCTCGTAAGACGAATAATGTGTTGAGTTATACGATAATAGTTCCGTTATCTGCATTAAGAGGAATAGATATTGTTATTTTTTTAAATCAGCGACTACTCTTTTTTTGCAAAGATTGCAAATTCGTAAACACGAGGATAAGTAAATATATTAAATTTTCTAAATATCGTTCTTCACGGTTCATACTTGTGGGCTCCAGAATTGTGTCTGATTTCTTAAGTCAGAACTAAAATTTTAATCAAAATAAAATTTTGATCCACGCTGTATTAAAACAAATAAATGAATACTTTTTTTAAGAATGATGCAGTTTTTTCTTTAAAAGCCAATTTTTACTTCTTTGTACGAAGTAAAGGAAGTATTGTGATCGCAAAAAAACGTTGGTTTTCAGATTTCAACGGAAAAATCCATTTGAAGCATCCCTGAATACATTTTGACTAATTTCGGCGTGACGTCTGTGCGTATGTATCTTGCATAACTCAAAAATTATTAGCCGTAGGATGTTGAAATGTTAGATTTAGGGCTGTTGTAATATCTAGTTGTGCATCCCCACCCCCCTTTTGATTACAATCAACTGGATCAGAAGTGTCCAAAAAAAGACCAAAATCTAAAAAAAAATTGGATTTTGAAGTTTTTCTTAGCTACACTAATAAGCCCTTATTAAGAGCTTTACAACGATATATCAAAAGTGGTACATATTTTCATTGGTTTCAGAGTTACACGCAAATGAAATTTTAATTAATGAAATATTTGGATCTTACAAGGCGAAGGCGCATCGGTTCGAATCCGACTTATCCGTTTTTTTCTTGACTTTTTTTAAATTTAAATACATTTATTTATTAACAGATATTAACCTCTGATTGTAAAACAAAATTGACAATAAATAATAATTCAATAACAACAATAAAAAAATAAAATCTAAGAGAAGTCTGTAATGAAATAACATTTTATGTACTTTTCATTTAAAAAAAATTTATATATGTAATTTAATAGGCGTACAAGGGAAGTTATGCAGTGTCTACATCAGATCTTTTTCTAAGGCTAATTGGGAGAGATTTGATTCTATTCTGTAATCTTATTCCAATACCTTCCACTAGAGAAGATAATGAATGTAGTAAAGAAAGTTTTAGCATGTGAAAAATACTACATCCGAATGAAGGAAGAATCTAATAATAATTTCAAATAGTAAGAAATAAAATACACAACCATTTTAAGATACTAAACGACAAAAGCTACAAAGAATTAGATACAAAATTATCGATGAAAAAGTAAAAAGCCTATCTTTATATTCTAAAAATTTATCGACAAAAAATTCAAGTTCATTAATTTAAACAAATATGAATATAAGAGTGTTGTTGAGTACATAATTTTTTTTTTTTTTAATAAATGTAATCATACTTTTCAAATGTTAAACCACCTGAAGTAAAAACTAAATAAAATGTTAAAAGAATATTTTGGTTTATAATTCTGGAAACCCGTGTTGTAATTCTGTTATCAGAAAGTCTTAGGTTAGCTTAAATTTGTTAAAAGACACAGCTTCTATCCATGAACTTTCAGACGACACCTTAACAATCTACAATAGAACACGCAGTCAGTATAATAATAAATGTAACAAACATTCTTTCACTCCTAAACGATTTTAAAAAATATAAATTCAGCATACGAAATCATATAAATAACATCAGATGAAAAAAAAATCGTCAAAAATTGAATTGAACGAAGGGAACAAGTAATTTAGGCTTCGTTGCATTAAATACAATACGCTGGAATTTTAAATAGTAGCTTACCCTGAGGGTAAGCTACTATTTAAGGGTAAGCTACTATTTGAGGGTAAGCTACAAAAAAATTCTTAACAATAAACAATATTAAATAGTAGCTTACCCTCAGGGTAAGCTATTTAAAATCTGACCTGGACCGGTAAAATGTACGCCATTTTATTTAAAGATAGCATAAATTATATAGCATAAATTAAACATCTAATAATCTAAATATCAATTTAAAAGCATTATAAACATGTCATAAACATTTAAATTTTAAACAAAATATCATATAAATAAAATACTCGTACAAGTAGACAAAACCGGTTACCATGGAAACAATCAGCTATAGAGTATATTAGAGTCAGACGTATATGCATAAAGTAAATAAACATAAAAATAATTAACCGGTTCTAACAAAAATATATTTTTTGATTATTAAAAACGTAGGATTGATTGTTATGGTAGTATTAGATAATATTTTAAAGAGTAAATGTAATCAGATAAAAACAATAAAATAAAATAAACGCCACCTTAATTAAGTATTGGATAAAATTTTAACTATTATCGATAGATATAAGTATATTTTTCTTTCTTTGTATTGTATTGTGTGACTAAATTTTATTCAAACTATGTTAATACGTATCGACCCTACTGATAATATCTTTGTCTTAGCGGGACCCAACATTAAACAAATTATAAAAATAAATAAATTATTATTATTCTCATTTATTTATATATAAGTAAACAAGTGAATAAATAAATCATAAAATGAGTTAAGAGTTAGATCTGAAGAACAGTTCATTTTTCACAACCCATTTACTTGTAAAGAGATATAATAAATAAAGCTTTTCATAAAAATGACTTTTGTACATTAATAGAATGTAAAAAAAAGTGATAAATTAGGAGTACTTAACTAGGATATAATACACTGTATAAGATAACTTGTGGGTATTGTAAAGGGTGAAACTTTAAGAAAAACAATACAAAGGAACGAAAAAATACCTATAACAAACTACAAAATTGAATAAAAATGAAGAGTTGTCTTCTGCGTTTTATGACCTTATTTTTAATTAATTAATGGAAATGAGACTTTTTTTTCTTTTTTTTTGAATTGCTATACCCTTTATTGTCATTTTTCATAATGACAAAAGTTATATATATATATATTCTTTTTAATTCAAAAAAAGATTTAATTTAAAAAAATAAAAACAGATAATAAGAATAAGGAAAAAAAGGATTTACAATCATTAAAAATAGATTGGCAATTAAGAAGTAATAAATAAACTTTATTAAATTTTTTATGATGTAATAAAACTTAGATTTATAGATTTCAGTATCATTTCGAAATGTAATAATTTTTTCCAATATTTATAATAGTTTTTCTAGATCAAGAATTAAAAAAAGGAAACTGTAATAGTTTACCTGCAATACTTTATATCCGCCCACGAATTTCAAGTTCAATATCTCACTTGACTGTGACACCAAAAAAAAAATCGAATGTGAACTATTTTATTCACAATTTTTTTTATTTATATTATCATATTTTGTTATAATTATTTACTCAAACAATTTTAAAAAATAAATGAATAGTAGAATTTTTTATTTTATATTTTTTTAACAGTTCGAATTTACACCCGTATTAAACGCACTTCTAAATACGTAGTAAACGTCGTAAAAATGTTGAGAGTTCTAAGGTTCAAATCCTAGTAAAGGCAGTTACTTTTATGTGGATTTGAATACTAGATCATTGATACTGGTGTTCTTTGGTGGTTGGGTTTAATTAACCACACATCTCAGGAATGGTCGACGTTAGACTGAGACTGTACAAGCGTACACTTCATTTACATTAATACACATCATCCTCTTAGATAATACCTTACGGTGATTCCGGAATTCTTTCCGAAGAAAGGAAGAAAAAATACCTATACCAAACATATTTCTAAAAATACATTCCTTGTTATTTATTTATTAATTTTTATTTCCATTATACTATACATTAAAGAAAAAAAATTACTTATATCTAATTATTTTTTTAATTAATTACTTAATCTAACATAGTTGAAAGATGAAATTCTTAAAAAATCAGTAGTTTGTATTACTTCATAGAATTAATAAACACATTTGTTTATAGTGCAAATAAGATGGTGGTAACTGAAACTCTGTTTAGAATAAACTGTACAAATAATTATAAACAAAGACTAAATAAACACTACATATTATTGTCTTAAACATCTCCCAATTCAGACATTTTTGGATCAATGATTTTCCAGTTATCAGACACTTTTCTGTCCGTAATAATATGTAAAAAGATTTTTTTAAATATTTTTTTCCATTAACCCAACAGCAGCGTGGGAAAAACTGGAATCGGAGTTAAACCTTCTCTGTGAATGGCTAGTGAAATGGAAGAAACATGTTAATACTACAAAATCGAGTCATGTGACGTTTTCGATGAGAAGGAGAGTTTGCCCACAACTATGTCTCTATGGAGTTTACATCTCTCATTCGGACAACGTACGATACGTAGGACTTCAATTAGACTACCGTCTAGCATAGAAAAAGCATGTAAGAGAAAAGAAAAAACAATTAAATATCAAACTTAGACGGTTGAACTGGTTATTAGGAAGAAAGTCCGTGTTATCGTTAAATAAAAAACTGTTGTTGTACAAGGTGTTTTTAAAGACTACATAGTCCTACAGGATAAAACTTCGGGGTACGGCAAGCAATAGCAATATCGAAATCATCCAAAGGTTCCAGAACAAAGTGCCAAGGTACATTTCGGTGGCGCAATGGGTTCAGAAGAACAAGGAAATTCACGATTGCCTAGGGATGCCATCTATTCGTGAAGAAATTCACCGGTTAAGTTCAAAGTATGTACTTAAATTTAACCCGCACGAAAACCATCTGGCTATTAACCTTTCAAATAGTGAAGGTGTGAGACGACTGAAGAGACTGCATGTATTGGATCTAGAGGCTGTTGTGCGTTGGACATTTTTGCTAATAAATAATATTTACAAATTATTAATTCTTTTTTTGTGAATTATTTAAGGTAGTGGTTTTGACTTTGTTTCTTATATTTGACCAGTGTTAGGTGTCTTCTTTTTTCTCATGTATGACTTGTGACATTTTTTTTATACTCAATTGCTTGTTCTGTTTTCTTAACCATTTAATTTTATTGTTCTCATTACCTATGTTAAGTTATATTGTTATTTTAAATGTTACCATTTAACTTATTTTTTTATTCTTAACAGTTAATTGTTTGTATTTTGTTACGCTTAGTTATAGTTTTATTCTTTATACGTTTATAATGTGCTTTACTTTGTTTAAAACTTTATATTGTCTTGGGAGGTATCACTGGATGTCTCCTTTTCACGTTATTATTACTCTGCACAATTTACTTATAGTTTCATTGTTCAGAAAACTGACTGTAAATACAGCAATACAAAAAAAAGTTTTTTAAATCTTATTTTCGTTTTAGTAAGTTGTTTAAAAAAAGTTATGAAATTGTTATAATAAGGAATAGTAGTGGAATTTAAAACATAATACAAAATTCTTTCAAAGTAACTACAATATTAACTTCTGTGGAGTTTTAAGTTCCGTAACCACCATGAAAAAATAAACTTCGTAACTTTTATTGTTATTGTGCTCTTAAGGGAGCAAATGATTTTTACTTCCTTGTACGAAGTAAAGGAATTATTATGATCGCGAAAAATTTTGGTTTTCAGATTTCAACGGAAATATCCGTTTTGACCATCCCTGAATCCATTTTGACTAGTTTCGTCGTGACGTCTGTACGTACTACGTACGTACTTATGTATGTATGTATGTATGTATGTATGTATGTATGTACGTACGTATGTATCTCGCATAACACAAAAACGATTAGCCGTAGGATGTTGAAATCTTGGATTTAAGACTGTTGTAACGTCTAGTTGTGCACCTCCCTTTTTTACTGCAATCGATTGAATCAAAAGTGTCCAAAAAAGTCCAAAATCCAAAAAAAAAATTGGATTCTGGATTTTTCTTAACTGCAGTAATAAGCCCTCATTGCAAACTTTTCAGTCATATATGAGTACAATAAGTGGTATTTATTTTCATTTTCCAGAGATATAGCCAAATAAGATTTTAGTTAATGAAATATTTGGATCTTAGAAGGCGAAGGCACATCGGTTTGAATCATACTGCAACTCCTTTTTTTGATTTTTTTTTAATTTAAAAATATTGATCTGTTAATAATTATTAGCCTCTGACTGTAAAAAGAATTTCACGATAAGTAATAAATCAATAATAACGGTAAAATAAAAAAAAAACATAAGAAAAAGGATCAAAAGTTATAAATGAAATGAAATTTTACGTATTTTTATTTTTTTTTTAAATGTGTATATGTAATTTAATAGGCGTACAAGGAAGTCATCTGGTACCACATCAGATTTTTCTCTCGAAAGTTATTTCACATCGATTGTACTGGGATAAAATAATTTAATCACATTTCTTACAAATACCAATTCATCCACGGCATAATTTTTTTTTTTTGTATATTCATTCATTTTCTTTCTCATGTTATCAATTCGAAGATGTAATTTTTTTTAAATTTATAATAATTATTCTTATAATTGAAATAGCTATTACTTACGTAATAGTGGATAACTAATTCTTGATAAAAAAAATGTGTAAATTGGGAGATAGCATTAGTTATCTAAGATTGGTGAATTATTAGTTAATTAAGATTAGTAGGTAAGATTATTTAGGCACTCAGGAGACAAACAATTTTTTTATGTTTTACTAGTGGGTAAACTCGAGTTAGGTTAAAAATTAATTAAAAAGAGTGGCATACATTTATCTAGTTTCTTCAGTTTTTTTTCTTTTAAAGATTAATTTTGTTAACTAATTAATTTACATAGATCAAAAAAAATAATAGGATTTAAGAATAAGGATATAGTTATTATTTTTGGCCTTTATTATGATGAAAATTATTAAGCGTCTAAAAGATTGGAATACATATAATTCGACAGGTTTTTTAATAGTGTCATCTTCCATTAAATCCAAAAGGTTCTGTGTTCGAATCCCAGTCAGAAATTAGCATTTATTACACGCTACGAAATATATGTAGGGAGTAGTAAATTGAATGGATAAAATAACAGCTAATTATTTTAATTCCATAATACCTCGTGTAAAGTGTACTACATTCGACGGAAATGATACTTTGTTTAATAAGAACCACTCATTAATATGACATATAACAAATTAACACTGATTACATATAAGAAAGAAAGTCAAAACCACGAAACTTAAACAGTTCATAAACAACAAAAAAAAAGAATTCATATTTCTAAATTAAAATAATTTATAAATAGCATCACCAAAAATTTCCAACGCACAAGAACCTCTAGATCCAACATGCAGCCTCTTCGTCGTCTCACACCTTTACTATTATCTAAACGGTTAACAGCCAGATGGGTTTTCGTGTGCGTTAAGTTTAAATAGATACTTTGAACTTAGCCGGTAAATTGTTTACGAATACATGATTTTTTTCTTATATTAAACAAATACTCAAATATCCGATAATATCCAGTAGCTCAACGTTGTAAATTCTAAAGATGTATATATAATAATCACTTTAAAACAAATTTTGATCGGGATTTTATGCGATGCAATACGATTTACTAAAATTATTAAAGATTTGAATTATTATCGAATTTACGAAGATTATTTAATATATTTGATTGTAGTGTTCGAGGATCGACCAAACCAGTTAAATTTAAATGCCACTTGCTACTTATATAATCTCCTCTTCCTGTTCTGTTTTTGGGTGTAATTGCTATGCTATACCACTTTTTCGATTCATGAATACAAAGTGCTACAGTTACAAACATTATAAGAATGTCTGACACATAATATAAGCAAAGGAGTAATTATTTACGGGACCTGCTTAGATATTTGAAAATTTTCAGAATATCGTATAAATCTTTAAAAAGTCCTTTTAATAAAGTTAAAAATGTTTTAACTATTTTTAACTTAAGGTGATTTATCAAGTGAAACTTCTAATACAAAAATTATCCTTTTGGAGGAAGCATTTTTGCATATAATGTTTATAGCAGTAAAAAGCGGTTTGAACATTTAATACTAAAAGTTCAGAACACTCAGAAGTTTGAGAACAAAATGTTTTTTTCCTTTATTGATGCATATGTTTAAATTGTTCAACTTTAAAAATCAATGCTGAGTCAAAATAACTTTTTACTACACACAATCATGAAAATCTACATATTTGTTTTTGTATATAAATACATATATTATTTATATCTCTATCTCTCTATCTCTTACTCTCTCCCTCTCATATATATATATATATATATATATATATATATATATATATTATATACTTGCATAGCATGTGATTCATAATCAACGCCCAGCAAAAGGTACTAAAAATAACCTTAAAAGATTGGTTTACACGTTCTTCTTACGGTGTAAGTGCATAATAAGAAAGGATTTTTTGAAATTCCAAGTTAAAAAGGTTAAAATTGATTTTTGAATTTTTTTTACCTAGCTATTTTTTTTTTTAATTTCTCGGTAAAAAATTGTTTAAAAACTTGTTTTTTGGTGTGTGTAACTTATGTTTTTACTCTTCAGATAAATATTTAAAATCCATTTTCGGGTTTTTTTAATATTTTTTTTTAAGAAGTGCGATGGCGGCTCAGCACCAACACTGTCACTGTCACTGTTATTGCTTATACGACGCGACGGGCTGCACCTGCCTCAGGTTACTTGACTAAAAAACAAAATAAAAAAATTGACCGCGACGTGAAACGCAAGTAACCATATAGAATGAAGCCGCGACTTGGATTCTAGTTATTATATATTATATTAATATATACGTATTACGTATATAAATAATCGTTTTTTTAATTATTTCACTATTTTAGGAACGGAAGTAACTTTTTTATTAGATCGCAGTAACTAATAAACAATAGTAATAGAAAGCTGAAATATAGCAGTACAACATAAATATAGAAACAACATAAATATCACCTTTAAAGTTTAATTTTTTTACCATTTTCTAGTTATATTTTTTAAGTTATATTTTCTATAACTCAAATCATAAAGTTTGATTAAAATTCATTTATATTTTTATTAGTAGCTTTAAAAACTCAAGGTAATAAAACATGTTGCACACTATTATATTCAAATTAATATCAAATTTTTATTAATATACAGGAGTAAGAATGCGCGATTCTAAATCCAGAAATCATCTTTTGTAGTATATTAAATGAATATTTTCGCGAAATATTCTTCATTCACGCGATTTAACATATACACACAGAATGCGTACATTACAGAATCTCCCTAATCTCAAATCATAGGAAATTAATATTTTAATCGGATTTAAATTAAACTCACTGATCGATTCCGTTCACAGGCTTCCTTTCTATACAAACAGAAATTTTCAGAAAACAGAAATTTTGCATTTTGGTTTATGTTAATTAGTGTGTAGTTGGTAGATTTATTAACAATAATCCTTGAGCAATGTGAAAGATCGCTCATAAGAAAATTTTATTTCTCGCTTAAAGATTTGTTCAAATAATAAAATTTGAATTTTATCATAAAATTCTTCTTGAAGTACAAAATACTAGTAAATGATCTTTAAGATTTAAAAAAGCTAACAACACAGCTCTAGGACTTTCCCGTCACGCGGCTAAAGCTGCGTTCCGAGAAAGTCCTACAACTATGGGTTATTTCTTATGTTTAGTTTACACACACATCTTAATTTGTCAATAAACGATAAATATTTATCATTTTATTTATTTTTTTATTTTTATTTAATTCAATGATCCTAACTAAAGCGCGCGAGTATGGTAGTAATAGCGGCAACGGTCGACACTAACTTGATCGACCGGGCAATCGAGTTCGAGAAGTTACACCAAGTTACTTTTTACACTATAAATATATATTTTTTTAAATTTAATTCTACAGCTCACCTGTGACGTCACATTATAGCAATACTTTAGAGCATTTTTTGGGGCAGGGGTGCGATCTTGCAAAAAACTTTTTTTGCAGATCGCACTGAAGTAATCTGACCAAGTTTGGTCAATATCGGTCCTGATTAAATGACTTTATCAGGACTTATCTTTTATAACCTTAATTAATCTTTATCAGGACTTATCACTTTATCAGACCACATATGCCCAAACTGGACCATTATAATATTTACCCTTCTAGAACTATATAGCTGAGTTTACTTTCTTTTACTGTTTAGCCTCCGGTAATTACCGTTCAGATAATACTTTAAAGAATGAATGAGGGTGATATGTGTGTGTGTAAATGAAGTGTAAGTCTTGTGCAGTCTCAGTTTGACCACTCCTGAGATATGTGGTTAATTGAAACCCAACCACCAAAGAACACCGGTATCCATGATGTAATATTCAAATCCGTGTAAAAATAACTTACTTTACTAGGACTTGAACGCTGGAACTCTCGACTTCCAAATCAGCTGATTTGGGAAGACACGTTCACCACTAGACCAATCCGGTGGGTTGAGCTATAGCTCTAGAAGAAAAAGTATTGTATAGGTATATTGTAAGCGCTATCTAGACGGGAAATTAAAAAATAAAGATTTAAATGTATAACTTATATGGGTATAAGTTTATGGTGTCGTTTTCTAAAAATGGAGATGCTGAAATGTAGTCTCTGCCAAAGATAAAAATATTTATCAGTTATTATAATTTATGTCCTAACTACAAAAAGTTGCGAACAGTTATGAGTATAGTAAAAATTTACAAAACAGATGGATGTGAGAGAATCTACTAAATTATTTTAGGTAGTAACAAAATAATTCTGTTAATTAATTACTGACACTCTTAAGACTAAAAATACTTTTGATACAGTTCAAAACAATTTTATTTTGTAGAAGGAACTAACTTCACCGTTTATTTCTTAGAGATTCAGAATAGAGCTTGTCAAGCTACGCCATGATTTCACACATTGTTCACAAAAGCGGAAATTTTTTTATAAATCAACCGGTGTTAATGCAATTTATTTAATCCGATATTTTGCTATTACCAGTTCAGAATGAAATTCAATTTTCTAAATGGTCAATTTAAGTTTATCTAACTAATCTAACAGGTTAAGTTAACCTGGTATTTTATAAAATTACAAATGTGTGTTTTTTTAGAGTGATGTAACTTTGAATTGAAATAAAACAAACAAACAAAAAGTGTAAGTTTGAAGCACATTTTGTGTTTATCTGAAAGATAACTTGCTGACATTTAATTTTTGAAAATAATTAAATGTCAGAAAGTTATTTGACATTTATTGTTCAAGTAGCTTGTCTCCACTTGAGAGTCAACGCCTCTTCCATAGGCACCTGTATGTGGCTTATTCCAGAGTTTCCTCTGGGAACAATCTGTATAAATACACAGCTGTAAATATTTTATACAAGTCCATTCTTTAGATTATGTTGTTCACAAACTGTTTCACAAATATCACAGACAAATTAAAAAAATGAAATTTGAGAAAGGAAATACGATCACTTCCTTTTATTGGTTGTCGGGTAACGCTAAGAACCTTGCAAAATACTTTTTTATTCATACGAAGAACAAATAACCAGCCTTAACTATTTTTAAGATGGAGCCGACAATTCTGAAACCCGCATACTTCAGACTATTCAAAATTTCGAGTCCTGTGCTGAACAAACTGTTGCTTTCAAAATATTACAATACACTGATAATTTTTATAAATTGAACAGCCTTTAATTTTTATTTATCAGTATTATTCTCACAATCATGAGGATAATGAACATAGTGGGAAGGGAGAGACACAGTGGGTCAGAGCTCGCTTCGCTCACCCTTCCCGGGTACTTAAGTATATAAATTTCTTAATGTTTCTAGCAATTTTACGTTCAGTTCAGTTATAGCTTTTCATAAAAAAATATCAGTTGTGTATTACAATATTTATGATGGAAAATGAATTTTGTAGAATTTTAAAAATATTAAGGTTTACCGGGATTCGAACTTAGAACTTTATATCACTCATTTACCGTCACAATTATTTTTGTACTATATACTATGTTTCGTGTTTTTTTTTTTATTTGTCTGCAACTTTTACAACCAATAGTTTTAATTATCGGATTATCCAGTTATTCTCTGAAATCTATTAACCCGAATTACGGATAAAAAAAAATAAAAGTAATTAAAATTTCATGTAATATAATTTAAAAGAAAAGAAAAAGGCTTTATTGCATAACATATATAAAATTATTTAAATAATTGAATGAGTTAAAGCATTATTTTACCTAAAGTTTGTCAAAGATCGTCATTTGTATATAACAAAAGAATTTTCATTATTCTACTGAACAATTGTCTACTTTTAAACTTTTTAATGTTTCAGAACAATGCCTGATAAAATGAAATCTTCTTACTATTAATCTAATTTAATCACCTCTGATCCTTAATATCACTCTTACAAAGTATTTCTAGCTATTCTAAATCTTTATTTTTAAATCGTTTTAACTCCCTCTTTCTCATTGTTTTATTCATTTACCCAACCTTTCTTCTTTTATAACTTTCTCTCACCAAAACTGTCGCTTAGCATATCAGTGAACTCATTAAAAACGTATCCGAATTTTTTTTTTAGATTATCCATTATTGACAGGTATTAAAAATGCCTAACTCAGAATTCTGTGTAATAAATTTTTTATAGAAACAAACTAAAAATTATATATTCGTAAATAGAAAACAGTAAAAAAAAAATAATAAAAATGTAAAAGTAGATGCACATTTCGATTATAAAACATCATTATCGAACGATACAGAAGGAATTAGTAATGTTAGATCTAATTATAAAAAGAATCTTATTTCTTATTTAAAAAAAGAAAAATAGAATGTCTAACTTGGGAAGGCTGGGTGAGAGCCTTCTTCGGGCTTCGAATTAAAAAATAAGCTGCCCAGATTCAACTTTTGAAATATTTCTACTTTGATATTCATATGGTTAGTTTGTAACACTAAACATATAATTTTATTATTACTCTTTATGTGTTGTGTTTTAACTTCCTATATTCAGACATTGAGGGCCTTTCAAACATGAAGAAGTTCAATGTCTAATCCAAGGTATATCTAGTTTTTTTTTAACACACTGTGTAGAGGCGGTCCATCTGTAAGTTCTGGGCTTTAGTCTACCAAGACAGTTGCAGTGCAGAATTAATCGTGTAAGTACTGGATATGGTAGACGTAATTACCTTATGAGCAAATTTGGCATGTCACCTACGGCTGGTTGTGAGCCAAAGTGTTGGACATATAATTAAGTTCTGTCCACAGCGAGCATACAAGAGAGATCTATAAGAGTGTATTTCGTCCTACCCCAACTATAGTCTTATGGCAGAAGAAAGTGGATGTTAATTTTGTAGCTATATTAAAAATTTGTATTTACACCTATGTAAATATTTATATATATTTTCTATTTATTATACTTGTTTATTTTATTTTAACAACATTAACACAGCACATCTATGCATCATAGGATAAATAAACACATAAAAAATATCGATTTCTTCCATGATCTCAATTATGACAGGAGCTGTGGAGACCTTTTCCTGTTGCCATACCTCTTCCGAATTATCGATTAACGCTGTATATTTTCCAATTTTCTCACCTCTCTTCTTTGAACTGGAGTTGCCGAATTTAGAAATCATTGCTTATCTATCTCTTAATGATTTATATATTTTTGGTAATGACTCTTGTATAGTCACGCCCAATTTCAATTAAAACATCTCTTCTTAATTGTTATATTTTCTCTGACAGAATGGGAAGCTGATATTCAGTTATTAAACGAAAATGTTCTAGATTCTTTTTCTTTTATTTATACAAAAGTAAAAATCTCTCATTCATCATTCTATATAACACAACACTATAAGCTACCCTAACTTTTTAAGGGTATTTTAAAGTGACTGCTTTATGTGTACTCATTCATATCTTATCGCCATTTAATAAATTTTCGTGTGTTTTCTTTCCTTATAGGTAAATATATGTCTTCAGCCATATCAGTAAAAGGTATGATGGATGACCCATCGATTTGAGTTGCCTCAGTACGTCGCTTCCTCCCACGAATCCATCTCTAGGCTACGTAGATCTAATTTCTTTCTTTATATTAATGATTATTGATTACTTGTCTAACCACCCATTTAATTTTAAATCCTTTTTTAGATATAGTATCAGTGTATTCTAATAAAGATGTATTTCAAAAGCCATTATTAATAGCACTTTTTATAGATACACCCTAAAATTTTTTCCACAAATTTTCATCCACTTAATTCACTATTTTAGTTAATAATGGGATGGAAATTTAAATTGCTTTACAGTTTAGGTTGAGATCATTTTTTTATTGCTCTTTCATTCAGATACTGACTGAAAACAATGTATGTAATGTACTGTTTTCCAGTTGGTTATTAATTTGTTACTTATCAGTTTCTACCAAAGTTTTCTTGTGATATAATAGGTATAAAAGGCATTATTCATATCTTTTTTTTTCTTGAAGTAATGATGATCATATTACATCCACTGCCTATGGTAAGCAGAGTAAAAGTCACTAACAGGGTTGAATATCAACTGCACTTCGATAGGTTTGGCTTAAAGTTGTAGTGCGTACAATGAAAGTGAAAGCTTGTGTTGAAGATCGAAACTATTACCGAAACTGAAAACATTTACACCATCTAATAGGACAATAATAATCGGTACTTTCATTTCAGCATGTTTAATTTATTACCATTTTCATCATGTTTTATTGGTTATTATTAATTATTAGTATTAATAATTCAATAAAAAAAGATTGCAAAAAGTTTTAATTTAGGTGTATTATTAAACTAAGAATCACTTAACTAGTACTTGAGTGTATATTGTATCCTTAGTTATACTAAATTAGATGTAGAATTATTATTGTACAATTCTTTTTTGTACAATTTTTAGAATATTTCATTATTTAGAATTTAAAATTTATGTCCTATTAATTCTTTTAATTTATTATAAAAATTTCTGAAGTTTGCTCCTAAATAATCACTTAATTGATAAGTAACATAAATTAGGTTGTAATATACAGCATTCATAAAACTTTGTCATTTACGATATTTGTATAATAACTTATATTTTCTATAAGAAGTTCTATTTTATGAAAATATTTTAATTTTAAATGAACGTAAAATGCTTTGATTTATAATATACACAAAATCAGTACTCAACAGTGAATTTATAGTTGAATAAACACAAACATTTCGTATGGTAATGTGTTGTAGGTGGCCCTGCCCCTATTTTTGGCTCAAGTATAATTATTGTTAGATTGTTGTATTATTGTTCGCTCAAGTATAATTAAATACGATAAAAAAATATTTTTACTTACAAAAAATATTAGTCTTATAAATGCAATGAATAATTGATTCATTATTAGTATACCAAGTTTTACTTGGTATAAATGTTTCTGAATATTTTTAAAAATATCCTGCAGAATGAAGTAAAACATTTTCGAATTACTCCAGATTGGTTCTATGCAGCATAACAAATATCAGACGTTGAAAATTTATAATTAATTAGATACGACAGCCTATGATATATATAAGAGTTTTGGTTGTCAACAACTAAGAATAAACTAATGATATACACAAGGTTTAAACATTTAAACATCAACATCACAAGGTTTAATTTAAACATCCTTCCAGCCTAAGTAATTGAAAATCTGTTTGCCGATTTCCACACCACCCTCGAGGTACAGCAAGTGGCGCGTTTTTTTTATAGTGCTATCCCCTGTAGGCCTAATGCACTGTTATTATTTGTACAAAAATTACATAATATAATAACTACATAATATAATAACTACTATAATAACTACGATAATATAATAACTACATCAGTCATTTCTATCTATAGCATACAACTTAATTTCTATGTACAATACAACTATTACATCAATATTTTCTATCTTAATAAAAAAGTCCATGTTTTAATAACCAGTTTTCTGTTTTAAGAAAAATTAATATTAAATCACACATTCATTATTAAACCTATTAATAAATACCACTCATTTTCCAATTAAAAGCAATTCTGTATTCCTTGATCACTATATTCGTTCTTGAAAAATATATTTATCATAAAGTATTTTCTTGCTTGCATTTTTACAAGAGCAATATATCCCATCCCTAAAAGATGGTTATTTGAAAAGGCAGACTGGACGAGCTTCACAGCTAGAACGATACTCCCGGAAACAACTGGAGTTATCGGAGACGATGTCGACGCCATAACAAATGCAATAATTGAGTCGGCATCGAAATATATTCCCAAAACATCTGGGAAACTTACAAAGAAACCCGTTCCATGGTGGAACGATGAAATAAGTGAAGCTATAAAAAGAAAGAAAAGGGCGTATAACGCCTTTAAGAAGCGTCCTAGTATAGAAAATCTTGTTGCCTTTATGAAATACAGGGCGTATGCAAAACGTCTTATGATAGATTCGAAAAAACGATCCTGGCAGCAATACGTGTCATCCATCGACAAAACTACTACTGCATCAGATGTTTGGAGGAAAGTGAAGGCGATTTGTGGGCGTAATGATTTTGCTCCCATAACTAGCCTTCAAGATGAAGATGAAATAAAAGATACTCCATACGAAATTGCAGAGCTGTTATCCAATCACTTCGAAAGGGCCAGCAAAACGGCCAACTACGAGGAAGGTTTTCGAACCAAAAAAGAAGAACTCGAAGCTCTACTAAATTTTAGAACTGAGTATAATTACTCATATAATGTACCATTTAAAATGGAAGAATTCGCGAAAGCGTTGGAAAAAGCAGGTAACACAGCTGCTGGTCCGGATGAAATCCACTATAATATGATCAGGCAGCTGAATACCACTGCAAAGTGTAGATTATTAGAACTTTATAATATAATATGGCGGGATGGAACGTACCCCCAGCAGTGGAAAAAAGCTCATGTTGTTCCAGTACCAAAGAAAAATAAAAATTTAACAGACCCCAATAGCTACCGTCCTATTTCTTTGACGTGTGCTATGGGGAAAATATTGGAAAAAATGATTAATAATCGACTCGTCTGGGTTTTGGAAAAAGAAAACCTGAAATCACCGTATCAAGCAGGTTTTCGACAATACCATTCTACTACTGATCAAATGATCAGCTTAGAGGACATTATATATAACAGCTTTATTACAAGGAGACATTGTGTCGGAGTCTTCTTTGATCTTCAGAAGGCTTTCGATATGACCTGGCGTCATGGTATAATGCTCCAGTTACATGAATGGGGCATTCGTGGCAATCTGCCTATACTGCTCAGCAACTACATGAATGACCGTACTTTCCAAGTGCGCGTCAAAAATGAATATTCATGTGAAAGAATATTGGAAAATGGCATACCGCAAGGTTCGCCGTTGAGCGGTACCTTGTTTACCATTGTCATTAATAAATTGATATTAGCCATTCCAGTAGAAATCAGCAAAAGCGTCTATGTTGATGATCTGGCAATCGTATATGCCAGCAACAAGACTGCTATGGTGAGGTACAAATTGCAACGAGCGATCAATGCTCTAAATGAAGTTGCAAGGAATAACGGATTCCAATTCTCACCAGAAAAAACGTGCTGTGTACACTTTTGTAGGAAGAGAATACCTCATCAAAGTCCGGCGTTGGCAATTGATGATAATCCAATACAATATAAAGACAGCGTAAGGTATTTAGGACTAATATTGGATAAATCCCTTACATGGGGATTACATATACAGGACTTGAGTGATAGATGCAAAAGAGCCCTAAACATTATAAAATGTTTATCGAACTTAAATTGGGGCTCAGAAAAAGAGACATTATTGAGATTGTATAAAGCATTGGTTCAATCTAAACTAGACTACGGATGTATCGTATATTCATCCGCTAGAAAGTCGCACTTAAGAAAGTTAGACATAGTTCATAATAGCGGAATAAGATATGCAACAGGTGCTTTCCGCACAAGTCCGGCGGCTAGTCTGATGTCTGAAGCCGGAATAATGCCACTACATTATAGAAGAGAGATCCTCTTGTTAAGATATGCAGCAAATATATGCGCTTTCCCTGCTCATATAAATAATAAATTGTTTATGATTCATCCCATGGCTGCATTATACGAACGTCGTGCTACCTATTCCAGACCAGCCGGAATTAGGTACCACGAATTAAGAAGAAAATATGAAATTGCTATACCAGAGACTCTAGCAATTTCTACTAGAGAAATACCGCCATGGCTCTTGCCAGCGGTAAATACAAGTTTGGATCTCTCTCAAGGAGAAATAAAAAAGAAACCAGCAGTGATCATCGAGCAGGAAGTTTTGGCAACCGTCAGTAATTACGAAGAACATATTAGAATTTATACTGACGGTTCTAAAACCGAACATGGTGTTGGATGCTCGATATATGTAAATGAAGAAGCCCACTTTTGGAGACTGCCAGATGTGGCCAGTGTCTACACGGCAGAACTCACTGCAATTCAGCAAGCTCTTCGCTACACTGAACACTATTGCGAAGAGAGAGTGCTAATATGTTCCGATTCATTAAGTGCACTCGTTGCAATTCGGAACAAGAACATTAAGGATGTCCTAATTGCAAACATCCTGTCCATTTTATACGTACTAAAACAACGAGGACAGCGATGCGTTGTATGGACTCCGGGGCATGCTGGTATTACAGGTAATGAAATCGCAGACGAAGCTGCCAGAAAGGCAACAGTCTGCGATGATTTGGATGCATTTCCTGTAAGAGTGGCAGATGTTAAAAACCGTCTAACAAACATAGTAAGAAACAAGTGGAACGCTGAATGGAGGAGTTTAAATACAAAATTAAACTTAGTTAAAACTTCTCCTTATAAATGGAAAAACGACTTTAAGTTGACTCGCCGTGAACAAGTAGCGGTGACCAGACTTAGAATCGGTCACACGCGATTAACAAATTTATATTTGTTAACCGGCGAAGTGAGACCAATGTGCGGTGTTTGTAATAAAACACTGACAATCAAGCATCTAATAGAAGAGTGCACCATATATGAGGACCTCAGAAAGAGGTTCCGTCTTACAAATAATATTAGTGCTGATCTGGATAATGGAAATGAAGAAAATATAGTTGCATTTTTACACGCCAGTGGACTTCTTAAAAGTCTATAAAATGGAAGTTTAAAGCTGTGGTAAAAGATACTCTAAGCGGTAGTTTTATAAATACATATAAGGGAGTCTCGAAGCGTGGCACGTATAGTGACGGGAGGTAGCCCTCTTGCCTAGGCCATTTTGGCTCACCTGCATTCAATAGCAGTGAGTCGGGGTGTGTCCGATGATGGCATGGGGGACCCTCAAGGGTGGATTGAGGGCGCGAGGCTAGGGGTGTACGCCGTGCATGCCTATGGCCTGATATAAGAAGGATTCAGCTGCCACGGCACCCTGGCGCGACTGATATACTGCTCAACGGCGGTTCTGGTCGCCCCGAGGGTGCTTAAAAAAACTATAAATGAGACTTCGTAGAAGAAAGAAAGAAAGATATGGTATTGATAAGATTAATTTTAATTTTAATTTCATGGTCTTTTGAGAACCTATCTCAAATTTTAATTTTGGGGCCCTTTACACCCCGTAAATGTTTGTGATTGTCCTTGTCTTTCATGTTTTAATGTTTATTGTGAAGTTTGTGTTTTTAAATAAAATGTAAGGGCCCTTTACACCCTTACATATGACGATCCTGATGGAGATAATAATTTCTTTTAAAGAATGTGACGAGGGCTAATGACCTTAGCAGTCGATGCCCGTAAAAATTCAGTTAAAAAAAAAAAAAATATATCTTTTTAATATCATATTCTCATTTAAATGAGTTTTAATATTTCCCAATATTTCAACGGTCACTGAGTAAATTTTAAATAGGTTTTTAAGCTTTCATACTACAGATACACAAATTTGTTGTCTTCTCACATTATTATTGATAACAAAATTGTACTTTTACCAGTCACATTTAAATAACCACTTTTAATGGAACAGTTAAATACTTTGTTTTCTGTTTTCGCTAGATAAAATGAGAAAATCATGATTATTTGTGTCAAAGATGCTGTTTGCTAGGATATTGAACTACCATGATCCAAAGTAGTATTTTTTTTAAATTACTGCTCTTTTCTTTACCCTCCTTCTCATTCCTAATCTGTTTCCGCATAGCAATAACTTTTCTAATATAGGAGAGCAGAATAACGAAACTTGTGATCTATCAGGAAACTTGGGCTTCCTAATATACTAAAAGTTAAAAAGTATAAATGACAATGTCAAAAATTAATTAATTTCTGTTCTAATAATTTCTATTGCTTATTTTAAGGACAATTTCACTATAAATCTGTATAATCTTTTGAATTGTCTAATAAAATAGTTATTAAAAAAGTAGACAGTAAATTGTAAAATAGTTTTAAAAAAAAGTAAATGATTAAAATTTACCTTTTTGACCAAAATCCCATGAAGTACATCTTTCAAGAAGTATGTTTTGCATTTACTTTCAGTTGTTGACTAGTTATTTAAAAACAAATTAATCTTTCTTTGTCGTATAATTAATTTTTTTAAATATTACATCATTTTATAGTTACCATGGTTTCTTTCAATTATTATATATTTTTATTTTAAAAATAATAAAAATAGGAACGTAGTCTCCTAAGTCCATTTATCTTATAAATTGTAAAATTCATGAAAAAAATAAATAAAAAAATTGGAACATAATTTGTATTTCTCTGAACGATCTTACTTTATCTCTACAAGTTTAGAAAACTGATATGAAAACCTTATCGAGGAGACGTGGGAGTGTGGGACACCTCCCACGTCCATGCTTGAATACGTATCGTTCGTCCGTGCTTGAATTGACGGGAGGTAGTGATGAGGCACGAAAATGACTCCTGAACACCTGCGTCGAAAGAGACCGAATTCCGGCAGGGACAGCCTCTTCGCTTGAGACACTAGCATCAAGACCGAGTCCCGGCTTCTAGGGTGGGGCCCAGGAACGACATAATTGGTCCTGGTTCACTCCGCCTCACGGGTTAGAGGCAAGCATATAATGACGATCCAACCGGTGGGCCGACCCGTAGTACTGGACGTAATGCCGGCGGGCAGGAAGGCCTGTTAGAGTTCCAAGACATTCACCTGGACTGATTGTAGGTCCGGCCCGGGAGAGTAGGGAAAAGAAAAAATAAATTTCAAATTGCTAAAATTGATGTTATGGAATAGATTTCATCAAATTATTCCTCTCAATCATAAGGTCGACAATTCTCAAATAAATTTTAGATAAAAGTTGTAAAAAAAAGGTTGTAATTGAGAGTTTGTAAGTTCTTTAAAAGTTCCTCCAACCAAGACATAAAATTTATTTTTTATCGGGAAAGGAATAAAACTGATTGAGGGAATTTCAAGTTAAAATGATTGCCAGTATTGCTTAAGCACAGTCCAAAGAATTCAGTATTTTACTGATGGAGATAAGATGTAGATTGGATCATCTAGATAACTTTTAACTTAGTTTTTTAATTACGTTAAAAATTAATGATAAAATTAGGGAAAAAGTTGATAACACTAATATCGTGACATAAGTTACAGTAACTTTTAAATAGATTTTAAACGTACTGCATATATTTATATAAAATATACAAGTGACTTTTATATTTATTATTATTATTATTATTATTCCTCTATATATTTAGTTGGTTAAATTTATTAAAAATTAATTTTTTTAAATTCTATTTTTGGTTTAATGTTGTAAATATATCAAATTTTATCTAAATAAGATAAAAAATTTATTTTCTAAATAAACTTGTTTTTACAATTTTATATAAAAAAGACAAAATAAAAATACAGTAAGTATTATGTAGTGCTTTATCACAACTTTTCTTGCTAATCAAAAAAACTAACTGTAGTAATAATAATGATTGCAGGATTCTGTAGCTATTTTTTCAATGGAGGTATAGTGGTGATGGTGTAGTCTTCACAATGACAGCTTCTATCTGTTGACTCTTTGTCTTTCATTACACGACAGAGAATGAATAAAATTCTATGGATATTTTATTCTTTTTCATCTTCATTCATAATTTTTCATTTCAATTCTTTTAATGATTCTAGGAAATATATTACAATAATATATATGTATATTATTATACATATATACATATATACATATTATGTATATTATTATATATATATGTATATAATATTTTAATAACTATTTAACTATTTTACAAGGCTGGAAATTTAACTCTACCACCATTCATATCCATTATGAATTAACTTAAGTTTTTTTTTTTTGAAAGTAATTATAAAAAAAGATATTTTTCTTTATATTGTGTAACTCAAGTAATTTGTCCAATAAAACATATCCTTACTGATTCATAATCAACTTCCAGTAAAAACTACGGAAATAAAATTGATGAAAATTTGTATACTTGTTTTTACGGTGTAAGTGCACACTAAGAAAAGATTTTCTAATCCAATTTTAAAGATTAAAATGGAGTAATATTGAATTGTATTACTTTTAATTTCTCGGTAACAAATGAAGATATAAACTTGATTTTTGGTGTGTGCAATCCTCATGTGAATATCTAAAAACCGATTTTCGATTTTTTGAAATTCGACCTTGAAAGGAGATGAAAAAAAGGTAAAGAATTTTGAACAATGATTGCAAAATTTCCCCAATTTCCGACTAAATTAAATGAGTTATTACCCCGATTTAGGCTGGCAAATTCTCTTCAAATAAATATTTAAAAACCATTTTCGAATTTTAATAAATTTCTTTTTTTTTGTAAAGGTGAGGCGGCGCAACCAACACAGTCACTGCCACGTACTGTATGTGCAACACGACTCGCTGCACTTACCTCCAGCTACAAAACTAAAAAACATAAAATTAAAAAAATTAAAAAAAAAAGAAGTACGGTTACCTCCTTCAGGTGTTGTCGGGTAACGCTAAGAAACTGGAAATATACATTTTTACCCGTACGAAGGACGGTTAACCAATTATAACTATTATTTTTAAGATGGAGGCCCACTATTTTGAATCGCTCATTATTCAGATCACTCATAGTTTAGGTTTCTGTACTGACCAAACTGTTGCTCTAAAGAAATTAAAATACACTAGTAGTTTTTATAAACTGAACTGGCTTATCAATTAATTAATTAATTATTCTTAATTCTTATTTATCAATATTATTCTCACAAACTTGAATTTAATGAACACAGGGGAGTCCTGAGTAGATCCTTATTTTTCAACTCATACATATTTTGTACTATTTGTGTTCATTTTACTTCATTGTATGGATTGTTTTCAGATTTCAACGGAAATATCCATTTTTACCGTCTCTGAATCCATTTGACTAGTTTCGGCGTGACGTATGTACGTATCTGGCATAACTCAAAAACGATTAGCCGTAGGATGTTGAAATTTTGGATTTAGGACTGGCGTAACATCTAGTTGTGCACCTCACCTTTTGATTGCAATCGACTTAACAAAAAGTGCCCAAAAAAGCCAAAAATCCCAAAAAATTCGGATTTTGGGTTCTTTCTTAACTGTAGTAATGAGCCCTCATTAAGAGCTTTTCAATGATATATCAAAAGTGGTACTTATTTTCATTGATCCCAGAGTAATAGCCAAATAAAAGTTTAATTAATGAAATATTTGGATTTTATAAGGAAAGGAACTCGGTTAGAATCAGACTTCATCTTTTTTTTCTAACACTTTTTTTAATTTAAAAAATACATTGATTTATTATTAATTATTAATCTGTGATTGTTTAAAATAAATTACCATAAATAATTATTCAATAATAACAATTAAAAAAAAAAAATAGAAAAAATCAGAAGTTATTAGTGAAATAAAACTTTATACTCTTAAAAATGTGTATATGTAATTTAATTGGCATTATTACATATGTGTATATGAAATAGATTTTGTGAAACATCTGATTATTTAATAATTGAAAATTATAATTTAGAATCGTATTATTTTTGGATTTTCTAGTTTAATTACTGTTTAATTTTATTTAATTATAATGGAATTCTGTTTAATTTTTGCCTACACTAAAGTTAACTACAGAGTGACTGAAAAACAGACGACCCTCACAAAAACAACATATACATTGAGTCTTTCTAGTCTATTACACAGATCTTCATTGTGAATTTAAGTTTATCTTTTTGAAATTTTGGACCTAATATTTTCCTACTGATTTTACTTCCTTTTTTTTCTACATGTTATTCCTTTGTTATACATTGCTAACCTTTCTGTTACGTATAAGGATTTTTGTTTTTACTACTCTGTTGTAATATTAAATTTTATCGTATCTTTTATTAATCTTAAGAATATAATTAAAATTAAAGAATATTTTTACAAGAACTTTTTCAGTTTACAATTTTCATTTTAGTATTAAGAACTGTTATGATACTACTCTTCGATGATCAGGTTTTCAAATATAAAATATTTTTAATTTTGTCTTTTTTTAAGAAAATATTTTATTTTTTAGAACTTAAAATTTAAAATTTTTATTTTTTGATTTATCTTCACAGTAAAAAAAAAAAACAGTTGTTGGGACAAATATTGAAAATAGTCATGCTATAATTTTCAGATTATTTTTTTCTCATTTGATTTTTTGTTTATTTTTTTAAACTTTTTTTTTAATACTTTTATTTATAGTCGCATCAGCAATTAAAGTGATTCGCGACTTATCAGTATAATGTAACTGTACCGGTAGTCTTGAACAAATTCAGGCTTACCATTCCTGAGATGTATGGTTAATTGAAACACAACCACCAAAGTACACCGACATCTACGATCTAGTATCCGAATAAAAGCAACTACCTTTATTAGGATTTGAACAAGAAAACTTCGAATTCGAAATCAGCTGATTTACGACAATGAGTTTACCACGAGATCAACCTAATGTGTTTAATTTTTTCCGGCCTCCGTAGAGCGAGTGGTAGCGTTTCGGTCTTTCATCCGAAGGTCCCGGATTCGAATCCCGGTCAGACATAGCGTTTTCATTCGCTACAAAATTGTCATTCATCTCATCCTCTGAAGTAATACCTAACGGTGATCCCGGAGGTTAAAAAAAAGATAAAAGTGAGTTTAATTTATTTTTGTTATGAAAAATAATTCTGTTTGAATTACTGTAATTTTTGTGGTTATTATTTGCAATTAAGTTAAAATTGCAATCAAATGTATACGTAAACAATAAAAGATACTTAATTTAATAATTGGAAATATATATTTTAATCAAAGATGATGTAAGTCAGGTACATCATTGATTAACCTAGAATTAAATTTAAATTTCAGCCGATCTCCGTAGTGGAGTGGTAGCAACTTGTTTTTCATCCGGAGGTCCCGGGTTCGGATTCCTGGTCAGGCAAGGCATTTGTCGTACGCTAAAAAATCCCATTTCCATATCCCACGCACAAGCGCCAAATTTATGTGGCAATATCATTAAGTATATATGTATATATATATATATATATATATACTAAAACATTTTATAAAATTACAGAAAGTAACAGGAGTATGAGGGTTCAAGTGTGTTATTAATTTTGAAATGTGTGATACATCTATAAATCTAAAAATGTGCAAGTGTACGAATAAATTTATTTCTGTAATAATGTTTAAACCCAGCTGAACAAGATCTAAAATATGATCTCTATTTTTTCTAGCCATAAAAATAGATGACTAATTTCCAGAAGATAAACTAAAGAGATTACTATTTCTGTGTCATAAAATAAATACTGAAATTTTCAAAAATTATGTAATTATTTTTTCAAATGAAAAGAAAAATTAAAAACTGACAAAGTGAAAGTATTGTTTCTTTAATTTAGAAAAATGATTTTTTCATAGCTTTATATCAGTTTATTGGTTTGTGCTAGTCATAAAAAGTAAACCACTGGCACATATACCCAGAGCCATATTCATCATGAAAACCACCTCAAACAACAATGTGGGACCGATTTACAAATATTCCTTAAAATTCCCTTAACTCTTATCGACAAACATAATTTTTGATTGTATAAAATTGGCTAGTGCCAAAATTTTACATATTAACTCCTCTGATGGCGGTTCGTAAAAGTTTTGGGTTTAATATTTATGTTCATTAAATTGGAGCCACAAAGTTCAGTTTTCTTTTTCAAGTTGTTAAAAAATTTATAAAATAAAGAAATACGTATAACAATACGTATTTAAGAAATCTCCATTTAATTAAGCGATTCGTTCTTTTAATTGTTGTTAACATCTAAACACAAAACTTAAATCATGAATTTTAAAACCGTATCGATTGTCCTTGAATTTTAATAATAATTAAAACACAGGGAATTTAAAATTCTAAACCTTTAAGGAAGTGCGGGAATCACTTCTTTAAAAGCCGTACCGATTGTTCTTGTATTTTAATTATTAAAATTTACATATAATTACAAGTATAAAATTATTTTTTTTTTAAATTCCGACCTTAAAAAAATAGTAAGTAAAGAATAAAGTAAAAAGAATAATAAAAAATTAAATTAAAAATTTTAACCTTCTAGGGAAAATGACAATTAATTTTGCTAAAGAACTAAGTCGATAGCTGTAATAGGTTCCGAGAAAATCGTGAACATACACCGCACAGGTGAAACACAATCCACTTTTTCATAACCCTTTTTCGCTTCGCTACAGTCGGTGGTTAAAAATGTTCTTGAATACGAATTCTCAACAAAAAAAAACCCATATTTTAAAATATATTAAAGCATTCCCAAATATAAGGTAACATGGTTCATATTACTTTGCTACTGAAATTTTTTGTAGGTTTTCTGAGAAATATTTATTTCCTGGAATCAATTTTCGATGATAAATATGTAATATTTTTTTGTTATATGATAACTACTCGTATTATTAAATTCAGTGTTGAAAAAAATTATTTGTTCAAATATATTAAATTTTACTCTTCAGAATATTTCATTCGTAACAGAAATGTGTTTTTCTTTTGATAGTGTAAAATATGTAACCAAAGAAATATCTTAGAAATGTCTTCTATCTATATTATTGAAATGTATTTACAAAGCTATGTAATTTCAAAGCTTTTCCACTTATTTAATATTACAGACGATTTTTCATATTATATTTAACGTACTATTCTAAATCTTTAAATTAAATATTTTCTTGCCTACATTTTTAAATATTTATTTGTCATACGTGTAATTCTGAAGATGCCTAACAAAGAAAATCAAATTTCTTTTTTGTCAGTTTAGTTTTTTTTTTTTTATTTGTAATGAGAGATATTTTGTTGGTTTGTAATTATATTTCTAACAAGTAGATACAGTAAATTAAAGCTATGTATTAAAATGTAAATTTTATTTTTTTCTACGTTTCCGTTTTTATAACTGATTATATATTCTTACTTAAGTTGAAAGTTGATTTTAGATTTACTTCTGAAGTCTTTTTTCTAAAAAAAAAAAAAACAAATTATAAATCATTAATGTAAATCATAAATTTTTTACATTATCATTAGTGTTACCGTATAACTATAAAAACGTTAAAACAGATTAATGAAAAAATAGACTTAATGAAATGTATATTTAATTTTTCAAACATGTCACCGTTGATATATAAGATTATTTATGAATAAATAAAATAAATTAAAATTCAACCTTAACAACAGCTCATCCATGTTTTTTTTAAAAAATACTTTCGGTCATTCGATCATCATCAAGAAAGATTTTTTTACTTCAATTTAAAAATGATAAAATTAACATAAATAGATTAATTAGTTAAAAAAATATTAAAATCATAACAACCGGCCGTCATAGTGTAAAATTACGTCCGTTATTAGGATATTCGCACAACTGCGATAAATGTATATTATTAATAAGTTATTATACAGTACGTTGAGAAAACTGCTGTTCAGTGGAATGTAAGTATAATTACGAAATTATTTTTATTTCGTATTTTTATTTTATTATTTTATAAAAACGGATATTACAGTAACTGGAATAGTTTATAAAAGATGTTGAAAATGACCAATCCAACATCAATAAAACACTGCTCTTGTTTCTGTTTGTTTTCAAACACTTTAACTAGTTCGATTTACGGATTTACGTATGCCGTCATTGCGGTTTTTAGTTCGTCAACCGTACGTGGTCTGTTGCGATACACTATTTGTTTCTTCTATGCTGACCAGCATAGAAAGTAATCTAGGAGAGTCAGATAGAGCGATCGTGTAGGTCACAAACATCTCAAAATTATTCGTTCATCAAAGAAGTTTCGTAAAAAAGTTATTGATTGACCTGTTAGTTGTATGCGCTGTGGCGCAATCTTGTTTGAACCAACCGTGATTGATATCCACTACTGTTAATCGACTAATGAAGTTTGTTAAAACAGCACAATAACGATCACTATTAACTGTATTTTCAAAAAAAAATTGGACCCACAATGCG
This sequence comes from Lycorma delicatula, assembly GCF_047948215.1. NCBI lineage: Eukaryota > Metazoa > Arthropoda > Insecta > Hemiptera > Fulgoridae > Lycorma > Lycorma delicatula. The sequence continues at coordinate 44,716,583 of NC_134461.1, forward strand.
AGTTCTCGTACGATCCAGACTCCAATTATCGCTTCGTGTAAAAATTTTTCGTGCAATTCATGCGGGTTAGTTGTCGACCACAAACGTGATGTCGACAACACCTACGGAATTTTGTTAAATAAAAGTTTTAAACCATTGACAATACTATCTTTTGTCATGATCTGTAGGTTTCAATTCTTAAACAATTACTTTGTAAGGGAAAAGTTTCAGTTCTTTTCCTACAGATTTATGTGCGGTAGCAAGTCCGATATATTGCTTTTGTGCTAACTTACACATTGACTTTGATAGGCTTTCGGTCATAGCATACGAAATATCAAGCAACTTCTGTTCGTTTAGTTTAGGTGGTCTTTCACTTCCATCAACGTCTTCAACAGAGCCTGTTGCCCGAAATTTTTCGATAAGAATTCGAACTACATTGCGATGAGGAAGAGAAGTATTTGGAAACTTGCTTCAGTAAATAATTAAACTTGTCACCTTCACAAAAAACGTGTTCAAGGAGCAAAATGCGTTCCTCTACCGAAAGAACTATTAACTAACTAACGTTTCACGCAACTATTGACTCCGATAAACAAAACGAAGCAATTTAATCACAACTCAACAACTGACAGCTTTTTTTCCTCCCAGCCACCCAGAACTAGACCTACAATCAAGCATCACGCGGTCTGGGAGGTGCTTCGCCTCTAATCACTCAGGACCCCCGCAGTGCACCCGGCTATGCCAGACCCAAGCCTTCCAAACCTATGTAAATAAATCCCACATTTCTCTTGCCCAAAGAGCGACTGGGAGGTATAGTACCCAACTTCACCATGCTTCCTCCTCAGCCAAGGCTCAAGCCTGGGGATCAACCGACGAGTCCACGCACCCTTACGCGTGACGTCCCAAAACTCCTGCTGTTCCTGCAGCAGAAGGCTGGTGGAGTCGGCCTTCCGCATACCCTCATATGACTGTTTCGGTTGTAATGCCCGAAGATGGATCGGTGGGAAACCCGTCAACTCCCTCACTGCTTCTCCAGACCCTGTCCGATAAGGGGCGGCGATTTTAAATGCCGGCCTCCACTACCAACCTAACGCCGAAAGAATACAATGCATCGCATAATTCTAAAGCGACTTGCAAACGGTCTGTATAATCCAGTATTACTTATGGAAATGAAAAAGTGATTTACAATAAAGTCTTTTAGTTAAATATTTAAAATTAATAATTGATTTTCGCTAAAGATGGTATTTTAAAAATGAAACGCGTCTAATACATTGAAAATTAATCAGATAAAATTATTTTTCAGATAGATTATCAGTATTATACTATTTAGAAAAATTATTACATTGTTGAGTTTCATTTGTTCAGATTTTGATTTGCGTTTTGTTTTAAACACGTAATTAGGTCCAAAAACCTTTCTTACAGTAAAACAAAATATCAAATACTATAGAATGTTATGTAATAATATTCAATTTGAATTAAAGTGTTATATTTTTTTTTAAATCGCAATATTTAAATCGGAAATTGTTTATCGGAAAAACCAGATTACATCAAATGTTTATACTATTAAACCAATTATAAATGGAAAGTCTAGTAAAATTTTCCGAACGAGAATTGTTATTATTATTACTGTTCTCTCAATTATTAATTCATTTATAACAGACGTATTATTTTTAATCTCTACTTACGTCACATACGCTAAGTTAATTTTATTTATTTATCTCAGGTTTTGCGATTTTATGAATACGTTTTTATTATTAATATTATTATTACAAATTTTTTCGCTATTTTGGAGTTTGACACTTGATTTACAAAATTGATATGTATATATTTTATGCATTTTAGTAAACTTTACATCAGTGCGTTTGAACTAACTTTATAGCTTACAGTTTATACCGTTATTGGGTAACAATTTTAATTTTAATTTTGGTGACCATTTTGAGGTGAACCCAACGGTAATTTGTAATCCTTTAACGACGCTTAATATGAATCCGAGATCAAAATCCTAAACAACAAAGTGTCCACACACAGACTGAATTCAATAACGAACTGTTCGTTCTTTGAAAATATTCTATTATGAAACATATTTATATGTTTATACTTAATACTTCAAAATGATATTTGATATTGACTATTTTAAAATGAATAATATTAAATCATTATTATTAAAAATTATTAATCATTATTATTGTTATTATTATCTATTATTTTTAAATTAATAATAAAGTTATTATCTTCAAATATTTCGTCATAAAGTTTTTAATTTGAAATAAAGCTACAAGGACAATTTTTTCGTTGATCATAATACATCATAAAAAATATTATGTAATAAATTGCGTGTATTATATGCAATCTGACAATTTTATGCCTGTTTACATGTATCATTTTTGCTACCCAATTTAACAATTTCAGTTGTATCTTAGCAGTTTATAAATCGATTTAAACAAGAGTGTTATTTTATTTACAACAAGGACTTAAAATTTTATCTAATAAAACTTATATTTACGGAGAAAATTATTGATTAAAGAACTTAAATAATCCGAATTTGGAATTTTCAAAGGTAAAGATTTTCAAACATTTCATAGATGTTGTAGGGTACATACACTCGAAATTTCATTAAAATATCTCAATCCGTTCTTAAAATATTATATTATGTTGAAAAACCACATAAATTTATGGAGAAATGGAAAATGAAGGGCGATAGAGGACATTTGTTACTGAACATTTTTGTTTATTTTGATATCCTGAATCAGTTTTTGAAGTTTGTACAACGCCTCCAGAGACATTCTATAAATATGACTATGCAGTTTTTTGTTTTTTTTTGTTTTTTTTTTTTTTTGTTAAAGCTATCCCATTATGCTAATCATTAATTCTTACAATAGAAAACAGATTCCCCGAGTTAGTCTATCGAAATCCTGTGGATTCCAAACGTTTCACAGATCTAGGTTTATTTCTCCTGCAGAATCACACTAACATTGTTCTTCCTATAAAAGTCATCTGTTACATCCCAACCGCCAAACTCTTCTATCCCGCCAACTTTCCTCCAGATTCCTTCTCTCCAACACTTCTATCACTCCAGACATCCACTGCCTTGCAGATCGTCCACGTTTCCTCCTCCCTCCTGGAATCCTCCAACATCCAACATCCTCCTAGGATGTTGGATGTTGTATGTTCACTCTCTGAACATGCCCACACCATTATAGTCTTCTTCTATCCAAAAGGTTAGTCACTATAATAGTTACCCCAATTCTTCTTCTAATTTCATTTCTCACTCACTGCATTCTAGAAACTCCACAGCTCCTGCGCAGCACATCCATCTACATTGTTAACATTGTATGGCTAATTATGTCCGACTATCTGCAATAATAAGCTAACAGAACAGGACATTCAAACCAACAGGAAGTGTTAAGAAACTATCAAGGAAAATGGGTAAATGGTAAGAAAGATATTCTCTTGGAAAAACCGCAGTACAGGAAAAATAACCCCTCGAAAAAAGTTCAAGTCTTCACCAGTTATCACACTCCAATTCCACTCAAAATCTTTAGGCCATCAAGGCATTTTTACCAAGATACAAGCATCAGATTACCAATCAACGAATTTTTCTTGACTATCTTAAACATATGCTCCAAAAGAAATTGTTTTTCCAGAAATTTAAATGCCAAAAGAGAGCAGGTACAGTTAAAAAAATTTCCCATGTTGAGCTTCATGTAGAAGAATCCACATTGTCAATTAAATTTTTCACTCTAATAAATGGTGTTCAACATAATGAAGGTGTTAGTTGTAGGTCTAAATTTCATTTGCACTTAGATGGACTTGACATACTGATGTGTAACAATGCATTCAGCAAAGTTATAAACAATTTGAGTTTTCACTTTTTCTAATAATCCTGGTGTGATTTGCTTGTCTTTTTATTTAAAAGCTACAAGATTTTTTAAAATGTCTTATACTGATATTTTATTATAAAAATTAAAAGGTATTATCACAAAATACATTTATTGCGGAATACAAAATAAGACGAATCACAGTCAATTTAAAGGGAAAAATGCGTCTCGAGTAAGTATTCGAGTAAAGTATTCGACTAAAATAATATTCGAGTAAAGATTAAACCTAAAAAGATCTGTAATCAGCAGGGAAAAAACTGGATCGAAATTTAAAAATTTTTCAAGTTGAATTTTTTGGAAAAATTCTTCCAACTGAAAAAGACGCTTTCACTAACCTTTTCAGTTAGAATTTTTATGAGTATACCCTAAGAGTTGTTTTTTAGTTATTCCAGCAAGTTTATCAATATATTCAAATCTATCTGAAAACTTTGCTTTATTAGTATGTTACAAAAAAATATATACAGCCAATATGTTACCGGACATAACAGGAGTCACCGATGATTCCCTGCACTAAAACTATAAAAATCATAAAAATTTTCATGAATTTAAAAATTATCTAAAAATAGTTTTTAGACATTTATCAAATGCTAATTTTATGGAATTTCATAATAATTTCGCTTATTCTAAATGTTTTGAGGGCAAACTTAGTATGTTCTCAAAATAATTTTTTTATAAAAAAAGAATGAAAACTCTTCGTGAAAAAATTAATAAAAAGTGTATGTATACCTTTATCCAAAAGAAAATTAGGCTAATTTTTAATTAAATTACTAACAAAAGCATTTTAGATTAATTTTATTATTTACTATATTTTAACAAAAATATTTAAAAAATTTCTACCTTAAAACTCTGTATTTTTATTTCACTTAGCGACTTGCAAACGGTCTGTATAATCCAGTATTACTTATGGAAATGAAAAAGTGATTTACAATAAAGTCTTTTAGTTAAATATTTAAAATTAATAATTGATTTTCGCTAAAGATGGTATTTTAAAAATGAAACGCGTCTAATACATTGAAAATTAATCAGATAAAATTATTTTTCAGATAGATTATCAGTATTATACTATTTAGAAAAAATATTACATTGTTGAGTTTCATTTGTTCAGATTTTGATTTGCGTTTTGTTTTAAACACGTAATTAGGTCCAAAAACCTTTCTTACAGTAAAACAAAATATCAAATACTATAGAATGTTATGTAATAATATTCAATTTGAATTAAAGTGTTATATTTTTTTTTAAATCGCAATATTTAAATCGGAAATTGTTTATCGGAAAAACCAGATTACATCAAATGTTTATACTATTAAACCAATTATAAATGGAAAGTCTAGTAAAATTTTCCGAACGAGAATTGTTATTATTATTACTGTTCTCTCAATTATTAATTCATTTATAACAGACGTATTATTTTTAATCTCTACTTACGTCACATACGCTAAGTTAATTTTATTTATTTATCTCAGGTTTTGCGATTTTATGAATACGTTTTTATTATTAATATTATTATTACAAATTTTTTCGCTATTTTGGAGTTTGACACTTGATTTACAAAATTGATATGTATATATTTTATGCATTTTAGTAAACTTTACATCAGTGCGTTTGAACTAACTTTATAGCTTACAGTTTATACCGTTATTGGGTAACAATTTTAATTTTAATTTTGGTGACCATTTTGAGGTGAACCCAACGGTAATTTGTAATCCTTTAACGACGCTTAATATGAATCCGAGATCAAAATCCTAAACAACAAAGTGTCCACACACAGACTGAATTCAATAACGAACTGTTCGTTCTTTGAAAATATTCTATTATGAAACATATTTATATGTTTATACTTAATACTTCAAAATGATATTTGATATTGACTATTTTAAAATGAATAATATTAAATCATTATTATTAAAAATTATTAATCATTATTATTGTTATTATTATCTATTATTTTTAAATTAATAATAAAGTTATTATCTTCAAATATTTCGTCATAAAGTTTTTAATTTGAAATAAAGCTACAAGGACAATTTTTTCGTTGATCATAATACATCATAAAAAATATTATGTAATAAATTGCGTGTATTATATGCAATCTGACAATTTTATGCCTGTTTACATGTATCATTTTTGCTACCCAATTTAACAATTTCAGTTGTATCTTAGCAGTTTATAAATCGATTTAAACAAGAGTGTTATTTTATTTACAACAAGGACTTAAAATTTTATCTAATAAAACTTATATTTACGGAGAAAATTATTGATTAAAGAACTTAAATAATCCGAATTTGGAATTTTCAAAGGTAAAGATTTTCAAACATTTCATAGATGTTGTAGGGTACATACACTCGAAATTTCATTAAAATATCTCAATCCGTTCTTAAAATATTATATTATGTTGAAAAACCACATAAATTTATGGAGAAATGGAAAATGAAGGGCGATAGAGGACATTTGTTACTGAACATTTTTGTTTATTTTGATATCCTGAATCAGTTTTTGAAGTTTGTACAACGCCTCCAGAGACATTCTATAAATATGACTATGCAGTTTTTTGTTTTTTTTTGTTTTTTTTTTTTTTTGTTAAAGCTATCCCATTATGCTAATCATTAATTCTTACAATAGAAAACAGATTCCCCGAGTTAGTCTATCGAAATCCTGTGGATTCCAAACGTTTCACAGATCTAGGTTTATTTCTCCTGCAGAATCACACTAACATTGTTCTTCCTATAAAAGTCATCTGTTACATCCCAACCGCCAAACTCTTCTATCCCGCCAACTTTCCTCCAGATTCCTTCTCTCCAACACTTCTATCACTCCAGACATCCACTGCCTTGCAGATCGTCCACGTTTCCTCCTCCCTCCTGGAATCCTCCAACATCCAACATCCTCCTAGGATGTTGGATGTTGTATGTTCACTCTCTGAACATGCCCACACCATTATAGTCTTCTTCTATCCAAAACGTTAGTCACTATAATAGTTACCCCAATTCTTCTTCTAATTTCATTTCTCACTCACTGCATTCTAGAAACTCCACAGCTCCTGCGCAGCACATCCATCTACATTGTTAACATTGTATGGCTAATTATGTCCGACTATCTGCAATAATAAGCTAACAGAACAGGACATTCAAACCAACAGGAAGTGTTAAGAAACTATCAAGGAAAATGGGTAAATGGTAAGAAAGATATTCTCTTGGAAAAACCGCAGTACAGGAAAAATAACCCCTCGAAAAAAGTTCAAGTCTTCACCAGTTATCACACTCCAATTCCACTCAAAATCTTTAGGCCATCAAGGCATTTTTACCAAGATACAAGCATCAGATTACCAATCAACGAATTTTTCTTGACTATCTTAAACATATGCTCCAAAAGAAATTGTTTTTCCAGAAATTTAAATGCCAAAAGAGAGCAGGTACAGTTAAAAAAATTTCCCATGTTGAGCTTCATGTAGAAGAATCCACATTGTCAATTAAATTTTTCACTCTAATAAATGGTGTTCAACATAATGAAGGTGTTAGTTGTAGGTCTAAATTTCATTTGCACTTAGATGGACTTGACATACTGATGTGTAACAATGCATTCAGCAAAGTTATAAACAATTTGAGTTTTCACTTTTTCTAATAATCCTGGTGTGATTTGCTTGTCTTTTTATTTAAAAGCTACAAGATTTTTTAAAATGTCTTATACTGATATTTTATTATAAAAATTAAAAGGTATTATCACAAAATACATTTATTGCGGAATACAAAATAAGACGAATCACAGTCAATTTAAAGGGAAAAATGCGTCTCGAGTAAGTATTCGAGTAAAGTATTCGACTAAAATAATATTCGAGTAAAGATTAAACCTAAAAAGATCTGTAATCAGCAGGGAAAAAACTGGATCGAAATTTAAAAATTTTTCAAGTTGAATTTTTTGGAAAAATTCTTCCAACTGAAAAAGACGCTTTCACTAACCTTTTCAGTTAGAATTTTTATGAGTATACCCTAAGAGTTGTTTTTTAGTTATTCCAGCAAGTTTATCAATATATTCAAATCTATCTGAAAACTTTGCTTTATTAGTATGTTACAAAAAAATATATACAGCCAATATGTTACCGGACATAACAGGAGTCACCGATGATTCCCTGCACTAAAACTATAAAAATCATAAAAATTTTCATGAATTTAAAAATTATCTAAAAATAGTTTTTAGACATTTATCAAATGCTAATTTTATGGAATTTCATAATAATTTCGCTTATTCTAAATGTTTTGAGGGCAAACTTAGTATGTTCTCAAAATAATTTTTTTATAAAAAAAGAATGAAAACTCTTCGTGAAAAAATTAATAAAAAGTGTATGTATACCTTTATCCAAAAGAAAATTAGGCTAATTTTTAATTAAATTACTAACAAAAGCATTTTAGATTAATTTTATTATTTACTATATTTTAACAAAAATATTTAAAAAATTTCTACCTTAAAACTCTGTATTTTTATTTCACTTAGCGACTTGCAAACGGTCTGTATAATCCAGTATTACTTATGGAAATGAAAAAGTGATTTACAATAAAGTCTTTTAGTTAAATATTTAAAATTAATAATTGATTTTCGCTAAAGATGGTATTTTAAAAATGAAACGCGTCTAATACATTGAAAATTAATCAGATAAAATTATTTTTCAGATAGATTATCAGTATTATACTATTTAGAAAAAATATTACATTGTTGAGTTTCATTTGTTCAGATTTTGATTTGCGTTTTGTTTTAAACACGTAATTAGGTCCAAAAACCTTTCTTACAGTAAAACAAAATATCAAATACTATAGAATGTTATGTAATAATATTCAATTTGAATTAAAGTGTTATATTTTTTTTTAAATCGCAATATTTAAATCGGAAATTGTTTATCGGAAAAACCAGATTACATCAAATGTTTATACTATTAAACCAATTATAAATGGAAAGTCTAGTAAAATTTTCCGAACGAGAATTGTTATTATTATTACTGTTCTCTCAATTATTAATTCATTTATAACAGACGTATTATTTTTAATCTCTACTTACGTCACATACGCTAAGTTAATTTTATTTATTTATCTCAGGTTTTGCGATTTTATGAATACGTTTTTATTATTAATATTATTATTACAAATTTTTTCGCTATTTTGGAGTTTGACACTTGATTTACAAAATTGATATGTATATATTTTATGCATTTTAGTAAACTTTACATCAGTGCGTTTGAACTAACTTTATAGCTTACAGTTTATACCGTTATTGGGTAACAATTTTAATTTTAATTTTGGTGACCATTTTGAGGTGAACCCAACGGTAATTTGTAATCCTTTAACGACGCTTAATATGAATCCGAGATCAAAATCCTAAACAACAAAGTGTCCACACACAGACTGAATTCAATAACGAACTGTTCGTTCTTTGAAAATATTCTATTATGAAACATATTTATATGTTTATACTTAATACTTCAAAATGATATTTGATATTGACTATTTTAAAATGAATAATATTAAATCATTATTATTAAAAATTATTAATCATTATTATTGTTATTATTATCTATTATTTTTAAATTAATAATAAAGTTATTATCTTCAAATATTTCGTCATAAAGTTTTTAATTTGAAATAAAGCTACAAGGACAATTTTTTCGTTGATCATAATACATCATAAAAAATATTATGTAATAAATTGCGTGTATTATATGCAATCTGACAATTTTATGCCTGTTTACATGTATCATTTTTGCTACCCAATTTAACAATTTCAGTTGTATCTTAGCAGTTTATAAATCGATTTAAACAAGAGTGTTATTTTATTTACAACAAGGACTTAAAATTTTATCTAATAAAACTTATATTTACGGAGAAAATTATTGATTAAAGAACTTAAATAATCCGAATTTGGAATTTTCAAAGGTAAAGATTTTCAAACATTTCATAGATGTTGTAGGGTACATACACTCGAAATTTCATTAAAATATCTCAATCCGTTCTTAAAATATTATATTATGTTGAAAAACCACATAAATTTATGGAGAAATGGAAAATGAAGGGCGATAGAGGACATTTGTTACTGAACATTTTTGTTTATTTTGATATCCTGAATCAGTTTTTGAAGTTTGTACAACGCCTCCAGAGACATTCTATAAATATGACTATGCAGTTTTTTGTTTTTTTTTGTTTTTTTTTTTTTTTTGTTAAAGCTATCCCATTATGCTAATCATTAATTCTTACAATAGAAAACAGATTCCCCGAGTTAGTCTATCGAAATCCTGTGGATTCCAAACGTTTCACAGATCTAGGTTTATTTCTCCTGCAGAATCACACTAACATTCTTCTTTCTATAAAAGTCATCTGTTACATCCCAACCGCCAAACTCTTCTATCCCGCCAACTTTCCTCAAGATTCCTTCTCTCCAACACTTCTATCACTCCAGACATCCACTGCCTTGCAGATCGTCCACGTTTCCTCCTCCCTCCTGGAATCCTCCAACATCCAACATCCTCCTAGGATGTTGGATGTTGTATGTTCACTCTCTGAACATGCCCACACCATTATAGTCTTCTTCTATCCAAAAGGTTAGTCACTATAATAGTTACCCCAATTCTTCTTCTGATTTCATTTCTCACTCACTGCATTCTAGAAACTCCACAGCTCCTGCGCAGCACATCCATCTACATTGTTAACATTGTATGGCTAATTATGTCCGACTATCTGCAATAATAAGCTAACAGAACAGGACATTCAAACCAACAGGAAGTGTTAAGAAACTATCAAGGAAAATGGGTAAATGGTAAGAAAGATATTCTCTTGGAAAAACCGCAGTACAGGAAAAATAACCCCTCGAAAAAAGTTCAAGTCTTCACCAGTTATCACACTCCAATTCCACTCAAAATCTTTAGGCCATCAGGGCATTTTTACCAAGATACAAGCATCAGATTACCGATCAACGAATTTTTCTTGACTATCTTAAACATATGCTCCAAAAGAAATTGTTTTTCCAGAAATTTAAATGCCAAAAGAGAGCAGGTACAGTTAAAAAAATTTCCCATGTTGAGCTTCATGTAGAAGAATCCACATTGTCAATTAAATTTTTCACTCTAATAAATGGTGTTCAACATAATGAAGGTGTTAGTTGTAGGTCTAAATTTCATTTGCACTTAGATGGACTTGACATACTGAAGTGTAACAATGCATTCAGCAAAGTTATAAACAATTTGAGTTTTCACTTTTTCTAATAATCCTGGTGTGATTTGCTTGTCTTTTTATTTAAAAGCTACAAGATTTTATGAAATGTCTTATACTGATATTTTATTATAAAAATTAAAAGGTATTATCACAAAATACATTTATTGCGGAATACAAAATAAGACGAATCACAGTCAATTTAAAGGGAAAAAATGCGTCTCGAGTAAGTATTCGAGTAAAGTATTCGACTAAAATAATATTCGAGTAAAGATTAAACCTAAAAAGATCTGTAATCAGCAGGGAAAAAACTGGATCGAAATTTAAAAATTTTTCAAGTTGAATTTTTTGGAAAAATTCTTCCAACTGAAAAAGACGCTTTCACTAACCTTTTCAGTTAGAATTTTTATGAGTATACCCTAAGAGTTGTTTTTTAGTTATTCCAGCAAGTTTATCAATATCTTCAAATCTATCTGAAAACTTTGCTTTATTGGTATGTTACAAAAAAATATATACAGCCAATATGTTACCGGACATAACAGGAGTCACCGATGATTCCCTGCACTAAAACTATAAAAATCATAAAAAATTCATGAATTTAAAAATTATCTAAAAATAGTTTTTAGACATTTATCAAATGCTAATTTTATGGAATTTCATAATAATTTCGCTTATTCTAAATGTTTTGAGTGCAAACTTAGTATGTTCTCAAAATAATTTTTTTATAAAAAAAGAATGAAAACTCTTCGTGAAAAAATTAATAAAAAGTGTATGTATACCTTTATCCAAAAGAAAATTAGGCTAATTTTTAATTAAATTACTAACAAAAGCATTTTAGATTAATTTTATTATTTACTATATTTTAACAAAAATATTTAAAAAATTTCTACCTTTTTGAAGTGAAATAAAAATACAGAGGTTTATGTTCACTCTAGTTCTTTGAGTTCTGAAATAAACTTACAAAAAATTATGAAGGTTTTTTTAAATTTACAAGCATCTGTACATATAAGTCTTTGAGTGATTTCAGTTTAGAACACATTTATAAAGTGAATCTTTACCTAAAAATATATTCTTAATTCAACGTAGGCAGTAACGTAAAAGAACAGTAAATAATGTCAAATTACTATATTGAGTTTAACGTTTATTATAAATAAAATATAATTTTCTGCTATTGTTTATAATCTGAAGGCTACAACTTTTATACAAATTAATATTATTGACGTACCCTCCTCTTTAATGAGTAGAGATAGTATATCTTTTTTATTTTTTTTTAGTGTTGTATATGTGTATTTTTTTAGTGTATTGTGTAGAAAGAAGTAATTAATTTATTATTTTAAATCATCATTTGAAATCTGTCATTTTACGCACTGAATCTTCCCGATATTGTGAAACCGTTCAACTTAGGACCTTCATCAGTTAATCTTCAATGAAAATGACAAAGGCAGATCATGTCAAAAGGCCAACCGGAAAAGTAAAAGTTCGAAGGGGAGGACTCCTGAAAAACGTAACCTGAAGGTGACATTGGAAGCAATCAGTAAGAGCCTTCGAAAGAATAGCAAGAAACACCCAAATAAATAGAGAGCGAAGCGATTCATCGTCAGTGAACTAACGTCTTAATCAAAAATATTACTGGCCAGAGTGAAATATCGTAATTTGATTCAAGCAGTTGAGGACCGAGTGGGTTGATATCTACTTGTAAAAAGAGTCCAGTGTGACGGTTGAAAATATGGTAATTCCTACTTTAACGAATGCCAGAATACGAATAGATTTCTAGCTTGAAAATATGATAATCGTCAAGAAAAAGTCAGGTTTATCCATTAGACCAGCTTACTGGTAAATGACTATTAACCTTGATCAAAAGAGAGAAAAGATTCAAACCTCCCAGGCATAAAAGCAAGAACTAAGGAATATTATAGAAGACTTAAATGAGGTCTTGATATTGCTGAAGGCTAAAATTATGAATAGTGCCGACAGAAAGAACAGCAGTCACAAAATTAATGAGCAGAACCTTTGCAATTTTTTATGACAAACCTAGCCATCCACATGAAAAATCCATTTATTTGAACATAATAGAGGACATTCTACCCGAAATCTTGATCATCGAACAGTTTGGCAGAAAAGAGGATCGGTCACAAGGTGATCAAGGTGTCCAGTTCAAGGTGATTTAATCGTAATATCCAAATTTATTGGCCGGTGACAGAATGTTTCTCGGAAGGAAATCAAACACAGATATGTAATCCTGGACCATTCTATCCTGGCCAAATTTATTTAACTAAATATCATGGAAATCTGGATGGACAATACACAGCTCAAATTGATAATTCTACAAGTAACAAAATTCTGTAAGAAGACAAGGATGCTCATTTAGGAAGCCTGAACCTTTTAGGGATTTGATTTCTGGGAGGTAAAGATACAGCACATCTTTATCGTGATTAATGAAAAATATTTGATCAAAATATCGTCCATATATGATTGGTGGAATATTTGCTGCTCTAATCTGAATTACGTAAATTTACCCTTCAATCACTTAAGAAATTGTGAGGAGGAATAAAGAAGCACTTATTACATCGAGAAAAAGTCCTATTACAACTTTATGTGTCGCTTAGTGATATTTTTAACCGGAGACTACTTGTAAGGCGATTTGAATTTTTCTCCTCAGATGGGTTGATTTTTGTAGCGGTTTCTTCATGGGTAGATTTTGCTTTTTTCTCTTTCTCAATCATTTTTGGATATAATTGATCCCTTCTCCATTTTTCTGAAGATGTAGATTTGATTCGCTGGAACCCTGTAGTACATTCTTGTGATCTAGTGGGTGCCAATCTGTGAACTGGTCTGAAGAATCTTGTTTTCAGTCCGGTTGATGCATAATGGCTTCATTATGCATTATGCTAATACGTGACGTCAATAGAATAAAAGCAGAGCTTCTAATCCTACTTCTAATATAAATATAAATGTGATTTCTTTGGGGGAAAAGTAAAACTCATTATTTATTCATTCAATTTAGATTTATTTAAATGGTTAGAAAAAGTTATCTTAAGATGTAATCGCAGTGATTGTACAGCTGCAGTCGGGGTAGTACAAAAGAAACATTCTGTATTATAAATATGACAAATCAAAAACTGTGAAAAATACTGAATTATTAAAGAATTTAGTAACTCTACAATAAACAAAATAATAAAAGGATTAGTTAAAAAATATTATTGTACAACATTCCCCAGGAAACTGAACATCCACCCATACGTCTGTCCGTTCATCTGTTCATCCGCGCGCGCGTATGTGTGTATGGATGTGTGTGTTATAAACGCATGATAAAATATTCACTGCTACTTTTGGGGTTTATTTATGCACATTCGGGAACAGCACGACTATTACTAGATCTAATTCAATTCAGTTTCGGTAGATAATAATTGTTATTACAGTATATTGATTTTCTCTATATACATATAATGTAAATTTTAACTGACAAATCATTTACAAATATTGTATATATAATGATGAGTCTATGTTAATATTTACATCGATAACTTTAATTTCAGAAACCACTAAATCGATATGATTAATATTTTTATTAGAATATTTATAAAACTTTAGAGAAATATTTTATTGTAAATTAATGTACATGCTTTTATAAAATGCTTTATATATGCTTTTATATTAGCTGAGCATCGCTAAATTCTAGAAAAAGTTATATAACTGTAGTAGTGACAGTTTGAGTTTCTAGCTACTGTTTTTCTATAAGGGAAATTACAATATACGGTTCTTTCAAGCAAAATTTACAAGATAATCTGAATTTACTCTTCTGTTACCGTTTACTTAAATAGGTTATTCTAGAGATAAGATAATTCATCAAGACATGTTACAGTTTTTCAAACGTAGATAAGTAACCTAATTTTTCAAAGTGAGCCCTATCTATTGCCTAAAAATTAAATTAAATTATTTTCTAATACTTTGGATTAAAATAAGATTTATTATTCCCCATTTCCTTTATATAAAAAAAATGATTTATTTATTATAATTACCTCCATTTACAAATATATTTTTATTTTCTCTCCACTCCTCATGTAAGAAATGGCTGAATTTTAATCAATATAAATTTATTTGTTAGATTTCGAAGAAATTAAAAAAAAAAATTAAGCGAAACTTAATGTTAAATTACCTATTTAAAAATGTTAAAAGTTTCTATTTTGCAATCTATATTTCAGAAGTTTCTAGACATCTCACGCAGCATTGTTGATTCATTTCATGCAGGCAGTCCTTTGCTCATATAATAAGGATACTTGTAATTTTTAAATCATAGATCACTATTGTGTACTTTTAGTTAGGAATTATTTAACAGAATAATGATAGAAAACAACACTGTGAAGCCGTTAGCGTTAAAACATAAATTTTTTGGACAAGCCTCGAACTAAAAACTTCCCGATTGAAAGAAAGATTATGCTTATGTAACAGAAAAGTTTACAATTAGTGTTTTCTTACGAGAATAGTTATTATAGATAGATAAGATCGTTTAATTCCCAAGATGAACCTGGACAGATCTAGATCTGCAATTACATTTGAGACTTTACTGCGGATGGAAAATGGTCTGAGAGAGATTTTAAAATAAATGTTTAAAAGCAATAACTTATTAATTGTAAAAATACCCAAACACACACACACACACACACACACATAAGATCACCAATCTTATTTAATGAGACTAAGGATGTTTTCGGCTAAAAGTCAGGTAATTTTCTTAGATAATGTCAGTAACACAAATTGGCAACGTTGGTCAGGTACAACCGATTTTACGAGTTGTTGGTATTGTTTTAATTAAAGTGTTAATGCGACATACAGAATGTCCCAAAGTCCGGCACCATAGAGATTTCACCATAGGATTTACCATAGAGATTTTTTTTAAATTTTGCTCTGTTTTCTAGTTGCAGGGCTGAAAGATGTTGACCACTGAAGAGCGGGTAGAGATTATTCTCCTATGTGGAAGAGAAGAATTCTCTCATAGACAAGTTGCAGATGAATTTAATGTGAGGCATCCTCAACGAGAGCCAGTGTCGCAAACAACGGTTGGCAGACTGCTAGAAAAATTCACAGCTACAGGTAGTGTTGCTGATGCTAAAAGGTCTGGATGTCCGAGAACTTCAGAAGAGGTAGTGGAAGAGGTTTTAGCGAAGGTATCTGAACAAATAAAATAAAAATAAAAAATAAAAAAAATAAATCCTAAGGATATTTATGCAAGTCCAAAAAAAAATCAATTCACCGAACAAGCTTGGAAGTGGGCTTTTCTCGGTAAACAGTATGGAGGATCTTGCAAGAAACAAGTATCATTCGTACAAGTATTACACCACATGTCAGAATACGATCTGATGGCCGTATGGAAATGTGTACCCAGTTGAATGACCCAGTTGAAGGAGGACCCAGAGTCCTATGTTATGTTCTCTGAAAAAAGTTATGTTCTCATCATTTACATAAAAGCCAACGTTTATGTAAATGATGAGGTGAACCGACGTAACTTACGGTACTGATCCGACAGTAATCCTCACTGGTTTATCGACAGTAAGGAACAAGTAGCTGATCGCGTCATGGTTTGGTGTAGTGGAGAAAGACCGGATTATTGGCTTCTACATCTTTGGCGGAACAGTTACAGCGAAAGTTACTTGGCAATTTTAGGAAATGAATTACTGTCTGATTTGGATTTGATGGGTTCTGGAAAACCAGAATGGTTCATTCAGAACAGTGCACCTCCGCACTCTGGTACACAAGTTCGTGATTGGCAAGATGAATACTTCCTCCAGTGGATCGGTCGAAGGGGACGGGTGGAATGGACTTCATGATCCCCGGATTTAAACCCAATGGATAGTGTCGTGTGAGGTTATGTAAAATCCCAAGTTTACATAGCCAAGATCAGGAACAAAAACCATCTGGGCAAGAGCGCATCATAACTATGTACCCATCTGTAACGCCTGACTTGGTGATCAACAATCTGCGGAATACGGGAGATCGTTTTCAATTATATTTCAACTTATTCGGAAACCATATTGAACAGTTATTGTAAATATATATATATATCCCTATGGCGCGGGACAAAATATAATATCGCGAACAAAACAATTTCGCTTTTCTTCAGAAGCGTTTTAAAGAAAACTTCATTACAGCAAATTAGTTAACTACAAACCATATATAAAGTATCCAAAAAGATACTTTACATTACTTTTATTGAGGTAAATGGGGGTTACTTTTTTGAAAAAATAACCCCCACCTCTTAAAATTGAAAATGTATGTTTTTTGTTTTTTTACTTATCTCCCTTTGTTTAAATATTTTTGAAATATATTTTGAAAGTTTATACTTCATATATAGATTTGTCAAGAAGTGTCTACAATTTTTTAAAGTTATAGACCCGGTTCTAGAGTACAGTAAAACAATACCTGACCGGGATTCAAACCCGGGACCTCCGGATGAAAGGCGATTTTAGCTTTCATAAAGGAGATATTAGATTTAGAGAAAACTTTAATTAAGCAAATTTATTAAGCTTAACCTATATATGAATATTTCAAGATTATTTTTTCTTAAAATTTATTCCCCGCCTGTTTTTCGTTCTTTTAATCTTTATTATTGAAACATTTTTTTTTTTTGTATCTATCATCATTTAAGGGCTATTAATATTAAAATATATTTAGTACCATATTATATTCCAAATCCAAAATGAGAAGCAATTTTTTTCATCACTTTCATAAAAGCTATACTTTACTTTCAATTCAAACAACTCTTTTTTAAATTAATTTTTTTGTTAGGGATCTCTTTATAAACGAATTTTTCCTAAATTTTCCCCCGATAGTAAGGATGCCCCTAAAATTAAAAGATTATTATTCCAGATTTGGAAATCTTGACGCTTTTAAATCTTATTTTGGTAATCATCACAATCAATATAAAAAGCCTTCTTGATGCCTGACATTCCAAATTTTTAAAAACTCAGAAAATTTCTTTTTTTTTAATTTCTTCTATCTCAAGGTTTATAAAACTAATTTTGGTAAATTGAATTATTAAAACTCTTTTTAATACGACAAAATTATGGAAGAACATATGACTTTTTAAAGTTATTTTATATTTCAATTTCGTAGTAATTTTTACGAATTTATTTTTTTACAATTTTGTTTTACGTTTTTACTTCACTATTTTTTTACAGATTTGTAGAATTTTTTATAATTTTACAAACTTTTTTGCAAATTAGTAAATTTTTTTAAGATTTAACAATTTTAAAATTTGTTGACCGGCGCGGCCAAGAAAGTCATGCCAGCTTTTTTAATAAGATAGCAATCAATTTTAATCTCAGTTAATTGGTAATGGAATATTTATTTATGTTTTATTTTTTCAGATTAAAGTTTTCATGTTATATCGGTGTATTTTATTCGTGCGGTTTCATGACTGATTATCCTTAGGTTGAATAAAACTTCCAGTAATAGGATATAAAGCCTGATAAAAGGCAGTGTAATATAAAAATGATCAAATGTTAAAAATAAAATAATAAAGATAATTGATGTAATATAAATAATAATAACCTCGTAGCCTATTTAAACAATTAATCTTTAACATAATGTCGTTTATTTAATTACGAAGTATAACCACAATAATTAGATATAATTACAAAAATAAATAAATTTATATTACCGCAATATGTAAAATAATATTAGCTTCTGAAACGTTTTTAGTATAAATCGATATTTTCCCTGTTAAATGTTTCAATGTTTTTGTAAATATAATGATGATCTTGCTATGTATTTATGTAAGGTAACACTTTAAATACAAATGTAGGGCAATATATATGTAATAAAATACTTTTTGTAACGTTTCATTCAACAGTAATAAATACTTTTAAATCTTTTAAAGTCTGTATATCATGATCAGTGTTATTTTATTAAAGTACACAGCAGTAGAGATTTCTACCTCCTTTAGTCACAAAAGAGTGTGACTCTAAGTTAGAATTGGGTTAGCCAGAGAAGTAAAAGTCATTAATATTAACGATCCAAACAGATTCGTTACTTGTACTAATTTCAGTGTTTGTTGTCATTACGAAATCTTTTTTTTTTTTTTTGTTCATTGTACATTTAACTATTTTTCATGATATCGTTGTGTTTTATAAAAAAAAAAAAATAATAATAAATAAATAAACCTATTATATCGATTACTGTTTGAACTCGTATTACACAAGTAAGGATAAACCAAAATGAAGCATTTAGAAGGAATTTATCTTAATTTGTATTGTAATGTATGCTTTCTTTAATGTGTTATATATGTTACCGAAATTAGAGAATGTCAGTATTCACTGGTGAATGTCGACACGTAACAAATACGTTGGTGAAAGACCGAATTATTTCCTTATATTTTATTATACACTCGCCGACAAACACAGGTAAGCTCTGGTAGGGTCGAAACGATAACTAAAAATTAAAAAAATATTACAGAATAACGACCTCTAATGTAAATAGATGAGAAACCCTCATAAAAAAAGGAAGTTTAAATTTACGTCAAACATAACCTACTCTCGCTTCGCTCGCTAACCTCGTCTAATTACCGTTAAACACACAAATTTTATATATTATTCTTCAACATTGGAGGCGATTAATCAAATTCAACATGCATGTATGGTGAAAGTTGAATAAAAATATTTTTATAAAAATTTGAACAAAGGGCAAACCATTTGACCGTTTATTTATATCGTTATCATTCATCCATGCATTTAACATATTATTCATATATCCTGATTGACACTTTTAATTTACAAAATACTAAAAATTTGATTAATTTGATTATTTATTTTTATAAATGGGGAGAATTTATAAAATTCGTGGAAACTGGAATCTCAAGGAGTGAAAGCGGATCTGAGCGGACGGTAAGAACCTTCATACAGTAACATCTGTTTGGCAAACGAATCTGTTTTATGCGCATTAAAAGTGTCGTGAGGTGATGTTAGTGACAATTAACCTCTTAATAACCGTTACGAGTATCTACTGATGGAGGAGTTTTCCCCAACCGTTGAACATGAAGAGCATGTTAAACCATCCTGCTGTACGGAATTGCTGACATTACAAAGTTATATGAATTGTTAGAACCTGTAGTGTCGAAACCTGATTTCAGTGTGCGAGAATAGCTGATAGCTTCGACTTTTCTCTAATGACATAGAAAGCTATAAAAAAAGTTATTGCAGTGGGTCCATTTATAGTGAAGTGGGTTAAAATAGCTTCCTCCTTTCGAGATTGCTCACATTCGGTCGACGTCAGGAAAGGTACTGAACTGGATTGGGCCTCTAAGAGTTATTGCAATCAATTATCCATCACGTCACGCTGCCTCGAAGGTCATGTTTTGAGAGTATTTTAATACACTCGGTAATAGATTCATTACAGGTGGCCGTTTGAATGCGAAAAACGTGAAATGCGAAAAACGAATGCGAAAATTTCTACAGATTTCTTTTGGTCTCCGTTCTTGGCTGACGGTCTCACCACGCCTATACCCACAACCGCGAAGGGGGTCAATCCCGGAGCCAAAGTAGTACCCGACATCACAGAAGCACTACCCTCACACTCATCATCATCAAAGCCATCACTGTCGGACACGGAGGAGGAAGCCGCCGATCATCGACGCTGCATAATGCGTGCTATGTATTTTTTTTGTCTCCTATACCTCTTCCTCATTCGATATGACTCCAATAACCTGCCCGACTCTTCATTCGGTGTCAGAGAGTGCGTTTGCCCACACTCTCCTCGGAAGAGGACCCTGTGGGTTCTTGAGCTGCTTTTCTTCTCCTATTACTCCTCCGCCTTCTGGGAGGGGAAAACTATTCACCTTCAGACTGGGTCACATCCCTAGACCCGCTGGGATCGGACATGATAGTAAAATTCACCAAAAAAAATTAAAAATACAAAACAAAAAAAATTACAAAATTCAATTTAATTCAACAATTTCAGCCGTCCAAAATCAGTTCATTTATAAAAAATAAACACAACCATCGCAGGAAAGACTTAAAAATAAGCAATCCCCACGCAACGCGTTCACTGCAAAAATCCTTTATCAGTGCATAAACACAAAAAAAAAATACAGTAAAAAGGCTAAAAGTACAAAGTTTACCTAGGGTTGCTAGGTAACGCTAACAACAAAATAGCCTATATGAGCAATATGGCTACCCAAATAGCCTATATTGAAAAAAAACTGTAAAATAAACAGGAAACAACAAAAGAACAGAACAACGAACAAAACAAGCTAACTAACGAAAAGTAACAACAAAACACAAAACAGAACGCAGAATAAATCACCGCCGACCTTGAACTCTCTTATTGGCTTACAAATCTCATAAATGTTCCCGATTTGCTGGATTTTTTTTTAGCTCGGGCATTTCGTCATTTTATACCGATGTGCAGAATGTTTGCGACTCTCCGTCTGAACACTCTCCTATAATTCATAAATTTAGTACAATGATTATTCTTACGATAATCTCCTCTATCTTGGACAACAAAAAACCTATTAGATATATTGCGGTGATTGGATGGGAGGTAGATTTGCCTTTGCATATTCTACTGAAGTATGCAGATGATACCGACGAAGTCGCTACTCAACAATACTCATTGTTGAGTTCGAAGTCGAACTCAACAATGCGAGAGGCTGCTAGGCGCTCCACTGTGGGAAGCGATCTGGCAGGTAGGCTAGAGGAGGCTGAAGTACAGAGCTGCTTAAAGATTAAGGAGATTATTGATGAAGATCAAGAATGAGTCATTCAGCGACTTAACTGAAAATCTGTTCGAGCTGTATTTTTGGGACACATGTGGTCCGTAGATTGGACAAGTTCTAGAACCCAGTAATGATAGTACTTATGACAATGAGTGTTTATTAGAACTTAGTTTTTACGAGTACTATAAGTATGTTTATTAACATGAACGTTTACTGCTATAATCATTTACTGTTTGTTTTCGTGGAGGGTCATCATTGGATGGCCCTCTCTCATGTGAGATTTAACATATTATTTACTTATAGTTTCGTCAGGAGATACTGATTGTAAATGTTTGGTTTACATTTTATTTAAATGAAGTAAAACACTATTCTTTACTTTTTTTATAAAAATTTGTCTGTTATCGCAGTGATCTGACATCATATTTATATTTCTTATAAAATAGAACTACAGTATAGTACTAGGTACTTTTTCGTTTCTTCTCCTCCGAAAGTGTTTTCAAGTTTTTCACCTGTAAATAACTCAACGGTTGGTGGGGCCGCTGAGTGTGAAAAACATCATATGAAAGATACTGACGAACGAGCTTTGTTACACGCTGATCTTGCAATACGTAGCAGGGGTTAATCAGCAGAAAGATCGGGGAGCGAGGGAGTGAGGGACACTCCTCTGTGAAGTCACCGTTCGTTTGGGCTTGCTCGGATTTGCGGCAGTGAGGAAGCAGGGAGACTCCTGACCCCCCAAGCTGAAAATATCGAGTCCCGGCGGGGGTGTCCCCGTTAGAGGCCATACATCTAAGGACCGAGTCCTGGTTACTAGGTTGGGGTCTCTGAGAACGGCATAACAGGACCTAGGACACTGGTCCTTCCCAATGGTTATAGGCGATGGCACCTCCCAGGGCTGTGTTTATGGTTAAATGCCGGTCCGGCCCTGTGAGGCAGGGTAAAAAAAAAACTCAAAATAGCAAATATTGATATTAACAATAATCAGGTTGGATAAATAATCTGATATACCATTTATATTTATTTCATATGTATATAATTAACCAAACTTAACCTACGCTAGATTCGTTCGCTAACCTTGACTAATTAACAGTAATGTTTTGAGTATTTAAATTATAAATTCAGTAATTATCGTAATTATTTATTATTTAAATAATCAAAACATTACTGTTAATTATTCAAGATTAGCGAGCGAAGCAAGCGTAGGTTAAATTTGACTAGGTTATATTAAAAATTATATCTGCAATTAAATGCTTATATTTTTAATATGTAAAATATGTTAATACGAAAAACGTTTAAAATGACCGGTATAAAACAGCGTGTTTTTGTGTTATCGGGTTACTGACTTATTTCTCCAACCTGGTTAATATTAATATTCCCTGCTACTCTGAGTTATTTCCAGGTAAAAATCTTGCAAACCTTTTTTAATTTATTTCATCATACATGTATAACGATGATAATTTACAATAAAACTTCATCACAAATTATCCCTACCCCAAAAAAAAACATTTTAGGTAACGTTTTCATTTATCATTATTCTCCCACCACATAAGAATCCAATGGCAGGAAATTATTACAACTTTGTTGTCAGCGTTTTTTACTTCCCAATATCTTTTTCCATAATGTACGCATTAAAATTATTCTTCAAATTAATTTTTTTAATAGGGAAAACTCACTTTTCTGTAGAGTGCTTTTTAACTTTACATTACTTTAAATCAGGTGAAACGTGCAAAAAAATTCTAAAAATAATTCGACAAAGTACCCATATTAACTGTAGCAAGCATTTAAAACAGTAGTATTTTTTTTATTATTGTTACATTCACAATACAAAAACTATAAATATAATTTTGATTTTTTTAAGTAACATTTAGAAAAAAAACCTTATGATTTGTATAACATGTTAAAAAATTAAAATTATAATTTGTTAACATGTTAAAATATGACTTTTTATTAAATAATTAAAAATAAACGCACAGACAAAAGGGTCACACCACCTTTGTTGCCATAAATCACCTGATTTTACATCGTATCTGTCACTATCACAAAAGTAATAAAAAAAACTGAAGTAAATAAAACACAAAAAAAAAACAATACTTTTGTAATTCCTTAAATCTCATTTTATTTATTTTTTTTTTCTTGTAATTAAAAATTAAACATTTTTTAATACTACTTTGGTTTTAATTTAATACAAACATCAAAACTTTAAATTAAAAAATAATTTAAATGTATTATTTTTTGTATTTCTTTGCAGTTTATATATATTTATATGTATTTAATAAGCCATTCTTAAGATTACATATTTTAATATTTGGTTTGACGTCTAATAACCTGTACATATATTTATTAAATGTCAACTAATAGTAAAAGCTAATGTCAATTTTTAATTTGATTTAACTTTTATTTAATATAAAAATAATAAAAGCTATATAATTTACAACAGTTTATTTCGTTAAGGGTTATGTTTTTAATCGCTTTACTGCTATGGTAAGAGTTCCGCTGTGACTGTTCATGATTACTTGCCAATGCGCCTGCGCCGACTCTGTTGACAGTCTACCTGCATTGATGAACATGTTCAGACAGGCACAAAATGATCAGATACTACGTCGCATCAGCCTGTTATGTTATGGTGTATAGTTTAATCTTTTCAGTAAATTTTCTTTTTCTTTTGGTATTATGTTAACACATTCTGTGTTATCTGCGGGAGTCCTTTAACAAAACAAGGTGAATTATTAATTAATCTTATCTTTTATCTATTTAGTTATTTAAGAATTAGTAAAGGTTATATCGGTTGTTTACTAGTTAATTAATTAATTTAGTATTTAGATTTATAATACTTATAGGATTATAAAAAAACATACGTCCATATACAAAAAAACCCATTACAAAAACGTAAAGGTGAGAAACATTTCGTTTTCAATTAGTCTTTGTCAACGTAGCATTGTCTTTTTGTCAATGTATCTTTATATAAGGAATGGAAAGAAACGACTTAAAGTGACTGCAATCGAGCATGAGTTAAGGCTTTCTGGAATATGGGTTATATGTTTATTTATCTAACTCTTCGGTACTTTAAGCAGTTTGTTCCACCCCAAACAAAACTTTAATTGTTATAACAATGCAGAAAGTATGAAAAAAATGAAAAATGCTTACTGCGCATTAAATTGAGACCTGATTAACCAAATTTTATTTGAAAAATACAAACATCAAACAAAACTATAATTGCAAGGATTTTTCCAAAAGTAAAAAAAGCGTTGTACTTTTTACGCCACATATATTCGTTCAAATATGACTACAAAAATCCTACAAAAATATAGGTACCAAAATGTTGTTTATGCTTTTCTTCTGCCTTTTGCCATGTTGGCTCGACATGATTGGTACATGCACCAGTTTGAGGGTCAACGAAATTTTTAGAATGATTAACTGTAAAACGGGAGTATCCAAGATCCTTAAGATTACCGTAACACTAACCTTCAGATTACTGTAAGGTAACCTAACTTAATGATAAAAAAAGTTGGGGTGGAACAAACTCATAAGTGCCAACTTTTCATAATAATTTTCTTGAGTATCTGTCCAAAATTACTTTGAATATAAGTAAGACAAGACTTTAGATTGCAACGTAATGACAATCAAACTGTAGTTACTAATGATTACGGCAAACGCTACAAAAGATATCTTCAACTCTTCTTTGTAGATAATAAAATTTTTTGACAAAAAGGAGTTAGTTTTTTAGGAACAACTCGTTAGTAATTTTTTTTAAATCGGTAGATCTCTTCGGTGAATATTATAGTTTTAACTATAATAAAATAAATAATATAATAAAATATTAATAAATAAATAATATAATAAATCTGAAAAAACTTTTAATTCAAGAACTTTTTTTAAAATCTTTTTAAACAAACCAAATAAAAGTGTGTGTGTGTGTGTGTATGTGTGTGTGTGTGTGTGTGTGTGTGTGGGTGTGTGTGTGGGGTGTGTGTGTGTGTGTGTGTGTGTGTGTGTGTGTGTGCGAAAAGATTATTTTAAATCTAATTAATTTAAATTTATTCCGTCTATCACGCAAATCCACTCATTTTTATTTGAAAATTGGAAAAACGTTGAAGCAGGGATTTTCTCCATTAACAATTTGAAAATTCTGTCATTCCTAAATATATTTTTAAGAACACTGTCGTCATTTCCTTCATTTTTTTTTTATCCAAATAAACATTACTGAATGTTTCAGTTTTATTGTTGTATTTATTAGTTTCGTTTTATTATCATGTTGTACTTAGCTTCCTAATTCGACGAGTGTATGTTCATATATTTGATGAATCGTACTTATATCAACATAACCTACGCTCGCTTCGCTCGCTAACCTGGTCTAATCAACTTTAACAATACAAATTATATACAACAATGGTGGAATATTTAATGATGACTAATAGAGTTTTTTGGATTCTAATTACGTGAATTTCTATGGCGTCACCGATATAAGTATGAGGAAGATATGTTCAATTTCATACTTCAACTTATTACTTAGTTTCATCCTATGGTATAATTATCGTTAATTATGTATTGTATTGTATTTATAAAAGTAATTGTAGTTATGATTTATAATAATTGTTACATTTAAAAATTTATTATATGAATTTTAAATTATATTCTTGTTTATTAAAAATAATTTTGCCTAATCATTAAAATACACGCATTTTTAATAAATTATGATATTGCACAATATTACACGTAAATTAAAAAAAAAATTAAAAAAAAACAGAAAAATTTTGGGGAGGGAAATTCCGAAAAAGGGCCCCGATTTCGATCACTCTCTTTTTTATTTTGTAAAAGATACGTCTGGGTCATTTTATTTTAATACTTTTTCCTGTAATTTTATTAAACTATTTTATTTTATAAAAAATTTTACTTTTATAAACAAATTTTTGTTTAATAATACAAAGCCTGATATTATTCTAATAAGTATTTATTCGTGAATGTTCAAGAAAATTACATGAAAGATTTAGGGGGAGAATTAATAATATTACTACATGTTAAGAACCACATTGTGGTTCCTCAGTATGTTTCTTTCAGTTGAAATGTGCTAAAAATATTTTTAAAGAAAATTACAGGATATACATATACAATCTGAAGATAATTTAATCTGTTTGTTGTTATCGCTATATAGTACTGATCAATTAAAGCGAATATTTTTTCAACATATAGAAAATTGCGCATTAACTGACACGCATATTATTTTACATAATTTTCTTAATAATATTTTTATTTTTATTTTTTTATTTATCTAGCGTTAGTCTTAAAAGTAATTTTAAAAAAATTATTTTTTTTAATTTAAAAAAATGCATATAATAATCATTTCATACCGTATCGTTCATCTGGAAGCCAGAAAAGAGATATTAATTCGAATAAATTAATTTATTTTTTAAATAATCAAAACAGTTTGTAAGTCCGAGGTTAGCATACAACCTCGTTAACGTAGATTATCTTTCGTTAGATTACGTTGATTCCGAGTTCTGACGAATCGTACGTATATCAACATAACCTAAAATATTATGCGTTCCGGTTAACGCACAAGTACCGAACATTGACTGGAAAACTTTAGGTTTAAAAAAATTAATACATTTTCACCCACGACGGAACGGAGACGGTATATACGTTTAGGGTAAGATGTTTTGTGTGTGTGTGTGTGTGTGTGTGTGTGTGTGTGTGTGTGTGTTACCATTTTCCTCAATAACTATTTAACTATTGAACCGATTTCGATGCGGTTTTTTGCATTACGTAGGTATTACTTCAGAGCATGTTTTTAGACATATTTTTTGGTTATAGACCACCAGGGGGCGCTGCAGTAGATGTGTTTCTCTAAAACTGTTGGGCCGATTTTGATGCGGTTTTTTGCATTACATAGGTATAACTTCATTGCATTATATAGGTAACAGATCACAGCAGGTTCTCTTCTTACATTATTTTTAAGGTTGTAAGCCGCCAGGGGACGCTGCAGTAGATATGTTTCTTCAAAACGCCTTCGTGAGTTTTGTAAAATTTTTAATTTTATTTTTAATTATATTTTTAAACTATATGGATTCTCTCTCTCTCTCTCTCTCTCTCTCTCTCTCTCTCTCGCTCTCTCTCTCTCTCTCTCTCTCTCTCTCTCTGTGTGTGTGTGTGTGTGTGTGTGTGTGTGTGTGTGTGTGTGTGTGTGTGTGTGTGTGTGTGTTTATTACAGAATATTATGCATATCTAATAAGGAAAGATTTGTAAAACTAGGATTATGTGGTGAATCTGGTTCTGAGAAATCAGTACAATTGAATTTAATCATTCAAATCAAATCCGTTATAGATTATATTAAAAATTATTTAAACTAAAAAAAAAATTATAAGTGTAGCTAAAGAATATTTTTATAGTATTACCTACCGAATAAAGACTTTTGGAAAATTAGATTTATAAAATTTTAATTTATTTCAATTTTGAAAATAAGGAATAAAGCTTCAAATGTAATTTGGTAAATAAATGAAGGCTAAAAAATACAGCTACAAAACAAACTTTAAATTTTAATTATGATTTTTTTTTTGTTTTATGAATGAATATTTAAACACTGCTTTTAAAATTCATGTTGCAAAATTGAAACGTTGCCATATGCTGTCAACCGAATTACTTACCTCCCGCCAAGTCTCAAAAATAGAAGAATATTTTGCAACGCGTTGAGGAAAATTTATTTATGTATTGTTAATAGTTAGGTTGAAAATATTATGCTCACCATTTAAGAGCAGTTGATTCATACTAAGTAAATCTACAAGGAGTTTTGTCCGATTCATGAAAACTGTAAAGAAGTTTACTTGTATTTAAAATAGTATAAATATGGATTTTGTAGAGATAAAAGTATATTATACATTATAACCTACAGTCCATTATGTGAGGATTTATAACCTAAGCCAGGCTAATAATTCACGTTTTAGTATAACATCATAATTGAATATAAAATCTACTCTACCTCCCGACCACCCTACAAGAATTTTTATTGTACATTTAAGTTGTCAGTTCTTCTTAACAAATACTAATGGATTAATTATACAGCCTAAAAATACCAAGTATAATTACTTGCCCTAATCATAATTCATGAACTGATTCCACACACAGACATAACTTGAAGTATGTCTACAGAAGCTTACTAAATTTTTGAATCTGTTTCTAAATTTTTAAGTAAATCAAGAGGAGTTTGAGAAAATTGAATTTTAGGACAAACTTGTCGTTGTTGCGATCAACACGTGATTTGTTGGTTTGAGGATAATTTTTTTGGTGTTTAAAGACTTAAATCCAGCAATGATCTGAATACATAATCTAATTGAAGTTAGATATAGAGGGATTTCTTATGTGAAACCTTCGTTTGTTAGAGGTTGTCGCGGGGAACGCGTTTCCGTGAATCGGTTAATTTGATAGTTTAGGGTTGTAGGTTATGTAGATGGTGATGATTGGAAGAAGCCAGATGAATGGCCATACACTGATGGAAATGTTTGCCGAAGCATTTGCATCGGTGGCTTCCTGATTGAGACAAAACTGATGACTGTGTTCATTATAAAGTTTAGAAAGTCTAAAAGACGACCTCCTATAAAACCCATCAGGGCTATGAACGGAGGGGATGGGGTGGTGACCGTGATCTTTACAAGGCGGGGTGTCTTCCCCTACAAGAATCAGGATGAGTCAGAAAAGAATGAGATCGTTCAGGGAGATAGCCATGATACTGATGCTCATTTTAACTGAACAAAAGAGAAAAGATTAAACGTAGAAAGAAAGACAATTATATGATTGACACGTTGAAGTTAATTTTGGCTGAACGACCAAAATAGTTTATATTATTATATGTTAAAAAATGTTATTATGTTAAAAAATATTTAAAAGATTTTTTTCATTATAAAATATATTTTAAATAAAATAAATTTTATTTATTATAAAATATTATTATATGCTTTATTTTATTACATGAAATTTAGGCATGTCATACTTCAACAGTTATGGCCTTGGACCATAATGGTGGCCATAGCATTCTAGTGATAAACCAGATTGCTTCGTAACACAAGTTCACATAAATTTTACTTAGAGTGTTCCGTAACTATATTTCAATATTTCTACATTTGAATCTGCTCACCCACCGGTTAGGAGTGCTTTCATCGATTATTCAGAATCGTAAGTTAGATTTAAGTTGTAGTGGTGCGAATAATGTTGACATCTTTTCATTTTTTCTGTTGCGATACGTTAATTTCAAGTATCGCTAATACAAATATTAACTTTTGACCGAATGTATCAAAATAAAAACTGTGAGCTTAAGACTACGTTAGCTTTAAATTTATTTTTTCATATGAATCAATTTTTTTTCTACCATATGCTAAACATAATAGTAATTAATATTTCTGAAGTATATTTGCACAACTACAACAGAAATAACTACAAATTAAAAGAATTGAATTCGAGCCAAAACTTTGCCGGCAACTAATAAAAATATGGCAAATATTATGGCTCAGGATTCCCACCAATTTTTGTACCGAAAAAAATTATGAACAGAGTGACTGCTATTTAAGACAACAGCTAAGAGTCTCAATTATCCAATCAATAAGATAAACGCAAATATTGTAACTTTGAGATTAAAATAATAATATTTAAATAATTGATGTGACAACATATTACTCATGTGAAAGTCCTTTGTACGGGGAACCTCAAATTAAAAAGTGTCTTGAATGTAAATAATATTATTTTTTCAAGAATTATGTATTTTTTTTCTTTATCCCCCGCATCCACTCAGGATTGAACCTGCAATCAAGCATCACATGGGAATCCTGGAAGGTGCCTCGCCTCCAACCACTCAAGACCCCTCGGCGCGCCCGGCTATGCCGTCCACGCCAGAGCAACCTAAGCGGCCGGGACTCGGTCTTCTACGCCTGAGGGACCCCAAAAGGAGCCCCCGGAATTATGGTCTGCTATTGCCGTGCCTCTAACGGGGACCCCCCAGAGGATCCCCATCAGTTATATGGCCTTTACGCCTTGCCTCAAGTGGTGAATGCCGAAAGGGACCCATCACCGAGACACGGTATTTAACTCCCCTTCCTAGACAGCCCACTTAAGCCACAGACTCCACTCCCGAGATCCCCGGAGGCCTCAATCACTCATCGGGTGCGGTCCACCTCAGAGAACCTGTATGCTAGTAAAATACCAAAAAAATACCGTTCAACTAATTTTATTTTTACGTCCCTACACAGAATAGCGCTACTATCACGGACCACTTTGAACATTCCATCATAAAGCAAGAGGCGGTCCTTGGTTTGCTTGGAATTTCTCCCGCCACCACCCATTTCGGTCACCCTAAAGCATAGACCGATTGTCTGTGCCACAAACGGCAACTGAGCCTCCAATAGTTTTTTCTTGTTTAACCTCCGAGACCACCGTTAGGTATTGCTTCAGAAGATGAGATGAATGATTTGTAGCGTATGTGAAAATGCCAACCCGGGACCTCCGGATGAAAGGCCGAGACACTACCAATCGCGCCACGGAGGCCGGCAGCCTCCAACAGTTTAGCGACCAGTATCCTATCATAGCTCCTAGAGCTTACCTAACAGCGTGAGCGGACTAAGCGTGATGCCATACACCATCGGCTTACTTGTCCCAATCGCTCACTTATCATTTATTTGTTAAAATGGGTAGGCGCATCCCGTCAACTACTTAAAATATATATATATATAAAAGAGGCGGTCCTTATTATTTTTTGTATTATGCCCATTGATACCTTCTGCTAATTACGTTATGGTGCTAAGAAGGTAAGCCAACAACTTACCTCTGGACGCATAAAAGAAATAGACGACCAGGATTTAGATTTATGTAAGGTCAGGTGGACTAAATCGCCCGATGGCCGTTAAACGTATGGAGAATATTTCCTGATGAGAGAAGTATGCAGGTAGATTTCTCCCAATCAGCATACTACACAGTTTCTTCCTTTAGACATGGTCTTTTCGAGATAGGTTGGCCAGATCTGGGATGATTAATTCAGATTTGTGTACGAAGTATAGGGCTACTGATGAGTATAGGGCTCATGTGCGATGATGTCTTACAGTTTGTCAATTATAGACCATTTTGAACATTCCACCATAAAACAAGACAAATTTTTTGTCACTGATTTTAGTGAAATTTCATAACAATGTAAAGAGAACGTGACTGTTGTCTGAATAAAACTTAAGGCGGGATTATCTTTTTCTTTGCATTTACTTTGTGGGTAGATTATATTTTTCTCATTATCGATCCTTTTTCCCTTATCTTCGATACTTTCCTCACATGTAGTACTCTACACATTTACTTAGACAATCAGTTAGTTTGAGTTAAGAATTTAGAACTTTTAAAAATATTGTTTCAGTGGTAAATGTGAACTTGGGCAATTCTACTTTTGGATTCCGTCCAGACAAAAATCCATTCTTCTTCTGGTCGGGCTCAGAACCTCGAAGCCCTCTCAAGAAGGAAGATTAATGTTACCTTCTAGGGATATTCGAAATACCAGCAAATGTTTGATTGACAACTGGGTTTGCCGTTAAGTAAATAGCACTTACAATTGATATTATTTTACAGCCTTCGATAACATGAATTATAAAATAATTCATGTCTCCTACAAAGACAGAAAATAAAACTGCATACATCAGAATTGAATCACATATGTGGTTTAGTCCTTTTGGTGTTGCAAGCAAATGGAATCGTATAGCATGACAACTTGATAGAACGTCACAGGACTACGTATGTGTTCGTTTGGAGCGATGTTACTTCATGGAAGCCTGTAAGAGCGTCCATTCTTCATATGCATATACCTTACCATCCTTGTTTCTAATTCGGTAGCTAAATATAAAAAAATTCAAGCTGAACTTGTGAAGTTTGGGTTCCTTATTTCTCTTAATACACACGCACGCGCATGCGTGCATATATATATATTTATAAAACGCTTATGATGACGCATTGAGGTCCGTATCTCCATTACGCTATCTTCACTTTCCTTCCTACGCACAAACAACCCATGTATTTTATTGAACTGACTTTCTTCTCAGACAAATTCTTTAATAATTCAAGAGTAATTTATATAATTTCTTTTTGAAGAATTCGAGTAATAATAATAATAATACTTTGATCACTATTTTTCATCATCATAAATGACATCTTATATTTAATAATAATCATAAAAAGATGAATTTTTCAATACAACTGAAGGCTTTCACAAAAATGAATATATATTAGAAGAATTAGTAAACTAAAATTGTTAGGAAACATTAATTGAAGTACCGTAATTCAATCATGTATTAGATATATATATATATATATATATATAAAACAAATAACTAATAAT
Organism: Lycorma delicatula; assembly: GCF_047948215.1. Classification (NCBI taxonomy): domain Eukaryota; kingdom Metazoa; phylum Arthropoda; class Insecta; order Hemiptera; family Fulgoridae; genus Lycorma; species Lycorma delicatula. Next base: position 44,749,673 of record NC_134461.1, read on the forward strand.
AATTAACGTACTACAACATGATATAATATAGAGCGCAGCTGGTTCATCGAAGTATACAGCTGTTATTAAATCCAGTTATGTTTGCAGGCAGAGGCAGCAGTAGTAAATAAAAAAATACGCAGGTTCCCGTTACATCATTAATAGTTAATAAGTTTATACTGGGTGTGGTGAATGTATAATACACATACAATTAACTGTACAGGTTAACTGTATACCTCGCTGTGATATGCGTTCCTGTTATCCATTTAGTTTTATTAACTCCTATACGCGTGGGAATATGTAATGATGTAAATATTTTATAATTTAGCTTTTACTATTATATTAATTTATATAATATTTGTACAATGTTATTTACCGATTCAATGCAGTGGATAGATTCTATTTAATTAATAACCAATATTTCCCATCTATACACATATATACACGCACATAACTGGATAAAACTCATAAAATTTGACTTATTTCGCTACTCGTAAACATTACCAAATAGAAATCTGAATAACATTTTTTAAATGATTGTATCATTCATTATCCACGGAAATAGATTAAGTCCACATATTTTACGATTTATACAACTTTCATTTAATATCACGTTTTTTTTGTTTTTTTTATTTAACTTGCGCTTACTTAATGATCAAATATTCAAACATATGTATGCACTAACAAAACAAAAAGTGGGAGTGAATTCCAAACAAAAAAAGAAACAGTAAGAGAATAGACCTAATTACTTTTTAAATAAACACTGTATTTGTAGAGATCAGTTGCAGAAACACGTAGCCTGACCTTGATAATTTTATGATATAATTTATGATTTTTACATTATTTAAGTTAGCATTCTATTTTGAATAAAATAAAAAGTGTTAAAACGCTATTAGCATATTCTAATACAATAGTATAATCCTCCAATGCAGGTCTCTCTTATCAAAAGTTGACGTTTCCTTAACACAAGGTTCTTTTTAAATTAAACGTATTATACTTAATGTTGCGTGAGTGTCCAGTTTCTTTTCTATTATTTTTTTCTCACCCACTGTTTTACGATCTTCGAAGTTTTTTAGGCTACTTTCTTCCTTCTATTCACCAAACTGTTTCTTCTTCCTCCTTTCTCTTTCTTTACTGATTAAATATTTTTTCTTGGTTTTTTCCTTTTGACATTTGTGCTAAAAATAATGTAACCTTATCTTCAGAATATTTGTTGCTTTATAAACTTTGTTTTTTGTTTATTATTTATAAAATCAATAATCTATTTCAATTATATGAACTCTTAGAAAATAAATAAAAAAGGCTTAATAAATAATAAAGTATATAACACACAAACACACACACACACACAAACACAAATACATTATATATAACACAAATACTTATTTTATATGTATATGTATATATATATATATATATAAAAAGTAATATTACAAATATTTATACAGTGTCCCACGAAGAAACGGAAAAACACGAAGAAAATTTTCAACTGGTGAAAATAATGAAAAATGTTCATATAAACATTGATCTGGAAACGATTTGTTTTTGAGTTATGATTAGCGAAAAATTTTGCTTGGATTTTAGATCTTCTAAGAAAAAGCCCTACTGTAATTTTTGGGACACAAATTAAGGAGTAAAGTTATTTGTTTCTTATGTAAATTGAGTTGGGAAGTAGGCTATAATAGAACGCAGAACTATAACTCTAGTAAGTTTTTAGATATTTGACGTAAAGCACAAAATTCGGTTTCGAAAAACAAGTTTTTTATTTAGGTTTGTAGTATAATAGCTTTGTTAAATGATTAATAAACGCGGAAGATTTACTAACAAAACTTGTAGGGAATCTAATTATGAAAAAAGTAATGTAAATACAACCAATAAAATGTAAATAAAAACTTTTAAAATCGGATTTTTATTGAAGAAAAACAGACGAAAAATAGTCAGAAAATCATGTTATTTTTTTCTGTATTTAATAAGCATTATTGTTAATATAGAAAAACAGCAAAATAAAATATATGAAATGATAAATGGTAACAGAATAACAAATCTGTTACAGTTATTCTTTCGAAATTCCTTCCTTCATAATGTATACATCACTCTGCCCACGTAAATATTTCCGGTGGCTTTTCGTATCATCTCAGGATCGTTTCGTATAAATTCAATAGCATATCGTATTTTAAAGAGTAACTCTTCTTTAGTATTAACTTTTTGTTGTTATACTATCGTTTTTGTATGACCCCAAATGAAGTAATCTAGTGACGTTTTCAGGTGATCATGGTGGCCAATTGATTGGTGCATCACGTCCAATCCAGTTTAAGAAATTAGGATTCAAGTGATCTCTAGCTACTAAAGAAAGATGTGGCGTTACACTACCGTGATGGAAAATAATTTGCAATCTATTTTGTAAAGATACAGCCTCTAAACAATCCGGAAAATTATTTTTCAAGTAATTAACGTATGCATATCCCGTAAGGGTCCAAGAATTTTGTCATAAATAATGTCACACCAAACATTAATGTGAAATTTGTGTTAGAAATTAATTTCTACAACACCATGTTGATTGTATTCGCTCCATAAATGACTATTTTTAGAATTGAAGACTCCATTTCTCGTAAAATTGGCTTCACCAGTAAATAAAATTGAATTTACCTTACCAGCGTTGTCTAGAAGCTAATGACACAAGTTTTACCATTGGGGGTAATCTGTTTGCAGCAAATTTTGAACCTTCTGCAGGCGGAAAGGTTAAAGATTTTCTTTTCGTAGGATGTGTCGCGCTTTGTTTTTTGAAAAACCATTGTGACGTGAAATTCGCCTAGTACTAGTGCCTGGGCTACAATGAATATACTGAATCACACGATGTTCAACATTAATACGATGATTTATTTGGCGTTTAACAGAAATTGAATACATTGGAAATGACCCATCGTTAGTAAATGCTGTCACCAAAGAATGTTTAAAAGAATGCTTTAAAAATAATGTTTATTAGGTGCAGAAAGACTAATACAATTTTCTGTCTATTTTTTTGTCTGTTTTGCTTCAATAAAGTAACCCGATATTTAAATTTGTTATATATATTTTTTGTTGGCTGTATTATATTATTTTTCTTGCAATTAAATTCTGTATAAGTTTCGTTACTAAAGCGTAATTTCACCTGGTATTTGCTCAGACAATAGTAAGAAGTTAAAACGAATTCGACATTTTACCTAATAAGAAAGTTATAGCGATATTTTGTTTTTTTTCGAAATAGCCCCCAGAGTCCGATTTTGATTGTTAACGAACTCGACCGAGATTTTGGGATGAGTTATTTTTAAGGAATAATATCAAAGTGATTGACGCAAAATTACGGCAGGTATCGTGTCCACAAGAAAGTGAAATGTATATATATATATATATATATACTAGCAGACCCGTCAATGCTTCGCTATTGCTACATTTGAGTATATATATATATATATATATATATATATATATATATATATAGATTAAATGAACACAGTTGAAAGTTTGATAAAACAACAAAATGAACATTACGGAAATTCACAAAATTTAACCTTTCCCTTTTTCCTTTCTCCCTTTTCCCCTTCTCATCTCTTTCCCCCTTCTCTTCCCCCTTCCATTTCCCTTTTTCTTGTCCTCCTTTCCACGTTTTCCTTTTCCTATTTTCATTATAACTATATTCCCTTTCTTTTTCCCCATTTTCTCTTTCTTCTTTTTCCGCTTCTTCCCCCCAATTCTCTTACCCTTATTTCCTTTCCCCCCTTTACCCTTTACCCTTTTTATTTTTTCTCCTTTCGCCTTTCCATTTACTTTTCACCGTTTTCCGCTTTTTTCTTTTTTTCATTTTCCCCTTCTTCCCTTTTTACCTTCTTCCCTTTTACATTTTCCGATTTTCCCTCTTTCCCTTTTTTCTCGCGCGTAAATCGGCTCAGTAGTTTTTTAGTCTATAGCGGACTCACGTATCGAAAACATTAAAATGGAATCGTAAAATATTTCATAGAGCGTGTGTTGCTTTTACGTTCAACAGATAGCGCTGTTTTTTCAAAAAAATGATATTTTTACCTGTCACAGGTGTGACATCTTAGGTGCATAGATAGTAGGTCTATAAAAACAAGCATGTATTCGAATGCAACATTGTGTCAAAATTTCAAAGCAATCGGTGAAGAACTTTTGGAGATTTAAGACTTTGAACGAACGAACATTTACATTTTTATTTATTTATATATATATATATATATATATATAAATATTATATTAAATATTATATATTTATATATATATAAATATTATATTAAATATTATATATTTATATATATATATAAATATTATAAATATTATATTATATTAAATATTATATATTTATATATATATACAAATTTACATATAAATGTCTGGGCTGACGGTGGTTTTGGGGTCTGGGGGATGTAAACACGAAGATATGTCGAAATTTTCCGGAAGTCGAATCCTGGTACCCATTACAATAGGTAACTTTCTTATGAAATTACATAAAATTAAAATAGTAACAGATCTAATACTGCTCCCCTTCGCAAAGTTCTTTCCTGCTACTGATAACGCAGTATCGCGTTTGTCGTACGTGGTACTGTGTGATACCATACGTAACATATGCATCATAAGTACGTAATTTATTATTTGTAGCACACTGGAATGCCATCTATGCATATAACTGTTTAATAATTCATAGATTTTTGTTAATTTCTTATTTAATATTTTCAGTTCAGATTACAATGGTGTAATAATTTTTTTTTTTTTTAATTTTTTTCACTAGTTTTAAACATTTTAAGTAGAAATTCTGTATTACGTAATAATCCAAGGAGTAGAAAATTTATAATTTTAAGTTTTAATCCTGAACTAATTGCTACTGGTCGTATTTGTAGGTCATTCCCTCTTTATTTTACAGAGAGTCCTACCAATAAACGGAGGTAGATATTCTGTTGATGAGAAAATTGAAAAATTTCATATAAACATAGATCTGGAAAGGCTTTGTTTTCGAGTTGCGACTAGCAAAAGATTTCATCCGGATTTAGACTCTTCTAACAAAAAGATGCCCTACTACAAGATGCTCTATTAAAGTTGGTGGTTTCTAATGCATCTCAGCTGGGAAGTAGGATTAAAAGGTTTCAGAACCGTAACCCCAGTAGTTTTTAACTTATCCGTCGTAAGGCAAAATTTGGTGTCGAAAAACAATTCTTATTTAGGTTTGTAGTACAACAGGTTGGTTAAACGACAGATTAAAGTAGAAGATTTCGTAATGAAGCGGATAGAGAATTTAATTCTAAGAAAATTAATGTAAATAAAGCCAATAAAAATTAAATAAAGACTTTTAAAAATAGGTTAATTACTGAAGCCAAACATCAAAAAATAGACAGAAAATCTTATTATTCTTACTATAATAAAGATTCTTTTTAAAAACAAAAACGCTTATCACTGAAAATAATAATCTGAAAAGAAATACAAGATTTATAAAACAATATTTACAATATTTTAGCTATTATATTGAATAATTAACACAGGTAAAACGATTCCATAATTGATTTCACATTAATGTTTGGTGTGTCATTATTTATGACAAAATTCTGGAACCATTTGTTTTCAATTACAACCTTATGGAAGATATATATATATACGTTCATTTCTTGAAAAATAATTTACCGGCTTTTTTAGAGGATGTACAAACTCGGTTGCAAATTATTTTTTCAGCATGTTAGTACAACGCCACATTTTCCTTTAGTTGCTGGAACTCACTTGAATGTTAATTTCTTAAACTGGATTGACGTGAGAGAGTAATTGTATAGCCACACTATCACCTGACTTAACGCCACTAGATTACTTCATTTGGGGCTATGTGAATACGATTGTATACCGACAAAATGTTAATACTAAAGAAGAGTTACTCGTTAAAATACGATATGCTATTGAATTTATACGAAACGATCCTGAGATGATACGGAAAACCACCGGAAATGTTTTACGTCGGGCAGTGCTGTGTATATGTGAATGAAGGAATTTCGAAAATTATTGTAACTGAAGTTTCTTATTCAGTTACCATTTATCATTTTATGTATTTTATTTTGTTGTTTTTCTATATTAAAAATAATTTTTATTAGGTACAGAAAAAATAATATGTTTTTCTGGCTATTTTTCGTCTGTTTTGCTTCAATAAAAAACCGCGTTTTAAAAGATTTATTTACTTTTTATTGGATGTATTTATATTAATTTTTTCATAATTAGATTCCCTGTAAGTTTTGTTGCTAAATCTTCCACATATTTTAGTCATTTTAACAAAGTTATTATACTATAAACCTAAAAAAAACTTCTTTTTCGAAACCGAATTTTGTGTTTTATGTAAAATATCTAAAAAACTACTGGAGTTACAGTTTTGGAATTTATTTTATCCTATGTTCCTGCTCAAATTACATAAGAAACCAACAAATTTATTCCTTAATTTGGGTCCCAAAAATTACAGTAGGACTGAAATCAAAATGAAATCTTTCGCTAGCCGTTACTCGAAAACAAATCGTTTCCAGACTTATAAACATTTTTCACTAATTTCACCAGTAGAACATTTCCTCTCTCTCTCGCTCTCTCTCTCTCTCTCTCTCTCGCGCGCGCGCGCGCGCGGGCGTGTGTTTTATACTTTATTCTATTATTTATTAAGTATTTTTTATTTGATTTCTAAGAGTTCATATAATTGAAACAGATTATTGAGTTTATAAATAAATAAAAAAAAAAACAAAAAAAAAGTTAAATAATACGATTTTCTGTCTATTTTTCTTCTGTTTTGCTTCAATAAAAAACCGATTTCTAAAAGTTTTTATTTACTTTTTATTGGCTGTATTAATATTAGTTTTCTCAGAATTAAATTCTCTATAAGTTTCGTTACTAAATTGTCTTGTCCATTTATTAATAATTTAACAAAGCTATTGTACGACAAATCTGAAATAAACTTTTTTTTCGAAACCGAATTTTGTGTTTTACGTCAAATATCTTAAAACCTACTGGATTTACAGTTTTGGAACCTGTTTTATCCTATTCCCCAGCTAAAATTGCATAAGAAACTTTCAGGTGTACTCCTTAATTTGTGTCCCAAAAATATCAGTAGGGCTTTTTCTTATTAGATTTAAAATCCGAGCAAAATTTTTCGCTAATCGTAACTCGAAAGCAAATCATTTCCAGACCTATTTTTATATGAATGTTTTTCGTTATTTTCACCAGTAAAACATATCCTGAACGTTTCTTTGTGGGACACTCTGTACATTAACTAAATATGTACTTTTAAATGATAAAAATACCATTTTGTTTATTATTTTATAAATTGTTTATTTATACGATTTTTTTCAACAATATTTGTCATAATATTAAGTGAGAAAGTAATTTTATAGCAAAAAATATATTTAAGTCTATATAGGTACTTATTTATACTATTACTAGGTCAAATAAATAATAAACAAGAGATAAAAGTCAGAACTTAAAAAAATTACAATTATTTAATATTTAGAATATTTACATCGTATATTTTCTCATTTATTTATTTTGAACAGGTGAATTTATCACAAATCATATTCTGCGTGTTTTTTTAATAAAGAATAAAATTTACTTGGCAAACGAGAGTATCTGCGTGGGTAGTCTTGAAACGAACAAAATATTTACTTTCACAGATATTAATTTAAATACGCTTGCAATATATTGAGTAGGTAATGTTTCTAACGCCTACGTCATTTTTTTTTTCAAAAATTATAATTGTGTTATATTTATTTTCAAACGGTAAATATTCTTAACGAAAGTAAGTCTTATTTTCATTCATAAAAGTGAAAAGTGTTGATAATTTAAAACAGGAAATTAATAGAGTATTCACATTTAAGAGTTTAGAACAGATAAATAAATAATTTTTGTGAATTTATTAAAATTAATATATTTAAAATAAAGGGAAACAAGTAACTGTTAATTTTAGTTATTTTATACGAATTATCGATAAAGTTTTACTTTGCTGTTACGTATAACAAAAAAAATGTTATTATCGGTCAAAAAATTACGTCCTCACATTTTTGTATTTCTTGATTTTTGAGGTCCACTAAGTTCAAAAATACTAAAAATTAAGAATGCAATAATTTTTATGGATTTATATGTACATGTGTGATGATATCTTCTACTTGACTTTATACCACAAGAAGAGTATAATTTACAATCGTTAAATTCCCCGTTATTTTCTTATCTTGCGTCAATCCAATGGTCTCCCAAGTAGTTTTCTCTTGTCAGTTCTTCATAATTTCTACAGCCCAAGAACTTGCTTAATTTGTTAATTTAAATCTCTCTCTCACTCACTCTCTCTCTCTCTCTCTCTCTCCGCCCTCCCACAATCCCTTTCTCTCGCTCCTCCCCCCTTCACACTCACTCTATTATCACTCCCTCTCACCCACCCCCACCACCACTTTCACTATTAACCGTTCTTCAACATACCCTTCCATTATTAGTTTTAATTTACTATTATGTTTCGTTATAGAAGTATCCTAAAGTAGCCTAAATTCATTCTTATTTTTCTTAAACTTCATCCTAGTCACTTTATTACACCACTCTATTTTTATGATCCTTCTATAAGACCATATCACAAAAAAAAGACTTTAGGATGGAATTACTCTCATAGAGTATGAGTAAATAATCTCTTCAGAATGTACAATGAAAACGAATTAACAAATTCCAAAGTAGAATGGTCATTTAGCCTTAGTTATCCTAAAAATTACCCCTTTTTTCCTGTAATACTCCTAATTTATGTATTTTGGTGTTTGGTCGATTACATTTTTAAAACACTGATTGAGGGTTTGGTTTATATTAAAGAAATATTCTATTCTATTCTTGGAAGGGAGGGAAGTTGGATTACATGAAAATTTCATGGTTCATTATTTTCCAGCTTTCTAAAACATAATAATATTAGCACTAAAGTTGGAAATCATTTTATTAATCATAAAATCATAATCATATATCCCTAAAAAAATACCCGATTTTTATCAATTCTCCTAAAGTTCAACTGTACCAATCTTTTTACTAAAGTTTTTTTTCTATATTTTTAAGAAATATACATTATAGTGACAGTATTTGGAATATATGTTCCTTCACCAGATTTATTAGAATTATTGCGTTATGAAGGTTCTATCACATCAAAAATAAAAATATACTGACATCAATAAACTTTTATTGTATATTTAAAGAGTTTAAATTATGCTGGCTAAAATATAGGGGCCTACATTAGAAATTCCAAGAAGACACTGACCTGCCAAAGTTATTGTATAAATTTAAGATTGAATCATAGAGTGGGTTAAACTGGTTTTATACCTCGTCATTTAATTATAGATTTTTTTTTGCCCATACGTGTGATTGTAGGACATCTGTTCCGAGCGCGCCACTGTGATGTACTATTCTATTTAATGTTCTATCAAATGTATATAATGTTCTACTAAAATCACAAGACGGATGTAGTATGAAAAATTTCTTGATTTCCACACGTAACTTGAATACAATAAATTAAAAATACTTTCTTTTTCTCTAAATGGAACTTTTCAATTTAAAAATATGTATTGTTTTAAAATGGATAAACCTCTCATCTTTAAAAATAATAGTTCTGCTGTCTTGTTACACTACCAACCTTTCAGCTTAAAAGATATTTTTGATTATTTTTTGTTTACGTCGAAACAAAAAAAAACAAAATTCACAGTTTAAAAGCCTTTCATTTCGTTTATGTTAGAGATAACATCTATCTTAAGTAAAATAATGTAAATTGTACTCATTTTGCTTGATCAAGTTATTAAAAGAAAATTAAATTAGGATTTTTAATTTATAAATTTTTTTCTGAATCGTTCTCATGGTTGAAATATTTTTCAGCTTTTATCAAAAAAGTAGAAAATTAATTTTTCAATCTTTCATTTTAAATCAATTTTTTTTAAAAATATTTTAAGTATTAAAATTTGGTTGCCTAGATTTTTTTTAAGAAACTTTATATATAGCGCGTTCGGAAAGTGGCTGTGCCGTATGCTTTAGAATTATGTTTTCCATAATTCATAATACTGTTCTTTCGACGTTAGGTTGGGTATTGCTCAATATTAAACCAAAACGTCAGTTGTTGAGTTGAGATTGAACGTTTTATTTCGTGTTTTTTCGTTTATCGGAATCAGTAGTTGCGAGAAATGTAATGGTTCTTTCGGTACAGGAATGTATTTTTCTTGTTGAACACGACTTTCGGGAAGGTCACAATTATACTGATTTAGTAAGACACAAATTTTCTGATAAGTTTCCAAATTCTCCTGTTCCTTACCGCAATGCGGTTCGAACTCTTATCGAAAAATTTCGGGGAACAGGCTCTGTTGAAGACGCTGAAGTAGAAGACCAGCTACACTAAACGATCTGAACCTGTTTAATATTTCGGATTCTATAATCGAAATTCCATCAAAGTAAAAGCGTAAGTTAGCACAGCAGCAAAATATCAGATTGCTAACGTATGTAAATCTGTAAGAAAAGAACTAAAATTTTTCCCCTACAAAGTATTGTTTGTTCTAGAACTGAAACCTACAGATTATGCCAAAAGAATAAATTATTGTTTACGGTTTTAACGTTTTATTGATCAAAATTCCGTAGGTATACTCGACATTATGTTTTTTACAGATAAGTGTGTTTTCATCTAGGATGTTATATTAATTCACAAAATACACAACTGTGGTTGACAACTAACCCCGATAAATTACACGAAAAATCTTTACACCAAGCGAATTGTAGTGTGGGTTGGTGTGAGTAGAATGTGCCTTGTGGGTTCAATTTTTTTTTTTTTTTTTTTTGAAAATACAGTTAATAGTAATAATTACTGTTTTAACACACTTCTTTAATCAGTTATGTATAAATCAATTGCGTTTGATTCCAACAGTATTGAGCTATAGCGCACACAGCTAACATGATGTCATTGATGTTTTTACGAAATTTCTTTAGAGAACGAATAGTTTCGAGAGGTTTGTGGCCTGCAAGATTGCCTGATCTGATTCTCCACGATTAGTTTCTATGGTGGACAGAGAAACAAGTAGTGTGTAGCTAGACACACGCACAACTGACGAACTAAAAACCGCATTAATGGCATACGTATATACGTACGCGATGTATCCGGCAAAGTATACCAGCTGGTTAGAGTGTTTGAAAATAAATTGGAACGTGGGTAGTGTTGTATTGATATTGGAAGAGGTTATTTTCAACACCTTTTATAAACTGTTCCAGTTATTGTAATATTTGTTTTTATAAAATAATGAAATGAAAAATAAAAAAACTATGAATTAAGAAAGTTTTATCATTGCAACTCCATAATACCAGTGCACAGCTACTTTCCAAACGCATTGTAATATCTTTTTACATCATGAATTTGGTGCTATTGCACTAATAGATAAACAGATAACTGTAGTGAATTTTTTTTAGTTATTTTTCTATTTAATGTCAAACTGTGTAAATTAATAAATAATTTAAAATATTAGTAATAATACTTTTTTTATTTTATCAAAGAAGAATTTTTAAATTTAATGTCTTTAAATTTAAAAATATTATAGTAAAAATATTCTTTCGCTGAAAATTCAATAGTCATCGTTAAAATAAAATATTTTTAGTAAATTTGAATTTTTCATTTGTTGTAATGAGTATAAATCCGGCCAAAACACTATTTTTATTTATCACAAAATTTTCATATCTTTTGGAAAATGAATTTTAAAATTAATTGCAGTTATCTTTTTTAATCTTTTTGTTAATATTAACTGTTTAAAATGGAGTAGAGATCAGTATCAAATATTTTGACATAAAAAATCAAAATATATCTTAAATTTTAATCAGTAATAAGATAAATTCACTTAAATTTTGTTAAAATCGGTTTCACCAAAATGTTCCTCAGCATTTTGTTCTGGAACCTTTGGACGATGTCGATATTGCTATTGCATGCCGTACCCCAAAGTTGTATCCCGTAAGCTCATACTGGCTTTAAAAACGCCTGTTGTACAACAACAGTTTGTTATCTAACTATAACACGGACTTTTTCTTAATAACCAGTTCAACTCGGTCAAATTTAAAAAATATATTCTACAAAAAATACGAAGTTGGGTTGTACCTTACAAAAAACTTTTGTCCATTACTTTAATTATCTTCCTTGAAATCTTTCTATAAATTTCATCATTAAATAGTAAAACGTAAACTTAGTTTTTCTCAAAAATAATATACTCTTATTTCTATAAAACAATATTTTATAATATCAGAATTCTTCTGTGAGAATAATGTTAAATTTTTATTTATTTTTTTCTTATTTCATGGTTTAAATATCGTACTAAAATTAAATGTATGAAAATCACAACAACAAAAAAAACTTATGCCATGAAGGATTTTGGAATAAATTATAAAAACCTTTCTTACCTGAAAGTGATTATAGATTTAGTTAAAAATTTTCTTTAACAAACAAAACTTTCATGGTAGGCTTATCATGAAAATTAAGAAGCGAGGCCTTTTTCAGTGAACGGAAAGGACTATAGCAGCGTATAAATCCATTGAATCGTATTGTAGATGATAATCAACCCAAAGATCTGAAAAAAATACACTATTTTGTTTACCATAATGAATAGATATGAGTAATGAACATTAAAACATAACGAATGAACATAATAACATAAAGATCAGACAACAAAATTCTAACCTACGGCTCTTGCTTTATATGCGTCAAAAAAAACTGTAGAACAGATAGTGTAAAGCAACGGATTAACGTACATTCCTGTTGTAAAACAATCGATTTTTGGCTTGTACCGGATTAACTCATAAAATTTGTAAATAATCACGTAATATGTTAATTTTCTTCTGTTTAGAACTTGTATATGTTCGACTGAAACAGAATCGAAATAAAAAATTAATTCACAAAAGAATAAAATTGTAATTATTTATTGTTAATATTGCGTATACTTCTTAGAATATCTTAAATAAATCAGATCTGATTAGCATGACGTAAATGGTTACAAATGTTCATCCGTATTTGGTAGTGTTACTAATGCGTATTGTATACACCAATAAAGGCCAGATGGTGACTGTCTGTTTGGCTGTCTGCTTGGTTTTCTAATCACATTTTTTCTTTACTGGTTTCATAATAATAGAAATCTGAAACTTGGTCTTGGTTTAAAGATTACCTTAATGACGTATTTAGCTCAAAAATTTTTATATCGGTAATATTTTTAAATAAGCAATCTCAAAGAAAGATTTATTTCAGCCCTATAAGAGAAAATTTTTTAACAAAAATTAATAAATAAACAATTTATGATAATTTAATTAAGAATCGGTGGGCTGATTTTATTCTTATAAATTAATTAATTTGGCATAAAAATCAAATCAATTCTTTCCTTTATTAATAAAACGGGTTGATTCTTCAATAATATTCTTTTATTTATTAACTGAAAAGATCTCTTGGTTTCTCGGTTAAATTTTTTTTTTTAAAGTCAGATTTTAACTATTTTAATACTTTTCACCTGAAATTTATTTCAATTAAAATGCTGTTTCTACAATAGGAATAGCAACACTCGCATTTACATTAAAAAAAGAAAAACATTTTAAAGATTTTAGCAAATTTTATAGATTATAATTAGTGTAAAATTTTGCTTGAAAAAAATTTTCTTTTTGAAATTTAGAGGGATGGAATCCCTGGTCAATAATTTAAGTTAAGACAAAAAGGTAACATTTAAATTAGGTTTCAAGTTTCATTAAAATCATTTTATGGGTGATCCTTGAATAAACAGATGAAATTCGTGTTGAGGGACTTTTCATTTTGTTAAATGTTTTCTGAACTATGTATAGGTAAAAATTTTAATTTTATTATTTGATTAATAGAAATCGTAACGAAAAAATTTGTGACTTCATTATTTTTTAAATTTTTTTTTTTTTTAATTATTAAATCAGGAATTTTTCAAAATAATTAGAAATCCCATTCTGAAAAAAATAAAAAAAAACAAAAATACCTTTGACTATTTTGAAAAATTTACTTTTTATAATCTTGTATGTACTTTACAAATGGTTTGTTAAATATACGAATATACACGAAAAATAACATCCTGTAATGCAAAATGCTCATTTTATGAGATATATTTTACTTAATTAGTGACTTTTTTATAATATTGTTCTTTAAACCTTTATCAAAATTTAATTAGTTCAAAGGTAAAAGAATTATTATGAAAATTTTTCCTCTATCGCCTGATAAAGACTTGAACTTACCTATATTCAGGTTTTAGAAAATTTACACCTCATTTTTATTCGAATAATTTTTTTTTTCTTCTTTTTCAATTATTTTGCTAATACAAAAAAATTTCAAGAAATATTTTTGTTTTTAAATATATTATGTTTTTATTAAATAAATTTTGTTAAAATCGATTTCACATTTCTACGTACGACTTGTAAGACGGAAAAAATTTCTCTGTAACGGATAGACAAAAATATTGAATTTCTATCATCTGCAAGTTTTCTTTAGTTGCAAGAAATGAAGATTCATGCAACTAAAACCTGAAACCTTATAGGAAATAAGAAATAGTTTTTATAAGATGTAGAAGATAAGAAATAATTTTAATAAGAAATAGTATAAAAAACAGTAATAGTTTTTAAATTCAAAAAATTATTGTCAGTGTACGCTGAATATTAAATTATATAGAACTAGCCCCTCCGTCCCTCCCAACCAGGCCTCGCTTCGCTCGGCGCTTTGATTTTCCAGGTTTCCAAAGTTCTTTTTTCAACTGGAAAATTTTTGACGTTATCAACTTCACTCCAAGTTAAGAGCTTAATGTTTTTAGAAAAAATTTCATGCAATTTAGATACGTTATCTGATAACAGAAAATTCAGTTTTTTTAATTTACCAACATGGGGGTTGCGCCCCCCAAACCCCCTCAAAAAATAACTCCCATATAACAATTGTGAAAACAATTTCGGTAAAAGTGCCTTGACTCGCTTGTGGTTCCTGATACAAGCGACACTAGGAAGCTCAGGTGGCAAACCAATGTCAGGCAATTTAACTTTACCGCTTGCGCAGCAGATTCCTTGTGATTAGTTTTTGAATGTAAGTGCAGAACAGTATGGGCACTCTTTGTCCATTTTTCCAATTGCGACACTTGAATGAGCGAAATAATCATAGTTGGCATTGCAATGATAGGCGCATTCTTTCAATTCAATACCTGATGCCCGTCTAGATTGAGCAGTTCGTCATCGAGTCAATCGTAGTCGCTCCTCTAGTTCTGCCATTGTTTCTGTTAATCGGGCTTTAGCTGCGCGAGTTCGGACACCTTCTTATCGCATTTCCCGTTGCTCAGTTGTTTCAGTCGAGCGAGATTGATCTGTGCGTATTCAGTCGCTTTCTAAACGTATTTCCCGTTGCTCAGTTGTTTCAGTCGAACGGGATTGGGCTGTGTGTATTCGGTCGCTTTCCAATCTTGACTGTCTTTCGTCTTTAGTCTCTGCCGCACGAACAGTTTTAATCATACGTGCTTTTTTTGTATTTCTCCCGATTGAAGAATGTCTTTTAGGCATGGTATGGTGTTTTGAAAAAAATCACAGAATTTAAAAGATTGCAGTTAAATACTTTACACACTTTAAATTAGTAACACACACATGATAAACAAAAGCAGCTATTTATTTATATTTTTAAACAGCTGTAAAAAATTGTAAATAAATGAATCGTAAAAATTACATATGCATGTGCGCTAAATCAATTAAAACTTAGGAATAACTGTACGTTAAAACTTCAGCCCTTTTCAAAATTAATCAATTCAATGTTGAAAAAAAATGTTAGCTAAAAAATAAATTCTTCTTGAAAATCAAAGTCATTTTGAAAATTAAATAAGCTTAAGGAAGAAATAAAGTGTTTTAAATTTCTTTGTAAAATTTCGTTGTCGGCTTCAAAGTGTAGGTGTGCAAAATTTTAGACAATCTGTCCGAACAGACAGACAAACGTGAAGGATAAGTAAACATTACGCAAACCGGAATTGTTTAAACCTTTTTTTTTCATTTTTCATTATTAAATACAATAAAAGATATCAACAGAAAATGGTTACTTACTTTCTACCACTATCGGATGGTAATAATACTTTCATGCAGATTTGACATTGGAATAAAATTGAGGAAATCAGATATAAATCAGCTGTTGATTCTAATCGCAGGTTTTTTTAGGTTGGAAATCGAATATTACGCCGAAATTATATGATATCGTGTTAAAATTCTGTAGTTGGATTGGATTTCTATCGTGTTCCATGAATATATACAATTATTCGATTAATATATACATTATTCCATAATATATACAATTTTTCGAATCTACAGTTGGATAAACTGATATGCATATCTGATCGCAACGTCGGAATTTTATATATTTTAAAACATTTATTTTAAGATTTCATGCAGATTGGAAATCATAATAAATTTTTTTAAAGGATACATAAATTGACAAACCAATCTCTTAATTTTAATCTCCGTTAGAAGGTTATGATAATCTCAAATTTCATCAAAATTATTTTCAGTGAATTCTTAACATTTTATTGGTAGATTGGATTAAATTATAATCCACAATTTTCTTCTAATTTTTTTAGAAAAATCTTTTTTTCTGAAGTTTAGTTGCAATAAAAGTATGTACCTCAATCGAAATGTCGGAATTCTGTAAATTACAAATTTTCGTAAAAAATCTGAAGCAGACACCACATGAATTCCTTGAATGCCTATTAGATTACATATACACATTTTTTTAAATCAAAAGTACATAAAATTTTATTTCATCAATAACTTCTATATCTTTTCATATTTTTTTTCTTTATTGTTATTATTGAATTATTATTTATTGTAAAAAAAAAATTACAATAAATAATTATTAATAAATCAATATATTTAAATTAAAAAAAGAAGGTGACGTCTGAACCGATGTGCCTTCCCCTTGTAAGATCCAAATAATTCATTAATTAAACTTTTATTTGGCTATAACTATGGAACCAGTGAAAATAAATATCAGTTATGTATCGTTGAAAAGCTCTCAATTAGGGCTTATTACTGCAGTTAATAAAAATCTAACTGCAGTTAACTGCAGTTAAAATCCAAAAGAATGGATTTTAGGCTTTTTTGGACACTTTTGGTTCAGTCGATTGCAATCAAAAAGGGAAGGTGCTCAACTAGATGTTACAAGAGTCCTGAATCCAAGATTTTAACATCCTACGGCTAATCGTTTTTGAGTTATGCGAAATACGTACAAACTAGTCAAAATGGATTCAGGGATGGTGAAAATGGATATTTCAGTTAAAATTTGAAACCGGAATTTTTTCACGATTACAATACTTCCTTCGTACAAGGTTACTTCCTTGTACGAAGTACAAGAAAGTAACAAGATTTTTTGGGAATTTTTTCAGGTTCTTATATACAGGATCTTCAGAATTCTTCAAAGTACTTTTATTATGACAATACTTTTATTTATGAGATATATACAGACGTCACTCCGAAACTAGTAAAAATGGATTCAGGGATGGTCAAAATGGATATTTCCGTTGAAATCTAAAAACCGAAGTTTTTTTGTGATCATAATATTTCCTTTACTTCGTACAAGGAAGTAGATATTACTAAAAAAAGTCTTAATCATATATAATTTATTGATTTGTATCTAATAGTACATCCTTAATTATTATATATGAAGATATTTATGTATTACAAGAGATTACAATCTTTTGATTCTGACGCCGCGGCGGAGTGGTAAAATATTGTAACCATTACGTATTGAGTATTTGTGGACTAATTTTCACAAAAACTGTTTTTTTTTTTTAATATTTTTAAATAACCTATTTTTCAGCGATATTTTCTTGTACAAAATAATTGTCTTCCGATTTACTGTATATTAGTTGTACTAGTAAAAAATATTTAAAAGTATTTTTCTTTATAAATATCAATTTATTCCGTGATGTAATAATAATAATTATTTTTTATATTTTCTACTCCACTTATTAAAATGAATTTACCGTGTTTGTTTTGTTTTTTGTTTTAATAATAATAATAATAATATTAGTAATAAAAATAATAGCATCCTTATTAAAATAGTTAAGCTGGTAACCATTTAAAAGTAGTCCAAAAGTTGAAAAAATGTTCGCCTAACAATATCGAAATTAGTTGAAAACAATGCGATAAAATTAATTATGTCATATTTTTCGAATTTATTTAAATACTTAGCGTAAAGTTTGTTGAAAGCCGTCGTCAATAAGGGTAAACTTTAAAAAAATTTCCTTATGTTTTTTTTTAAGAAAAACTTTAGTGTTGGAATAAAATTGTGTAATAAAGTGATAAGGGAATAATGTAATATCGATCATCCTTGGTGTTTTACCATTACTATAAAACGAATTAAAGTTTATTTGTCAAACTAACACTGTGCCAAGTACATACTCGTATTTCTACAAATATACATCATTAAAAAATAAATAACATTTTATTCCACCTTACATTTTTATGAAACCATTCATTTTGAACAACCGACCGTTAGTATTATAACTAATAAATATAACTTTATAACATATCATGGGTCACGGCTCTTTGTAATTATACAATAATTAAATTATTACCTTAATAAACTTAAAAACAAATGTTCGCAACAGATGTAAATAAAAAGATTAATACTAGTATAATCAATAAATAATAATCTTAGAAAATTGCTTAGATTTAAAAGTGTGCATTTTATTTTCTTCTAACGGGCTTTATGCCAATAAATTCAAATAATCTTATGGAATTAAGCCAACTTTCTTTCATTAAAGTAAAAACTAATAATAACACAATATTCATTATACAGATTTTGTAATCTACTTTATACTAACACAAATACACAGACACACACGTAAATACATAAAAGAAAAATGAAAGTATTCATCGATATATAGGTCTTCTCATAAGTATAAAACATGTCAGTGTAGTGAATGATGAGATAAAAAAAATGTGATTGATCGTATCCTTTTTTAACTTTTTTTTTTTTAGATAACTTTTATTCTTGGGTAATAATTTTATACCAATATCATATTCCCTAAATTTTTTTGAATTACCTGTTACAACCTTTTTTTTTAACGAAGTATCATAGGTTGTTTTTTAAGATATATGTAAAGAGAAATAGGTTTGTAAACAGGAAAAAATATTTTTCCTATTCCAAATGATATTTAAAAAGATAACAAAAATTGTGTAAAATTTATTGTATATGTATTACTGCAAGATTTAATTAAAATAATATTTCGAAATATACAGAAATTCTTAATAGAGCGGGCGCTATATGAATACAAAAATTGAATTTTTTTTCATTTGTCTACCGAGTTAAAATAAAGGATTTAAGGCACTAATTCAAAACAGAAAAGAAGGTACATTAGAGTTTATTATTAACTTTCGTTTACTATTTACCCTAATTTTTGATACAGCTGCAATCGATGTAAATTTGAGGTATAGTTCGGAATTCCTATTCCTGAAAGTAATATTGATCAATAAACGTCCGATAGAAGTGTTAGTTTAGATAAATATCATCATTTTGGTGAGCTTTAACAAGTCTCTGATGTGACGAATTATTCATTAAAATCAAGTAGACAAAGGGAAACCACTTCACTTCCCACTATCCTCTGTACACCTGGCTTATATGAAATTATTTTTAAATAAATTTCAATGACATTTTCAGGTGTGAATATTTCATATCTTTCTACCTTACAAAAGCTTTAATTTTTTTTCAAAGAGCTAAAGTAAAGCACTCTTTGGATTAATTTTTAATCTAACTCGTCTTTACATAAGGGATTATTTTCTTAAAAATTAATTTACCGTTTTATCAAGGGAATGGTTTCCCTTGATTATGAGATCCTCGAAAGGGAGTAACTGTTATACCCTTATTTTGTTAAACTGCTTATACCGGGTGATTCAGAAAGGACTTCAAACTTTAAAAACAAATGAAAATTTATTGAGATGCTTACAGATTCGGTTAAGATCCCATTTCATAGCTAAATACATCAAATTTTGACTCGCGTAGTTCCCGTTAGTACCGGATTCGACCACCAGCACTGTCACCAGTGTTGTTAAAAATGGATACATTTATTGGTGCGCTCGCTGTGTTGTGATTTCACGATTTGCAGTCACAACTACAATTCAACTTAATTTTCGTAGAGGATACAGTAGGAAGCCTCCTAGTAGGCATATAATTTACTATTGGCACCAAACCGTTGAGACAGGTTGTTCTTCTTCCGTACAAAACGGCCCGTTCTTTTTCCAGCAAGCAATCGTAAATGGTATCGTTTATCTGGACATGCTTCAAAATTTTCTAATCCCTCAGTTAGACGATGATGACGAAGATGAACGCCATTACTGTCAACAAGGCAGACACCACCTAGGATTCTGAGATTTTCTTAATAGTCGATTCCCATGTCGGTGGGGTGGTCGCGAAGGTCCAATTGCATGCCCACCTCGCTCCCCAAATTTGACCCCGCTAGATTTTTTTTTTTTTGTTCTGTTTCATTAATGATCGGGTTTATGTACCACCTTTTTCTGCTGATTTGTTTGAGCTAAGACTTCGAATTAATGCCGCAGCTGCAGAGGTAACGCCCAACTTGCTGGCTACAGTCTGGAATGAAATCAACTTCTGGTGGGATGTATGTAGCATTGCAAATGGAAGCCGTATCGAACCAAAGTGAGTGAATTTTGGGTGAAAAACTTGATATGTTTTTCTATGAAATGAGATCTCAACCAAATCTGTAAGTTATCTCAATAAATTTTCATATGCTATTAAAATTGTGAAGTTCTTTTTGAATCGCCCCGTATTTATAAATATCACTTCATCACATCGTAAAAGAATTTAACGGTTGTATGATTATTTTTATTATTTACCCGATGTGAAACGCGTAAATATCATGGACAGGGACTTTTACACAGTTGTTTTTATTTACGGGTTTTTGCAAGTAACAGCTATTTCAGTCAGAAATAGCTTTTTAAATTCAAAAAACTGACAGCACAGTTATAGGACTTTCCCGTCACGCGGTCTTTTTCTATGCGGCTTACACACACACACACACACACACACACACACACACACACACACACACACACACACACACACACACACACACACACACACACACACACACACACACACACGAACCTTAATTTAAAATATTTATCATTTTATTTAAATATAATATTTTTCTACAACAGCTGTTCGTCAGTGCTATACTATCGCTGCTTGTAGTGACAGGGGGTACTATTGACGCAGAATACCCACTTAGCCTCTAGTTTAGAGCATTTTTGGGGGTGGGAGTGTGGAAAAGAATTTTTTGCAGATATTATTTTTTAATTGTTAACAAATGTGCCTAAGAAAAAAAAACCTTAATTAGGCAAAATCCCAAGATACTGAGGTAACCGTGATCTACACCCTTACCCCCTTAACCTTTTAAGTTAAAAATTTAATAGCATCGATGCCCCATATACAGAAGTAATCTGACCAAGTTTGGTCAATATTGGTTCAGTAGTTCTGGAAATATAAGGTGTGAGACACCAAATACACATATGTACTTACCAACGTTAAAATCCGGATAATTTACATCCGGTTTTTTAGGTTCCTTAGGTGTAAAAATCTCAAGATCCGGGGAAAAACGCATATTCCCAACTTAGACCATTATTTGTCGCTAATAGAAGGAAGCATATTTTAAAGTGAAGTAATTTTATTTGTAACATGTCTTCAAGCTCTGTTCAGTTTTAAAATTTATTTTAATAACAGTTAAGGTCAATAGGTCTTTCATTTCAATCGAATAAGTATTTTTATTAAAATTATTGATGGTCCATTTTTGAGTGTAGTTTATTAAATAAATGCGCGGATTATTTCCCCACATTTATTGCGGCGTTTCAATTTGAAACATGTTAAAATATCTTAAATAACTACAGTGTCATCTAGCAGTTATTTTATAAATGCTGATTATTCCGCCTTCCGTTTTTCAACAAATAAAATAAATTTGTACCGAATTTATTAAATACTTCAAATTTTTTTTGTTTAATATTTTATTAAATTTCAGGTTTCAATTATACAAGCAAAAAAATAAAAAAATTCATTGAAAGTTAAGCAAACATGAAATTATCAACAAAAATGAAGATTATCATCTTTTGTTGATAATCATCGTTACAAAATAATGTAATTCAAAATATTTTTGTAATTCTCTTTATAACAGTACAGTGTAAAATATAAAACACACAAACACACACACACGTACATACGAATATCGGGAAATTTTCCATCCGGTTTTTTGGGTTCCTTAGACGTCAAAACGTCAAGATCCGATGAAAACGGAACAAATTCCCAAATTGCACCGATTTTAATACTTTCCCTTCTACAGCTATAACGCTAGACGGGAAAGTAAAACTGTTTCACACTTTGAATAATAATATGTGTAGAATAATCAAAAGTAATTATTAATAAAACGGTGATGAAATATTAGTTACACATAAAATAAGAATTTCTGTAAAATAATAGTTACATTAACAGCACTAAGCGTAAAATACTGCAATTATATTACAATCATATCATTTCCAGCACCACAACCATATATTGTATCACAATTATTCAATACTACAACCGTATTATATTACTACAGTCATGCATTCATAGTTATTGTACTCTTCTACTTGTAAGACACCAGCTATACTTATATTTATAAATATCACTTCATTGCGTCGTAAAACAATTTAATGGTCGTTTATTACTATTATTATTGTTATTGTTATTATTATTCATATTTTCTTACTAAGTTTATCAGAATGAAGATAATAATTAGTCTACATTAATTTTTAAAAACAACGATTTCTGACTTAAATACCTATTGTTTGGTAATTGGGATTACCGTAGGTCAGGTCAAAAAATTACCAAATTGGGTAAGTATAATTAGAAAGATCATCTTTTGTTGATAATCATCGTTACAAAGTAATGAAATATTTTTGTAATTCTCTTTATAACAGTACAGTATAAAATATAAAAAACACACACGCGCGCGCGCGCGCGCGCGTACATACGAATATCGGGAAAATTTCCATCCGATTTTTTGGGTTCCTTAGATGTCAAAACGTCAAGATCCGATGAAAACGGAACAAATGCCCAAATTGCACCGATTTTAATACTTTTAATTGCATATTTTATAAATTATATTTTTAGAATTACATTTGCTCTTTTCAAAGTATTGTAAAGTCGAGTTAGGTTAAAAAAATAGTTAAAGAAATTATTTTTTTAACTTTTACTATATTGTTTTTAGAAAAATTAAATAGGTTATCAGAAATATAAATTATACTAGAATTCATCAACACTCGATATTTTATGGTTTTACAAAGCAAATTTTTAAGCATAAAATTCATAAGGCGAAGATATAGGGCAACTATTACAATAATTTCAAACAAAAACCAGACATTACATTGGTACTGCTTTTGAATTTTTTCCAGTTTGAAAAATCGGGTTTGACTGTATTGGGGCACACGGCCGTTGGTTTACCGTGAAACGTTACAGATCTTGGATAAAGTTCCTCCGAGCTATAGACCGATGAACTTATCTGTAGAGTTAAATAGGAGGGCCAACATCGTATTTCTTTTTAGCAAAACTGAAAGTCTCCAATGGAAAATTGTAGTTTCTTCATTTCGCTAACTCAACAAATAAATTGGTCGGGCTGTATGTCAGCGAGTCTATTTTAGTGTAATGAATTGAAATAAAAACGAGACATTGACTGCGTACTAAATTTAATTTTAACATAAAACAGACACTAAATGGCACATAATATTTATTTCGAAAACTATTCGACGACAATTTTGTTCAACATTGGTCTATGATAAGAGAAGTAAGAGACATAAGGCATAATAAGCAGCGGTAGAGGTGTTTGCATCGTTAGCGTCTTTCACTGAGCGCGCCATGCCAGCTTTGCGACGCTCCCGAAACAGTGTCGCTCGCTCAGCACCGGACATTGGGGTACCTATGCGTGACCCATAACCTCCTCTTTCCAACGATATCCATACTTTATATTTCCGGCGGGATTTTGCGCGGGCTGTGGCTGACATATTGAATTTTTATACTATTTATTACATGTTTACTTTAATTTTTTACTGATAAATAATGTCCAAAATACACTTATTATTGCTTAAATCGATATATCTCCACAAACACACGAATCATTGCGCTATCATGTCTGTCGTGAACTACACTGAATGGAAATGAACAAGAGCGCCAGTTTTGGCCGATCTGCGCTGTGCCTCCTCCCCGCCAACCCACTCACCACTGACGCATACTCAAAGTTGTATCGTCGAGCTGACCACGTACGTTATAAAATGACACCGCATTTACGTCTGTGAGACTAATAGTTAGGGATTTATTAAAGCAGGACGATATAGACCTTTTTGCTACGCTACAAATTTCTTTTCTGGTACCCGTATATTTCAGTGTGATTTTAAAGACGTTTCACGTAAAAAAAAAAATTAAGTACTTGCTACTGTAACTGTAACTGTGATAATTAAATTAATAACGTAACTTTTTGGATGTTAAATTTGTTCCGTTCCATGTTGAGCCAGTTGATGCTGCACTCTAGCATCTACTTGTGCTGACCGGCGAGTTAATCTAATATGACCATTCTACGTAAGAATCCCGCACAGTGCGGTCGTGTTTTCATTTCAGTCCAAGGGGACTCATAGTTTCTTGATAATATTCAAGTTCAATTATGACTAAAGTATCATACATTCTTAAGTTAAATGTAACTATTGTAATTCAATCAAAATATAAAGGGTGACAAGAAATTAAATATAACGATTCAAGAAGAATATAGCGTTGCTTCATTTCATCATCTACCATCTCATCAAAAATACAGTTCACACTAGGTCTAAATTCTACCAATATTTTTTACAGTATTTAGCTTAAAATATCTTAAATATTACTGTAATATAAAGTTTTATAACGTAAAATTTCATTTATAACGCTGTTATAGACATTTTTTAAATATTAATCTTTTTAATAAATAAATAACAAAATTAATTTTATAAATTATTCATTAACTTTAATAAGTAATTAAAAGTCATATTCATGATATCTATGACACCATAATTCAAGTAACGAATTTTTTATTTTCAGTTTACGTATAGTTGTAGATTGAAAACATTTTATTCATAATGTTACTATGAAAACTGGAGAATAAAGCAATATATTTAAATTTTTTTTAAAAATTTTAAATGAAGGAGATGAAGTCGGATTTGAACCGATGTGCCTTCCACTTGTAAAATATATATCATTAGTTAAAATTTTATTGGTCTATAACTCTGGAAGCAGTGAAAATAAGTACCACTTATGATATATCATTAAAAAGCTCTCAATGAGAGCTTATTACATTACTGCAGTTAAAAAAAACTCCAAAATCCAAGTTTTTTTTTTTTTTGTTTTTGGGCTTTTTTGGACACTTTTGGTTTAGTCGATTGCAATCAAAACGGGAGGTTCACAACTAGACGTTACAACAGTTCTAAATACAATATTCAACATCCTACGGCCAATCATTTTTTAGACATGTAAGACATACAGATGTCACGCCGAAACTAGTCAAAATAAATTCAGGAATTGTCAAAATTGATATTTCCATTGAAATCTGAAAACCAAAATTTTTCACGACTACAATAATTCCTTTACTTCGTACAAGGAAGTAAAAATTAACTGTACTTTATCGGTATTGATATACCCACAATACTTAAAACAATAATTAAAAAAATAAAATAATAAAAAAAGAAGAAGAAATGGAATAAGTATTTCCTTAGTGCTCTATAAAATAATAATTAATTCGTAGTGGACGTTATAGAGAAAATTAAAATAATATGAAATATTGTTTCCACTACAGAAAATCTGCGTTATTGATAATATTATTTTTATAAGAAAAAAAGAAGCTTTATGACTTCGTAGTAATACGTAATAAATTTTCTTTTTCAATGTAGTTTTAATTTTTTATTCTTTTTTTTTTATTTATTAATTGTTTTTCTTTGTATTAAACTTCAATTTATTTAACACAGGCTAAAAATAATGATACAAATAAATAATCTTTTATGTATGAACACTGCGTATGCTATGATAGTAAATAGAGATTATAAAACTGATAAATTGAAAGAAACCAAGCGACCACCCTATTCCATTGACCAGTAACAATACATACACGTAAAGTTGGACGAGAACAATGTAGTATAACTTGATAAATGAACAGTCTTATTCAAGTGTTACCAACCTCGTAAAATAAATTATTTATTTTTTATATTACGTCACATCTTTTTAAAAAGATTTTCCTATTTGATTAATTAAAAAGATATACATATTTTATAAAAATTGTTGTATTTATTAATACTATAATATTTCAAATCATATTTTGATATATTATGATGAAATTTTGGAATAAAAAAATTACTATATAAAAGAATCAATTAAACCAGCGGTGCTCAAAAAAATTTGTTAGGTATCGCTCATATTAATCTTAAGCGTACCACTGAACTATTAAATATTTAATATGTCAGGATAGCGATAGTAATATCTCAGAATGGTAAGTAATCAATCTTTTTTGAAAATACCTGTTTATTTTATGTTACAATTTTATTACAAATTTTTTAATAATTTTTTATAAAAACAATTATTTACCATACAAAGAAATGTTAAATTATATATTTACTTAAATTACTGATTACAACAATAATCTTGAAAACTAATAATTCAGCAAGAAGGATGGTGTTACATACTTAAAACAAGTAAAGAAAGAGATATCTGGTTCAGTTGAACTTATTTTAAGCGAAAATTTCGGTCAATTTCACTTAATTATGAAGTTTATTTTTTGCTGTAATCATAGCAGAAGGTCAAGTTTCATAACGATATGTATTAAAAAATGGAATTAAAAATAACAATGCTTTTCTGGATAGCGAAAGATATTCAATTTTAACTTTTAACCAAAATTCATACTACTCTAGTAAATTTCATATTCAAACCTTCATCGCAAGATACTTCTATAACAGATTCTATTTCGTTGTAAGTTAGGGTTCAAGGAATGATGTCCAGTATAAAATGGTTTCGTACTGATAGGAACTAACAATAATCTTCTATGAAATATTCTTCAAAAATTTCAGCGAGTTTTAGTCATGCGTTTTATATTATTGATGTTGGAAAAACTGCAGAATTTCATTTAAAACACTTTTAATCATCATTTGACATTTTTTGATAAATTCTTTTAATTTGTTATCTAATAAAATTTAATTTGTTCTTTCGCCTTGCAAACTTTAATTTAAGTCATGAGGCGATTGAGAATATCTGGTAAATAGGTTACTGTTGTGGTTCATAGCTCATATGTCAATCGAACATGGAGTTCAAAATCGGTATCTATTATGAATACCTGTAGCTCGGAAGTACCTCGAATAATAAATTTAGCATTTTTCCTTTAGAAACCCACCTCACCTTGTGTGTAGCAGTAACTGAATGTGGTCATTATCCTTTTCAGAACAGTTTCGAAAACAAACAAGAGTTTAAAGCCTGAGATTTAATTAAAATCTATCCACTTTGACGACCTCCCTGAAATCATGTTTAAATCGTTAAGCCAACCGATTTACTGCTAAAGCTTCTCTTGAATGCTCCAATGATTGAAATACAATTTTCTGTTACCGATTTTACTTTGGTGGCAACTCCTCCATTTTTTCCTGACATAGCTCGATCACCATCAGAACAGAAGCCAACGCACTGCTTCCAGTACAATTAATTTTCTACAAAAATAAAATTGATCTTTTCTTCACTTTTTACTAACTTGTACGAAGTAAAGTATTGTGATCGCGAAAAATGTCGGTTTTCAGATTTCAACGGAAATATCCATTTTGACCATCCCTGAATCCATTTTTACTAGTTTCGGCGTGACGTCTGTAGGTATATATGTATCTCGCGTAACTCAAAAACGATTAGCCGTAGGATGTTGAAATTTTATATTTAGGACTGTTGTAACATCTAGTTGTTCACCTCCCCTTTTGATTGCAATCAACTGAACCAAAAATGCCCAAAAAATCCCAAAATCCAAAAAACTTGATTTTAAAATTTTTCTTAACTGCAGTAATAAGCCCTCATAAGCCCAGCTTTTCAACGATATATCATAAGTGGTAACTATTTTCATTGATTTCATAGTTATAGGCAAATAAAATTTTAATTAATGAAATATTTGGATCTTACTCTTGGAAGGTACATCGGTTTGAATCAGACTTCACCTCCTTTTTTTAACATTTTTTTTAATACATGAATAAGAAGAAGGCAGTTACTTCCTTATTTATACAATAATGAGGAAATGATACATGAATCTAAACAATCCGAGAAGGGGTCCTTAACATTACTCTTGGACTTCTTATCTTGGATTTCTTATGTTTGCGTTAATTTTTAAATAACATATTTTATTTTCAGAACGACTGTAATTTTAGTTTTAAGTAGTACTTTAGCTTTATGATATTAGTTGTTTGCTTAAGTTTTTGTTTGCTTAATTTTTTAGATTTTATTCTAGTTTTAATTGTTTTTATTCTTTTTTTTTTTTGTTATATGATTATTCCGGGCGATGATAATACGAAAGCGTTTTTCGCCCTCCCCAAAATAGAAAAAAATATATTTCCTAAAGATACAACTTATTTGTAGATTTCAATCTTACGTGTAAATATCCAACTGAACAACAAATCGTTCATTCAAACCCTAACTGGAGCAAAAGATAAATAGTAAAGCAATTAATTTTTTTGTAAACACTTCTGAAATGTATAAAATTAAATTAAACATCTATAAACAACCAAATACAATAACAAATAACATTTTCTTATGCTCGTACAATGTTCATTGGGTGTTAAAAAATCTCAACTCTTTTCTGGATAAACAGAGCTAAACGGGTCAAATGCTATACAATCACTCCAACTCCTTAAGCATCAGTAATTCATCAAAGAACGAACGTCTTTAGGTTGCTTCACATATGCTATTCAAGAGTTTTCATCAGTAAAGCACAGTTTAGCGTAGACGCTTTCGTGCTTGACCTATCCCGTTCCTATTCAGTTTTTTTTTTTTACTCCATGGGATTGAATCTACAACGTGTAACTCTCGTAAAATAGTCCTCGATTAAGAGAGGCATGAACTAAATCAATCATTCATTAGACAATAATCATTATAATAATGTAAATTATGTATTTTTACTTAGAAATAAATGTATAATTATTATTATTTTTATTTATATTATTATGCTGCTTTTCGCGGCAGTATTCTGGATAAATAATAACAGGTTCATTAATGTACTTAAGTATTTTATCTAATTCTTCCCATCCTTTGAACATGATTTCTCTGTCTTTCTCGATATCTCTATATTCTGTCATGGATACTAGTTCCTCCCAATCCATTTCGAATATCCACATTTTTATGGTTATCAGGTCGGAAACATCTCTCTTCGAAATCTCATTTCTGCAGTTTCTATGCTCTCCTCGTGTCTTTTATTGAGTACCCATGCCTCGCTGCTACCATATAGCAATGTTAGGACGTTTATAACATTAGCATTAAACATTATCTACTCAGTGTGCCTTCTGGTTTCATCTACCTAGCTTCCTTGTAATAACTGTCTCCGCATTCACTCTGATTTCACACCCTAAAAAATTAAACTTGTTAACTTCTTCTATAATATTTCCATTCACTCCTATCTTCGATCTCATAGTATCTTTTCCCCAAAATGCTAGCGCTTTAGTTTTCCCTGTTGTTATACTAAGAATGCATTTTTTACATAGAAGTTGAAATTGATGAATTAAAAGATCAATTAATGCATACGCACTATCAACAGCGTCGTAATATATTACGTCATATTCTGCTGTTCTTCTAAATTAAGTTGTCGCAGAAACAACAAGAATATCTTTACAGATCATCCTCAGATTCCGCTATCAGGAGATGTATACTGTGAATAGAATTGTACTAATAATAAAATTTTCATTTACTGAAATACCAGTTATTATCTTTGTTTTCCATTCTCTTAATATATCATCAATATATAAATTACTAACATCCCTGTCGTGATTTTGCCCGTTCTATACGCGTATAGAACTTCAAAAATTAGAAACAAAAAATTGGAAATAAATATCAGTAATTATGCGTGGGGCTGTTGCTCTCCAAGTTATCGATATTCACACACAATTTACCAGATAAAATTGATTAATTTGAATGAATAGCAACTTTTCAATGAAATAAAATTCTATAAAACTTTGCAAAATAAGTGAACTGTAAAACTTACAACGCCCTGGTGTAAATTCGCAAATTCTATGATCATAAATTCTAATAGCCCTAGAATTTCTTCTTCCTATTTGTGACCTCGCTGACCTAGGCGTTATGAAAGATTTAATACCACATTGAAAGTCGAATCTATGCCAGGTATACGTATGGCTTACCACGATGGAATTTCTTACTTCAGTTTTACATAAAAATCTACAATGCTACTTTACTCGTTTGAGGTTGAGTTCTCACAGATCGACGCCAGATTAGACGACATTCTGAAGAAGTCGACTTTCTGATATCGACATTCGATATCGACTTTCTGAAGAAGTCGATATCGAAATTCAAAATTCCTCTAACCAACAATTCTTTGTTAAATGTATAAATAGTCGTCATTCTCTTTAATTTTATTATCTAACTAAATTATTTTTACGTTTATTACGGTATTAATATTAATTTATTTTTATAGAAAATAACATTAAATTTAGTAAATCACATTGACATAGATAACGATCGATATAGATAATAACATTAAGTTTCATAAAAAAAAACTGGCAACACAGTTGTAGGACTTTCCCGTCACGCGGCTAAAGCCGCGTTCTGGGAGATTCCTACAACTGTGGGTTTTCTGATGCACGGCTTACACATACATATACTTAATTTAAAATATTTATCATTTTATTTAAATATAACATTTCCTCGTTTATTTAATTCTAAATAAAGCGCGCGCGCATACTGTATTTTATTCGCGCAGGTGTGGTGATACTAGTGGCGACAGTCGGCACTAAATAAACTAATGTAATTTCACAACTAATATAGAACAAATTTTGCCTGCACGGTTGGCACCTAGTGTAGCCACGATGCTTAACGCACCATATACCGAGTTGACCGGGCGATTAAGTTCGGCACCCAGCCAAACCGAGATACTTTTTTTTTTCACTTTAAATATTATTCATTTATTTAATTTTACGCCTGTGACATCACAACATAGCAGACGACTAGAACCACGGTTTTTGGGGTAAGGATGCGATTATGCAAAAGTTTTTTTGCAATTGTTTTTTAATTGTTAACAAATGAACTTAATTAGGGAAAATCTCGAGACACTGAGGATTACCTTGCTCTCAAGTCTCACTCCCTTGGAAAGTTTAACGGCTTCCCCATATTTATAAGTAATCTGATCAAGTTTGGTCAAAATCGGTCCAGTAGTTCTGAAGGTATAAGGCGATTTAGAGCCAACGACGAACACACGAACATTTACATTTGGATTCCTTAATTATCAAAACTTCTAAGTCCGGTGACCTTACATTTTAATTAAAGATACCAAAATTATCAACACAGAACATTTAATCACAAACACTGAGAACACTTACATAATTCATATCTGCAGAATCCATATCCATAGAATTATTTTCCTTCCCTTCTTTTTTAAGCACCCCCGGGGCAACTGAAACCACTGTTAAGAAGCACATCAGCCGCCCCAGGACGTCACAGCAGTTGACTGCCTCCCTATAAATTGTCACATAGGACTTAATGCATCGGAGTCCTCCCCGCATCACAGGAGCAATTCGACCACCTACTCAGAACGGCCAAAGAACCCTCGGCGAGAGACTGCCCTTCTCCCGTGTCCTCAGTCCACCCTCGAGGATCCCAAATTCCATCAAAGCATACACCCCGACTACTCCACTCTTGCGTGGAGGCGAGTCCCGGCGCCCTAGAAAAGAAGCCACTTCCTGAACCTATACGTGCCACGCTTCAAAACCGTCCTTTTTTTTATCCAAAGAATTGACTACTTCATTTAGAGATTCCTTTACACAGCTGGAAATTACTAATAGACCTTTTAGTAGTCCACTGACGGGTAGATAAGCAACAATCTTTTCTTCTTTTCCATTTTTCAAATCTGCAGCAATATTATTTATTAGCCCGAACCTCTTGATGAGGTCCTCGTATATGGTAGACTTTTCCATTAGATGCTTGACTGTAAGTGCTTTATTACAAACACCGCACATTGGTCTTTCTTCGCCGGTTAATAAATATGAATTTGTTATTCGCATGTGATCGATTCTGAGTCTGGTCATCGCCACCTGTTCTCGGCGAGTCAGCTTCACGTCGCTCTTCCATTTATATGGAGAAGTTTTAACTGCGTTTAGTTTAGGTATTTAATCTTCTCCAATCATTACTCTACCTGTTTCTTATTGTCTTAGACAATTTTAACATCTGCAACTCTACAGGAAATCTATCCAGGTTATCTCAGACTGTTGCCTTACTGGCAGCTTCGTCTGTGATTTCATTTCCTGCAATACCAGAATACCCTGGAGTCCATACAAATATAGATCGCTGTCCTTATCCGTTTAACGTAACAAAACGTACAAAATGGATAGGATGTTTGCCATAAGGACGTCCTTTATATTGTTCTTCCGAATTGCAGTACGTGCACTTAACGAAACAGAACATATAAGCACTCTTTCTTCGCAGAAATGTTCAGAGTAGCGAAGAGCTTGTTGTATGGCAGTAAGTTCTACTGTATAAACACTTGCCATATCTGGCAGTTTCCAATAGTAGGAATTTCCATTTGCATACATGGAACATCCAACACCGTGTTCGGTTTTAGAACCGTCAGTATAAAATTTAATGTATTCTTCGTAACTACTGTTGGTTGATAAAAATTCCTGCTTGATGATTACTGCTGGTTTCTCTTTTATTTTTCTACGAAGAGATCCAATCTTATATTTACCGCTGGTAAGAACCATAGCGATATTTCTCTTGCAGAAATTGTTCATGTCTCCGGAAGAGCAATTTTCTTTTCAATTCGTGATACCGTATTCCGGCTGGTCTGGAATAGGTAGGATGAGGTTCATATAATGCAGCCAAAGGATGATAGTAACATTTCTTATTATTTATATGGGTAGGAAAGGTCCAGATATGCGGCAAATATATGTATTTTCCGCATATCTTAATAACTGGATCTCTATTCTAGAATATTGTGGCATTATTCCGGCTTCTGACATTACCAGCAGCTCTGTTGCCGGATTTCTCCAACGTTTTCACAAGTTCTTCCATTTTGAAAGATACATTATATGAATAATTTATTTCAGTTCTGAAATTTAGTAGACCCTCAAGTTCTATTTTTTCGTCCTAAAATATTCATCGTAGTTAGCCATTTTGCTGGTTTTTCTGAAATGATTGGCTAGTAACTCTGCAATTTCATTTGAAAAGTCTTTAACTTCATCTACATATTAAAGGCTAGTTAAGGGAGTAAAGTTTTTACGCCCACAAATCGCCTTCACTTTCTTCCAAACGTCTGATGCAGTCGTGTTTCAGTTAATGGATGACACGTATTGTTGAAGTTCGAAGTTGGTTAGAAACTAAGCTGAGCGAGTTAAAAAGCGGGTAGGGAGAGTCTTTTAGTTTTCCTTTAAATTTCCGAGCATGACAAATACGGCCACACTTATCATAGCACCAATATATCCTTGATCGGCGTACTTAATCTACCTACACATTATAGCTAAAGCTACTGCTATCCTTATGCGACCACGATAGCTCTACGATGACATCAGAATGAATTCGTGAGGAATTTAACAAATCGCGTTGCAAATTTACTGCATCTCGAATCCGGGCGTTGTGCTCTTTGTCAGCAGCTAACTGAGAATCACGCAATTCAGCTGTTTCAGAGGACTGAGATACTCTCATTCTTTTGGCAGTTTTTGAAAAATAAAGGATACTTTTCTTTCTTGAAGGCATATTCTTGTAACTTTTTACAATCGAATATCTACAGTCAAAATAAGCAATAGAAACCCATATAAGTTCACTAAATATGTTAATTTAAGCTAATTACATTAATAATAATTTTATAAAGCTTATGATATTAAAATATTTTATTGATTAGGTTTGATGATTAATGTGTAGATCTGAATTCAAAGATATTTTTCTTTTACCATGGTAACAGAAATATAATGAATTAAATGGATAAATTCTTTTTCTTTAATGAATATTAAAAAATATTAATTTAATACATTAGTAATGTCGTTTAATTATAATTGGAGATAATGACTGAGCTTCTAAGGTATAAATATGCAGTTATCTGAATTCAAAAATATTTTTCTTTTACAATGGTAACAGAAATATAATGAATTAAATGGATAAATTCTTTGTCTTTAATGAATATTAAAAAATGTTAATTTAATACATTAGTAATGTCGTTTAATTATAATTGGAGATAATGACTGAGCTTCTAAGGTATAAATATGCAAAGTTTTATTAAAATCTGTAAAGTTTTTTACATAATGCGTGCAGAGGGACTACCCTAATTATTTTATTATAAGTATAGATGTAAAATTACGTAATTGTTATCTTGTAGTAGACTAACGTGTATCATTCCCAAAAATTAAACAATCAAAAATAAACAATCAGCTCATGACAAGCTCTAGTGAAAAATGAGTGAAGTGAAATGATATCTTCTCCACCGAGACAAATAAAGCATCATATTAACATGACTACCACATGGAAATGAAAATATATTTAGCAAATAAACGACACCTTCGATCTTTTCACCAAAGATTGGCTATATAATGAACATTATTACTTTC
This sequence comes from Lycorma delicatula, assembly GCF_047948215.1. Lineage (NCBI taxonomy): Eukaryota > Metazoa > Arthropoda > Insecta > Hemiptera > Fulgoridae > Lycorma > Lycorma delicatula. The sequence continues at coordinate 44,784,518 of NC_134461.1, forward strand.
TGAGAAACTCTTACTTCGTCTTTTAACTCTAAGCTTTAAATGTGCCACTGACAATCAAAAATGACGATTTCTGTTGTGAATCTTCCGTTACATGCGCTGGTTCATTTCACGATAAAATCAAGATGGCACCTTTGGGATAAGAAATTTTAAATGGGGTACCTTCTCTAGATTTTTTCCTACGTTAAAAATACAGTCTTCGTCCTTTTTCCAATATGGGAGCGAACTTCATTATATCAAATGGAAACCTCAAGGCTTTACTGCATTTCATTGGGTTATCAGTTTATAATTAATTCCCCTTACGTCAGCAAATTTCCTACCCAACTACTTATTTTGTATTGTTAATTTTAATAATTATACTTACTTTCAATTTTGAATGAAATCAATAAAATTTCATTGAAATAATTATTAAGATATATAATGAATAGAATTGTTTAATTTTTACACATACATTTTTTTCAAATGCAGTAAGAAATAAGAATAATAAAGGTTGTATTCATGTATTCAGAAAGTTAGGTTCTGTGATTAATCCAACTCTATCACTTTAAATTCTATATTATTTATAATTATAATATTTTTTACTTTATTATTTTTTGTAATTATCTTTTATGAGTCATTAAAAATAGGCGATGTTTTCTGTATGTTCGTTCTTCATTATAAACAAAGTTTTCTTTGTGCCTTTATTATTATTTGCCATATTTATCACATTGTCGTTTTACTGCTGAGATCCTCGAAAATGTTCCATTTAGTTATATCCCAAATCTGAATTCCAGTTCAATCAAAGTTTAAACGCACAGTTAGTTATCGAAACAGTAATTCTCATTCAACAAATCCATATTGAGGTCGCAGCTATAAGAAATAACTAAAATCAGCAACCTAAAAAAGTAACAAAATAAAGTAAATTTTTCCTTCTTAAAGTAGGTTTATAATCAAAGTTCCCTTTAATTTTTTTTAGAGTTGCGCACTAAAATCAAAATGTGCTGCACAAAAATGAATTTTGGCCAAAAAAAATTATTCAAAAATCAATTTGTGCAAAATGTTTTGTTATATACATATATGAATTATATAATACACTCATATACGTACATATACTTAAAACGAATAAAATTCGGTAACTTGTTTTTGATTAACGTTTTTCCTACTTTTTTATCTTCTGTTTTTCTTAGAAATTCATTCTTCGTAAACTTTATTTGTATTTACTTCTTGACCGTTTGCTAAATGTAATTTAATTTGCATAAGGTCACCCAACTGTTCATTTTCGAGGTATTTTGTTTTTATGGAATTTTATGCTATGAATTGAATATGGAATTGAATATGCTATTCAAAAGTCTGGTCGAAAGGTGTTGCCCTATCCTCTTTACAGTCCCGATTTCTCAATATCTTCTTTTTTTTCTGTTGTTACGTGTCAGCAAAGAGTGAGTCAAGGATAACTCAAACACCAAAGTGTACAATTCTTTATTAGTGAAATAAGAACTCTCACAGAAAGACTGGACAAGTACCTAAATAAAGCCTGAGATTACGTTGAGCATTAAACTTAGCTACACTGTCATTCAATGAATAATATTTTTTCTACAGTCATTTGCCTCTTCAATTTTTGAACGACTCTCGCACATAGTGTAATGCACCTTAAGAATCATTCTTTTTATTTTTCCTGTTTAGCCTCCGGTAATTACCGATCAGATATAACTTCAAAGGATGAATAAGAATGACATGTATGAGTGTAAATGAAGTGTAGTCTTCTACAGTCTCAGTTCGACCATTCCTGAGATGTGTGGTTAATTGAAACCCAACCACCAAAGAACACGTGGTATCCACGATCTAGTATTCAAATCCGTGTAAAAATAACTGACTTTACTAGAACTTGAACCCTGGAACTCTCGACTACCAAATCAGTTGATTTGGGAAGAGCGTTCACCACTAGACCAACCCAGTGGGTTTCAGCTTTAAGTCTGCCACCTAGCATACTGAAAATGTCATGGAATTCAACGTCTGTGAGAGAAGTTTGAAATCACGACTTCTTTAAAATTGGAAATTGATATGTGAACTAGTTAAAATGATGGGAAAATAGTGAGATAAGTAGTGAAGATAATTTTATCGATAATAACTTAATAAATGTTGATGGCAATGAAGGAGAAAATTAATCAAGACTTGCTAGGAATTAGTCCACTTATATTGGCTAACAAATAGATAATAGGATACAATTATTAATATTGTATCGGTGTCAAATAAATTCGCTATATAAATAACACAGTACCCTTGAAAAGGTTTCATACATTATTTCTGTGCAATCCCAAATAAGTTTTAAAATTACTTCTTTGCGCTTTGCTAGTACTTTCTTGTCTCGTACTAGTCTTCAAACATTTTGATAAAAATTAAAATTCTTAATTTTTTTCTTAATATGTTGAAATGGTATAAATTCCCCTCCTATACCTATTACTACTATTGTTTGTTATATAAAAAAAGGAGTATAAGATAAACTCTCTGTGATCAAGAGGTATGAAAAATTGACCGGTTCCTTTCTCCTTTAGAAGCGTAGAAAAAATCGTAATATTTACGTCGATTTAAAAGATTATGCTTACAGATAGGAATACTTAATTCTATTATTAATTTTAAATACTACACAGAACTTAAACCATTGTAATTGACGTATACTTATCAGTTTTTCTCTTTGTAGAACTGAAATTTATGTTACTATAAAGAAATGAAATTCACAATAATTTAAGAGATTAATGCAAATAAGTTTTAAACCGTAAACGTCTTCTTCCAAAAATAATTTTCTGTGTTTTAATATTTAGTTTCAATAAAGTATAAAGATTCTCTACTATAGACATTCTTTTATTATTTTTTTGAGGCAGGGACCGTCCAATCGCCCACCCGCCCGCCATACCTCACTCAAGCCCATTGCAGACTGAACTTTTAAACAAAATTTATGTTACTAAGGTAGTGCATTAACAATATAAGATTTACATATTGTTTATTTTATTACTAAATTTCTCTAGGCATTTTTTAACAATTGAAATATTTTAGTGAAATTTGTACTTATCTAGGAATGAATTATTTATAAAAAAGTGATCGCTAACAAAAAATAAAATTAACTTGAAAGAGAATTGTTTAAAAATATTGAAAAAATAAAGTATGACTTTTTTGAAAGTAAAGAAACAGATTGCTTTTCATTTTCGATCTGGAATATGATACAGGTGGCAAAGCTACTTTCGTTTTAACATTCCTTTAAGTGATGAAGAAAAATAGAAAAAACACGCTTATTAATAAATATTAAAAAAGGATTAGAACCAAAAACCAAACAACACGATATATACATTTTTTAGAGGTGTGGAATAAATTTTAAGAAAACCTTTCTAAAAATATTCATGTTCAGCTTAACAGATTCTCTTAAAAAGAATTTTTTGAAAAAATTTTTCTGCACGTTTGGTTCCGATAGTATAATTTAAAAAATTTGTAACTTTCAAAAACTTTTTGAAAAAATTTTAACCTAAGGGAGATAGAGCAAAAGAACAAAATCACACATTTCAATTTTAAGACATAGAGGTTGATTTTTGAAAAAAAAATTGCATTAATAAAGGAGAATCGTTTTTTAGAATCTATCATAAGTCTTTTTGCATACGCCTTGTATTATTTAAGGCAGTCAAATTTTCTGATGTTGGACGTTTCTTAAAAGCGTTGTACGCTTTTTTCTTTCTTTTATTAGCTTCGCTGATTTCATCGTTCCACCACGAAACGGATCGCTTCTTCGGTTTCCCAGTTGTTCTGGGAATATATCATGATGCCGAGTCAAATATAGCGTTGTTATAGCATCGACATTGGCTCCGATAACCCCAGTTGTTTCCGGGGGTATAGTACCAGCTATGATGCTCGTCCAATCTGCCTTATCAAACATTCATCTTTTGGAGATGAGATACATTTTCCTTGTAACGTCAGTTACAATTTGCACCGGGAAATGATCGCTTCTATGCAGATCATCTAAAACTTCGAAAGAGTACCTCGGTGCTATAGATACACTAAGTGCTGAATCTTTACAGAACGTCGATCCATTTCTGGCATTAATAAAGTTCCTACCTTCATTTAAGATAATGAAATCAAACGTCAATAGGAACTTTTCCAATTCTCTTCCATAGGTATCTACTCGATTCGACCCCCAAAGAGAATTGTGTACATTAAAATCACCCACCAGCAGTTTGGGTGGGGAAAACTGAGCAACTAATCATGTTATGTCATTCTCCTTCCAATCAAAATTCGGCAAGTATATATTGCAGACAGTGATCTGCAGCGGCGAACGCTTCATTCTGATTGCAACTGCTTGCAGATTTGTGTTTATTTCAACCGCTGCAGTGGTAGCTCTACTCGATGTTAATATAGCTACTTCACTGCTAACTCATGTTTGGCGGTTGATCTTGCCGAAATTTGTAGTATCCTCTTAATTGGAAAGTTTCATTTCGGCAGAAATGTGTTTTTTGCAGGCATATACAAATTGGTTCTATATCATGTACCAAGCGTTGGAGCTCATGGATATTTGACAAACATCCTTTGATATTCCATTGAATTATCGACTCGTTAATTGTTTAAATTATTTAATCTCTTAGTTTCCCTTTCAGCCATCCGTTTTTCCTCTTCTTTTCCAGTCCTTTTATTACGGCGTGTAGGTGGAATCAGGCCGAAGAAAATTCCATCTCCGAGGGAAAACACTCGGAGCCCCGTTAGCCAGCATTATGAATAGTACATATGTACAGCTGTTTCCGCCCTGGACGTGGAACGTAGATGTTATGCTCCGGACGAGGGGAGAGTTCTAAGTCCTTTGAGAGTTTTAAGGTTCAAATTCTAGTAAAGGCAGTTACTTTTATACGGATTTGAATACTATATCGTAGTTACCGGTGTTCTTTGGCGGTTGGTTTTCAATTAACCACACATCTCAGGAATGGATGACGTGAGACTGTACAAGACTATACTTCCCTTGCACTCATACATATCACCCTCATTCATCCTCTGAAGTAATACCTGACGGTGATTCCCGGAGGCTAAACAGGGAACAAAATAGAGAAAAATGATTATCAACCTTATTGTTATTATTATTTTTTTTTATTATAAGATATACCTTATTATTATACATAGGTTATTAAGGAGGTTAATAAGATATTATTATTATTATTACACATTTTTTTTCCAATGTGTCTGAGGAATCCCATTTGCGGGTGGAGTGTCTGACTCGCTAACAGGTTTCGCTAGATGTTATTAAGAGATCGTATGTGTGTATGCGCCCTACCGACCAAACCACATATCCCTCCGATGCTCCCCTCCCGGGGTCGGGTTCATAATTAAGCATTGCAGTCTCTGGGAGGTACCTTGATTATTATTATTACTATTATAAATTAAAATAAATTTAAACATTTCATTTCTATATAATAACAATAAATATTCTGTAAATAATAACATGTTCATGAATGTTAACTGGATCTAATTTAAATGATTGTAATAAGGAAACGAAACCATTTTTTTTTTTTATACATAATTTATGAATTAAATTTGCTATTATTGTTTAACAAATTACTGTAATTTAAAATTTATTTTATCGAATTCATGACGGAATGATATAAAATAATAACCTAATAAAAATTCTGTTCAATAATAAATTACTAAATCATAATCCTATTAAAATATATTTAATTGTTTTTTATTAATACCAGTATTAATATAATATTATAAAAGATACTAAAAATTCTTATAAGGTGATGGTGGATAACTCAAAACACACTAAAATATTAAAAATAATCCGGTTGATATAATAGCATTATTTGTTTTTAATCCTTTATCAGTATTTCTTACTTAATTTTACTTAATTATATTATTTTATTATATATACATTTCTTTACCATCTGTTATGGTTTGCAACAAGTAAAATACTGTTATCGATTTAAAGCTGCTTATTCCCTCTCCATTACCAGAATTTTTGCAATTCTCATCGTTTTGAAATCTCTTGAGTCCAGTAATAATGTATGTAGATTTCAAATTACATTATGTATGTATAGTGATGGTCTCTCTACCTAGCTTTATATATCAAAAACGATTTAACTTAAAATCACATAATAAGATTTTCCAGAGTGTACGTTAGAAGGATTGATTCAATTATGGTTTCTATTATACTAGGAGGAAAGTAGAAAGCTTGTACTGTCTATTTTTAAATTATAAAGGAATGATAAATTTTCATAGAATGCTGAACATTATAAATATTTAAAATTTCCAATTTTTAAGATTATAAAAAAATTAATTAACTGGAAATACTAATAGAATTAAATTAATTTAAAGTTTCATAAATATTCTAATTCACCAAAATATAATTTTTATAAATAACTTTGGATGTTTGACAATTGCCTTGAAGTTTTTAGAATATTTTTCTCTGCTGAGAGGAGGAGTAATTTTTTATCACAATTATAAGATATGATGGTGATATATCCACCTTAATTTTTTTTTTTTTTTTTGTAATGTGTAAGTTACAATCTGTACAACTAGTGATTAATCAGCACCCCCCCCCCCCTCCAGAAATGAAGATAATATGTATGACATATAAATAAGCTATAATCTTGTACAAACACAGGCTGACCGTCCAACCCACCGGGTTAAGGAATAATTACGGTCTATCGGGCCTTTTGACGCCTGATAATGTTGTCTAGAAGATGCTACAAGATGAGAGGACCATGAACTCTATTTCAGATATGGTGGGTAGCATTATCCGCTGTAAGAGGTCAGAGGCGTAGGATAGTGGGATTGCCTGTGTGCGGCACCGGGGTAATAAGAGTGGATTGTGAAGGAATAGCTTGGGCGGGGAGGTAGTCGGGAACCCCTAGGGGTCGCCGCTGCTGATGAGGTGCCTGAGACTCCCTAACCCATTTTGAGAAGGTTCGAAACGAGAGAAGGGAACGACACTAATTGAAAGACAACACGAGGAACCACAAAACAAGAAGCCCGTCGATGAAACAACAGGCCGTGAGTTGTACTGAAAGGCGGGTATCCGGTCTGCTCTTTAAGAGGGAGGTTTATCAGTCGGTGAAAGCCCGACGTTACAGTCTTGCGCGGACAGACGGTGTCTGGTAGAGATTTTTCCTCCTCCTACGAAAACAAGAAAAAACCTACCGGTTTGGTTTAGTGGTAAACTCGTCATCACAAATCACCAGATTTCGAAGTCGAGAGTTTTAAGGTTCAAATCCTAGTAAAGGCTTTATACGGTTTTGAATACTAGTTCGTGTATACCGGTGTTCTTTGGTGGTTGGATTTCAATTAACCACACATCTCAGAAATGGTCGGCTGATACTATACTATACTATAAAACTACATTTCATTTACATTCATACATATCATCCTCTGAAGTAATACCTTATGGTGGTTCCGGAGGCTAAAGAAAGAAAAAAAATTAAAGAAAAGGCTGACCATTCCTGAGACGTGTGGTTAATTGAACCACAACCGCCAAAGTACACTGGTACTCTCTAGAATTCAAATCTGTATAACAGTAACTAACTTTTACCAGGATTTGAACCTCAGAACCTTCGACTTCGGAAATCAGTTGTAAAGCAAATAATTTAGATTATTCAATTCATTTTAATTATTCAGTTCAAATTATTGAATTGAAAATAGTTTTATTTTCTTAATGAAATATTATCAAGATGGATATGGTTTTAATTCGTTATTGTTAGATAGGAGATACTTTTTTAATAAATTTTTATGTAAATATCCTAAAATACTCCAATTTTAGAGTTTTTTAAATTACTTTTATCAAATACAGCATAGGATCTTACCTTAACACAGAGATATGATTTGAGTAATTTCAACTTCTTTAATAAATCATATAATACATATATATTTTTTAAACTATTTTTCTTTTCATAAGGAAGACTTAAATTTTAAGATTCATGGAAATTCCAAGTGGTTCTTAAATTATTTAATCGTTATAAGCTATCTAAAAATTTAGAATCATGTGTACATTTTGCACTTTGATTTAAAAAAAAAAAAAAAACGTAACTATGAAAGTTTTTCGAGTAAAGTGTAATTTTGTATAGATCCAAAATTTTCATTACCAGAAGAAAAATGGAAAAGTACTTGATAACTTTAAAACGTAATTTTGGGTAAGACCGGGAAGAATAAATTTAAAGAACATAAAAAGAATTCAGGAAGAGTACATGAACAAATTTCGTTCGTGTGATTCGAAGTTATAAGGGCTATCCGTCAGAACCTTTTAAATTGGCTCTCTAAAGCTGGTGTCTTTTCTGTTATGCGCCCCCTTACCCTGTATTTCTTGTTTTGTTTTTTATTATTTCTCGCGGATTTATATAAAATTACGATGTAATATCTTTTAAATCTACATAGTAAATGATTAAATAATGACTACATAAATAATTTTGTAAAATTGTTACCTATGCTCTCGTCCTGTATGAATTACAGATAAGATAACCATGTGGTATATATTTGTCGCAATATTAATAAATCGTTATTTTTCTATGTACAAAAATTAATGTACCTGCATAATCATGTTCCATTATTTTAAGTATCGTTTACTTTAATTTTAGTTGGAATATGTTACACGTGTGAATTAAGTGTGCCACGCAATTTTTAAAACTGTTTTATAGTTACGTTTCTTTTAAAGTAAAGTAATTTGTACTTTACTTTTATAATTAGGTCATTTAAATGAACTAATTACAAAATGGTAAGTGAAAGTTAGCATTTTGTTAATTTCTACACTAATGTTTGTTTCCCTGTGAAATTAAGGTGCTGTCTTTCGTTAGTTTGCCGTTTAATAGTAAGCTGTAAAATCGTTATTGAAAATCGTTGATATGGATGATAGGAATACATGAGATAAAAATTGTCCTTCTTTGTTTTAAATTTGCAGTGTCCGTTTGGAAAAGTGCTTGTTTATGTTCGGATGATCGTAGGATCCAAACTTAGTGAATACGTAGAAAAAAAAACAACAAAATGTATAAATAATGGATTAAAAAAAAGTGCGTGACGCATAACAGGAAATATACAAACTGATATATTTGTATCTTTCCAATTTTTCTAATTGCTTGGATTAATCATCAAGATAAATATGTACTGCAAGCAAATTAGCATTGATTATTGAATAATCGTTTTCAATAACGTGATATTATCAATAATAACAGTACTTATTTCTGTAGAAAATCAACATTTGCAGTTCATATTAATGCGTCTTATGCACCCTTTCACAAATAAATCATAAACATAAAATTTTTACCTTTTTGGTTTTTAATAATAGCTTATTTCAATATAACAACTGAATTAAGTGATTTGAAAGTAATAACTTGCATTCAAGTATATTTCCCCGTAAACAGTTAGAAAAATCATAAGTGTATTACGCAATATATAAATTATTATTGAAGTTTATTAATTAAGAACGCAATAAAGAAGTTTCGATAATTCATTATCAGTAATTAGAAAATAGTTGTGGTTAATTAATAAATAGTGAAAATACTGCGTAAAAATCAGAAAAAAATTTATGTTATGTTGTTCGCTACCTTGAAAATTTCCCTTTCCCTATCAGTATTACCAAACCTAACCAATTTACGTTGTTTCAAGTAGCAAATTTCTCATATTGACAATAATATCCCTACTTTCTCACTATTAATCTATATTGACTAAATAGGCCTGGTACAAATAATTAAATCAATTTTTTTTTTTCCACCTTACCCCCGGGCCGAATTCGCACCAAAGCAAAGCACATCGCAGGGAGTTGTCAACTCAAACGAGCCTCTCCGTCCGCCAGCCATAAGTCTAGTCTGACAGGTCAGCCCGCCGGTTAGATCTTTTCATTGCCTGCCTAACCTTGCCATAACCCCTAGGGCGGGGTATCCAAGCCCGACTATGTCGTTCCTGGAGTCCACCTCAGAAGCCGGTACTCGGTCTTGACGGCAATGCCTCTAGTGAGAGGCAAATTTTATTAGCGAGAACAAAGATGACGATGCTACTTACTGCTTTTTAGAGCGATAAGTCATCTATACCATGCACCATGGGGTACGCGAAATGTTAAAAAAACACTGATAATTATTAAGATCGTCCTAAAAATTTATTTGTGTAATAGAAATCAAAGAAGATAAGAAAAAAAATAAAAATAGGTTAGTCAAGACCGAAAAACATCATCAATAATTGCATATAATAACCAATAATTTACACAAAAGAAAAATATGTAGAAAAAAACTGTAGAAGAAAAAGAAGTTTATTAATGAGAAATTTAGGGTAATTTTATTCTGTAAACATTATTGGTTATTTATTTTCTTCCATGAAACTAATCTTTAAATAATTTTATATTTATTGTTTTGACCTTGGATGAGTATATATGTATTTTAATGAGGAAAAAGAGGTAGATGAAAATATAGGTGAACAAACAATAACAGACACTTACCGGGAATTTATCCTCTTCTGGTTTTAAATGTAGTTCCAGGAATTGACTAAAAAAAAAGATTAAACTCTTCAAAGAAATAGAAATTTTTACCTTAAATATTATTAATTTCCCATACCTATCGATCCAACAAATTTTCTTCTTAATATCATGTTGAGATAAGTCATCGAATAAGAAAATTTAGTTTGTATATCAAACTTAAAAAATCGAAATCCAAAATCTTGAATTTCAAAATTTTTATTTTCTTTAAAAACAATTGTTTCTTATTAATACTATCTTAAATTGCCGATTTTTTTCACATTCATATATCACATGATAAGCATCGTCAAATAATCCGCATTGCGGACACATACCAGAGTCCGCCAGGCCGAATTTCTGTAATCTGTCCCGAAAAGCGCCATGCCCAGAAAGAAATTGCGTCAAATACTTGTTCGGGTGTACCCAAGAGGCGTCCCGCAAATCAACAACATTAGGAAAAAGATCGTGCGTATAACGCCCACACTCTGTCTCATCCCACCTGGCCTGCCACAGGGCGACACCATGCTGTTCTATCTCCTTTTTTTTCCGAAGTCAGTTCACCTGACTTCTTAAAAACATAACGCTGTTGCCTCTCGGACGCAATCAAGCCTTCCGTGGTTTCACCAGTTTAACATCCATGAATATAATATTTCGTTCATGTTCATTTATCGAGCATGCACCATAGCTTGTATTACAGACACGCCAAAAAATATTTTTATCTCTCTCTGTCTCTCTGTCTCTCTCTCTCTCTCTCTCTCTCTCTCTCTCTCTCTCTCTCTCTCTCTCTCTCTCTCTCTCTCTCTCTCTCTCTCTCTCTCTCTCTCTCTCTCTCTCAGACACTATGCACAAATATATCCGTGTACGCTCGCTGCGCGCTCACAAACACACACACACACAATACTCTCGATAATATTATTTGAAAATTTATTTAATTTTTCATCTTCTAAACAATAAAAAAACACACCAACCATTTACTTTTCTAAAAAGGAAGATATACTTTTAGTGAGTATTATATGATTATATGGCTTCAAAAGTAAATTACGTTTTTTCAGGTAAATTTAATGTTTTTTTTTTTTCACATTTTAAAATCATCCTTAAAAGTCGATATCATTCGACTTTAAAATCAATTTTCAACTTTGTTTCGAAAATAATTCTGTATTTTACTAATCCGAGTAAATTTTTTCTGATGAAAGAAGAAAGGAGGTAAATAAAACGTTTGAAACCTGTGAACCGGTTGCATACTCGACAACCATTTGTAGGCAGATGCTTACCACCGACGCAGATGTGTCATTACACTACTCATTAGGTACGAATAGAATTAAGCACAGTATCTAACTACGTCGTCGTCGTGCGTTGTCATTTCGTAGTGAATTAATTTATTAATTTTCTTATTTATCTAAATTACTGGATTGTATGTAGAAAATATTCAATTATTTTGCGTATATTGATACAAATACGAAATTTCATTTATTTTTTGAATGGAAGACGTTTATACTTAGTCATACATTATGATTTCAGAATTTTATATTTGTTATAAACAAAAGAAGGAATTGTATGTTAAGCTTAAATTTATTCGTTAACAATTTTGTTACTGTTTATTATACATTAATGGAAATGAGAAAAGTATAGTTTTTTTTTTTTTTTTTAAATCAGATTTAGTGCCAGTAATGGAGGTGTGTATGGATACAAGACATATGGAGTGCTATGACAATACTGTAAGATGGGTCCAGTATCTCATGTTGTAGAAGGAAAGGGGTTTTACTGGGTAGGCCCTCAAAGGAGAAGCCCACATTAGCGTAGAGTTCGAGAGTACACGATACCTATAAAAGGTTTCTCCTTCGTCGACGAAAAAAATTATGTATGAATCTAATATTTTCATATATCCCGTTAGAATTTGGTAGAAAAAATAATATGTTTTTGGATTTTCCGATCGCGGGACGTTTTCATACTTTAGTACAGTTTAGCGTAATGTGAGCCTTGTAGTTTTATATTTAGCGCACACACTCACATACACTAATCCACAAAAACAGTTTTTATAAACACTGATTCATTTTAATTAAAATAGTTTTTTTTTTTTAATTTTAACAATCTATTCCATTTAATGGAGGAAAAATTTATTCCAAAGAAGGAAAACTTAACTCACTATCGTGCTGTCCCCTGAAAAGTTATTGTGTCTCTATATCAATGTACTTAAAAGTGATTTTATAATTTCACGTGAAACATAATGTAATTGACTGAACTGATACGTCGTGCTCTTTTATTCTTATTCAACTCCTCATTAATGTCACATTTATCACATTTCAGTAAATTTATTTCACTGTCATTCATCTTCAAATTAGAATTTCTTCCTTAGCACTGAATCCATTTCATTCATTACTTCCGCTATATCATTCTTAGTTTCAACACAAATAAATATATTTTTAGTAAATTTCAACATTCTTTTTTTCTGATTTTTCACGTCCTCAAAACCTTTCTTTAATTTCCGTTTTTATCCTCCAAAAATAAACAGCGAAGAGGACATACTTCATCCTTATATCTCTTCTTTCCGTACTTCAACTTTCTGTACCTTATTTACTGCTCTTATTACAGCTGTCCGATTCGTATACTGTATTTTTCTTAAACTTTTAACACTCTATTCGATTTTTATAACATTAGATATTTTTTTATTCAAAATTTCATTTACGTAGCTTTATTTTTCTTCAGTCTGAGTTTTCTAAAATTAATTCGAAGCTAATATTGCTACTTTATTTTGGGTTTTCTTATATTTTTTCTATAATAAAATTTGTCACACATAAGATACCTTCTACCACTCACCCGGGTTGTCTTCTAAATAATTCTACTTTGTAATTAGGAAGTATGGAATTCTAAATTTATAGTGCATTAATGTTTACATTCACCTGCTTCTGCTTTCATTGGTTTGGTAAAATAATGTTTTCATCGAAATGTTAAGGGTACTTTCCAATTTCATCCATCAGTATATTAAAAAAATTCGTAAACAAACTAAAAAAATTTAGCTTGTAAGTAATTATTCAGTAACTAATTTAGTTATAAACTTCGTTGGAGTCTTAAAACATTAATTATATCAGACCACAGATAACCGGCATGCACCTACTACGCTCAATCAATTAGCATAGTGTTTTAATAAAGCTATATTTTAATTAAACATAGCTTTTCTCACACTCAAAGCCTTACCTCAGTGGCAATCAAATCGAGATATCTCAGCAACTAATTAAGATACAGAATTCGTCTTACGCATTCTTCGGTTAAAACTCTCACTACGTCAAGCGCCATCAAATAAGCTTACACCGACCTCTATCATTCAATTCAAATAAGTGCTTTGAGGAAAAATACACATTTCCTCTCTACTCAAAATACACTCAAACCGCCGTATCTCAGCAATTATAGTATTTAAAGACAGAATTCATGTGGGTCTTAAAACACTCACCACGTCAAGCGATATCAAATGAGCACACTCCGACTACGCAGGGACAATCTGGACCGTAGGAATCTAGCTACTTGAACCATTTTTACCCATAGATACATTGCCCTACATTGCCCTATCACGCTGAGATAGGGCAATGTAGGGCTGAGTCAGTAACCGTACTCATATAATTCCGGATCCATACTCCAGAACTGGTATTACATATGACGTATAAGCAGTACCTAAAACCTCTGCGGGAGCTCCCCATTCTATTGCTGTTATTTGTTTCATCAGTCGCAGCCTAGATTCACCTTTCACTGAAGCATGTTCACTTTGTTTAACCCAGGTCAGTTTATTATAAAACCAGTTATTTCAAAACCACGGCACACCTAAAATGGTTATTCGAAGATTGATAACCGCGGCTATCACTTCGACGGTACTGTATGCGGCTCCCGTATGGGGGGCGGCAATGAACATACAGCGAAATAAAAAGAAGTTGAGAAGTGTCCATAGACTGGCATTGCTGCGTGTAGCTGCTAGTTACTGTACGGTATCGTATTACGCGCTGTGCGTACTGACCGGGGTCCTACCCATAGACCTTCAGATAAAAGCCAGAACCCTCAGACACAGCGGTATGTCGAAAGAAGAGATGGAAGGGATTATAGAACAAGAATGGCAAGAAGAGTGGACAGGGTCCAGAGTGGGAGAATGGACCAGACGCCTAATCCCTAATATTAAAACCTGGAATAACAATAGACTCGGAGATGTCAATTTTTACATGACACAATTACTGACGGGGCACGGCTCTTTCGGTCAGTATCTGTATAGGATCGGGAAGAGAGCCACCCCGCAGTGCATCTATTGTCCAGAGAACGACGATGCCGAACATACGTTGTTCAAGATGTCCAAGATGGGCCGTTAACAGAGGTCAAATAGTAATTAATGGTCTTACACCAGAAAATCTCATAAACTGGTTGGGGTACAACAATGAGAACTGGGAATGGTTCCGCAGGTTCGCCGGGGAGGTCCTGCGGGCCAAAGAGGATGAAGACAGAAGAATGGGAGTATAAACAGTAGGGTAGGGCGGACAGTCACTCCATGGAGGGCCTGTACGCCTTGGTGTGCGGGTACCTGAGAAGGGGGTGAACTCCAGGGGAGTTTGAGTTTGGGTTAAAATAAAAGATCAAGTCCCGGTCGGCGGGGTCGTCCCTGCGGGAGCCTAGGCTCTTTGTGGGGTCGGCGCTGTCGATTAGGGGCCAAAGGCGTAAAGACCGAGTCCCGGTTCCCTGCTGAGGCGCTGGGGGACGGCATAGCCGGACCTTGGCTCTAAAGCGGGGGATTAGAGGCAGGCAATGTAAAACAAAAGATCCGAGACCGGGGAGGCCAACCTGCCGTGCCGGACGTATAGCCGGCGGGTGGGGGACGCCTCCTTTGAGAATAAAAGGACACTCTCCCCGACTGAGTATACTTAATTGGATATCCGGTCGGGGAGAGTAGGGAAAAAAAAAGGTCAGTTTATTATCCAGCAGTAGTCCCAGATATTTGGCTTCGTTAGACCTACCTATGGGCTGATCATTAAACTTCTAAAACTCTAAAACTTATAAAATTTTACAAAATGTTTTCAAGTAACATTTTTTTGAACTTTCAGTGAGGATTTCCATTAGCGATTATTAAATAAATTGTTAATAATTAAGTACTTCAATTAACGTTTCTAATAGATTTCTACCTAAACAAAAAATATTAAAAATATTTGTTTAATTATACTAACAAAATACACTGATTACAAATTATTAACCGATATAATTGGAACTTAATACCGTTACCATTAAAAAATTGAAATGAAAATTATCATATAAATGTAACTTTTCAACTGGATATTATAAATGAATATTTATTTATTCAACATGTATTTTCCTAATTATAGAAATGATTTTTTTTACAATGAGAATAAAATTACGGAAAATGCCAGATTCTTACTGGAAATTGAACTCGGGATTGTTCAGGCTAAAGGTACCTAAATGTAATGTCCTATATTTAGAAAACCAGTTGTCGTAATCTCGTAAACTCAATCGACAGGAAATATTTCGAAGATTTGTTCTGTATTCTCTCAAGATCAGTGAAATACGTATGCGCAGGCAAACCGGCTCACAATCCAATTCTAGTCGGTAGTAGTCAGTCGAGATGTGGACCCCCACAACAGAAGGTTCAACGTGTGCATTGTTTAGCGAAGTTTCTTTCAGTACGAATAGACGAATAGACTTGGATGTAGGAGGATTGATACTTCATTCAGTTCGTACAAGCCGTTAAAAAACGCATAACTGATTGAATCTTCGCTAACCAAAGTACGCATTGAAACTTCTGTTGTGGGGTCCACATCTCGATTGACTATAATTGAATTGTGAGTCGGCTTGTCTGCCTGCACATACGTATTCCGCTGGCTTTGTGTGTATACAAATCTTGGAGATATTTCCTGTCTATTGAGCCTACGTTTGAGAGATTATGACGATTGGTTTTCTAAATATAGACCATTATTTTTGGATACCTTTAGCCCAGACACCTACATTTATATTTAAAAATCTGGACCAGTTTTTATAGTTTATACACACACACACACACACACACACACACACACACACACATATATATATATATATATATATATATATATACACATATGTATCTATATATTTAGATACAAACTAGCTAAATTACATTAATATTAAGCTATACATAACATTTATCTAAATAAATATTTAGTTTAAACAGTTTAAACCGATTTAGTATTGTATGGATTTAAGAGTTTTCAGGACAGATAACATTAAACGAGTTGTTATTACCCGTTGAAGAAATGTATTATAAGAGTATTTTCACTTAAAATGTTTTTTAAGTGTTGTCAAGGTAAATAAATTCTGAAATAACACTACCAAGCCACGTCTTTCCCGTTTCAAGCACGTACTTCACATACATATACAAACACACACACACACATATGGCCTCTACACACACGCGCGCGCGCGTAAGAATAAAGTATGTTTTTTTCGTTGAATATGTGTGTGCGTTCCATGTGTTGTGTTTTGTTAGTTCTTATCGATATAAATGGATCTATCACACTATATTGTCACAATAATATTTAAACTTTTCTATTCAGACATTAAAAATTTAAACTCTTCTAGTATCACTGAAATGTAAAATTTAACTCTTTGCCAATGATAAAATTTATATATTATTTTACCCGTATTATTTTACTTCGATTAAAAACTACTTCTACTTAAGTTATTTTAACTGAAAACTATTGGTGCTCTTACTTGCTATTTTAAAAAAATACATAATAATAAAAGTCGATAATTTGAAAAAATATTAGAAAATTTTAACTTCTTGCCACTTCAACACTTGATTTATGACAATTTTCATTAATTATCTTTTAAAAATTGTTTCTAACGACATGTATTCTCCAATAGGTATTACTCAAATGCAATCATCTCCATCTTTGGATAAACCATAATTGCGAAATAGGCATTATATTTTCGATCTCCATATAACATAAAACCAAAATTTTTCAATCTTTTTTAATCAATCATAGAATTTTAAAATAAAATATATATTTTCAAAATTTGTATCCATTAATATTTATAATGGTCTATGACCAACCATCTTTTAAAAATCTCTTAAAGAATAGTATGTTGCGTAAAACTACCAAGAACATAGCAATGTGAAATCTTTAATTCATGATTTTACAATTCTTTATCCTGTAGCAGTTGCCGTAGCAACTGTAAAATCATACCTACCTCCTAGTTTTTCTTTGCAAGTATGCTTACGTGAGATAACCTTCATATCAGATAGGGCACATCCCCTGACAATATACACAGTACAACTTATACAAATTGTACAATTTTTTTTTCTTAGACTATAAATAAATTTTATAAATATAAAATTGAAAATAAATTGCAGCTTCTTTGTATTATTTTTTTTTTTTTTACTCTATAACAACGTTTCTCAATCTGGAGTCGTTCCCCCAATGGAGTCACGGTATATGAAAGGGGGTCGCAAAATTAACCTACAACTTACACGTTAACAATAATGAAATCATTTTATGACAAAAAAAATCCTTGAAAACATTTTACTTATATTTATAATTACACATGTAACGAAAATAAATTAATGTGATGATTGCGTTTGTTTTTCATTTAAAAATATCTCCATACCTGAATGTCCGTTAAAAACACACAAAAGCAAATTGTTTTTAAGTGACAAAGGACGATTCCTATATTTAGTTTTTAGCATAACCGTAGACGAAAAACCCTTTTCATCCTATTAATTCGTATATATATATATATATCGGAAATTAAATTACCTTCATAACTGGATGAAAAAAATTGTTTTAAAGAATTTAATGTATTCAAGGTAATTATTACGTTAATATTCGAAATTCCATCTTCCTGTTGTCGTTGATGGCGAAAAGAATTAAATATTTTGAATGCTTCTGTGACTAAATTTGTTATCTTCACTTCAACGACCATGCCAAAATATATCCAAATCTTCAGATGTGAATAGTAGTTGTAACATTTTATCGATAGGCATTTCGATGAGCTGCTCATGAATCTCAACCGGTAAATTAGCAGCAGCAAAGTTTTCACTAAATGGATACAATACCCCTCTCTTACAGAAATTATTTTTATCTTCCCGGAAATACACCGCCAATTGAATTTTTATCTCATGCAAATGCATCTTCATGCTATCCAAACCGTGGTGAATAATAGTGTCTTCTTCATCCAGATGTTTCTCAATATAATCGGAAGTGATGGAAAAATATCAAGAATCTTGCTTTGAATGCGAGTAATCTAGATATCAAGTTTCTTAATGAAACTATGAACTTTGTATGTCATTAAAAAAATATTTTTATCACGTCCTTGTAAATTCACATTCAAGTCGTTTAAATGCCAAAATATATCAGCTAAGTCAGCCAACAGCAAAATATACTTATTAATCCGTAAAAACATTGAGAATAGCATTTTTTTATCCTAGGTAATATTATCATCTCATCTCGCAATTCCAATAACCAGATTAACACTCTCCCACAATAAAAATCTGACTATTGTATGGAAAAATAGAGATGTTTTTTTTGCACGTTTCATCGCATAATTTAGCAAACAGCCTATTCTGTAATGGTTGTCTTTTAATAAAATTAACCATTTTTACAGCTTTACAAAGAATTTGTTTGAGATTTTCGCGTATTTTTGTGGTAAGAGCATGTGTGTGAAAGAAGCAGTGCGTTCATTCTACCCTTGCTATGTAAAGCGATCTTTTATTTTTTTTTTTCAAAAATCCTCTGTTATCGCCTTTGCATAATCACTACTTACTTATTTTTACATATTACGACATGAAATTTGCTATAGTTAACAAAATTTATTAAATTTTTAAAGATATTTTGTCAGGTATCGAGAAAATATAATTGGTGGTAAAGCGCTCCTATAACTTAAAATGAAAATGAAGGAAAATGAAGTTTATTAATATTTTACTCAAGAGATTTTATAGTTTTTTTAAGATATTTTTTAAAATTTCTTGTTGTCTTGAAGCAGTGCATACAACGCTTTATATCATTACATAAAGAAGTACATGAATTTATTTCTTGAAACTATCTGTCCCATGTTTGTAACGCACATATAGGGCTTGAAGATGCACCACCATACATTTTTTTCTCTGACAGTATAAATGATCAGAATAAAGGTGACCCGTTGAGCTGATCAGAATAAACATGTCCTAATATAGAGCTGATTTCTGTACTATTGGATTTCGGTAGATATATTGATTTGCAACCGTATATTTGGGTCAACAAATAAGGTAATCGAAACAACTCCATTACTCACTTCCCTATTTAGCCTGGCATGGAATGCTTGTTATTCTTAGTAAAAACAGAAACATTGAAAATACGTTGAAAATAAAAAATCTAAAAATTTTTAATTTTCATAACTAGCACTAAGATTAAAAATTTGATAACTTTGATTTTTATAAAATTTTCCAGATTTGTTTTTTTTTTTTTTTTAAATTTAGCTGTATTCAGTTCAAATTCTTTCGACCTTTGCCACAGAAGTAATCTTTAACTATTTTTTTAAATCTTAATTTAATATTTCATTCAAATAACTCATACTAAGTGTTTTTAACTACATAATACCTTAAAATTATCAGATTACACATGATATTAGTGCATGTTATCAGTACATGATATTTCTTTTAAAAAATCTCTTAATAGTTTTAATTCATTTTATTTATTCTATTTGTGGTAAGAAAATAAGTTTGTTAATAAAAACAATAAGAAATTGTGTAAAGACAATAATAATTTTTACTAGAGAAAAGGATTTAAATTATTTTTAATAAAATAGAGGTTTTGTATTTAATTTAACTTAATGCAGGGGAAATTATAAGCAGAATTTATTTTATTTCATTTTTATAGTAATTTAAAAATTTTAAATAGAATCCTATATGTAAATTTAGTTAGGAAGGTGAATTCTTTTACTTTTTAAACTTAATTTGGAACAATAATAAGATTATTTTATCTAAATTTTCAGTGAATACTATACGAATTAAATAGACTTATTAAAATGATTATATCATATATTTGTTTATGTTACATGTCAATTATTCTGTAAGGCTGATAAAACTATTTGGTACTTACGTATTAACGCCACCACAGCTATAGCTTTATTTTAAAACAAAGTAGTCAATCGGATTTCGGTGGAAAATGAAATCTCTTTATTAATTTTAATAAATGGTTATTTATATTTATTTATTTTATAAATAGAGTTTAACCAAACTTAACCTACGCTCGCTTCGCTCGCTAATCTTGACTAATTGACAGGAGTATTTTGATTATATAATTGCAATAATTACTGAATTTATTAAATAAATACTCAAAAAATTACGGTGTTAATTAGTCAAGGTTAGCTAGCGAAGCGAGTGTAGGTTAAGTTTGGTTAAATTATATTTATAAAATAAATTAATATAAATAACCATTTATTAAAATTAATAATGGGACTGTTCATTTTCCACCGAAATCCAATTGACTACTTTGTTTTTAAATGAAGCTGTAGCTGCGGTGGCGTTAATACGTAAGTACCAACTATTTTGCAGTGATTATTTGAAAAGTAATTATTTACTTTAAAATATAAAAACGCCATTTATTTATTAATTTAAAATAGTCAAAATTTAAACCAAAAAAAATTGTAAAAAGTATACAATTTTTTTTTCAACTTAATTTTCATTATATTCTTTTTTTAATTTAAACACCATTTTATCATATATATATTTTTTTAAATTTATTTAAAATAAAGGTAGGTCTGGAGAAAAAAAAATAATTTGTATGTTGAGTACGTTTACCTTTCTTAACTTCATTATTTTATTATACATAGACGCGTTTCAGAACCACTACATTGTCAAAACTTGTATTCAAAATTGTTCTCAAAATAAGTGCAGTAATATTTAACGATGGACGATGGAGTGGTTCCGAAATGCGTCAACAGATAATAAAAGAATGAAGCTAAGAAAGGTAAACAGTATTCAACATACCAAATATAGTGATCTTAGCAGAAGAAATAATAGTAATTATTATGTTAATAATAAAAAATATATATATTTCAAGAAATCTATGCATCTTGAATAAAATTATTTTTTTTTATATTGTTTGAAAAGAAACAATTAAAACAAACTTACCACTTGCCAACTACTAAGCCTTTCTAGAATGCCTGAGTTTGTATTATTTCTTTAATTACTAATTTATCTAATTTTTCCTACTAATTTTTACGGAAAAATACTTTGAATAACATCCAACAATACCTTTAAAGCAAAGATAACGGCCAAAAAATAAAAATGTTTTCATATCTAAACATCTAATTTAATTTTAAATTTAATACGTTATCTGTTTGGGTAATAAAAATTTACATCTGGGCCAATGCAGCAGTTTCTTTTAAATTATCGAACAAAAATTATCGAAATCGGTAAATTTGACGTAAGTAAGGTTTAGTAATATACAAAAAAAAAAATACATACGGATTGAATGGAGAATCTACTCTTGTTTTGTTAATTAAAGATATTGTTTTCCTTTTAATTTTTTTTGAAAAAATAAATTAACTTATCGTAAAAATATCTAAATAATGTTTATAATTAATTTATTGCTGGATATTTTGCTAGCAAGCTTTGTACGGGATGCGGTATTTAAAAACAAAGGATAATTTGTAAAATTCCGCATTTATTTATTTATTTAATATTTACTAAAACACAACATTAATATTTTTTTTTTTTAAATTGGACTTAGGCCAATAACCGGGAACCGGCGTGTTTCAAATTTTCAAGGCGCCTCCCCCCTACAAACATTATAAATCCCCCTCTCAGTTAGTCCACCCCGTGGGTAGACCAAGGTCGTGGATCAATACTCTACTCTCTTAAAGCCGCTCACTCACTGCTTGTGCTAGTGGCTCACAGCCGCATTGTACTCACAACCACTACTCACAGCGGTGAGTACCTCGCACCCATTCTATCCTAACCTTCATCACACAGACACATTCTATCTTTATCTCTCTTCTCGTAACCTCCCTCTTTAACACTCGCTCCCGCTCTTCCTTTCTTCCACCGACCCCCGACCACAAAACAGACATCAAAATTCTCATTAATGCTCTCTCTTCCGTATAAAATAGATAAGGCTTTAATACGGCAATGTATCTCAAAATTCCATAATACGAAGCTCTAAATTGATCGAAAACTCAATTAATATTTTGATGTATAACATGTAAGCTAGTAAACGAATTTTATTTGATTTATCGAAAAATTTGATTAATATTGATTTTGTTTCAAAATTTTAGCTTCCATGATTTATTTTTCTTTTTATATAAACGGTAACCATGATTAAGGGATATTATTTCAAACATTTATGTGAAAAATTACTGAGTTTATTTTAAACAAAACTTTACTCTGTACGTGACTGTTAATAACAATTCTTTTAATCAAAATAATAATTCAGTTATTTTTAAAACTAATTTAGTTCACCAATTTTACATCAACTTTTTTATTTATTTATTTTGTGAGTAGTATCAACTGTTACGATCATTACTCACTCTAAAATACCAACAGTTTTCAATAAAATCATATCCAATGTTGTTTAACTTTTTAATCTTCGGGAACCAATTTTTCAAATTGTTATCTTTAGAACAGTTTTCAATTTCCTAAATGAGATTTTACAAATATTGTAAGCGGGAATTATAAGTGTTATGAGGGAGGTAGTTTACCGACTTATCAAGAATCATTAGCAGTTGAGCCATAAATAAACAACTTTAAGTAATAACATTACATATTTTTCTTAAATCGGTTACGAATTATTTTTTTAATTTGTATCAGTAATTTGGAATTTGCCCCTTACTTTAATAGATAAATACTTATATCTGGAAAAGCATTGTATAATTTTGATAATTTAATTATAATTTGGAGTTCAGTATCAGAGAAGTTAGCATGTTTACTTTGCATGCGGAAGTTGGCGTGTTCGAATCTATAACAACATAAATAGGATTTTTGATTATTTAAGATCAATATTTAAGCTATCATTTATTCGTACAACAAAAACTATTATCCTGTAATTAAGCCTATTCAGCAATCTCTATTTAAAGCAGTATGATAACAAAAATTATAACAATAACTATAATAAAATTCCTAAACCATACTTCTGGCTATAAAATGTTTACTAATTATTGAATTTGTTCACAAATAATTTTATTTTAATTAAATATTATCGATTAATTAAAATATTAACGGTTTCGATGTTTCTTGCAAAGTTTATTTAATTTGTTGTAACCATCAACGCCGGTCTTCCAAATCGTTCTCTGGACGACCAGGATCGGAGAATCCGCAGTGATCCAAGAAAAGTTCTCGCTTCTTGAATCTCTGCAACCAACTTCACTTCGGGCAACATCTTTTTGTTCCAGCAATAGGGCAATAAAAGAATGTTATTTGAGACTATCCAATCCTCCGTTATCCTCCTTTAGTGGTCTTACCAAACTAGTAGTTGTTTATTATAATTCAAAGGTAGAGGCCGTACATGAATTTACTGATCAATTAGTTTCTAAATCCTTTTGCCCTTTCTAGTTCTTGGCACTTCTTTCCCAATATTTTATCAAATATATAGTTATGCTTGTCTTATAGTTATAGCTTTATGAATTAGCTTTTTCGTTTTCAGGCGTATTTATCTTGACTAAAACAAAAATTTAGTCTCTAAAGAACAGCTTCACTTTGATTCATTTTATTTCTCATATTTAGATCACATATATGCTCTGACAAAAATATTGACTTATAAATTGGCACTGATTACGCCATATTACCTTATCATTTTCCAGCGAGCACTTTATCCATACTTAAAGTTGTGTTTTCTTTATATCCATTTTAAGCTCTTTTTCCTCACATTCCTCTTCCCGAATATGAGCTACAAACAAAATATTTTCTCTTATCATTTGCAAATTTGTCATCCGAACATCTGCAAACTGGAGAATTTACAGTCACTGTTCTCCTACTTCCAAGTCATAAAGTAACATATTTTATGCCAGTTTTCAACACTTTTTTAATATTTTGAAATAAAGTATGAATGGGATAGTAATAGTAACTTCAACTCCTTTATTATTCAAAAATCTCTAGAGATTCTACTCGCTGCTTAATGATATGTTGATCTAATAAAATGTATATATATATATCTTCTTATATTATTAGGGTTTACTCTACACTGTCGAGATATGATGAAACAGCTTGGAAGCCACTCAGCCATTTTGTTTATAATTGGTGCCATTAATTCCTCTATAACATCACAGTGTTCGTTAGAACTTCATCGGTAAGAGGCGACGAAGTCAACGAATTACGTTTACGGTTCTAAATATGACTCAACCTATCAGTGAAAGAAAATGAAAAAAATAAGCGTGAAAACATTATATTTCAGTTCAATTAGATTAGTAATAAATAATGCTTTCAAAAAATACCTCGAATTTTGGTAGACAACGTTTTTTTTCCGCTTAGTAAACCGCGGAACTCGAATATGTCATTGTATTCATTCCTTCTAGCAGCAATTGTAGCTGTTATCCTGGTAGCAATCTCATCAGTCCACCAGGCCCCTCAGGTCGTCCGCCTCGACTGTACTCATCACACAGTACCTCCATAAGCCCTTCAGGTGTGATCGCCCGAGCAGGGTCCAATCGATCAGCCACCCTGCCTACAATACGTTTGGCCCGAAGTTCTGAGGGCCACCATCTTTGACTACGGGCAGGAGTTCCCGACCTTCCATACTCTACCGTGAACATAATAACCAAGTGGTCACTCGCCACCTCTTCTTCACAAATCCGCCAGTCCTTGATCCAATGGGCAATCCCTTCAGAGGATGCGGTAACATCCACAACCGAGCCTCGACCCCAGCCAATGAATGTGGGCGGGGATCCAGTATTACGCGTCACAAGGCCGGCCGCATTTAACATAGCAGCAAGTATGTAGCCTTTTGGGGTAGATCTCATACCGCCTAACTCTTGATATTCGGAGTTATAATCTCCAGTAAGTACCACAGGTTTCCTAGAACTGCACATGCAGGCCTCTAAGTATCAATAAATTGCTGAAACCTCTAATTTCCAGAATTCGCGGAGATGTAGCCTGAGACTAGGCTAAGTCCGCAAATCTACCATCTCAAAACCATTACATCTAGTTATATGAGATGTCGCATATCTACCTGACACATTGAGAATCCCCGCATCCAAATCTATGTCCACTATCCATGGTAGCGCAGCCACTCTTCTCACATTAGGTTCAACCACCGTAAGGAAATCAACAACTTAGTCTAACGATGACCTCCAAATGAGATCGGTGAGTTATGGTACTCCTGTTGACATTGATCTGCATTATTTTCATTTGCGAAAGTGCAGGCAGTCCCTGCTCCCAATTCAATGAACACCACAAGCAACACATCTGGAGGGCGCAGAGCACTTCGCATTTTGATGATCCTGACCACCGCAATTACAACATTTATTACTCCTGTCAGGTCCTTTGCACTGGGAGGCGATGTGGCCACCCTCCCACCATCGGTAGCAATGAGTAAAAGGCCTCCCCAAATCAACTCGGCAGGACTGCCAGCCCACCAGGATACGAAACCGGTAGTCAATTTGGCTGCTTCAGCAGGGTCCTGCCAAAGGCAGGTCTCAGTAAGGCAACCCTCGCAGAAGAGTCGCCACTCAATTTCTTATTCACGGCCAGCAGTACTTTCTCTTCGGTCGCCTGAGCGTCCAAATCTTTTACGTGCATTATCTCCCTCCTGGTTGAGAGTCCTTTATCAATGAACTTGACGTCAGGAGTCTGTGCAGCAATCTTTTCCTTAAGGCTGGCAGTCTCCTTGTGTCCTTCAACCAGCCGGACTTCAATACCTTCACCCTGTCCTTGGCTTACTGAGAGTATACTCTTAGCCATAGCATCCCCAACAGACGTTTTAACCTTGCGTAATAAATCAGCATAAGTCGTTCCTTCCTGTCGTACAACCACAGTGGTGGCTCTAGGTTGATTACGTATGTATTCCTCCAAATATGAGGTCGGTTTTGGAGGGGTTAAAAATTTTTTTGGGGGGGTAAAATATGCGGTCGGGTATGGATCGCGTAGATCCAAAAGGGATTTGGGATTGGGGATACGGATATGGAGTTATAAGGAAAAGAAGTTCCCCGGCCAAATCAGTAACGCTGTAGGACTTAGAAAAAATTCTGTACTCACCAGGTCAGGAAAATTTTCAAGGTCCTTATTTACCAAAACGATGATGGCTTATTCTTCCTTCAGCAACTTGTCGATCGACTTGGAATAATATTCACCAAGTAATAGGTTATGTAGAACCAACTTCATTGTATTTCTTATGACAAATACAAACCCGAAGAAAAAAAAAAACGGTATTAATCCATGTCCAAAATTCACGAACATTCACAGGCACGTTCACGATTCACTAGCCAGCAATGTACAACCAATAAACGAAACAAAAAAACACCAAAAAACCGAACTAAATAGCAAAAATCGCAGAACAACAATAGGTCTACACCCTATGAGTACTCCAACTCGACTTATTCACCTTACTCGAGTTCCTGCAACTTTTTCCTTTTCCCGACTTTAAACAAAAAAAAACACCTCAAACGACACCATTTTTGAACAGTAAAAACAATTTAAAAAAAAAAATGTAACAGATCATCTGAAGGATATTCGGTTTCTGAGTTCCATCACTGCTATGAAGAGTGGGAAAACCGTTTGAAGCGTCGTGTGGCTTCCCAAGGGAACCTTCGAAGGTGATAAGAGTTCCATCTATAATTAGATTGTAAATAAAAGGTTTATCTGAACTAGTGTCATTACTTTATTTATAGACCTCGTAAATGTATATATCTATATAGCTTATGACACTCCCGGTAACGTAAGGGATTCCAACGCGGGTTAATACATCTAAATCGGTTCAGCCGTTGAGCTGCTACGGTGGAAAAAACAAACATACTCTCTAAAGACACTCCTTTTTGGGGAAAATTCCTTTCAATAATACATGCAATTTCATTTTTGTCATTAACATAAATGAAAATATACAGATCACATTAATAAATGACACCTTTTCAAAGTCGTGTAATAAAAGTTTGTAAATCGATAATGTACTGTTCCTATCACGGATAAAAATATTCTGATTACCTGACGAATCACGAACAGGATGAATTTCCAGGAGAAAGATTTAAAGTTTTTTTTTTAGATATATAATTACGTTTAACCGTCCCCGTATATACGTAGATCGTCTTTTTCTCATTAGGTACTCTTCTCCCTAGCCTTTATCCGCCTTTATTCCTCATCGGTTTTAAATTGTGAGTTATGTATCCTATGCTAGGAATCTGTTTCCTTATTTGATAACTGTAAAAATAGTCCAACCTAACGTTGAAACGCGATCAAGTAACTTCTATCACTATCATTACAAGCAAGTATAAATATCCTGCGAGTTTTTGGGTATCATTGCCTAATACCTTTGAACAGATTTAAAAGAGAAAATTAAAGGTTTTTTAAGTCTAAAATTGAAATTGATGTATTTCAAAAGAAAAACGCTTAAGTATTTGAACTATCTATTGGATATATGATGAACGAAATCCTTGTAGATCGAAAAATTCAATTTTATACGTAACCTATAATTATAAACTACTCTTAGACGAATATTTTATCTCGAAATTATGACCCTCTTATAAGTAAGTAATTCTTTTATTAATAATAATTTTTTTTTTTGAAAACATTAATCAGGGATGATTTTTGATTCGTCATAATTTCAATTTTTTTTTAAAGTCATAATTTCAATCTTAGATTCAAAGCAAAACCTTAAAAAAAACTGAAAGAAGAAAAAAGGAATATGTTTTGATAAGCTGAATAAGATACGTGTAGTAATTAATATGAATTAATGTTGCCATTTATATCTATCTAAAATACAGTTCAATGTGTATAGCAGCAACAACAAACCACAAAGGAAGAATAAACGTGAAATTTCGATGATTGGTAGATAAGTAAACACAAAGTTCTTTTTTAACACGGAAATAATGATAACATTTTTAATTTTTAAATGTCGAATTCATAGTCTTTAAAATTAGTATAATTATTAAATTAGTTAAAGTATTAAATTAGTTTAAATTTAGTATTATTCTATTAGGATAATAAAAAAAGAATATGTATATGTTAATTTTAAATATTACATTAATTTTAATAAAATAAGTATCTCAATATTATAAACTCATACAGTAAATTATAAATAACAACGATTGTAATAAAGTGAAATAATTTTCTTGAATATCGTAATTCATTTTTATCTTTAAAGATATTCCATTACGATTCCACTTTTAGATAGAAATAAATTATATTATCTTTTAAAGCTTCTTTTCTTTACACCCACCAGTTTTATTTTAAATAATTTTAAGAAGATTCAGTGACATCTACTTTACCATCACTGAAAATAAACACTTAATATTGATTTACAAGTCGTTTATTTAATCTGACATAAAATTTCAATTCTATTTTATGTTTAAACTGTATAAATAAAACGAGTAAAAGTTATTCATAAATGTTTAAAACAATATATTTATTCAAATAAAATAAAAGTTAAGTCGCATTCCACCGTTATTCTGCTGTTATAATTAAATTTAATTTTAATAAAAGATAATTAAAAGAGTAATTATTATTATTATTATTATCCAAATAAAAGTAATTAAAACTATTGCAAAATCTTATATCAATAGACATATAAAAAAAAATACCCAAGATTTCATAGAGTCAGCAAACTTCTATCACCTAGATGTTGGCTTTATCAACGTATATCAAAGTATTACTTGATAAAGTAATACTTTATCAAGTATTTTGAGATGAATGAGTTATGAATAACTTTTTCTCATCGATCTTTTTAAAATTAAAAAAAACATGAACAACGGAACTCGAAACACACCTTATTTTATACAGCGGCCTCATAACAAGTACGGCTATCGAATGTTTCGTATCTTATACCAAAGATTTTCTCAGATTTTTCACCAGGTACATTAAATTTAATTTCTATAAAGAAGTTGAAGAATGGCATTCTTAATTTTTGTTTAAATATTTGATTAGTTTTAAATCATATGAAAGAAAGAATCGGACAGCAGAATATAATTGTTTATGATTATAAGGAGATTTTTTGTTTTGTTTATGTTAATTAATCATTAGTTAAGAATTTTGTTTTATGGTTCACTTTTTAATGGAATTATTTCTGTTTTTTTTTTTTTTTTTTTTTTTATTCTGTTATTTTTATGGAAATCCCTGACAAACTACTGTCAGTTTTTTTTTTTTTACTTTTTTTACCTTCGGATCCACCGTTAGGCATTCTTCAGATGATGAGATGAATGATTTGCAGCGTGTGTAAAAATGCCATGCCTGACCGGGACCTCCGGATGAAAGGCCGAGACGCTGCCACTCGCGCCACGGAGGCCAACTGCTGTGTTATAGGAGCCCCTAAACTATTGTGTCAGTTTAGGGGATCCTACAACCCACCGGGTTGGTCAACGCGTTTTCCCAAATCAGCTGATTTGGAAGTCGAGAGTTCCAGCGTTATTTTTACACGGATTTGAATACTAGATCATGGATACAGGTGTTCTTTGGTGGTGGGTTTCATTTAACCACAAATGTCAGGAATGGTCGAACTGAGACTGTTAAAGACTACACTTCATTTACACTCATACATATCATCCTCTGAATTAGTAATACCTGAACGGTAATTCTCGGAGGCTAAACAGGAAAAAGAAAGCAAAAAAGGGATCCTATAAAAATGAAAATAAATAAAAAATTATTATTATTATTACCGTAATTTATTATTCTTTATCTATATATTTTCATAATTTTAGTTTTTCATACAATCTCCTATGCCTTCTTCTACATACGAGATGGAAGACATACGGAAAAAGATAAAAAATATTGAAAAGTGACAATCAAAAGACAATGTAACCTTGGAGGAACCTCAATAGAAGAAAAGCAAGGTCTCCTAGAAGAAAATTCGAGGCATCTCTAGGCTTTGGAGCTCTCCAGTAATTCTTTGAGAGATTGGGGCATTTAATTGAAAGTGGAGCAAAGAGTAATCGATTTTGCATAAACCACATCAGATTTTGTTGCAACAAGTATTGGTTTTCATTTAGAATTGAAGTACCGATTCAAATCAAAGTCATGATTCTTAAAGAAACAGTATCGCACCTCCTCGGAATATTGTATCACGCAGAATTTTCCAGTTCAACTGCAAACCGCTCAGCTAAATCATTGCTAAAGATTAAATCAAATAAATTTAAAAAATTAAGCAAAGTCAACGAAAAAGTGACTTTACCGGTTTTTAAGTAATTTGTATGATATTATTTTCCCGGCAAATATAGCTAGAATAGCTAATGTATTCGGAAATCTTTAAGTTTTAGTATCCAACTAGTTCATCTAGACTAAAAAAAGCACTTAAGTATGTACGTGTGTTGCATTGTTTTTGCCCTTTTATCTCAGGATTGAACAACCAATTTTCTTCAAATTTGGCTCAAATATTTCTTCTACATACCGGACATTGATCATATTAATTATTTTCCAAGTTACGTTCAGGGGAGTTTTTTTTTACCTCCGGGACCACCTTAGGTATTGTTTCAAAGGATCAGATGAATGAAAATTTTTGTAGCGTGTGAAAATGCCTCGCAGGCCGATAAGGGTGGGGTTTATCGCGAAAAAACCAACCGATTTTTTTTAGAGGCATTTTAGAGAAAAATTTATTAAAGCAAACTTGTCACTTAAAATGCATTTATAAATAATCCAAAAACCTTTTTGAAAGAATTCAACATCCACCTCTTAAAATTAAAATATATTTTTTTTGTTCTTTTTCTCTATCTCCCTTCAGTTTAAGATGGTTTTGAGAATCTTTTTTTTTCTTATTTTACTCTTTATTAAAGGAAAGGTTACAGAGAGATTTATTTAAACAAATTTGTTAAGCTTAAAATACATATCGATATTTTTAGAAATAGAAAACCTTATCCTAAATTTTATTCCTCACCTGTAAAAATAATATATATTCTTTCTGTTTGTTTTAGCTCAAACTTTTAATTTTTATTTTTAACTGCCGAGAAAATCATGCAGTATTTTGCCATTTTTATATGTTCTTTAAATATATAAAAAATTATACATAAAATTAAAATCTCGCTTATATATTAAAAGTTATTGAAATCTTTTTCTACGTTTATGAACTTTTAGTCCATTACATAAATTATTCTAAAAAAATAAAGATAAAAATATAGAAATATATTTTTTTTTTAATAAAGTTTTAAAAAATAATTTGATCTTAGCCCTTATTGAGATTACTTATTACGTTATTGACTAAACACACTTTTAGAATTTGTTCACTTTCACCTGGTTTTAAAGCAATGTAATGTTAAACAGTAGTCAGAAAAAAACACTTTTCTTTAGTTTTTCTTATTAAAAAGGAAAATGAAAAAATAAGAGATTGGAAAGTAAAAGAAGCTGATAACAAAGTTACAATAATTTTTTGGAATTGATTATTTGTTCTTATATGGTGGGAAAATTATGATAAATGGAAAAGGTTATCCAAAATTTATTTTTTTGGGATAGGGGTATTTAAATTTTATTGTAAAATCATCATTATATATTTAAATAAACCAAAAAAGGTTTTAAAAAATCAAAAAATCGGTATTTTTTCTGTTTCTCTACCTCCAAAATTATCTTATGAGACATTTTTTGGTGTTTCAACATTTACTTTGTTAAATCTATAAAAATATTAGATATAAAAAAATTCTACTGAAAAATGTACAATCACTAAATAGTTGATCCCAATCAACTATCTACCCCAATTCCTGAAGGTACTGACCCTAAAATTTTACCAACAAATTACCCTATAAACAAAAGTATCTGTACAAAATTTCATAAAAATCTGTTTATCCAGTCAAAAATTTATTAACCTTGAAACACGCCCAATAACGTACATATGTACGTGGGAACATTACCCTCTTTCTTTTTGTTTTTAGGGATTCCTGGATCATGAAATGTCGAGAAATTCACAAAAAAAACCCGTGCCCCATTATTTGACTCATTACCATACTTTCCTTCCTGCGGCTTAGTTCTAGAGCTAAGATGCCCGGAATAAATTCGCCCTAAATTTTTTTAAATCTATGTAACAAAGTTATAAAAGCCCACACTTTTCATTAATTATATAGAATCCCATGTTTGCTTAAGCGTGGGAGTACGCTATACAGTGTTTTTTTTTTTTTTTTTTTTTTTTAGATTACGAGCATCGACTACTATAATCATTTACCCCCAAAATAGAAATTTGTAGCATATGAAAAATGCTATGTCTGTCCGGGATTCGAACACGTGACTAAAAATGAACGGCCTAGACGTTACCAGTCCACCACGGAAGGCGGCTACACCGATATGTAAATATATAACAGAACTTTACAATGAATTTATTTTTTTATTAACATCTATCTTTTCAATCACAAATAGAAATTTATAAATCAGTTAAAAAGGTATTTATTAAAGTAAAAATAGGCTGTTTGTTAAATTAACATATCTTGAGGGAGAAATCGTAATTGTATCCCCTTTCTCGGGAAATATAAAGAAAACAACTTTTTGGTGAATTTATTCAACCAATCGTAACCAATCTATGAATCTATTCATAAAATTACAAACGTGTATTACATATAATTACAAACGACTAACAATTTTTTTTTTTTTTGTTTTATGAAAAAAGTAATAAAAAACAAAACCTGAATTATTACCATATACTATATGAATATGCAGACAGGAACATGTTTGTTAAATTTAGAACACTTTGATTAATATTTTAGTTCGGGTTATAATTTAAACGTAAAAAAAATCATGTTTTCATAATATTTTTAATTAATCTAAATGAAAAATTTAGTAATGTACAAGTGTTGACATTTTGTAAATAACTGAAATTAGCTTTTCATTCTGGCATTGAGTAAGTGTTATAGAAGAGAAGATAAATGTGGTTTTGTGTGTGTGTGTGTTCGTGTGAGAATTTACTTACATGTGTAAAAGTTCTTCAGTTTTAGTGGAGGAAGCAAAAGCAAAAGATATATTCGTGTGTTTTGCCTCGTCTGCGGTTTTTGTCCCTATAATTGATGTCATATGTTAGTAATAACATTGCCTTGAAATACAGGAGAACAAGTTTTCTCATATTAATACACAGTACAAACAAACAATATTCTACAGTAAGTACTCTTTAGTGATATCTCAGCCAACCGTACGTATAATTTTATACAACAGTATCGGTTAAAATTGTCCTTGAAACAATAGATTTAATAAATCACTACCACTTAATTTTATTTGAAACAGACTGTTGTTTAAATGTATCAGCTTTCAACTGAACACGTTACAGAGAAAATTCGATACGTCCAGACAAGTACATTCAGTGTAATCTGTTATTATCACTTGAGTAATTTTAACACAGCAGGAGCTTTTATTTATTTTTTCCTTATTTTTCTAATCCACACATTAGTTTTTTCAAGCACGCGCTAAAAAAGCAAATAAAAACAGGATGTAAAAAATTATCATCGTTCCAGAATATGAAAATTTTACATATCACATGCAAAATTTCATCACATTTATCCTAAATAAATTATTTTATTTTATTTTTTATTTACAATCAAAAAAAAATACAACCTACGAAATTTTTTTGTGATTAGTATCTACACTCAGTGACAGTTGTAATATATAAATGAAGTCTCTAGGATATTTGAAATAAATTTAAACAGACAAGACTCTGTAACTAACTGCCACTATTCCTATCTCTGAAATGATATTATATATATAAAGCAGATGATACATTTGGTTCTAAGTTCACAAGAGTAGGAAGAACTTATTAAGGTTTCAATCTTTGCCGATAAGAAAAACGGGAAATTGAAAAAATAAAATTTTACTGGTACATTTGGGTCTCAATTTACATTTTAATCTTTCACACATAAAGGTAAAAGTTTAATTCTATGTTTTCTGAAAACAATGGAGCACTAATAAAGTTTATTATAGATTTATTTAGCCAGATAGAAATTTTCCGTGATAATAATTGCAACTTGGTTGGATATGTGTGTGTTTAACAAAATTAAATTTAAAGAAAATTTAGGAGTAAATTTAGGATTAAAGTTCAAATTATGGAAGTGAAGTTTAAACGATTACTTCCAGTAATAGTTTACCATACCGTTTACTACAAGAGAAGTTTACCATTATGACTAAATTAATACCCAACCGTAATGTAACAAACCGAAATATTTTTCTAAAGGATGCTGATGTCGATTGTCAGTGGAATGGAAAGCATAGTAGTCTAATAAAAAATAGTATCTTGTTTTTATTTCATGTATAGAATAAATAAGATCATTATTAGGTCCTCCCTAAGGTCAAATTTTCATCCACTCTTCATTTCCTTATCCTTTCATCTACTTTATCTTGATTGGCTTTTTCATTATTCATTTGTAATTTCATTATTCAATATTTTTAGATTCTCAGTTTATATATATAATTATTTATTATACATGCCTATTAGTTTTTATAATATAATTTAACTCGTTAACCAATGTACTGTTAGGAAATTAAATATGAACAGATTAGTTTTTAATAATAAAAACAATTTTAATAAATGTAGATCTGATTAAAAATAAAAGACAAAATTTTCCGACCTTCATGAATAGATAGCGTCACGGCATTTCGTTTGGAGGTCTCGGGTTCAAATCCCGGTCAGACATGGCATCTTTTTATTCGCTACCAATTTTCACCGTGCTATTGACCATAATTGTTGATGTCCGCTCTTTCATAACAAAAAATAAAATTTAATTAGAATAAAAAAAATTCATTTATTCATTCATTCATAGTGTTCTTCCATTAGGGCAAGACCGGTCACGGCTGCTGCTATCCACCTTTACTAACCTGCATACAAACTGTATATCCTTTGCTGACCTCCTTGTTTCAGCATATTTCCCTTTTTCCATAATCTCATCCATCATTTGAAATCTCTTCTTTCCTTCCAATCACCAAGCCTTCTATCGACACCTTCTTCTCATACAATGTCTCAGCCAGTTCCTTTTCCTATATTTAATCACATTTTGCATTTTCCTGTTCTCACTTATTCTCCTTAATATTTCTTCATTTGCTCTTCCGAGCTGAAATTTATCATTCTGCACCACACCCACATCTCAAAAGCTTCAATCTTTTTTCTGTCTTCCTTTCTCATCGTCCACGTTTCAGCTCCACAGATCATCACACACAAATTAAAACATTTCATTAATCTCTTCCTTAACGCTAAGTTTATTTTTCCACACAGTACCTTCTTATTAAATGCCTGCTTACTTCTTGATATTCTTGTTTTAATTTCTACTGTGCAAGTCGAGTCATCGGTTATAAAGCTTCCAAGTACTGAAATTCCTTCATCCGCTCTAAAACTTCAGTTCCTATCTTAATCTCAATCCTCTCCTCTTTCCACCTTCTGTATTCTTTTTGTTGATCCTCATACCCTGACTTATGCAAGCTTCATTTAAGTCATCAAGCATTTCATTTAGTTTACTTGAACTCTCCGGTATATCGTCATCAAATCGTACACATTTCATTCTTCTTCTCCCGATCTTTATTCCACTTTTCCCATTCAGGCATCATTTAATTATTTCTTTCAGATGTATACTAAACAGTATTGATATCATCCAATATCCCTGCCTCACTCCCCTTCCAATCCCTATTCTTCCTGTCATTTCGTTTCCTACCCTCACTTTTATTCAGTGGTTATAGTACAGCTCTTTTATAAGACGCCTCTCTTTCCAGTCAACTCCCTTCTTTTCCAAAATTAGTAGTAATTTATTCCACCTATCTCTGTTAAACGCATTTTCTGTGTAGATAAATGCAACATACAGTCTCCGCCTCTTTCCATGTATCGCTCACTTATTACTCTTAGCAGCCCAGTAGTGTTCCTTGTTCCATCACCTCTTCTAAACCCAAACTGTTCTTCTTCAATACTGTAATCCCATTTATTGTATATCCTCTTCCTTAGAACCCTTAATAAATAAAAGGAAAACATAAAACCTGAAACAAAAATTGTTTTAATAATAAATGTAACGTTAATATTTACATTAAATACATAAATCTTTTCATAGTTTATTATAACGGACATTATTTCTGAAATTCTCTACCTTTCCCAATCAGTTTGAACTTAAAATCCTTTCATAATTAATAATTCCTATAGTTTTACTTAACTCCCTAATCACTTTGCCGTTAACCTAAGGTATTTAATTTTATTATAATCTTTTTTTTTTTAATTAAAAGAAAGTACTTTCTTCTGAATATATTTTTACCTAACACATCTATACTCCCGTTTAAAACAGATAAAAAATATTTTTAAAAACAATAAATTTCATAAAAATTAACCCTTTCTCATTTGTTCTTGACCAGTTTAAGCAAGCTTTTTCAAGTTAACGACCATTTATCAAACTATAGTTGTAAATAAGTGATTTAGAAGTTTAGACAAAGTAATATTATTTTAATTGGTAGATAAATGAAAAACTCGTTCAAAATTTTCAAAGAAAATGAAAACAAAATGCGAAACAATAGTGTGAAAATATTATATCAGGTTTTACCTGCGGGTGCGGACCCGGAGGTAAAACAAACCAAAAATAAAAAAAAAAAAAGGTAATTAATAAGACAAATTTTTCGGTTTATTTTTTCGCCCTTTATAGTAGAGTTAGATTAAAAAGAAGCATAAAAGGGTATTTTAGATTAGATTAGTTTGAACACAATTTCAGAAGAAAAAAAAATTGCTTTGATTAAAAAAAATTGTTAGGTCGTAAAATAAAATCATCCTGGAGTTTTACCGACTTATTACAAGTTTTTAAGTTTTAAAGTGATTGGAAAAGATGTAACGCACAAAGTATAATAAATACTCGCAGCTTCAAAAAAATCGATCATTTTTGGCAGATTTTCAGGTAGTTAGCTTTCTTTCTAATTTTATTTGTATAAATTCACGGAACATGATTTGGTAATGGGAATTTAACTTTTACGATGTCGGTGAAGTTTTTAGTAACAAAATATTCACAATATTGCTTCAATTTGACAATTTAACTTTTATTTTTCACGAAGTTTAGGAACTTATTTATTTAGAGTAAAACTAATAAATTTGTATTCATTTTTTTTTTATAATTATATACAATTACTGCCTCAACTCTAATTTTGATGAAATTTTGAATATACTTTAGTTTGAATCCAAATTACTCGTTGCAAGTGAAACTCTTCATTGGAATTGTCTTTCGCCCGAGTTTGGTCCCTTGTAAGTCACCACCCAAAATTTCGTTTTTTGTACTGTGAACGTACAGTATGCACTATTTGTTGCCTAAATAATTAATTTCAATGAAATTAAATTAATAATAAAGGTTAAATTTGTTTAGGCTTAAGTTAGGTTAGTAGATTAAGAGGAGTCTTTCATATTTCATCAAATGAAAAGACTGGATAAATTTTTATAAAATATATGTCTATTTATAAATGATTTATAAACTAACTTAACCTTTATCTTAATCTAACTAAATCCCAATTTATTTCCCTAAGCCATCTTAAACCTATTCCTTTATCTTAATCTCAAAAAAAAACTGACATTATTCTTAATTTAATTTTAATTTAATTGTATTTAGATTAATTATGTTGTCTGTAAATAATTTATATTACACGTGTGCAGTGCAAAGTATGGGAAAGTTTGGGTGCAGGTACTGTACAACTAAGGGAGGATGTAACTTGGGCGAAAAGGTTTCCGACGAGTAATTTCATTTGTAACGAGTTACTTGGGATCTAAATAATAAGTTACTTGGGAATTTTGGGAGATAGTATTTGTATTTACCATTTTTTTGTTTTTTTACTATATTACAATTTTTTGAAGATCATCCCTTGCTCGGCAAACATATAAAATTAATATCTCATCTTGCATCCAGTTAGAAAATGCCATGATTCACAGTTTGCTGCAGTTCTGAAACCACAAAAATATAAAATATTCACTGAAATATCTCCTATCTGAACTTCTTCGCACACGGATTCTCTTATAACCGAAAAGAGAAGGAATTGAAAAATCAATAAAACTTCAAAATGTTTGTTTTAGCTGTGTTCTGCTCTCATCATTCCAGTTATTAAAAGTTTTTCTGCAGATTTGAATTGAATTTCTAGTTTTGAGGTAAGAGAGTTATTGGTATTACATAAATGCCTTATTTTAAAATGATTTATCAAACGTAACTTTGGTGTATCGTGGCGTGTTTGTAAGTGAATCATAAAGAAAAGAACAGATGGTCGAATTGAATACTTCCTTTTTTTAAGTTAAAAATATTTGGATATTTTGTGTTTATTTATGTCTTAATAGTTATTTCTGGTAATAGAATTCCGTTACTAAAACTGATATGGTTTTAATCACTTTTTCTTTCATAATTAAAATAGTTTATGGACTCCAGATAATTTAAATGAAATAATTTAGTTAAGACAGTGTGAATTTTTTTTTCGGTATTTATGTTAATCATTAAAACCCTGTTGTTTTTTATTTTGCATTTTCTGGAAATTAGAATTCCTTATTCAATAACCATGCTTTAGGTTCAAACTAAATAAATCAATAAATTTTCGAATATAAGTTACTTTTTTTTTTTAGTCATTTAATCTTGGAATACGATTAACATTTTGTCGCTTGCAATAAATATTTATAGATAAAAAATTTAAAATTTACATACTTATTAATAAACTATTATAAATTATTTTTTATAATAAAATGAAGATTCTAGAATCGTTATTCATTAATAATACCTTAAAGATTAACAATTTCGATTCAACATGTAATAAATTAATAACTGGGCGGCAATGTATTAGTATAAAAACTAATCCCCGTTGACTTAAAAAACATTTAGTAAACCAAAAGGGATTTTAGAAAAAAATGTATTTTTTTTAATAAAATATCATTTAAGTAAATTAAAATGTCTCTTACTTAAATTACAAAGAAGAAATAAAAATATAAAATAGAAATATATATAAAAAGGAAAATATTAAAAATATAAATAAGACATTATGTGAACAAAATATGCTTCCTTCTATTAGCGACAAATAATGGTCTAAGTTGGGAATATGCGTTTTTCACCAGATCTTGACATTTTGACACCTAAGGAACCTAAAAAACCAAAAAACCGGATGTAAATTTTCCGGATTTTAACGTTGGTATGTTCATATGTATGTTCGGTGTTGGCTTCTAAATCACCTTATATCTCCAGAACTACTGGAGCGATTTTGACCAAACTTGGTCAAATTACTTCTGTATATGGGGCATTGATGTCATTAAATTTTTTAATTAAAAGGTTAAGGGGATGAGACTGCAAAGCACGGTCACCCACAGTATCTCGAGATTGCGTTTAATTAAGATCATATTTTTCTTAGGCACATTTATTAACAATTAAGAAATAATAATATTTGCAAAAAATCTTTTCCACATCGCACTCCCACCCCAAAAAATGCTCTAAACTAGTGGCTAAGTGGGTATACTGCGTCAATAGTACCCGCTGTCACTACAAGCAGCGATAGTGTAGCACTGACGAACAGCTGTTTTAGAAAAATATTATATTTAAATATAATGATAAATATTTTTAATTAAGTTCTTTGTGTTTGTGTCTGTAAGTCTTGCATCAGAAAAAAGCAGCGTGACGGGAAAGTCCTATAACTACGAGTGTGTTGTCGGCTTTTTTCTCTTTTCTTTCTTTTTTATATTACGATGGAAGGAAAATGGATGTAAAAATTGTATACATTTTTGTATTTTTGTGATATTATAATTCCATAAAGGCTGAACACAATTTTTTTTTAGTTATTTAATTAGCATAACTTTGAAAATCATTTTTTCATTATCGTATAATATTTTGCTGTTAAGCAGGAATTTACAGGGTGTAAATGTTACCAGGTTATAGGGTGACAGCACAGTGACATGATGTCAATAGTATCTGGAGAGATGTTAAGACATCTATGCCCAGGCTGGCGTGTAATTGTAAATGTTCCGGTAAATGTGTAATCTTAAACCACTCTGGCCTACTACTCCTGAGACGTGTGATTAATTGAAACCCAACCTCCAAAGAACACTGGTATCCACAGACTAGCACTCAAACATTAACACTAACTTATATAAAAAATTTTTAATTAAAAATATTGGTATTAATCCTCCATTTTCGTCACATAAATTAAGAATAAGAATTAATTATTTGTAGGCATATGCTTATGAAATTAAATTATGATTGAAGAGTAAAAGTAAAAGTGGATTTACAGCAGAGCGGCAAAAATGTTTTTCCACCTTGTAACATCGATTTTACGTATGAAAAAATGTGTTTATATTTTTACGCAAGTTTCAAAATACAATTTTGTTTAATCAAAAAGTACGAATGAAAAAATATATGAAATTTAAGAAGTAGCATCTCTTTTATATAAATAGAAATTTTCTTCATTAAAATCATTTTGGAGTTGTTGTACAGCTCCTTTATCGATTGTATTGTAAATCATTTTTAAGTTCACTGTGGGATAAATCAAAGTAGAGTACAATTCAACATAAATTGAAAAACCCGATATCTGTTTTGAGGAGAAAAAATAAAAAATACTTTCAGTTGCACGTGTAACTAAAGGTTACATATGCGATTGAAAGTACGAGTTATAAATCTTTATGATTTTATAAAACTTTTATTTTAAAATACGCGTTTACACACAATTATTATAACCAAAAATTTGTGTAACCTCACCGGTGTACAAGGATCTCTATCTAAGAACATTCTATAGTGCTCACAATAATTTCTAATTTCCTTCTGACAGAATTAATTTTGTGATCGTAAATATATTATAAAAATTATCATAATACATTTCGTTCGAAAAAAGCAAAAATTAAATAGCTTATTTATAACTGTATATCTAACTTTCAAATTCATTTTTTAAAGGGGTCACGTGACCTCCACTGTATCTAAGTCGTTACATTGATACCTCCAAAATATAAAATTTTACGGAGAAGCAAGTAAATAACATCCAAATAACACTAACGAGTTAGAGGGAGAAAAACGGTATCTCTCATCAATGTATCTCAATTTAGGATGACGATGAAATTCATTTAAGGAATAAACTCGTTAGCTTCCATTTAAGTGAAGTGAGAATTACACCGTCAGTGCCGGCATGCGCACATGTTTGTTTGTAT
Organism: Lycorma delicatula; assembly: GCF_047948215.1. Classification (NCBI taxonomy): domain Eukaryota; kingdom Metazoa; phylum Arthropoda; class Insecta; order Hemiptera; family Fulgoridae; genus Lycorma; species Lycorma delicatula. Next base: position 44,826,122 of record NC_134461.1, read on the forward strand.
GTGGTGTGTGTAATTGTGAAACTAATCGAAAAGTTTGAGTTCTGTTACGTTATAAACAACCACATAATAATAAAAAACTAAATCTATGTACTTACACGTGCAGGTTACAAGCCTGAAGGTTTTGATCGTAGGATATGTTATCAACTTTTAATACAAAGCCTTTGTGACCTGCTAATTAAGTTATTTTTATTAAATAAAATTTCCTTTGTTTGATTAAACTATAATTTATTAATTACATTTCAATGGTTTTTTACATTACTTAATGTTACGTTTAATGTTAAAATAAAAAATTCCTTCAAAGAGAATTTTCATTGATTATATCATTAATATACTGCAATCAAACATAAATAGCTAAAATCAGAATTTACTGCCTATTAGCTATAGACAATCTGTGTCTGTTGTCTTTTTACTCACATTCAATACATGAATTATTATCTCATTAAAAGGTATGAGATGATAAAGAGATTATTAGGAGAAAGAAGTATTAATAAAAAAGAAGGTTTTTGAAATTCTGCTTAGCTATAAAAAAAATTAATTAAAATGGAATTTTGATATGTTCATAAAATGTTGAACAAGTTTTAAAATTAATTACAGTGCAGGTTATTTTAAGATTAAAGTTACAAAAATGTTATCCCTCTGTCCAAAAGGTTGTATGTATATACGAATATAATGATTTGGAGAAACGGTTTCTTTGTAATTTAATGGAAAAGTAAAACAAATTTTTTTTTATATTTCATAGGAAGTTATTAAACCAAATATGTGCCGTTTCGTCGACCAGATTTTACAATTTTTGAAATAAAATTATAATTCTAGAACGTCTATATTTTCTGAACGAAAAGCTGTGATCAGTGATTAGCGCAGACTTTTTTTGAAGGCTACTTTATACCGTTAGGAGAGTTTTGTACAAATGGTAGTCTGACAGTACGAGTCAAGACTATGCGGTGAATGCATCAAATATCCCAGCCAAACTTGCTCTGAATTATCAATGGGTCACCAAAGATATGTGGGTTTACCGTAATGGAAGATGACATCTTTCCTATTAATCAAATCTGGTTACTTTATTTTCATTGGTTAGCGTTATATTTCCAGTTGTTGACAATAGATGTAAGAATCAATCCTTTGATTGTGCGGCAGCAGCTCGTAGTAAACAATTCCTTTCCGATTCCACTACACACACTCGCGCGCGCGTGCACACACACACAGATTACATTTTTAATGCCAACTTTCGCTTTGCCACCGTTTGCACGGAGCTTTACCTTGCTTCACGATCACAATCTTTTCCCGTAATAAGACGTTTCAAAAATGGTTCGATTTCGTTCCATTTTAGCGACGATTGGCAGATAAAAATTCGATACATTAAATTTGTCGGTGTTAAATCATAAGGGAGTTAAATCATCGAGTTTTTTCTTAGTGTCCAGCATCCTTCAAATGGTTTAAAACTGTTTTTTAGTTGATGATTAGTTCGTTACTGATATCACGACTGCTAATGTGCCGATCTTCCACAGGTTTTCCATAATTTCATTGACTTTTTAGTCATTGACCAACCGGAGCGTGGTGCATCGATGACGTCAAAATTTCTGGGTTAAAACGCTTAAACCATAGGCGGGACCCGCCACTGTGGACCACAGTGGGTGCCGTGGCACCCACACGCGTTCTCAGAGGGGCGCTGAAATTAGGTATTGGGTACTGCTCTACTGCTCTTTAGATAAAGCATAAAGAACAAGTGACGGAAATGGGACACGATTGTATTTTCTACAATATTAAAGGAAAGAAATTGAAGGTCTTAGCTGCAAAACATTTCGAGATGATTGTACCAAGAACCTTTTAGCAACGTTTATATAGCTGAACCATATTTTAATTGATTTAAAGAAGTAGGATAATTTTTTTACTGAAACTATAAAATACAGTAATCACAGGTCATGAGAGCTATTCCAATAGATTTTTCTTCGCATTTTAAAACAGTTACAAATATTTAACATAAAATTTGCCGACCCGCCCCCATCGACAATCGAGCTTTTATATTATATTTTAAAAAAGTTATATTAATAAAAGTTTAGATTCATTTATAAAAAAATAATTTATTTAAAATTTTATTTTATATCTATTTCATAACTTACGGTTTCAGACGCATCGTCAGAGACTAAATTTATTGCGGGAGGGGGGACGTTCGCAGGCGGCCTCGGCAACGACTCAAAATAATCCTGGACACGCCTATGATTTGAACAAACTTTTTTCCCGTACTTACTGATATTACATTGTACCAATAACATCAAAAGTTTCTTTATCAATTTTGAGTAGCATTTTTCCCGCTTTATGTAAAAAACCTTTTAAATGAATCGAATTTCTACTTTTTAATTCATTTTCAAGATGCAATAACCTTTAAAAGTATCTAATACGATCATAAACTTTCTAAAAATACATAGAAATTTGTCATCTTTAAAAGCAAACATTCACTAATATTACCAGAGTTATACGATGCTAAAAACACCTACCTAGAGAATACAAGAAATGTTTTCCTCAACCGCAACATAAATATGAAAATAAATATATACAATATATATATATATATTGGGGTAATATATATGATAAATAAAAAGGTAATAAATATGCATATACAGAGTGATTCCATTAAAGAAAAAGTACATTGGAAATTACTTGTAGCAGTCTCATGGGAATTTTCTTGTACCCAAGTGTGAATACTTCGATGTTTCGATAATTTTCAATGCCATTTCTCGTAAAACAAAATTTATCAGTAATTTGAATATTACTTAGATAATCTTAATGATTTTCACATTTTCTAATTAGCCATCGACAGAATGTCATGCGTTTATCAAAATCAGGTGGTAATAACTCTTGTGCACGTGTTGAATGGAATGGATATATTTATTGCTCCTGTAACGTTCACCACACACTTGATTCTGAAATATGAAAGCGATGTGACAACCTCCTAGTGCTTGAGGTAGAGATATTTGTATTAAATTCAATATTACTTCTTCAGCGTTGGCATTTCACACAAAACGTTCACGACCAAAAACGAATCGTTTTGGTTTAAACATACCTGTTTCTCGAACTCGCCTTTACAAAGCCTCAAATGTATTACGATCAGGTATCATGATCTGGATAATTTTCCCGATATTCATGCACAGCAGCCAATCCATTTTTATTTATCGTAAATTAACATGTTTATTAACTCTCCAAATGAAAACAAATTTGTGGTATCACCCATTATGAATTAATAATTAACCAAACAATAACAAAGCAAATACCGCTAAAATAATTATTCAAATGCTAAAACATTAAACTTAATTGTTGATTGGCTGTTATTGCCTACCTATGAAAACATAAAAGAAATTAATATGTTTTAGAAGGATATCTTTCAAATTTATTTTTATAATTTTTAGCATTTGTATATAAATTGCTCTGTTAAAAATAGTATCACGTTTCCGATTCAGTTTCTAATTGAAGTTGAACTTCTTAAAATTGTGTTTATTTTTTATAGAAGATACTTACATCAATTTTCTCAGAATTAAATTCTGTACAAAGTTACCTAGAATTTTTTTATTTTTTTATTAGTATATTAACAAAGTTATTTTATTCCAAACCTAAAAAAGTGTATTTTCCGTCAAAACGTTTTCGTGTTTACCCCATTTTTCTTAAAATCTAAGTGAGATGGAGGTCTGGAACCAATTTTATTAAATTTCTTAGATCAACCGTAAGGAAGCATCAAATTTACTTCTAGTTTATACCCCAAGAATTTCAGTACGGTTTAATTTCACAGAGAAACCAGAGCTAAATGTTTCGCGAGCCGAAACTCGCTAACCAACTGTTTTCTGACCTATGTTTATATGAACGTTTTTACTTTTTTTTTGGCTATAGAATTATCTCCCGAGAGATTGCCGTGCAGTTTGGAATCATTCTGTGTATATATATATATATATATATATATATATATATATATATATTTATTTATTTATTTATACAAAGATTAATCTTTAATTTTATAACAGGTTACATCAGATAGTGTAATAGTTTTATATGTATAATTTCTCTCTCTTTCTCACACTCTTCCTATCTCTTTCTTTCTTTCTCTAAATCGGGCATTAGACGAATAGAAAAACCTTTTAAACGTTTATAAAGGTAGACTTTTTAAAAATATTTATACGAAGATTAATGTTTAATTTTATAACAGATTACTTCAGAATAGTGTAAAAGTTTTATAATATGTATAATTTCTCTCTCACTCACTCTCTCTCTCTCATTCTCTCTCTCGCACTCTTCCTATCTCTTTCTTTCTTTCTCTTAATCGGGCATTAGACGAATAGGAAAACCTTTTAAAAGTTTATTATAAAGGAAGACTTTTTAAAACTTATAAAAGAAAGTAAGTAAATCCTATCCGGAAATGGTGAAACTGAATGATGTTTTATACCATTTTATTATTTTAAGCTATTACCAAAAAAAATTATATTTATTTTTAATTCGTATATGGCCGCTATCAGGGTGTAAATAAATTTTAAGCCTTTGTAAATTTAGGTTACTTTAACTACATATCTCATATTTTTACTTCCTTGTACGAAATAAAAGAAGTATTGTAATCGCAAAAAATGTTGATTTTCAGATTTCAACGGAAATATCCATTTTGATCATCCGTGAATCCATTTTGACTAGTTTCGGTGTGACGTATGTACGTACCTATGTATGTATGTATGTACAGCATACATACACACAAATGTTTGTATCTCGCGTAACTCAAAAACTATTAGCCGCAGAATGTTAAAATTTCGGATTTAGGACTGTTGTAACATTTAGTTGCACACCTCCCCTTTTGAGTGCAATAGACTAAACCAAAAGTGTACAAAAAACCCCAAAATTTTTGGATTTTGGATATTTTCTTAGCTGCAATAATAAGCCCTCATTGAGAGCTTTTCAACGGTATATCATAAATTGTACTTATTTTCATTGGTTCCAGAGTTATAGCCAAATCAAATTTTAAGTAATGAAGTATTTGGATCTTACAAGGGAAAGGCACATCGGTTCGAATCAGGCTTCATCTCCTTTTTTTAAATATATATATATTTTTTTAAATACATTGATTTATTAATAATTATTAATCTCTGTAAAAAAATTTTACGATAAATAATAACAATAAAAAAGAATGAAAAAATATTAGTTATTAATGAAATTAAATTTTATGTACATGTTTTTTTTTTTTTTTAAATGTGTAAATGTAGTAATTTAATAATGTACAAGGATGTCATGTGATGTCCACATCAAATTTATTTTTTTTAACGCTGTACTATAGAGAACATTAAACAGCCAGCAATTTAACTTGTTTCCACACAATTTTAGTCTATTCTTGTTTTTTTTTTTTTCAAGATAGAAAACAGGCTAATAAATGTATAAACTATCCTGGATATCAGTATGTAATTATCCACACGTATTTTTTTAAATCTATTATTCTAAATAATTTAACTGAATTATTGTCAGATTATACTTAAAATTCGTTTTAACATTCATTTTAACGTAACTGACGCAAACATCGGAAGACTACAGTTTAATTACCTTTTATTTTCTCCAAAAACTGTCCTAGAAAATCAGGGTTACAATGCCCTTACTTTTCTACATAGTTCACGAACTGTATTTTTATGTGTGTATTCGTGTGTGCGGTGGTATTTATCCCGCCTTTTACACATCAGTTACTATAAACACTGACGTCAATGGTTTAGTGTACGCTCCTTGCATGACTGCTACCTGTGACATTCGAGTGTGGGCGTTCGTTACCCTAACTCATTGATTAGAGGGTGTACTTCTCCACCTCTTCAACTCTCTTAATCCTCTACTTCTCTCTCTTACTCTCTCTCACTCTCCTTTGTGTCTTTCTCTCTCTCCCGCTCTTTCTCTCTCTCTCTTATCTTTATCTCTCTTACACAATGAAAAGAAAAAACCTTTAATTTACAACAGTATTAAAAATTTATTGCAGGGCTTCAGGGATACAAAGCATTTTCTATTTCCGTGTTATACTTTTACCTTGAAATACATATATACATTTTTTCTATTCAGAATGAATGAATGAATTTGTTAATCTAATATTTTAATTACAGTTTTCTATGTGATTAGGTATATTTTTATAGAAACCCGGTTAACGGAAGAGTTGACTTAGAGATTATTGTCAGTTATTTCAAGCGTTACATTAATTCCATAGATTCATAAGAATAATACCAACCATCCCAAATCAGGCTAATTAAACAAAATAAGGGTTTTTTAGCAAGGCTTATTTGCAAGTCGAATATGATGTTCCAATTCAGCATGATCCGCTAAAAATTCAGACAATATTCAACCCTACAAAATTCACCGCAGGGAATGATTCTAAAGTTCATTATTTCAAGGAAACATCATTACTTTCATAAAAAGCAACTAAAATGGTGTTTTTTTTTACCTCAGGTGCTTTACATGCTGATATGATAAGAATTTATGGTAAAAAATGAGTAAATTTACCTTTTGTTATGAGGTAATACATTACGTACGTTGCCTCTAATCAGCATGCCAAACGAATTTGGACAAGAAGGAGCAACAGATAATTCAGTCAATATGTAAAATCTCCAAATAACTTAGATAATGAACTACTAATCACTGTTATGTTTGTTATGTTATGTTTGGACAACGATAGTTGTAATTTAAATTGATTAAAAATAATTTATATAAAACAATTTTAATATTTTTTTTAGAAACTGTAGGTTTACAGCGTATTTTATGCATCAACAAATATTAATCCTCACTTTCTCTATCATCTCATTTATGTATTAATTTATTTTGACATTTAACACTTTAATCACAAAATCAGACGCCAGAACTAAATAACGCATAGCAACAGCATCTATGAACGTGTTCTAATTTCAGATGGTTTTTTTTCCGAGTACAATCTGTCTTGTTTAATGAGTAAACATAAACAAACATAATTAAATAGTGTGAAACTGCAAATTACAACTTAAAAGTGTCTTGTTTATTTTCCGTTAACATTATTTATCTTAATTCAGTATTTGGCGAAGAACATGGAAATCACTTTTAACTCTCATGGTGGGCGCGACATGTTTGATGAGTGTGGGATTTATTTCTTAAGCGTCTTTTAAAACAAAAATTGTACTGGACTTGAACATGAAAAGGCTATTTAAAAGTTATTAGTGTTCGTAATAGTAACTTGGAAGAATAACTTTTTGAAAAACTTAAGTTTGAGGTTTAACATCTTGCTATAAAAAACTTAATGTAGTGTTAACTTACGCTCGTCATTATGTAATATAGTAATCATAATCTTGTTTCAAAAAAAATGACTCATTATTATTTATGTTATCGAATGGTCATTGTAAAAACATTATTGTGGGTTATTTTAAGTTAATTATTTTCAAAATACCAGTTTTTCTTGTACCTGACGTATTAATTACTATATTTAATTTCTTATTTATCTAAATACTTATTTTTAGTAATTACTTTTAATTACAAAAAAAAAAAATGATTAGCTAATTTAGCTTTTCAAGACGAGACAGCTTTAAAAAGTTTTTTTAATTTAAAAAAAATATTTAACTGAGAGCCATTTTTGAAAGAATAGAAAATAACTAAAAAACATTGTTCAAAAAACCGTCCAAATTTCGGGTGGACGATGGGAGAATATTAGTAATTACACAGTTAAGAGGTTGTTATATTTCTTATTTATGTTTCTTATATTACAGGTGTAATCTTTTAAAAATAAAAATTAATGAATTAAGGGTACTTTGTACTTGTTTTTGCTGTACTTTTATGATAATATAAGTAATTTATTTCCATTGTTAAAATTTGTATATAAAATCAGTTGAAAAATAATCAATTTATTAAAAACCTTTTTAAGATAACGCAATCAAACTTTAAGCACGTCCTACTGACATGTAAATGAGGCGTAGTCTTGTGCAGACTCAGATCGACCATTCCTGAGACGTGTGGACCCCAACCACCAAAGTACATCAAAGTCCCCAATCCTACCAAAGTTCCCGATGAGGGATCCTTTGGGGGTTCCCCATTAGAGGCAAGGCATAAAGACCGAGCTTCGGTGGGGGATCCTTTGGGATTCCCTCATTAGAGGCATGGCGCCTAAAAAACCGAGTCCCGTATATCTGATGGGAACTTTGTTCCCGACGAGGTACTTAGAGGCTATGGTACCCCTCGGAGCTGAGTTTATGCTTAGTTGGGGGTTCGTCTTGGGGAGCTAAAGAAAAGGAAGAAAATAAACCACCAGAATACACCGGTATTATGTCGTACATATCATCCTCGCCGTAAGGGGGGGGGGGTTTGCTTATACACTAATTCAACAGATTGCAACGTACACATTAGGGGAAAAAATATCCTGTTAACTATATAATCAATTAAATTCTCTATTTTTCTCGTCCAATTTTTTATTTTTCCGTTTCAAAGCTTTTGGTCACCATTCACTTTTCATTTATTATTTATTTATTATATATTCCTGAATCGTTATCTAAAAAAAGCTAAATTTTTAATAGGTTGAATAAAAAATAAAAATAAAAATATGCATAAATATTACTTTCTTAGCATCGCAGCTTAAAGCTATGCTGCAAGAAGAAAAATATGATAATCAGTCAGGAGTTTTTTTGTATTTTTCAACGTTTCATGACCCAGGACTCAATAAACAAAAAAAAGTGGGAGTTAAAGTACTATGTACGTCTGCTGGCGTGTTTGAAGTTTAATAACATATGACATGGATAAAATCGGTTTTGATGAAATTTGGCACAGATATTCGTGAGTATGGGGCAATTATTTGGTAAACGTTTGGTGGCAATACCTCCAAGGTTGGGGTAGATAGTTGTTTGGGGTCAATTTTCTCAAAATTTTACAAACATAACTCACCCACTCTATAATAAGCATAGTACATGCTTATATGCATACCTTACCATTAAAAAAAAATTATCCCCAAATTCTCCCCCTTATCAAAAAATCTAAAAAAGCTACCTTTTTATTTATTGTATATTTTTTAACCGGATTTTTTTAATTATCGAAAGTTTCGTTTTTTTGAATTTTTTTCATTTATCTTTTTTTTACATTATTTTTCCGCTCTGTAAGAATAAATAATCAAAAAGAAAAGAAAAAAAAAGAAAAGCTTTTTACAGAAGTAAAAAGATGCAAAATCTCATGCAGTAAAATCGAAAAGAGATTGTATGTTCATCGATTACAATCCGGCCTCTATAAAGAAGTGCCAGCGTTTCTAGCTTTCATCTAAAGGTTTTTGATTCGAATTCCTGTCAGACTTAGTATTTTTTACGGTACTATTCATTTCGATAATAGTACTTATGCGTTAACTGTAGGTGCTAATACAAAAAGTAATGAGACATTTTCATAAATGTGTAATTTTTAGTTTTTTTCAGTTTCAATGAAAAAAAAATTACCATTAACTTTTTCAACTGAATTTTTTTATTTTTAAGATATCACCACGTAGAATTACATAATTCAATTACGTGCATTGTAAAAAATGATTTTTTTTTTTTTGTATTATATGAAAAAATATTAAAGGGAAATCGAAATAGTTTGTAAGTCAATGGTAATTGTAGATACTTCGATTTTGGACATCTTATTTAAAATTTTAACAACCCTCTGTTCTTAATCACCGTAAGAAAACATAAGATTTTCGTACACCCATCGTCCTTTTAAAGCACTTACATAATTAATGAATAGTCCGTTATCCTTCGAGAACAACTTACACGCAGCCAGTTACAGCACAACTGATCATTAGTGTAAGTAGAGGTATGGGCAAGCAAGGGGTAGCCCAAGTTAGTTAATAATGGAACTTCTACTAACATTTAATACATGCTATTTAGGATCGATAGTTGTAAATTATTAACCAATGCGCAGCTTTCGTAACAACGAGCTGAATTATCCGGCGTTCCTCCATTTATCATTTTCAGTTCTAATCTGTTACTTGTTAACAAGGTAAATCTTGATCAAAATTTTTAAAAGATTACTTTCAAATTTTATTTTCAAATATATCCTCGACCAGTGTAAAAAAATAATATTCCACAAATTTTCAACGGAACCCGGTTTTTTTTTTACTTCCTTGTACGAAGTAATGTAAGTATTGTGATAGCGACACATTTCAGTTTTCAGATTTCAACGGAAATATCATTTTGACCATCCCTGAATCCATTTTGACTAGTTTCGGCGTGACGTCTGTACGTACATATTATCTCGCATAACTCAAAAACGGTTAGCCGTAGAATGTTGAAATTTTGGATTTAGGACTGTTGTAACATCTAGTTGTACACCTCTCCTTTTGATTGCAATCGACTGGACTAAGAGTTTCCAAAAAAATCCAAAATATTTGACTTTATCTTAACTGCAGTAATAAGCCCTTATTGAGAGCTTTTCAGATATATCATAAATGGTACTTATTTTCAATGGTTCCAGATTTATAGCCAAATAAAATGTTAATTAATGAAATACTTGGATCTTACAAGAGACATCAAGGCACATCGGTTCGAATCAGACTTCTTCTTTTTCTAACTTTTTTTTTTAATTTAAATATTTTGATTTATTAATAATTTATTAACCTCTGATTGTAAAAAAAGTTTTACGATAAATAATTCAATAACAACAAAAATAATATGAAAAAAGTTATTAATGTAATAAAATTTGATGTACTTTTCATTTTTTTTAAATGTGTATATGTAATTTAATAGGCGTACAAGGAAGTCATGTGGTGTCTGCTTCAGATTGTGATTTAAAGGCAAGCAGAATATTAGCTAAACAAAAATCAGGTTACAGGAAAATGCTACAATCTAATTCGATCTTTATTGACTGTTTAAACACTACTTTAGAATCAGTAATTTTTTTTTTTCTATAAATGATGAGAAAAATATACCATGGCTCTATTTTCTGATGGAGTATCTATATTACGTTTCACGAACAGATTAATTATGCAGAAAAAAGTTTATACAGTAGTCGATTCGTCTCGCAATTGTTTAACTATGATCAATAAATTTCATAGCTTTTGGATTTTCGTATCGTTTTTTCTTATCTAATGTTGAAGTTTTAATTTTTTCGTGAATTACAGTAACGTTCATATCTATGTATTTAAACTACGATTTTGGGTTTGTACTAACATGAATTGGGCAGATAAAACGTATTTTTGACTGAAATATTTCAATGCTACTGTGATTTGATGTATTTCAGAGTACATAACATATTTGGTGTATTTCACTGTACATAACATGTTTATTAATTTAGAATTTTCTTTTTAATATTTAATATTTTATTTTATTGTTGTGGTTTAACTGCATTCGTTTTTTCCCCATTTGTTTGCCTTTCAGGTAAGCCGTTACCTCATTCAATACCATTTATACATGATAATGAGATTAACCAGCTTATTCATTCCATTTACCACTTTTTTTTATTATTATAAACGACCATTCCTAATTGAATCATTTATTGTAGAACATTGTCGCGTATTCGTGGTTCGATAAGGATTTTGAGAACAACCACACATAAAAATGTCCTACAAGTGCAATTTATTACTATTAAATATATAAAATAAAATAAATAATAAAATAATAATTCTAATTAAAAACAAAATTGATTTGATAGCAATTAAATTATAAATACCAAAATACAATGTAATTTACTTTAAACACTTCATAATGACTAATATAAACTAATATCGAACTAACAATAAGATAATAGAAAAATCTAAAATTCATACAATTCGTTTTCTGCAAATATTAATATTTTTACTGCTTACATTTTGTGAATGAATAGAATACTGTCACTTTCCCTTCTATTTACAAATAACTCCTATTGTTTTCAACCACTGTTCAAATGGAGTACTCGTGACGCACTCTCTTCAATCGATTCTACTAAATACTGTAATCGCTTTTATCGTACGTTCCACGGAGCTCGAATTTTAAAAACTACTATATCCTCCGCTGGTCCACGGCAGCATTTGTTTCTCCTGACCTGCAGTATCAGTACCCAGTCGTTCTTTTGATTGTTCAAGCGTAATAATTTTGGGCCTTTTCTGTTTTTCCCCAACAATGTTTTTTTTTTACGTTACGTGTTACATATTAATAATTGCTCATTTTAAAAATAATTGGTCACGTTTAAACATGTCTGGTTACTTAGAACACATTGCACAATATTATTAGATATTAGTGTCATTGCCTGTAATCAGTCTGTGTCTAGTTAGTGCGCTGTGAAGATGTCGTTGTTTCGCTTAGTTAGGGAAATTGATTATGGAAAAAGGCATTGAATTTTTGCAACCGAAAGGGATTCTTCATAACTCTTGACATTGCAATAACGGGGAAGAAATGAAATTATATCTTTCTGATAAAAATGATAAATGGAGGTGTAGAAAAACCGGCTGCAGGACTGAAATCGGTCTCAGAAAGAATACTTGGTTATAGACTATTAAATTAATCAAATTACCATTTGACACGATCATTCTATTTATTTATTGATGGAAATAAATACAACCATACAACCACCGATTATTGTCAGAAGAATTATGAATGAGTTCCGATGGTGTGACTGACTGGAGAACTAACTGCGGATTCTGAATCCGCAGTCTTGGAGGCTTACCGGATTCTGAATCCGCAGTCTCGGAGGCTTACCGGATTCTGAATCCGGTAATAATAGGTAGGCCAAACACAATAACTGAAGTAGGTGAATCCTGTTTCTCCAGAACAATCCTGCCTCTCCTTCGTTTTTAAGGGCAACGGGAGCCTGAGTGCTCTCCAACCATGTAAATTTAAACCAATATTTGTTTCGGTTCCACCTGGCAGCTGATGAGCTGTGCGTCTACGGGGAGGTCCAATCGAACGAACACATGATGTTCGATTGCCCAGCTCTTGGGGGGGAAGGGGCAGAACTCAGACCACACTGGAACTTAGAGGTCAAGGGGAAAAGTGGCTATTCACAAGCGGCGATTCAATGTGGCAAGAACCGCATTGTCGGACCGTATGGTAGTTCCTTAATGCGGTTGCTTTGTTCAACCTACATCAGTAGTTTACCTAAGGAAAAAGACTTCTACCGCGCTGCTGTAGGAAGCTAACCGAGAGATATGGCTGGCTATCAGCTGTCTTTGACAAGGTAAATTAATTATTGATAGTCATATATGTTTTAGTAGTTGACGGGGTGCGCCTACCCATTTTGGTGATATATGACTAGTGGGCGGTGGGACACGCAAACGAGTGGTGTATAGCACCACGCTTATTCTGCTCACGCTTTTAGGTTAGCTCTAGGAGCTAGTTAGGACACTGGTCGCTAAACTGTTTCGTAGCTCAGTAGCCGTTTGTGGCACAGACATTCGGTCTTACGCTTTAGGGCGACCGAATGGGGTGGTAGCGGGAGAAATGCCAAGCAAACCAATCTCCAGAACAATTTTGTTTCGCAAGTCAATTTTGGGCAGATTTATCCATAGCATTGGGTGTTTGGTAGGATTTTTCGGGAAACCGAAGAGTGATTTTTGAATACGTGGTTCCCGATCTTACGGCAGAAACACTGTTAAAATTTATTTGTTAATGTATTAGATTGGGCACAACGATCATATCGGATATGCAAGCATCTTGTCAAGGTATTCCGAATATTTCGAGATGAATTTTCAGCACCTTAGAGCAAACAATTACTTGGCGTTTATAGACCTAGAAAAGGCTTTCGATAACGTAGACTGGAATAAAATGTTCAGCATTTTAAAAAAATTAGGGTTCAAATACAGAGATAGAAGAACAATTGCTAACATGTACAGGAACCAAACAGCAACAATAATAATTGAAGAACATAAGAAAGAAGCCCTAATAAGAAAGGGAGTCCGACAAGGATGTTCCCTATCGCCGTTACTTTTTAATCTTTACATGGAACTAGCAGTTAATGATGTTAAAGAACAATTTAGATTCGGAGTAACAGTACAACGTGAAAAGATAAAGATGCTACGATTTGCTGATGATATAGTAATTCTAGCCGAGAGTAAAAAGGATTTAGAAGAAACAATGAACGGCATAGATGAAGTCCTACGCAAAAACTATCGCATGAAAATAAACAAGAACAAAACAAAAGTAATGAAATGTAGTAGAAATAACAAAGATGGACCACTGAATGTGAAAATAGGAGGAGAAAAGATTATGGAGGTAGAAGAATTTTGTTATTTGGGAAGTAAAATTACTAAAGATGGACGAAGCAGGAGCGATATAAAATGCCGAATAGCACAAGCTAAACGAGCCTTCAGTAAGAAATATAATTTGTTTACATCAAAAATGAATTTAAATGTCAGGAAAAGATATTTGAAAGTGTATGTTTGGAGTGTCGCTTTATATGGAAGTGAAACTTGGACAATCGGAGTATCTGAGAAGAAAAGATTAGAAGCTTTTGAAATGTGGTGCTATAGGAGAATGTTAAAAATCAGATGGGTGGATAAAGTGACAAATGAAGAGGTATTGCGGCAAATAGATGAAGAAAGTAGCATTTGGAAAAATATAGTTAAAAGAAGAGACAGACTTATAGGCCACATACTAAGGCATCCTGGAATAGTCGCTTTAATATTGGAAGGACAGGTAGAAGGGAAAAATTGTGTAGGCAGGCCACGTTTGGAGTATGTAAAACAAATTGTTGGGGATGTAGGATGTAGAGGGTATACTGAAATGAAACGACTAGCACTAGATAGGGAATCTTGGAGAGCTGCATCAAACCAGTCAAATGACTGAAGACAAAAAAAAAAAAAAAAAAGAGCAAACGTGTAGAGAATTTTGTAAATCCACAAACGGGGGCTTACAACTAGCGAGAGGAATCAATATGATCTTCCTCCAAATTATGGAACAGAAAGGAGTGTGGCTCTAATAGAAATAGGTTAGATTTTTATCTGCGCGAGTTTATATGGAGGCAATGTCATCGGGGAAATCATTTGCTTGAGCAATTACTACAAGGTGTATATGCTTTTTGGCCTCCCAAAGTATAAGTGTAATATACTTTTTTAAGGACAGCGTGTAAGAACAGTATTGTACATTTTTTTCATGTAAAACATCTAATTTTAAAATGTCAATACGAAATGAAATAAAATAGAATAGAACAGTTGCTCTGTTAAAAACTTACTAGATCTAATACAGCTAACTTTTAATGTCAATATGGAGGTAAGTTACTAAAAAATAACAATTATTATTTTCTTAATGAGTCTAAATAGTTATCCTTAAAGAAATCATTGTGGGGGAGAAACATAAAAGAGTCACAATTTTTATACGAGGTGTTGCTGTAAAATATCTTATTTTAAATATTTACATATTTAGTTATTATCCACTTCAATATACAC
Organism: Lycorma delicatula; assembly: GCF_047948215.1. Lineage (NCBI taxonomy): Eukaryota > Metazoa > Arthropoda > Insecta > Hemiptera > Fulgoridae > Lycorma > Lycorma delicatula. The sequence continues at coordinate 44,841,438 of NC_134461.1, forward strand.
CTCTCCTCTACCCCTATAATGCTCCATGCGAATTTTCCATTGTTCGAAACAGTGCTGTAAGTTTTCTTCTGTGAGCTCTTTCATGACGCGTGCCGCTTTTTCTTTCACAATTTCAACGTTCTGAAACCTTGTTTATTTTAATGCACATTTGACCTTAGGGAACAGATAGAAGTTACATGGTGCCAGATCAGGCAAATAAGGCGGAAGGTAGACTAGGATGTTATACATTGATAGAAACGTCTTGATAGACAATGTAATGTGAGCCGGTGCGTTGTCCAGATGAAGAATTCATGACTTGTTCTTCCGCAATTCGGGTCGTTTCTTTCTTATTTTTTCACGGAAGAACCTTAAATAAAGAAAAGACTAGTTAACTGACGGTCAGATTGGATCAGATTATCAATTTTTTCAATATTTTTATCCGTTTTTGGCGTGGAAGGGCGACCCAGGCGAATATCATCTTCAAAGTCTTTTTACCCATATTGGAAACGCTTAAACCACTCAAAAACCCGTACACATAATAAAAATTCGTTGCCATATACGTTTCTTTAATAAAAGATGAGTTTCAGTAGCGATTTTTACAAGTTTCACATGAAATTTTACGACAATTCTTTACTTTAATAAAACACTTGTCATTTTTTCGGCAAAACAAACAAACAGATGTTATCCAAACGAAAACCACGGCCAGACTAATATGTCAATAGAAATTGGAGTGGCAACAATCAAAAGAGAAGGCTTCACGCTACACAGCTGTCAATCGTACAAATTTTGCGCATGGACAGTTCTTTTGTTGCATCGTTATTTAGTCCTCTTTCTTTAGCACCTCGTGTCCTCTTTCGTTTTCCTGTTTAGCCTCCTGTAACTACCGTTTAGATAATTCTTCAGAGGATGAATGAGGATGATATGTATGAGTGTAAATGAAGTGTAGTCTTGTACATTCTCAGTTCGACCATTCCTGAGATGTGTGGTTAATTGAAACCCAACCACCAAAGAACACCGGTATCCACGATCTAGTATTCAAATCCGTATACACCTCGTAGTCCACGTCTTCTTCGCTTATCTATAAGTCCTTTACTTGAAAGAATTCCTTTGTTGTTCCTTTTAGATTCTTCTTTCTTTATTTTATCTCTCTTTCTTCTTTCTGGAGCTTCTCTACTCGTTACTTTATATTATTAATACCTGGAACGTGATTGGCCAAAAAATAACCAATTTGAGCGAAAACAATGAGTAAAAATTACTTGTTATAGGTTGTAAGTTGCAAATAAGCAATTTCCTTCATTTATCATCATAGAAATGAAATTGTATAACTGTTAATACATTTGAGTTGTTTTACACGAATTAGAAAGAGATTACTTAATTACTATCAGCGACTAACACTTCGAGTGCAAATATGGTGGCAAGCAAATATGACCCTGATCAAGATTCATTCACGTGAATAACAAATTAACAAACAGTAGAAAATGTTGGATGTTTAATTTGTTAAAAACCTTTCTTAAGAAAAATAAGAAATCATTCGGAAATCTAAATTGAAATCGATTCATAAGTTACAGTGCAAAAAGAACGTAGTTTGAAAAACATACACCAGCTCGGTCGTCAAGGGTAATAATAAAAAAAGTATTTGTTCCACGCTCTTTTTTGCCCTAGTTTATAAAAAAATCTAAATGCTTCATCATTATTGTACAAAATTTCTAATTAATTAAAAAAATACATCAAAAAATGACATAATTATTTAATTCATATGAAAAGAATAAAATTTAAAAAGTAAGATTTTTTTTATAACTCTACTTGTGTATTATTTAAATGTAATATTTGAACACGTGCACTTGCACGTGGACAATGATAACAAAAGCGAATGATGATCATAATTATCTTTCTTTAATATTAAGAGACAAATAATGAAATTTAAAGTTTAAATATAATTTAATTAGTGTTAAGTGTTGTTCTGTTTTTAAACAGATGAAGTTAATTAATTATTGCGGGCGATAATAATATATTTGTATTACTGTTTTGATTTAAATAATAAGTTTTATTATTTTATAGCTTAGTTCCATTATGTTTTTTTTTATAAGATACATACCTTTTAAAAAACTTATTTTTTATTTTAAAAAATTTAAATTTAAATTCTTGTTTGTAAATCATACTTTTTAACAAGACTTTTATTCTTTAAAAAATTGTATGATACGAATAATTTTTCATTCCTTCAAAAAATGCATTTACAAAATAAATATTATATAATTTAAACTAATATGTGAGAGGTGAACAGCAACTGGTATTATTTTTAAGTTAAATTATTAAATATGAATGAAAATAGAAGTTAATTATTTATTTATGCCAAAAGAAACTAAATGAAATTCTTTATATATTTTTTCTTAATACCCAGCTTTCCTTATTTTCTAAACCTAGAAAGAATACTTTTACAATTATTTTTTGGGGAAATTGGTTTTTATCTGGTATATTATTAAACTTGTATATTTTTTTACATAATTATTACAACCTCCAATTGAGATTTAAACAAATTGTGTACTGGTTTCTACTAATGTATGCTACAGAATTTCAAGGATAGGTATTCCTTTAGGATCACTATACGTATTTTCTGGTGGCTGTATAATTCTTACACAAGCACATTATATACCCATATAACTTAATCAGTAATAAATCCTGATAAATCAGGATTATACCCATATAACTAAATCAGTAATAATATCTTAAGTGTACTACCCACATTTTCGTAAATACTCCCGATCTTATGAGGGATTGTGGATAAATCGGATGTTTTATAAACATCCGATTGTATATGATTGTATATGTATTGTGATTAATAGGTTGTTAGCCTTGTGATTATCTCTTAAAATTAGATTGTCCTTTCCATCGCTCATCTATTTTTTTTCCTTTTTTCCGTTTTCCTCGAAAGAAACTCTGTTAATATATGTCTGACTCTGATAAGTCCTGATGCCGAGGCCAGTTGAGTAAGTAAATTCTCAGTGTTATATGATAAGAGTCTATTAGTGGATCTACTACTTTAGATTTACTCCAGTGAATATCCTTTCCCGTCCGGTTGTTGCACAATAAATTCTAAATATTATAATCTTTAAAAAATAATAGATAGAATTCTCAAAAAAAAAAAAAATAATAATAATTTTAAAATTATTTATTTTTCTAATGTTATTTTTTGTGTCGATTACATAACAATAGCTGAACGATTCAATCGTGTAACCTATGCTCCCTAATCTCTCGTAAATTACAAATGCATTTATAATCACCATAAGACGTAAATAAAACAAAAAAAAAAACAATATTTGGATTGTCTGGTTTTATTCTATACTTTTATTTAAAAATTTTTCATCTTTTAAGTCTTAGATTTACATTTAAAAGACTTCTTTGAATTAACTTTTCATTTCCTAAATTTTCATCAGAAACGTCTTTTTTAAAACTCGGGTTTTTTAATAAATTAAATTAAATGCTTTTATTTCATAAGGATATATAAGACTGTGGTACTGGTATGGGTTCCTGGCCATTGTGGCATCCTCGGGAACGAAAGGGCCGATGAGGCTGCCAAGAGGGTTGCAATAAAAGGTATCCGAGTACAATCGACATTTGACAGACTTCATGAGATCAGTACGTGTAAAATTGCGGGCTCAGTGGAATAGGTTCTGGCTGCTGAGTCCTCCACGGCATTACATTACATCCGGGAGAATTTGCTCGAGAAACCTCTTTCACCGAGCAACAGAAGAGACCAAGTTACCTTAACTCGGCTAAGGCTTGTACACACCAGGATTACCCACGCTCATCTAGGCTCTCCTCAGAAGATCTGTGAGGTTTGCAAGGTCAAATGGTCCGTGCACCATCTGCTCTTTGATTGTCCAACCTTTGGAACTATCCGGCAAAACTTAGACCTGGGTTCAGATATGAAATTTCTACTAAATCGGAAAGAAGGTATAAAACGTTTGTTGCGGTTCCTCTCCTACAGTGGAATGAAGAATAAAATTTAGTGGTTTTTGTCTGATTAATGTATTTTACTTGATATTTGTTGTTTTTACTTATCTATGTTTATTCTTTATTGTTCTTGTTTCTTTATTGTTTATGTTTGTTGTTTTATGTAACACCACATGATAGTGTTACTTTAATCACTATTTACATTTAAATCGTTAATGACCGTAATTGTTGATAAATTTACACTAGTTACATTTAAATCGTTAATGACCGTAATTGTTGATGTGACTTTAAATAAAAAAAATTAAAAATTAAAAAATTAAATGCTTTACATTACAAAACTAAAAAAAAAACTTAAAAAAAAAAAATTATCAAGAAAATAATTAATTATTCAAGTTAGAAATATTCAAAATATAATTACTAAGTTAGAAAAGGTATTCCTTAAATATATATAAAGCCGAAAGGTTGTCTGCTTGTTCTCGCGTAACGCGAGAGCCAACCGATCGATTGCTTCCAAATTTGCAGGATATATTTGTGCTTTCCCAGGGAAGATTTTAAGCTATAGACAGAGGTCATAGCCCCCTTGTGGGTGAATATGTAAATTAAAGATATTCATGAAAAAAAAACAAAATTAATCCTTTTATTTAATTATTATATTTCTGTCCATAGCAACAAATAAGGTATGAATTTTCCGTTGTCAATGGTGTGTGTTCTTTATTCAGCTAACGTAGTTACTACTATTCTGTCTTACGTAATGTAACTTGTTTTTCAGATTTCTATAAAGCCTCAATATTTTAATTGTTATTTATCATTATTATTTTCACAACCTGTACCCCCTAGAGGGTAACAGACACTGTGGGGTCCAGGGGGCGAAGCCTTCTGGCTAGAGGTCAGGTGAGCGAAAAGCGAGTCCCGACGGCTAATGTATATATATGGCTTTACTTTACCATTAAATCTCTAATAAAAAATGAAGTTTTTAATTCATCATACATTATAATTTTCTTTATAAAATGAAATTTTTACTTTCCTATATTTGTTTTATTTGGTTTTTACTTTTATTTTGCAAAACACAAAAAAAATCTTAAAAAACCTTAAAGAAAAATTGTAAGTAAAGAGTATTTTTTTATGATGACGAATTCAGTATACAAAATTAAAAGTTTATGAATGATAATATAATATGGAAATTGTATAGCATATGAAAAAAAAACTGAATAATAGAATGCAGATACGCTACTACTCTGCCACGGATGTCAGCGGTAGGTCTAAAATAAATTTTTGATCAAACCAAATCACAGATATAAATTTTAGGTATATTATATTAGGTATACACATTTAGTTGTAAATTGAGTCATACCAAATCAATTTAATTCTACTCAAAATTAGGAATTTTATTGATTATCAGATTACTAATTGAACTCCAATTAAATACATTACATGACCTTGAATTGCATTAACTAGGAATTTGAAATAACTAAATAAGTCGCCGATAAATTGAACAAAAAAATAGCAAGGTCTACATCCCGCGCGCACATACAAACATAAATGTGCACGCGCACGTGCGTAGGCCTATAACATAAATTATTGTCATATTAAAAAAACGTCAATTAATGTTTCTTTTTGTTTTTTAATTATTAATTTAAACGAATACAATCGTTTATTTATAGCCTAGCTTGGTCATTTAAGTAATATATATATATATAATTGAATAGATTTAAATCGTAATTAATTTACTGGATGTAATTTAATGAATCAATATGAATATGGAATGAAATATAAGTCAATGTTCAAATGATGTAATTCATAGTTTCCTTAACAAGACTGTGTTATGTAATTATATTTTCTTCATATTATGATTCTCTTCCAGTAATTGCTAGAAAAAACAAATTGAACAATAAGCACTTTAAGTTATTATACTTGTTCGCATAATAATTATACGAGGGTCGTCCAGAAAGTAAAAACCGTTTTTTTTTTTTTTGTTTTTTTTTTTATAGCAAATATATTTTAACTTTAATATATGCATCAAAATCATCTTTTCAGTTATTTTTCTACGTAATCAACTCCTAAGTTAAAGCATTTTCGAAATCGTGGAAAATGCCGCGATTTGTTTCGTCGTCAAAATTTTTGTATGCCGTCGTCAAAGACATGTGCCACCAGTCCCTTAAGCCACTCACGAACAACTATCTTGAAGTCGTCGTCACTTTCAGAGCAGTTTTACCGCCAAGAAACTCCTTCAGTTTTGTAAACAGGTGAAAATTGATTGTAAGAAAATCTGGATTGTATCGCGGATGATCAAAAAACATTCCATCTGAAACCTTTGAGAAGTTTACAAGTTTTTTTGCACTACATGGACGTGCACTGTCATGAAACAAACACATTCCAAAAGTCAAAAGACCAAACCAGCGATTTCAAATTACGCGACAAAGTTTCATCAAAATTTGCAAATAAGATTTAGGATTAATCATGTTTCGGCGAGGCATAAACTCACACGGTAAGACTCCGTTGGCCATAACTTTACTTTCTGAAAGTGTTTGTTTGAATTTTTTTGGCTTTGATGAAAAATTATGCCACTGAAGTGATTGAAGTTTACTTTTCGTTGTGTAGTGCAAAACCCACTGGTGTTTCATCATCAGTCACCATGTCATCCATCATTTCATCACCATCTCTATTGTATCGCTCCTGGAATGATAGAGCAGCAGACATGCGCTTTTTTTGTGATTGTCAATATTCTTGAGACCCATTGGACACAGATTTTACGGTAATTTAGGTGAAAAGGCACAATTTCATCTAACAGAACCGTACACATTATCACTAAGTTCGTCTAACATGAAACGCCGGTTCTCTTGAACATGTCTGTCAATCTACTCTTTCAACTGTTCAGTAATGACAGTAGGGCGTCCTGAGGGTTGTACGTCATGGACAGATGTTTTCCCTCTTTTTCTTTTTCTGTTTTAGCCTTCGGAACCACCGTAAGGTATTATTTCAGAGGATGAATAAGGATGACATGTATAAATGAATGTATAGTCTTATACAGTCTTAGGTCGACCATTCCTGAGGTATATGATTAATTGAAACCCAACCATCAAAGAACACCGGTATCCGCGATCTAGTATTCAAATCCGTATATAAATAATACCATTACCTTTCGTTTCCTTCATGTATTATACTGTCAACATACTTGACGATGAATTGCCACAGAAGAAACACCTTGTGCATTCAAAAAACGTATGACCGATCATGACTCACAGTCAGCGGGATTTTCAATTGCTTATTCATTATAAACACTCGCAAAATCACTCCGTGTACGAAATTTCGTACACAGCTAACAGAACAACTGAAGCTAGCCTTGACCCATTGTTGTAAGTGAAGCTGCAAGCATGTGATGCGCAAACGATTTTAAATTTCTGCACGATCATAGTAAATCTATTTAATCTTCTTTTTTTAAATAAACTTTTATCTATTTCATAATATAAAATTGAAAAACGTTTGTAAATTTTTCTATATTAACCGTTTTAAAAACCAAAACCAAATTTTTTATTTATTTTAAACTAGTCAAAAAATAAATATATGTGGGACATCCTATTCTATCCAAACATTTTAAGGTCTATATTCAGTAAACAAGAATTATTCCCTTAACATAATACGGTTTTTCTTAAAAAATAATAAAAATCTTAAGATTTCAAACACCCTTAAACGTTTTTACTTCACGTTTTCATAACCGAATAATTTTATATGACGCAACGCGAAACTAAATCAGTCCCGATAATGGCGTACTTCATACGAGGGTTACTAAAAGAAACTTGAGGAATGAAAAGTGTTTTTGACTAAGCCGAACGTCTTCTCCACTAAGCCGAATGTATTAGTATGTCAAGTTCATCGAAGTGCAGAATATTCTCAGCCCTAAAAGGATAAAACCTAACTCCATGCATTACAAAAAAACTAGCTTAAAAAGAACATTACATCTCTCTCTTGTAGGCTTACTTCAGATTGTTTACATATAACACAGGCATAAAATTATGTGATAGATTTTGTTACCCACCGGATTGGTCTAGTTGTGAACGCGTTTTCCCAAATCAGCTGATTTGGAAGTCGAGAGTCCAGCGTTCAAGTCCTAGTAAAGTCAGTTATGTTTGCACGGGATTTGAATACAAGATCGTGGATACCGGTGTTCTTTGGTGGTTGGGTATCAATTAACCACACATCTCAGAAATGGTCAAACTGAGACTGTAAAAAAACTATACTTCATTTACATTCATATACTTCATTCATTCTCTGAAGATCTAAACGGTAATTACCGGAGGATAAACAGGAAAAAGTAAAGGGATAGATTTTATTAATCAGTTAACGAATATATTAATTTCCATTGATAAACAGTACACCGTTTATCTATTAATCTGCCTCTTATCTATTATTAATCTGTGATATGATTGTTTAATCTTGATGAAATTCCGTACATATTTAGGCAGATATTTAATTCAGAAAGATCCCATAACCCAGACGGGAGTGTAACTGCATTGCTTTCGGGTAATTGAAGATAGATGGTTAATCTTAGCAATAGATAATAAACAATATTTATTAACTATTAAATCATATCTAATAACTAAGGTATTTAATAAGAATTTAATAACATTATTTAATAATAATTGAAGTGAATTGAAAAATACAATTCATGTATTTTTAATGATTAGGAAAAAATAAGTAAAACTTCCAATTTAAAATTTGTTGGTAACAGTTACGGTTTCAGATACGAATGATAGCGTATTTAAATTAAACACTATTTATAGTACTATAAAAATTACAAATTACTATACTATCTTCTTGTAAGAAATTTTTTAGTATTTTTTTATAATTTTTATTTCATTTTGTAGCATAAATATAAGTAAAAATTATCATATATGTTCTTTGTATTTATAAAATTCAAACAGATTTTCCATATTAATTTTATTCGGAAATACGAGTAAAATGTTTTCCGGGTGACAGGAAATCTAAAAATATAATTTTCACTCTAGTTATTAACGGTTTATGAACACACGTTTTACAAGTTTTTCTCCTTTAAATATTTATAAATAACTTGAACTTAATCGCTTCTTTATTAATAGGTTATTAGTTATATATTAAAAATAATTATATTTCCCTGACTAATGATCTCTGTACAATTTCATTTTTATTTTGATATATTTTTAGTAAATTTAATTAAGATTATATTTTTTTTACTTAACGATTCATTTAGTTTTTCTAAATTTAATCATTATCAATAAATAACAATTGACAGTACCTGCAAAAGGCTTATTAACTTTATATTATTCTATCTATTTGTAAACAGCAAGCAATTTTGTTTTCCGGAAGTAAGCAGGAAAAGATTTTGTAATACAACCGTAGAACTTTACTGTACTGTCTATAATCAATAGATCCTTAGCTTTATGAAGCAATTAATTCCTGTTGGAAATAACAACAGTAAACAAAATTTGACTTATTATTTAATAATCGAAAAGGATAAATTTAATATATCTTTGCAATAAATTCTAAATGTTTTTAAAATTGTTCTGTCTCATAAGAAATTATTAAATTACAAACTGTCCCATTTCAAGATACATTAAATGTAGGCAAAAAATCCGTACCCCATTTTTCAGCTGATTACCATACTTTCCTTTTACAGAATAACTCTATAGTTATGATGTCAGGAAAATTAAAGAAGTACTATTAAAGGCAATATACCAAAGAAACGATTAAGTTAGAAGTTATTTTTTGACAAGCTAAATATATAATTTTAAAGGATAGAATATAGAAAATACGAATATCCGTGTGGAATTGTTTTTCATAAGATGGTCTTATAACGTTAGATTCAAAGTGGAATCTCATGGCCCTGTGGTGTAATTATATGCGATTCCTTTTTGAAACGCAATATTCTAATCGATATAACTAATAAAATGAGCAAGACAGTTTTGTTAAACAAGCATCACTTTCTCTTATATTTACAGAATTCTGATTCACAATAATAATTATTGTTTTAAAACAGTAACCAAAATAAACAATTTTTTTTTTAATAAACGAATTTTCGTAAATATTTAATAAATTTATTTTTTTTATAATGCGTAATCTTTAAGAAGTGTAACTTCTAAACTAATGGTAATAAAGAAGTTTTATTATTATCATTGAATTAAGCAAAAAATAATTATAGAAAATACATTTTTTATAGATATGTGACAAAATTTATATTTACTAGTGAAAAAAGTTAAACATTTTAAATATATCATAAAAAATGTAACTGTAAAAAAAAAAGGTTATTAATGCATTTGCATTATATTTTTGAAAATATTAGTAGTATCGATTTACCGCAGGTACTTTAGATATGTAGCGTTCCCGTATTAGACTACAGAAAGAATGCACTCATTGGTTGTACGCGTATTCAGCAAGTATCTAAAAGGTTATGACCTCATTCGTTAAACCTCAAATAAAAGAGTAGAGATCGAGGATCCCTTTAGATGTAATAATTACAACATCATTATAAACAATCAAATAAATAAGACGCTACGTATTATTTGCTTTTCTTTAACTTACAATGTTTTTTTTTCATGTTTGTCCACAATCTTGCATCCTTAATTTAACATACTTCCTGATATTGCCGATTGATAAAATTTTGAACAGTTACTAAGGTTGGGTAACAATACAATATTCCACCATTACTTTTGCAAAAATTCCCCCATACGGGGATAAATTTAGGGTGCAGATGTAAAAAAAGCAAAAATTTGAAAAACGACAATGCAGGGTTTTCGGGGTCGTAGATGACAAATCCGATAGCCGTTTGACACAAAAAAATGACAATAACTTAGTACGGGAATGTTTGTGGTTTCGAATTTTTAAACATTTCGTCATCATTCATATATATATATATATATATATATATATACACACACACACCTACACACACACACACACACACACACACACACACACACACACACACACAGATGATTTTTGGCGGGCAGTATGTTGAGACACAGCTTCTGACGATTCACTCGGCTCCACATGATTCATGCGACACCGTACCATTTACACAGCTCCTGGCGGTTCACTCGGCTCCGTATGATTCACATAGTTCCTGACAAAAATGTTTGATTGAAAATTTGTTTGATATTTTATAAATATATTAGAAATTTCAATATATGATATTATCTTTTGAAATCCAATTTAACCTACTAATTAAATTCATGCAATTTATCATAATAAATTGATTAAAGTATGACTAAAAAGTATAAAGCAAGTTTTTAAAAATTTTGAAATTTTTTTGTAATTTATGTTTATTAAATGCTTCGTTATTAAAAGTAATAAATAAAAATGTTAACTATAACCACGGTACGTAAACGATAAATATTAAAGTATCTACATTTATCGACTTGCATTCATAGTAGTATCGATTTTCTGTCTCTGTTAATTGGATAGTATTTGTATCGATTAACAGTCTCTACCGTTTACAAATGCTTATATAAAAATAGACCAATTTATACATTCACAAGTAAATTTTTATTTTATTCTAAATATAAAATTCAGTATTAATTCAGTATATATACCAATGTTTAGTAACCTGTAGTCGCGGACCTCCGAGCCGTGGCAATAAAGTAACAATAAAAATTGTCAATTTTATTAAGGCCCGGCCATTTAACAGACGGTTATTTTCTGCTCTTTGTAATGAAGTGGGAAGTGATCACGAACATTTATTATTGTACGGAGAAATTCCCTGGCTGTCTCGATTGTTTAAGCTTCGTGATGAAGTAAGGTTGTTCGACATAAATTCTAGATTGGAGTTAACACACAATTAAAATGATTTCCAAAGAGTCTCGTCTCTTGCTTATTTGGCGGACATTTTTAACATCTTAAATACTCATCTTGAGCCATCAAGTGACAATCTGTCACTTTGTTTTCTGTACATGACAAGATAGAGGCAACAATCAAGAAGTTAAATTTGTGGTATTATTGAGTGATTTCATTAATTTTAGTGAACAACCTCTTTCTAGTGATGTTACTGAAAGTACGATTGAACATGTGAGGTCACTAGTGTCTCAAATACTTCTATATTTCTGATTTCTAAAAAGTGATTGGATGTAAACTCCTTTTCTAGACTTGGAATACGAACTTCCTTCTGCCGAAAAGGAATAACGAATCAAAATGTCGTATGATTCGACGTTCAAGATTTTATTTTCTTCATTACCGTTACTTGAGTTTTGGGTCTAGTATAAGGTTGTTTATCCTGAAAATTCCAAAATGGCTGTAAGACATTTGTTATCATTTCCCACTAAATATCTGTTACGAAACATTTTCTTATCTCGTATATTCGAAAAACAAATACAGGAATACATTTAACGTGGAGCCACATCTACGTCTGAAATTATCCAGTTTTAATCCAGCCATACGGAAGATGACGTCTGAAAAACAGAATCAGCCAATTACATCAGATGAGTGTTGAATTCATAATATTAGACATAACTGATGTGATCGTATTTTTCCGAATATCTCTATTTATAACAGATTGCATTTTCATAAATTACGTAATTAGTGTTGTAAAATTATAATTTAACCCTTCATTTTTATGGTATGTAAAATATATTTAAAAATAATTTTTGATTTCATGGGGGGGACCGCGGAAAATTAATAATCGCTACAGGGGGTCTGCGATATTAGAAAGGTTGGGAAACGCTGCTGTGTACACTGTCGACATTGTTAATATAGTTTAACGCGCGCGCACGCATGTGTGTGTGTGTGTGTGTGTGTGTGTTTTTTTATTAAATTAGTGAAAGAGGTATAAACAAACTATCCTACAGTTACAATAATAAGGAAAAGGCTTAACTGGTGATAAAGATAATCTACCTACAGTTGAACCGCAGAATGTGATAAACAACTTCACCCAAGGAATATCTTTAAGAAAATCATTTATATAATTAAAACATTAAATAATTTATATTAAATTTTACTCGAAAAATGCCAAAAAAGTTTTTAATTTTTATTTTTCAAATCATTTTCAATTAGTTTGAATAGTTTCCATCATCAAGATATAATTAATTTGTTATTTTCACATATCTAAACAAATAATATCTAAAAATTAAAGTATAGATGAATAATTTACTTTAAAAAAAAAAAAAAAAAAAAAACAGAGGCACTACAGTAAAAATGGTATGGCTTAGTGTAATAAAACATTTACCAAATATTAATATACTTTTTAAATCGTAAATATTTTTTTCTAACTATATTATTTATAACTTAACATTTTTGTCTGTGTGTGAATACGTATGAGATTTATAAAAATAATAAATAAATAATTCGCTGATGATGGCAAATGTTGAAACTAGTTGAAGAATATGGAATTCAAAAAATTACCGGCAATTGTAAATAAAATATGAAAACATTTATGTAAATTATTTAATATTAAATAATTGTTACATAGAAAATTGAACAAATTGTGTTATTAAATTAAATATACATTTTACGTATAAATAAAATTTATTTTAACAACAAATATTAATTTTCCTCTAGAAATTACTGTCATCCGAGACAATTTCCAATTTCATTTAGAACAATTTCCAGGAAGAACCTGATCGATCAACTTCGCATAACTCTTTGCCGAGACACGTTTCTTAATATTTCTAAGATTTAGGTGATTATTTTTTTAAAAAGCATTATAAGATTATAAGACACTAGTTTTCCATGCAGTAGTGTATTTAAACATGTACTATATATAAATACTTATTAAAAAATAAATTCAAATTAATTTCAGAAAAATAAAAAATAAAAAAAAAATTATATAACGAAGTAAACAATCAGTTGGTTTTTTGTTTTTGTTTTTATAGGGGCATCGACTGCCATGATCATTAGCTCTTTCCACATCAAAAAGAAAAAGCATACTTTTCCCTCCCGGTAAAACTACGAGTGCATAGTCAGTAAACTGGACTTATCAGATCATCTAAAATGCAGACTTTTTATGGGATAAAAACCCCAAAATTGGACCAAATGGGACAAAATGGCAAGGGTGTAAATGGTCCTCTCCACTTGAAAACAAAAACCATTTCTTACGAAACGTTGTCAAACAATAAAATTTACATCAAATAAACATTGTCCAAATCTCCATACAAAAAAAAATAAATAGTGTTGATAACACGTAATGACAAGGGTGTAAAAGGCCCTCGCCACTTAACATCACATATCACTTGTAATAGAAGATGTTCAAAAAACATTTCGTAAAACTTTCATGTTAAATAAATTCTTCAAAAAACATAAAATCAATCTCTTCTAAAATTCTATCGCCTCAGTTTCCCTTTCGGCCATTCTTTGTTTCTTCTTTTTTCCATCTTCCTTAAGGCCTCGATGTCGATAGCCATGGTATCTGAAACCTCGGAAATAGAGTCTTCAGTTCCTCCGCCGTAAGTCTTGGAGGATCTCCTACTGCCGGCATCGGATGACGCCGGCTCCGGTGGTACAGTACATCGCAGTCGAGACTGGATGTGCTCACCGCAAGAACGTGGGGTGGCTGAGTGTCTCGTCCTCTCAGCCAAAGGCCTCCGTGATTTGGGAGGCTCCATTGTAGTTTTTCCTAAATCTTCCTTTTCTAAGATCAGTATTTCCGGTTTCGTGGGTCCCGGAGTTAGGATTTGTTCAATCTAAACTTTAGTTTCAGGTTCCTTCATTATTTTCGTTTGAATTTGCGTCGCCTTTGAGTTAGTCGAAGGCTCATACTTCGGTGAAGTAAGACACCGAAGAATGTTTTGGCGGGTCTGTTTTTGTTTTCGACGACTTTGGGCTGCTATCCCTAAATATTCGGTTCTTTAATTTCTGATCAGTTATTCCTTCTATTAATATTGTTAAGGCTGGCACTAGTTCTGTTATCACGTCCTTTGGTTTGAGTACTGTAGGAGTAGCAGCAACCTGTGCATAAGACGTGGCCCTTGGCGTTCTGCTATGCACGATTTTCCTAGCTTCAAAATAACTGACTTTCTGAGCAATCTTTATTTCCTGTATTGCAATTTCTTCCTTATATTTTGGACCATTCCTTGATCTTGCTATGTTGTCCATTACAGTTGACGCATATCGGTGGGTCTCCGTAAGGATCATCCGGGTGAAATGGGTTGCCACATGTGCAAATCTGTTTCCTTGTGCATCTCGCATCTCGCTGCCATGTGTCCGAATTTTTGACATCCAAAATACCGCAATGGTATTGGGATGAACGAACGCATCAACCTATTAAATCCTGCCTTTATTTTCTCCGGACATTTAGGTCTGTTAAATTTTAACACGTGTAACGGGTAGGGTAAGACTTCTCCTTTTCATTGAGTGTTTAGCCGTCGACATGTAATGAATCCCTATCCGTAAAGTTCATCTACAATTTCATCTTCGGTGCAGTTAAGCAAATCTCTGCTCACAACTACTCCTTTAGAGGTATTTAAAATACCGTGTGGTACAACCTCAACGTCCAGTCTTCTTTACTTTTAATAATCGAGACGACTCTATATCGTTGACGGTCTCAACAAATATCCCGTCGCAGTTTTCCTTGCATCTTTAACCGATCCTCCAGCTGCTTCGGTGTAGCCACAAGGTATCACGAAGGAGCTGATCTTAGAAATATTACCATCCTTTTCTTTATTATTAAATACTTATGAATAGGCCTCCACTCTTAGGTCGAAGCTTAATTCGATCCTTCTTTTCTAGAATTATAAAATCTTCCTTGTCACTAAACTCGACACTTCCTCCTCTTCGCTACCGAAGAAAGAGGTTCTCCAGAATTAGGGTTTTTACGTGGACCCTTTGCCACGGAAGTTGTTTCTTCCGTGGGCCTGTGCTTCGCCATTCAATATGTTGCAAAGTAATAGCGGAAAGACGGTTGGGCGTACCCAGTCGTCTATTATAACTTACTATAATTACTACTACATTATTATTACTTATGCAATAAAAAATATACAGAGCAATAATACTATATTATTATTATTATTTATTTTAAAAATGACAACTTAGTTTTTGAATCATTGACGTCATTATAAACCTATTACGCACCTTTATTCTTTTATAGATCAAAAAAATAACTTGATTAATTGGCGGAGAGGTTAATTTAAACTAGTAATTATACTACAGCATCAGCAAAAAATGTTATTAAATGTACATTTCATTTATGATCTAAATCTTATCATTAAAATGTTTTATAACACAAATTCATAACGCCAGCTTTTTTTTAATGTCATTATACCATATAACATTAAGAGTGTATCCATACATATTAGGTCATTACTGTCAAGCAATAAATTTTGTTTTCTATTTACAGTATCTACCGTTTTTCTTTCTCGTTTTCTTTATCTTATTAAAGTTAAAGTAATAAAGTTTGATTACGTTGTTCCTCCAATTTAATATTTTTCTTCTTTTTTTAATTATAATTTCTTTTTTTGACGTTACAGCCTAAGAAAGACCTTGGCATTTTGTACAATCATTCCTGCTTTCGACTAATAAATGAATCATCTTATACCTGAAACTTCAGTTCCTCTTTCCTCTCAATTTTTCTTTTACTTCTTCTTAACCCGATATTCTACTGAATATATTTTTTATTACTCTGCTCTCAACATTTATAAACGTAAATTTTTTGTATACAGATTGAATCGATACAATTTCAAATACTAATATTTTATTCTGGTCAATACAAAATAATACATTATGTAGATCACGTCAGGAATGGATAAGTAAACTATGAAATAAATTGAACTTCCTCAAAACTTGCTAAACTGGATGAAGGAAAATTGCATTAAAAATTTGATCAAAGCAATGCCACAAATATATAATTAATTGCAAAATATAAAGTAGGAGTAACTTAGATCCAAATTAATAAGGTTTTCTAAATCTGCCTTCTTTAATTTTTTTATTTTTATTTTGTGTAAATAATATTGATTTTTATTTTGTGTAATAATAGTGAAATTGAACATATGCAGTTAGTAAATAAATTAAATATTTATAAAATTAATAAAAATTCAGAAGATGTTAATGAAAATTATTTGAGAACATAAAACCAGGCGCGTTCCTTATACACAGTAAGTCAGTACCAACATAGATCTTCAAAAAACGGACTGAAGGTGAATCACGCCAAAAGAAAAACGTAAAAGTTTTCCAACTCTCCAAGGAAACAACCCCAGTTAAAATTTTATCATACCATCGATCTATAAAAAGATCGGACCGCAATTCCAAACTCATTTACGATGAGAAGGGGTGATTCTTCACGGGTCCACCTGAATGGCGTCTATATCCCTCATACCGATCGGATACGGTATCTTGGCCTACACTTAGATTTTTGCCTAACGTGAGAAGACCAAAAGGTAGAAAAGAGGAAATAGCTTAACATCAGGTATAGGGAACTAAACTGGTTGCTGGGCAGAAACTCACAGTTATCCTTCTCTAATAAACTGTTGATCTACAAAGTTATCCTTAAACCTATCTGGATATATGGAATACAGCTCTGGAAGACGACGAGTAACAGAAATATTGAAATAATTTAAAGATTTCAAAATAAACTGGTGAGGACCATAGACCTCGTAGTTTGTTAAGGGTAGAGAAATTCATGACCATCTAGGATTACTTTCTGTTTACGAAGAGATCCAAAAATTTAGCTCGCGGTATAAACTTAGATAGACAAACGTGTGAATCATCTGGCCGTAAAAAATATATTGGGCAACAGGGATTACATCAGGCGACTAAAACACCTTTCCATGTGCTAAACCTGGGAGATCAGAGTTGTGATCGGGAGAAAGAACCTAGGAGTGGAACACAGGATACGTCTGTCACTGTGTAGTGAACTTCACTATAATAGTCTACAAATTACAGCTACTTTTATTACCGACGAATATTTTTTTTATTTATAGCATTGGCGATAGCACCCCCTGGAGCTGAGTAAGTGCTTAATTGTGGATCCGGCTCCGGGGAGGGATAAAACAATGATGTACTCATTAAAAAAAATCTCTATCCTTTTATAAACAACTCAAACTAAATCAATACCCATCAGTAAAAATACTTTGCATTTGATTAGAAAAATCCAGTAACAAGGGACAAATGTATAAATGCACTAAACAGATTCACTTCATAAAAAATACAAAAGTTCATAAAACCCAAACATAAAATCAAATAATATTAAAAAATACAGAAAAAGAAAGAAGACAAAACAGTAACATAATTTGCTTATGAAAGGAATTTAGGGCCCTTCATCAAGCATGGTTTGCTTGGCATTTCTCCCGCCATCACCCCATTCAGTCGCCCTGAAGCATAAAACCGAATGTCTGTGCCACAATAGGCTACTGAGCCTCGAGCAGTTTAGCGACCAGTGTCCTAAATAGCGTCTAGAGATTACCTAACAGCGTGATCCACTATGCTTGGTCTCGTACACCACCGGCTTACGTGTTCCAACCGCTCACTTGTCATGTATTTACTAAAATGGTTAGGCGGACCCCGTCAACTACTAAAAATATATATGAAATCCATAAATTAAAATTTACTTCGTCTAGACAGCAATTCGCTGCCACACCTAGGTCGCTGAATGCCAGCAAGTACCTGTCCACCATATTAAAGCGCTTGGAGCCTTAATTGGCAGGTGGTCAGCCATACATATTTCTAGGTTAGCTTCACACAGCAGTGCGGTAGGAGTCTTTTCTCTTAAGTAAACTACTGATGTCGGTTGAACAAAGCAACCCCATCAACTAACTCGCATTTTTCCGCAGCGCTAGGTTTGCATCTTAAACAGAGTCGTACGGTTAGACAAATAGTCACGTACCACGGAGTGCAGGGCTACGGGAACATTGCGGCGTTCCAACTCATAGAAGACAGAACTCCAACAAAAGGAAGGAAATGCTGTCTCTATTTCTATAAAAATTGCCAAAACATGTTTACAGTCGACGCTTTCCACCTCGGCAAGAGCATTTAAGATGCAATCCTCGATGCCAACCCCTTTCGTGAAGCCATACTGGCCTCGATTTAGAAAGCAGTTCACCTCAATGCTTTCCCAGAGCCGTTCCACAACCAGCCGTCAAGCAACTTGCCGATTACCGACAAGAGCCTTCATTAGGCATAGAAGATGTTCACTAAAGAGATGTGAGTGACTCTTGAGCTAGGACCTCAAGAGTCACTCAGACTACCCAAGGTCTAGCACATGAAGGCATTTTGAGTCACCGGACACCTACACTGTTGTCTAGGAGATTCATCGCTGGATAATACACATGATTACCTAGCCGTTGTTAATAAAGTGAACCGAACCGTTTGATTTCCTGGCGGACATAAGGCAATTCCAGATAGTTATGAATTTCTTCCTTTCGTGCGAAACCACGACACCTCTGCTATGACTCTTGCCAACTTATTTTGGAAGCGTTGTATAACCTTAATGTTGTTTTTCTTCATCGTACCTCATAATTGTGTACCATATGTCCAATTTGGTTTAAAAATCATCTTGTATATTAAAAGTTTGTTGGACAGTGAGAGATGTGAATTTCTGCTTAGTAACCAATAAAGCTCTTTAAACCTGATATTTAGCTGTTTTCTCTTTTATTTCACATTGTTCTTCCATGTCAAGCAATAATCAAGATGAAGGCCGAGGTACCGTACTTGGTCAGAATACGAAATGAAAACGTCGTCTATTTTCGCCAGTCAGACAGGATCACCGTGTCATCAGCAAATGGGGCAATGGTTACATAGTAGTAGAACCAGAAGGTCCACAGTAAAAATTGAGTACACGACTGGTCCCTGTTTGTCTCACGCTCTATTTAAAATTTAAACTTTAAATATTCATCGAAGGAGTAATATAAAAAAATAAAAATATTTCAGTTTTATTTCAGACAAATTGACTGTAAGTCTTTAAAATTGGTCGGAAACTTATGCCAACAGAAGTACGATAAAATCCTTTTTCGCAGGCCAAAATATTACGCTGATTGACGTAAAAATAGTTCTGTTGTCTGGTTTGGTAGAGGTGAGGTCTATCAGTTCTTATCTGCTTTTATTTACGAATGAACTACCTTTACTTAATAATAAATAGCCTATCACTGATTCTTAAAAGTAACATTTTAGTTTTAAAATGCTGATAAGTTAAAAATTTTTAATTTACTATATACCATCATATTTATTAAATACATGTCCCATATTTCAGAGGACACCAAATATATTTAAGAGAACATATATTGATCTTTAAATACATTTTTGTACCTCAAAAACTTGCATTTAATGACTTTTTGAGAAAGCCCTAAGAGATAGTATAATATTTCGTAGTTGAATATTCGTAGGCTATTGCCTACTATTCTTGCTTTATACGTCCATATATGCCTTCATTTATATTGGCATGTAAGCTATATGTCTTACTATAAGGTAGAATGACAAATGGAAGCGTAGTTCTAATTGTTAAATTTTAGCACTTCCTTGGTTTTATCTCCAAATCAACACTTATAACTGGGCTTTAATTATTTATTCACCTAAATTTGAAGAACCTAAGATATAACGTAGCTACATTTACGCAGTCATATCATGAACAAGGGATATAACAAACCTACATACTCTAACTAAATAACACAACAGTACATATTGTGGAAGCTTTCGGATTATCGTATTCTTATTTAAATTTAATTTCTATTATTCTTTTAATAATTAGAATTAAAAAATGAACAGTGATTTAACTCTGAATTTCTTCTAATCTAAATATTTCTTTCGTTTGTCGTTTCATATAGTTTCCATACTTTTGTAGAAGAAATTTTCAGTTACTACTAACCCAGTTCACTATTTTTTTGTGTAATTTATTTTTTTTCAATTTCCTAATTATCTCATAAAAATTCTTGCAAAAATATAATAGTGAATCCTGCCGATATTAAAATACGGAAAATTTTTAATTATTTAAAAATTTACGTAACCCAACATTAAGAAACTCTGTTACAGTAGATCTGACACCTCAAATTATAATATTTTGGGCAATTAGGATTCAAAGTTAGAAAAATTTATGCAACTAAACTTTTTGGAGTGTGGATGCTTTTCATAAAATCTATAAAAATCATAATATTTTGAATAAGAATAAAATTTGTATGAAAACAAATCACAAACTATTTTTTTTCAATGAAATTCACCCTCACTCAAAAATAAACGATAATATATTTTTATAACTTGATAAGAAGAAATAGTAAAATTTGTAAGTCTTAACAAGGTATTATTTCCTTTTATTACTTTCGTATCCTTTCATCAAAATTTTTCTAAAACATTTCATAGTTTAAATCCTACTAACAAAGAAGTGATTCAAGTATAAATAATTTTCTAAATTTCAGGTCAAAATGTTCCAGATTTACAACGATAAATAAGCACCAAAAACGAATAATTGTACATACATAAAGAAAATATAAAAAGTGTTATAACTAAAATTTAAACATTTTTGGATTCAAAGTATCTTTTAATACTTTGAAAATATTTTTAAAAGTTTAAAAAATCGAGATTTTGTTTTGTGACCAAAAGATTGCTCTCTTTATGACACACTATAAAAGCAAGGCAAGAAAAGAATTTAATGAATTTTGTTCATTCCCAATGTTAATAATGAATGTACTCACAAATTTTTCTTTCAATAAAAATAATAATAAAAATTTCAGGTTATCATATTTACCGTTTTATTGCATTTCCCTTCGTGACTTAACTTGCAGAATACATAATCAGAATTTGTAAATGAGTACAAAAATTAATTCACAATTTCTGTAATTCTTACAATACAAAATATCTTTAAAAATTGAACAAAAGTAATACGAAATGTGCATGAGTTGAATGAAATAAAGGATAGAAACACAGCTGCTCCCATCTAATCAGTGGGCTTTGACCCCGGACCCCCTGAGTTCATTAAACTTATTCTTGTGAGAATAAACAAAATTAAATTGAAGGCACTGTTATTTTATTTTTTTTACAATCGATCACGCAGCGTGAATTTTATTAGCATTAGTACAAAATGAGTAAAAAAAAACTAATTTCAATAACGATAAAATTTGTACACAAATGAAAATCGCTTATCTACTTATTGATTGTAATACATTCTATTTTTACTTTCGTATCATAGTTCTAGAGCTAAGCTGCCAAAATAAAAGTACGGTAATCAGTTAAAAATCGGGTATGAGTTTTTTTTGGCATTTCTCGACGTTTCATGTCCCAGGACCCCAAAAAACAAAAATAAGTGGGCGTGTAGTTTTGTAGGTAAGTATGTTCGTGTGTTGGCGTGTTTGAAGGTTATAAACTTTTGACTGACTATTCCGATTTTGATAAGTTTTGTACAGAAACTCATGTATATGGGACAATTTGTTGGTAAAAATTTGGCAGTCAATATCTGCAGGAGATGAGTTAGATAGTTTTTTATTGGTTTCAATTTTCTCAAAGCTTTCTAAACATTATCCACAAGCACAAAAGACAATAGGGACTAAATACAGAAATCTAAATGTCACTTACCACTCTAATTACCGAGAACAGATTATAAGCAGAACAGGAATAGATAAAATTCAATTAAAAATAGAATATTAAAACTAGAGAATCTTAGACCAAAGACTTTAACAACAAGAAGAATTTTTACAAGATTGAGAAATTAAGACAATATACAACGGTAGTACAACCAGTAATCTGTATGGTACGAAAAAAAATTACTCCTAACCGATTTAAAACAATTTTTCAAGCTCGAAAGAACTAACTAAGGGAAATCCATGGTCTAAAGGTAACAGAGAAAGAATACAGATTAAATATGATAAGATCTACCGAAATCAAGAAGACCTGGAAACAACGATAAGGAAAAAATATAAATTTCTTGTGTCATATGATCAGGATGGACCCAAAAATATTAAATAAACAAATTATTGACAAACTGGAACTGGAACAAATAAAATTACCTGAAAAAGATGGAAGAGGATCTTCAAAGGATAAGCTTGAAAGAAAAGGACAGTTGCGATAAAGATAACTTCTGAAGAATAATCTAAAATATAAAAGTTCTTGTAACAGAAAAAAGAAAGACAGGAAGAAGATGGAAATAAGAAAAAAATAGAAGCCATGCCGATAAAATGAGAAACTCACGGAAGAGAAAAAACTATAAACAGGCGATATTTGCGTGGTCCTAACCTGGTCTTTTCGCATTAAAAAAAAATAATAATTAAATAACAGAAAATTATTAAATATAAAATTATTAAAATTATTTTAATATAAAATTATTAAATTATTATATTTAAAATTATTAAATTAGAAAATTATTAATTTTATCTAATTCGTTGCTTAATTTTGAAAGATTGTATCATTACGTCATGTAACATTTAACAAAAAAATACAAATTATTATTATATGTAGAGGTAATAATTATCCCATCACTGATCAATTTTATAGCCATATTATCAGTTTTATTATTTGAACTTTTATTTTATTCATTAAAAAGATATAAATACTAATGTTTGGTCTTTTTTTAACCATTAATCATGATAATATCTAAGTTAATTATATCTGAGTTATCAAATGTTAGACGAACTGATTTTTTCTAAAGTTATAATTAGATTACGTATTGTAATAATAAATTAAATACAGTAAAAAAGTAATAGATACATGTTATAAAAAAAAAACACTACAATCGGTAATTAAATTAATTTGTCATTTAAAATACTTTTTACATTTAACAGTTCAATTAAAAAAAACTATTGGAAACTGATCTTACAACTTTTTAAAATATAAAATTATTATAATCTCACATAAAGTTTGGTTTTAGCAATATTTTTCTAATTTATTGCAATTACTATTAATAATAATTACAACAAATAAATATACAAAAACATTTATGCTAATTAAAGGAAAAACGTCATTCATTTTTAGATTAATGTTGTTTTTCAAAGTTAAGTAGTCTTATTTCAGTAAAAATTTTTCTTCAAAGCAAAAATTAATTAATTAACTAATTGCATGCTGTATTTAATGAAGTTTGCACTTCAACGTCACGTTTATTATGTTGTAGGATTAAATATTTAGTTAATTTTAAAAATACGACTGCCTAAAAAAGTATTGCATTTTAATATAGGATAATTAGAGAGCGTGCTGAAGACAATTTTGTATATAGTACAGTTTTTTAAATTTATTTAAACATATTTATACATAAGGCCTATGACACTCCCGATAACGTAAGAATTCCAACGGGTCATAGATCATCTAAATCGGTTCTTCCGCTGAGCTGCTACGATGGAACAAACATGCATGCATGCATACATACATACATACATACACGCCTAAATACATTAGTCCCTTTTGAACAGTTGTGAAATAAATAATTAGAGTATAAATTCAGTAAGTATTTTTATTTCCTTGTACGAAGTAAAGGAAGTATTGTGATCGCGAAAAAAATCGGTTTTCAGATTTCAACAGAAATATCCATTTTGACCATCCCTGAATCCATTTTGACTAGTTTTGGCGTGACGTCTGTACGTATGTATCTCGCATAACTCAAGATCGGTTAGCGGTAGGATGTTGAAATTTTGGATTTAGGATTGTTGTAACATCCAGTTGTGCATCTTCCCTTTTGATTGCAATCGACTAAACCAAAAGTTTCCAAAACAGCCCAAGATCCAAAAAAATTGGATTTTGGACTTTTTCTTAACTGCAGTTAAGAATTAAATTAAGAAATTAGCTCTCATTGAGAGCTTTTCAATGATGTATCATAAGTGGTACTTATTTTCATTGTTTCCAGAGTTATAGCGAAATAAAAGTTTAATTAGTGAAATATTTGGATCTTACAAGGGATGGGAAGGCACATCGGTTCGAATCATACTTCATCTCCGCTTTTTTAACTTTTTTTTTAGTTTAAATATATTGATTTATTAATAATTATTAGCCTCTGATTGTAAAAACGTTTTTACAATAAATAATAATAGCAACAAAAAAAAAATGAAAATATGTTAGAAGTTATTAATTAAATAAAATTTTATGTAATCTTCATTTTTTTTAAATATGTATATGTAATTTAATTGGCGTAAAGGAAGTCATGCGGTGTCCTCATCAATTTTTTTTTTAAAGTATATTAAAAATATTTTAATTTTTCAAAGGTTTAAATTTAATTTACTAAAACAGCCGTTTTTAATTTTTTTAAATTCATAAGATTTTTTTGTTAATTTTGTTATTAATAAAAGTTGAATTTTTTTCATAGACTTTATTAAATCAAGTTTCTCGGAATAAAATTTTCTACACGTTTAGACAATATAATTTACGCATTCATTAGTCGTTTAATAAAGTTACTGTACTAAAAACCTAAAATAATGTTTTGCGTTGACAAATTTTTCTGTTTTACGATGGCTATCATGAAAACTACGAGAAGTACAGTTCTGGGAACCGTTTTATTCGATTTTCAGGTCACAAAAATCATCAATTTTACCCCTAATATACTGAAATTTTACTTGGGAAACTGAAATCCATGCGAAATTTTTCGTTAAACCTAACTCGATAAAAAAGCTTTTTGGACATATGTTTATGTGAACTTTTTTCCTAATTTCAAATTGTAGATTCCGTTTCCATTTTATTTCCCTTTCTCTTTGTTTTTTTTTTTTTTTTGTTTGTGGGCGAAAAACGCCTGGGCGTTATCATCGCCCGGAATTTTATTAATAAAAGGGTAAAATAACTCCAAAATAATAACGTTTATAAGGTGTAAATGTAATATTAATCATATAATTAAAATTTATTAAAACAAGTCAAGAAGGCAAAATAAAACTCAAAATTAATACCACTTTCTCTTTGTATTACCTGCATATTTATATAAGATTCCAAAACGGGGTCATACATCTAAATCGGTTCAGGTGTTGAACCGCTACGGTGGAACAAACATGCATACATAGTAAATACATTACACTCGTTTTTGGACAGTTGTGTAAAAATTACATAATTATAATAATAAATTATTTTAATATTATTATTTGAACCATTAAGATTTACAGTATTTCTGTACGGGTATAAATTCGCAATTCATTTGTTGAAATGGATTACTTCGTCAGCTAATAAAATATGAATATTTGATTCAGAGATGTCTCGATTTTAAAATATTATTTTATACACGTTGTATTAAAAATAAGCCAACGGATTTTAGCGGAAGACTATGAGAAATCTAAACGTAACAAATATTCCTACCATAAACTCCCTCCCTACACGAGCTACCGCTGTTTTCTACATAAGTATAGTACTTAAATAAAGTTACATTCAGAAATATTAAAATAAAACAATTCATCCATGCTTTGTTAAATTTTGAAAATCACAGGACGCAGATTGTACTTAGTAGATGGTAAAGAGAGAATAAAATTTATAAAATAGTATTAGAAATGCGCAAATGCGCTAAAATATTTTTTTCTGAATGGTTGCTTATACATAGAATGCTTCATAAGTTGATAATTGATAATGAGAAAAGATTTCCTTGTACGTGATTAGTCAGATTTTTAGATATTCAATAATAAATTTGAGAAAACCATCTACCAGTTTTTAATTTTGCTTATAAAATTTAATTTATTATAATTTATCACTTACCCTTTTACAACCTAATTATGAATAAATTAATTCATAAAAAAATTGTAGTAGATCTGATGCTTGAAGTGTAAAATGTTTGTTAGAATGAAACTTTTCAATATGATTATTCTGAATTTTTTCAGTATAATTATTCTTAAGCTTTATAATTAAATGTTATAGATCAGATACTCTGTTTAATAAATTCGAAATTATTATTATTATACAAATTTTTTTACGATAGCGTTTCTTATTATGAAACAGTCCTCAATAAACGAATGTTTAACGCTGAAAATTACTTACGAAAACGGAATTATCACACTTTTATATTTAACTTCATCAACTGTGTTCTGCTTAACGCCAGGTCCCTACGTTCCCTCGATCTTCATCCATTTCTGTCCCAAGCCTTCTCCTTCGTCCCCTTGTACTTTCAAATCTTCACATCGTCTGTTAACTTCGTCTTTTATTGCTTTCTCTTTCTACTGATCCTTCCAATTCAGTTGCCAAGATTTCACTTCCTCTAACTAGTTACTTTTTTTTGGGATACTTCTCGCAAAAGTAATTTTTCCTTTTTCAATCCAGTTCATTACTTCCTCATCTTCTCTTTTTTCAAATTACTCTTCTTATCCTTCTCCATATCCACGAATCAAAAGCCTCAATCCATTTACTATTTAAAATACCTATTACCTATTACTTAACCCAGTGTTTTAATATTGGATCACTTTTGTTCAAGATATACATATTTAAAGATATTCAAATGTCTATTTTATTAGTCAATGTTACATACACTATATTAATCAATAATAAGGTAATTATCGTTTAGAAATAAATAAAAGAGATTTTTGTATCTACTTTCTATTGTAGTTATATAATCTGTAATGGTTAATGAACAGGAAATGCTTACATAATAAATATGATCGACAAGTAGGACGAAAACATTATCATAAGTTTTCAGTGGGAGCTAAAGTAATTATACTTAACGCGTGAAAAATAAATATTTTGTGAGTATATACTGATTAAATATTACATTTCCTTTTAAGTTTTAACAATTAATTTCGCGATCATTACTTATTTATTCTAAATAATTTATATTATAATAGTTTATAATTAATATTTGTACTATATACAACTATTAATATTTAATTACTACCTATATTATTAATTTTATAAGAGGTGATGCGAAGGATTGGGATTATTTTACACTGTAGTAGGTTGATAGTTCGAGACCTGGCCGGATCTTTAACTGTTTAAACGTAATCGACTTCT
The DNA here is from genome assembly GCF_047948215.1 of Lycorma delicatula. Lineage (NCBI taxonomy): Eukaryota > Metazoa > Arthropoda > Insecta > Hemiptera > Fulgoridae > Lycorma > Lycorma delicatula. The sequence goes on from NC_134461.1 coordinate 44,869,125, forward strand.
CGATATTGCCTTATGATTGCTACTCTGTTGTGGAATTCTAATTAAAACCACATTCTGGAATATCAATTACTATTGTATATTCAGTATATATAAAAAAGATCTGACAACAAAGTTGCAATACATTCCTGCCATCGTCCATTTATACTTACATATTAGAAAAATAATTATACATGAAATAAGTTGCCTAAGATTTTTTTTTGGGGGAAATTTATGATGAATATTTTTTCTAAAATTATCATTACATGTTTAAATAAGCCAAAAAGAGGTTTAGATATGTTTAAAAAATCGGAAAATGATTTATTCTTTCTACTTTCCCTTCTCCAAAATCAACTTCCAAATTTTTTTTCTGATTTTTCTACGTTTACGATGTTAAATGGAAAAAACTAAAAAAAAAATATATATATATATACAACCAATAATAAATTACTTAAAACATCTGTATTTTATTAAAAAAAAAAAAAAAAAAAAACACCAAAACAAAAAGAAAAGCCATCAAGAAGGCAACCGCAGTTGGTGATGATATGAATGATTTATAGCGTATGAAAATGCCATGCCTGACCGGGATTCCAACTCGGAACCACCGGATTAAAGTCCGAGACGTTACCACTCGCGCCACGGAGGCCGGCAAACATATTCGTTAGGAGCCGAATAAAAACACGACTTACCAATATAGCTGTTAAATATAATTCAAAGAAATTTGTTACTTAATCAGTTGTGATTTTGTTTACAATGTCAACGGCCATACGGGCTCTTGTGATTGGTCGGTGTGTTTGACAGCGGCCATCTTGCATTGATCTGATTGGTTTTTTTTTGTTTACATTTCCATCTGATTTATTAGCCTCTTATTTATTAAAAACCTGTACAAATTAAAAATAGATTTATTAAAAATAGATGAAAACAATCTTTGATGCGGGTTATAGATCGTGCTAAAATTTGAGCTCAATCGGTGCAGAACATTTTGAGTTTTTGAAGCCGTACACAAACGAACTTAACATTTTTATATATATATATATATATATATATATATATATAGATTACTAAAAGATTTTTTTAAACTTAATTTAATTTATACAAATAAGTATTATTTTTATAAACCTAAAAAAGTTTTTTAAAATTCAAAAAATACATATTTTTAAACTTTGATCAGTTTCCCCACTACTAATATTGCCCCCAAAGTATTTTTATTTTTTGGGGGATTTCTTGCTCTACTAGTATGCCTAGGTTGAAAAATATGTAATAAATAAAAGGGTAGTATTTTCTATTTTTTTTGAGAAGAGAGGAATTTTGAAGCAAAAGTTTGTAAAAATAGTAAGATAAGCATGTACACATGTACTATGCTTAATATAAAGTGGGGTTATGTTTGTGAAATTTAATAAAAATAACCCTCCCCCTTTGGTGATAACGACCCCAAAATTTTACCAACGATTTGCTCCGTATACAAGAGTATCAGTACAAAAAGTTATTAAGCTTCAAACACGCCAACGCAGGTACGAAAATTAACCCCCACTTTTTTTTGGTTTTTTGGGGTTCTGGGTCATAAAACAACGACAAATGAAAAAGAAATCCTACCCCATTTTTTGAGTGATTACCACACTTTACTTCTTGCAGCATAGCTCTAGAGCAGTGTTACCAGAAAAGCAAATATAGTATCTGTATAAAAGTATATTTAGTGTAACAAAAAAAAAAAAACACAAGGACGCAGAAACTTGTAAGTTTTGATTCAACAAATTAATATATATATATATATATATATATATATATATATATATATATATTTGGAGGCTTGGGAAATATCGTACGAATCAATCAGTCAATAACCTTGCGATTACAGCTCCCACCAATTTACAATTGAATCATAAATACTCTAATGCTTATTCAAAATGTTCATTGTAATTGTTTTCACATCAATCAACAGTTGTGTAAAGGGAATCTGAATTTATATAGCAGATTCAAATACAATCACCTGTGGTGATACGGAAACGTAGGCTATTATAGCGTACGTACTACATTGCTATAAATTTGCATTAGTCTACTAACACAGAACAAGTATATTGAATTGCTTTGTTGTATACACTATCCTGCATACATACATAAACATATATAAACACCGTACACACCACATACGCAAAACACGCGCGCACGTCTCGTGTGTGATACCTTTCTCCTAATATATTGATTTTATTATTTTTGAAACATCAACGATTTATCTTCATTTCATAAATTGATTACAACGGGAAATTTCAAATCGTTTCAATTCAATTCCGTTTAGGTTAAAATAATATGTCATCTACAAATCTTTTCTGAACATTCATTTTTAATACTTTACTGACGCTTCAGTATTAAACCCCAGTATTAAAAAAAAGCCTTTTTAGGTTAAGCCTTTTTTATATTTGACTGAAACCATATATACTGTACGATACTACGTTTAAAAACTGAGAAAAGAATTTTCATGTGTATATATATAAAATCTTCTTTTTTTTTGTTTTAATATCGACGTAGTTTTGGTCGATAGAGATGTCCTAGTTAACACAAACTTGTCCACATTAACGAATGTTTATTTATAGAAATATATTACATAGAGGAGCGTTGTAAACGATGTTTTCAACGGTACGGTTTATTTTAATTTGTATAATGTGGACTGGCCTTTATGTATTTTATCAATTATATTATTTTATTTTTAGTTTAAATACTTAATTTAACTTTTCAAAAATATTACCCCCTCAATGCTTTCTTTTCCATCATTTAAATGAGTTAGGTCTTTTATTTTTAAGTATAATTTTTTTTTACACTTAGCAAAATTAGATTTTTTTTAATTTTCTTTATTTAGTTGTTTATTTTTTTAACCGGTATATTTCATATGATAGTAATATAAGTCTTTTAGAGAACTAAACTGAAGTAAAGTGTCGACAAAATTTAATGCACTCGTGTATAAGATGACATAACAAAACGATTGTAAGCAAGCTGATGTGAGATACCCTCACTTCTTAAAATAGCATACCCATTTCCAGGGATAAAAATCAATACCCGACAGATTTACACCCTTTTATTTCGACATTGAGCCAAATACATTGTTGCATATTAACGTACTAAGCCGTGTAAAATGGAAGTAATATCCAGATGTAAAAATTACACCTTCACTGCATTCGCCACAGAAACAGACTTTATAATTAACGTCATTATTATTAGAGGAAGGACTCCTTGTTAGTGCCACTTATTAATCAGATACTTAACAAGCTTTGGACCCATAAGAAAAACTAGGAAAAATAGAATTAAGCGAATTAATGAAACGATCTCTTTTATGAAAAATGCACTACATAATTCTAAACACTAGGTTATCTACCACTTACGATTACATAACCAAATCTTAAAAATTCGAATTTATACATTGAATTTTACTTTCCTGGCATCATAACTCCAGAGCTACGCAGCAAGAAGGAAAGTATGGTAATCAGTCAAAAACGTGGTATGAGTTTTTTTTAATTTCTGGATTTCATAACCCAGGACCCTAAAAAAAGGAAAAGGGAGTAATATTCTTACGTATGTATGTAAATGTGTTGGCGTGTTTGAAGCTTAATAACTTTCGACTGGATAAACTAATTTTCATGAAATTTTGTACTGAGATTCATGTGTCTAGGGCAATTTTTTGGTAAAACTTAGGAACAAAATTTGCAAGAGATGGAGGGGTAGATAGTTTTTTGGGGTCAATTTACTCAAACTTTTGCAAATTTAATCCCACTTATTATTAAGCCTAGTATATGCGTGAATGTTTTTTTTTAAATGCTTTTTTTTTTAATTTTGCTCCAAAATTTCCGCTTTCCCAAAATTAAAAAAGCTATTTTTTTAGCTGTTGCATATTTTTTTAATGGATTTTTTATTGTTTTCTGGGCATAGTAGTAGTAGTACAAGTTATCCCAAAAGAAATACCTTTGGGGCAGCTTGTTTTTGGGGTAGTGTAGGTGCCGATCAAATTTTAAAATATCGATTTTTGGATTTTTCAATACTTATTGAATTTATTTAAACTTTTAATAGTGTAAAAAGTTTAAATAATAAAATTTAGTAATAATATTGCATTTAAATTTCTTCATATTTCACCCTTCACCATCAAAAAAAGAAATCTTAGATAATTTTTTTTTGGTTGTGCATTTTTCAATGGGATTTTTTTTTAGTTACTTCTATTTAACATAGTAAAAGTAGAAAAATCAAAAAATTATTTTTGGAAGGTGATTTTAGTAACAGAGGAACATAACAAACAAAAAAATCGATTTTTTTACTTTTAAAACTTTTTTTGGCTTATTTAAACATATAAGTATAACTTTAGAATAAAATTTTATAACATAAATATTATCCTCCACCAAAAAAAAAATCTTAGGTAATTTTTTCATGTATAATTATTATTTTACTTTATAAGAATTTATAACTAATGTCAAGAAAGTACTGCAACTTTATTGTCAGCTTTTTAGAAGTGAGACTGGCTCTTGGGAAAAAAAAATTGATCTTTGCCTCTCAAGTTAACTAAGCCAAAGGTCACCCTACAGAAAGTTTTGTTATGCGCTGAAAGATTCTCATAGAAAAAAATGTTTAGAGTCCAGTCTAAGTAAAGAATGGATTGATTGCAGTGATACTACACGTGTATTATAATGTATTTACTACACAAGTCATGTATTTAGCACAAGAGCGCCAAATTGATGACTCTATCACGAAGTTGGATCAGATAGAAACTAAATAACTTAGTTATACAGAGGATTTCAACATCAAATAATAAGTTTTGATCAGTGAGGGCAAACAAGAAGGATAGAAGAGACATGAGTGTTAAAGGTGACAAAAAATTAAATGAATTTAATTTTCGATTCTGGTCGGAAAAATACACACACAGTTTGAAAGTTAAATAACGAGATAGATTTTATAATAACCAAAACACAAATATATTTTTAGCCGCTATCGCGTAAAATTCGTTAGAACAGTCTAAAATTTACAATTGCAATCTGCAATTTACCGCTACCACATGGGAGCAGTTATGACCTAACTGCTCCCATGTAGTTGTAGACTGCACCCATGCAGTCTGACCGACTTAATTAATCTTGTAAGGAAATACAGATCTTGAAACGAAAATAGTACAAGAATTATTGCCACTTTAACAGTAAACAGATAACAAATTGTGTTATTAATTCAGAAAAACGCATCTGAGACTGTATGATGAGGGAAAGTGTTTGAGGATTCATTTCTATCTAGTACATACTTATTGAGATCATTCCGGCAAATCAAAATTTGGTACTCTTGAAGATGAAGTCGATTCTGTAAATTCATCCTTAATTTTGATTAAAATAAATAACTACTGCCAAACTAAAAAAAACAGATCATTGAGCGACTATGAAAATGATTTCGAACGATTTTAACCTTTAAAAATTATAATTTCCAAGACTTAGTATAAGATAAGAACAAGACAAAAGTACTTTTATTGTGTTACATTCTTGTGAAATGATTGAAAGATATAGATACATACAAATGTGCCTTCCTGCAACCGTTTCGTTTTATAAAAATAAAGTTATTTCTCTCTCTCTCTCGCGCTCTCTCTCTCTCTCTCCTCTCTCTCTCTCTCTCTATCTCTCTCTCTCTCTCTCTCTCTCTCTCTCTCTCTCTCTCTCTCTCTCTCTCTCTCTCTCTCTCTCTCTGTGTGTGTGTGTGTGTGTGTGTGTGTGTGTGTGTGTGTGTGTGTGTGTGTGTGTGTGTGTGTGTGTGTATGTGTGTGTTTCATAATGATCTTAGTTACCTTTGGTTAGATAACAGGCAAATAAAATAATAAGAATTAATCAACTTAATTACATCATCCTACTAAAAAAGAAACTTTTAACATTTTTTTCTATTAATAATAAAGTAATCTGAGTTATTCATTTAACCTATCATATTATTATCTCATTGAAATTCTATCATCCACTTGCAACGTAGAAGTTAAATTGTATGATTTAACGTCTACGTTTAAATAAATCATACAATTTCTATTTTTAATTAATTATTTATTTATTTTTTGTTCAAAATTTTAGGAAAATTTATTCAATTTATTATCATTATTTTTATAAGTAGATGAAGTTAGAAAAAAATCCCAAGTGTGTACTTTATTTTTTAAACTTCAACTAAAAAAATATTGAAACCACTTAGACGAAAAAATTGTTTAATAAAAATCTATTATCTAACAGCCAATAATTGATTTTGATATAAAAATATAGCTACAAACTAAAAACAGCTTTGAACATGTAGAGCTCTTATTTTTATATCTCATTAAAGTTATGATTAACCACAGTTGCTTATGTAGGCATTTTCCATTCTATCTGTACAGAAAAAAATTCATTTTACAGGGCATTTTCTCGTGTATCTCAATATCTAGTAAACAGAAGTATCAGTAATTATTTTTTTTTTTTTAGACAAATGTATTTTTTTCAAATATACAACAATTATATTAGTAGAATTATATGTTTCCCAAAAAACCGTTTGAATCCTAATAACTCGCTTCATAATAAAAGATTAATATAATAAAATACGACAACCCGTGGATCCATGGGTTTAATCTCCAAGCATTTTTCACGTAAATCTAGAAATTTTATTTCTTCTTGAAATCTCTCGATAATGAAATGAATTAAATTAAAGAAAAGTATTAATTGTTTATTATTTTAACCAAACTCAAAGCCCGTGTTAAATTCGGCGCAGCAATAATAATAATAATAATAATAGTATTAATATAACCTACAATTTTAAGTAAAAGTTATAAAAAATTATTTATTTAAATATAAAATATTTTACTTTTACTTTATACTACAAAGATTATTTTCGTAATCACATTTTCAGTGATATGACAGTATTTTGTAATTGTACATTAGTTCTGTGTTAATTATAATAATAATAATAGTAGTTGTAGTAGTAGATAATTGGTATTAATTTCTTAAAAATATAAAAATAAATAATTTTTAATAAATATTTATAATAAATATGAACAATGAAATAGAATAAATTAAGTCATATTAATTAGTAATTGAACATATGATTAAATTTTAATTTCTGGTAAAAGTTTATTTTACATTCTGATCAAATATTATTTAAGTACAGGTTTCGTAACTTCATAAAACTGGTTTTCATCGTTAGTGTAGTCTTATTGTAACAGTCATACGCCGAAGAGAGTTCACTAGTTTTTTCTCTTTTTTTATAAAGAATTATTCACATTATAAGTTTGATGGTTTTCATGGAAATATAAAATGGAAATTTTGTAGCGTATGCAGAAGGCCATGTCCAACCTAGATTCGAACCCGGAACCTCCGGATGAAAGGCCAAGACGCTACCACTCCGCCACGGAGATCGGCTACAAATAAATGAAATTACGAATGATGTTAGCTCACTGTTTTTCATCTATTTATAATCGATAAAGGAACAACTCATATTTTTGTTTTAATTTTAATCTCCTTGATTTAAATTCTTATTTTGTTCTATTATTATTATTCTAACTCTGAATATGCTATTATTTTACTACTTACTTTAATTAACTCTCTATGTTTCACCTAACAAAATATTAACTTTCATCGGATGAAGTATCATACTCTGAAGAACTTTCATTCGTATAGCTTTCCAAATTTCTGATGAATAACTTGCAACATCATGGCTTCTGATTTCTTGGACTTTTTTCGCTGTTTTTTTTTCAGCTCTCTTCAATGATAAAAAAACATTTGGTTGACCTCCGTTATCCCTCTCCCTCCCCCATTTATTTTGTGCATATATCTGGCAGAAAAAATTACACTAGCATTTCGGGGAAAAATATTAAAAAGTATTTAAATTGAAACTTTATATTTTTTTTAAATTAATAAAAAATGTAAAGTAGAAACAGATAATAATATTTAAAACATTGAATTCTTACATATGTACATAAGTATTTATTGCGCAGGCCAAAAAGCGACGATGTCATCCAGAATTGCTTAGAAACATTACGTTCATCCGTTTTCACTTTTATCTACCATAAGAATTTGCATACTGTCCAAAAACGTTCTTATTATGACTGATTTTCTTTTATGCCTGAAGTTTAAGATAAGTTAAGTTTGAAGTTAATTTAACTTAAAATTAAATTTAACTTACTTTATACTTAGATAGGAATGAACATAAACGGAAGTAATTTTCTTTAATACAGTCAAATTTCTAAAACGTACAATATTACGTATTAGTTAATTCGCATAATCTTCGTAGTTGCTTTGTATAATCAATAGCATGTACTAACAATATTAACCACGGTATAATGACATTCGACAGACTTGTCGTGGGGGGGGGGTCAAGGAGGACGACCAAACATTTTTTCTCTAGCATTTATTTGTACATCTTAAACAATGATTTGGTCATGATGATTTGGTCCGTAACTTAATTCATCACAACTTCTTATATAAATTCGATGGAAATCAGATCTGGGGGATACAGGAAAAATTCAATATTCCCAAATATTTTATCTATGATATTCCCCTAACTTAATTAAATTAAAGAATTCGAATTTTCACATGTTTTCTTGAAAATTAATATTTTTCTTTTTCAACCACTCGTAGATTTCTTTCCTCCGACGGTTAAAGGTACGGGCATTGTCTGTGAACAACAAACTTAAGGAGAAAATTTTGATGTTAACCTTTTACTTACCTCCTTAGAAAACAGATTAAACTTCATCTGACTGTGGTAATTTCCATTCGATTTCCTAATGGTTAACGCGTACGGAATGAATCCCAACTGTGTATAACATAATTAATTTTGAACCTTCGAAATTCGTTCTCTTAGTCTTAGTGTAATTTTATCTGGAGGTCTTCATTCTTGGTTTTAGAGTTGAACTGTATACTAATTTTGATTTAGCTCAACCATTTACCGGGTTTAATTATTGCTGATTCATTTTAATTTTTTTTTAACCTAGTTGATCCTTCTGAAGCCATATAATTCTTTCTACTATTTTTTCTTCTTTGGATCTATTATAAGTCGATCGGTTTCAGGTTCATAAGTCATAAATTTTAATATATTACAAAAACCTTCGCAAGTTTAACTGTACAGTATTTTTTACATTTAAAAAATAAATTAAACAAAGATTGAATGAACAGTAGACACTCCCTCGAAACTAAATAGTCAGACACTCAATGATTAATAATAAATCATTAATATTTTAATGTTATATTTCTTTATAATAATATATTTATATTTCTTTAATAATATACTATATTATATTTCTTTATAGACTATAATTTCAAGCTGCACTAACACATCAATATACAGAGTGATAAATTATTTATCGTTTTGTTATTTATTATTATACCTATGTTTTTAGTTAATATTTCATTTTTCTGATAAGAGATCATTACGTTGATGGAATATTAAATTTATACACTTCCTTTTGTAGGCGAAAAAATTCAGTTATGTAATTTGGTCTCACACCGGCTTTTGGCAAGTATATTGACCCAAATACGTTTAGAAACATACGGATTGATCCTAACTTTTTGTCCAATAAACTAATTGTTGAATTTTGGCTCATATTTCTAACTTTTATTTTGCATAAATTGCTGGATAATACTTTGTAACACTTGTAAAATACATTAGATTCATGCGCGATTGAACCCTGCACATTTTTCTTCAGCATCAGAAAGTTTAGAAATATTTGATCTTCTGTATTCTCGTTTAATCTGAGTTAATGTTATCGCTATCTTCCGTACAAGTCTAAGAGACATTAGTGGTATACGCATGTATATATATATTGTATTAATTGATGAATTAACCTAAAAACAAAAAAAAAATTATATGCAGCAAAATTAATATATTTTCATCATATTTAAATTATCAGTCAGTAAATGATATGAACTGAAGCTAAAAAATATTTAATATCAATAAGAAAGTTAAAATATAATTATAAAACTTTTGTAGATAAATAATATTAGCAGTTTTGTGGTTGAATGGATGATGTATAGAAAATTAAAGCGACAAGAGGAGAAAATTATTTATGCCATATTATTCTCTGCGTGAAAGCAAAATGTAATGTTCACAAAGCCACCAGTGGCTCAACGTATCAAAGTTTCAGAATATTATAACGCCCTTTGAAGGGCTTACTAAGTCCTTCAAAGGTCTTTATAACATGATGAAGCCAATTTGTGCTCACTTTCGAAATATCTTATCAATATGACCATGTCTTCGTACGTGTTAATTATTATTATTATTATTTCCAACTCCCTATATTTTATATATACAGCATAAAGTATACGTCTACTTTTAATACTCTCTCTCTCTCTCTCTCTCTCTCTCTCTCTCTCTGTGTGTGTGTGTGTGTGTGTGTGTGTGTGTGTGTGTGTGTGTGTGTGTTGTGTGTAGCGCTCTCACGTATATAATATATGTACTCACTACTTTTTTTCTTGACTACACGTTGTACTGTGTTTAAATATATAATGTAGTTCAGTTAAATTATTAGACCGCTTTGAACTGCCCAAGGCCGTCACACTCAGTTTAACTTAGTACGTACAACAGAACACACGCGCGTTAAACACTTACATCCGCTGCTTGTAAAACCTCCTCCACTTTAGGTTTGCTATCGCCAGTATATTACATTGCTAATACCGTCAGTTTAAGACCGTCGACGGGGTTAAGCTATACTTCTTTTTTTTATGTACGCTCGGCCCCTTTTTGTATTTAATTAAATTTTTTAAATGAAAATTTATTTTTAGAAAAGATTGAGCTTTTTCAGTATTTGCACACAACTTAAAATTTAACCATTTTTAAGTAATAGATTTGAAAATTATTGCCTTGAATTGTTTTTTATTATAACTCATATCTACAAACTGTTTTCTACTAACCTTAAAGGTCACAAAATGATAATTGTTAGAAAAAATATGAATTATTTATTATTTTAAATGATAAAATGTTGGAATTGAGTCAGTATAAGCGTAAATTATATAAACCTACTTTATATCACTTCTTATTATATTTTTCTTGTCAGAAAAAAGGTATACATTTAATTTTTTTTTTTAATTGAAGAATATAAGAATTTTTTCTGTAGTAGAATAAAGATTTTTACATTTTAATAAAAAGGATTTACTTTTAGGCAGGGTTAAGAGTAAGATTTTATTTTTTACTAAAATATCGTCGTCAATTAGGCTTGCAAATACGATTAATTTTTAGCAGGACGTTACAAATCTAACGAATTTAAGGTGCTATATTTGATTGGGGGTGCGACTAGAGAAATATATTACACCTACTACTCCATTTATTTTTTTATAATTTATTTACTTATTAATGATGTTTTTATTTACTTTAATGATGCCAAAGAACAATTTAGATCCGGGGTAAATGTGCAAGATGAAAAGATAAAGATGCTACGATTTGCTGATGATATAGTAATTCTAGCTGAGAGTAAAAAAAATTTAGAAGAATCAATGAATGGCATAGATGAAGTCCTACGCAAGAAATACCGCTTGAAAATAAACAAGAACAACACGAAAGTAATGAAATGTAGTATTAATAATGTAGATGGACCACTGAATATAAAAATAGGAAGAGAAGAGATTATGGAGTTAGAACATTTTTTAATTTGGAAAGTAGAGGTTACTAAAGATGGACGAAGCAGGAACGATAAAAAATGCCGAGAAAATCATGCAATACGAGCTTTCAGTCAGATTTGGTTACATCAAAAATTAATATAAACGTCAGGAAAACATTTTTGAAAGTATATGTTTGGAACGTAGCTTTATATGGAAGTGAAACTTGGACGATCGGAGTACCTCAGAAGAAAAGATTAGAAGCTTTTGAAATGTTGTACTATAGAAGAATGTTAAAAATCAGATAATTGGATAACGTGACAATTGAAGAAGTTTTGCGGTAAATTGATGAAAAAAGAAGCATTTGGAAAAGTGTAGTTAAAAGAAGAGACAGACTTACAGGCCACATATTAAGGCTTTCTGGAATGGTCGCTTTGATATTGAAGGGAAAGGCAGATGGGAAACATTGTGCAGGTAGGCAACGTTTGGAATATGTAAAACAATTTTTAGGGATGTAGCATGTAGAGGGTATACCGCAATGAAACGACTGGCATTAGATAGGGAATCTTGGAGAGCTGCATCAAACCAGTCAAATGACTGAAGTCAAAAAAAAATAATTTACTTATTGTCGTATGAATTAAAAATTTAAAAAAGTAAGTTCCCGAATGATTTATTAAATCAGTAATTAAAAAAAATTTGCTTAAGTTTCATTATGTTCTAAGAAACTTATATGCATATGGAATAATATTTACTATATGAATAAAAATTTATAAAAATATTCAATTCAATGAAACGTTATGAACTTAAGTAAAAAATAAAAGAGCAAAACTAATTCAATCCTGAAAACAGTTCATTTAGGGGGAAGAATCAAAAATGTTTCTAGTGCTATGAATTGGGTAAGGTTGGTTTTATTTCCCGTAACCATAATCAGGTTTTAAAATTTTTTCTACTTAATAACCTTCATTAGGATAAAATTATTTATTTAATTTTTTATTTGTTTCTATAAAAAAACAAGCGTCCCATGATTAACGGGGAAGAATGAGGAATGAAGTTGCTTCCCGTTACATTTTTCACTGAAGTGAATATGCTGTTGTATAAGAGAATGCCAGGCCTACCAAAATATAGATGTTATTCATTTGCTATTTGAAATAAATAATTACCGGGATGATGTATTCATTCCTGCAAATATCATCTTTACTTCTTTTCACTACTCAAAAACCAGCTATAAAGAGAACATCATTAATCTTAGAGGAAACAATTAAGACTGACGTTTCTCTTACTCCAGGTGCTTAATATAAGTCACATAATATAATTATGAATATATCGTTTGACAAAAATTCATAAAATAGATGCAACCGACATTGAGCGAAAGGATCACAAATAATAATTATTACTTCCAAAAACATTACTTTCCTTCTAGATACTTAGATAATATTTTTATTTTTTTTTCAGATAAACATGTATCCTATTTTATAATGACTACTGGCACTAATAATAAATTGTGACCTTAATAACAATCGATTAAGAAAATATAAAGACTTATTGTCACTCTCGAGTAAAAAATAGATATGATTCAGAGTACATATATTTTTATGCGTGTGTGTAAATATGTATCATGAACGCCTCTTAATATAATAGACGTTAGACCTAAAAGGTTATGAAGCCTTATATACGAACATAAGGGACAATATTACTACGTATTATAAACAGGGTTGATTAACATACAGTACTCTTTTTTTTTTACCTTATACAATTATAAAAACAAAACAACGCTTACCTTATCCAGAAAAACTTACGTAATTCATTGCATAAATTTAGTTTCATGTGGAATCGAAATTACCATATTTAAACAAATTTATAACATGTTTTGTGATAATATACATTGTACCTATAAGACTATTCTAAGAAATCTAGAAACAATACACAATAGTTAATTTTGTTTTTTTAAATATATATATATACTGACAACTTTTGCAACAAAACATTCAAACTTTGATGTAAGTTTATTTCACATTTCTATTTATTTACTTTCTCCTTTCTTAACAAAGCAAATTATTAATTTGAATTTTTCTTCCGTAGAAATCTATTCAGTAATTTGAATCCCAATTAAAATACGGGTAATTCAAAAAGGACAGAAAGCATATAAAAATTTATTGAGATTAACTTACAGATTCGGTTGAGGTCATTTCATAGAAAAACATCAAGTTCGTCATCCAAAATTCACTTTGGTTCGATATAGCTTAATTTTAAATGCGACGTACATCCCACATGAAGTCGAATTCATTCCAGACTGTAGCCAGTAAGTTAGGCGTTACGTATGCAGGTGCGGCTTTAATTCAAAGTCTTAGCTCAACAGTAGGCAAAGACGGTTCATAAACACAATCTTTAATGAAATCCACAAGAAAAAATCTAGCGGGGTCAAATCTGGAGAGCGAGGTGACAATGCAATTGGACCTTCACAATCGATCTACCGATCTGGGAATCGTATTTCAAGAAAATCTCCGACTTCTGGGCATGATGTGGTGCTACGTCTGGCTGATAGTAATAGCGTCCATCTTGACCATCATCGTCTAACTGAGGAACTAGAAAATTTGGAAGCACGATCAGATAAACTATACCATTTACGATTACCTCCTGGAAGAAGAACGGGCCGTACAGTCTTTGTTCGTGTTGCAAAGTTTCATGAGTGTGTTTGCTACTTCATATTTGGCAGTTATGGGTGTTCACCTTGCCACTGATTTGAAACGGTGACTCTTCACTAAAAATTACATTGTCTGAAAATGTATCGTTATCTACAATTCTATCCATCATTTCTACACAAAACTGCAGCCAAGTAACAATGTCTTCATCTGTAATGCGTTGAACCACGATATCATGTGTAATCGTTTAAATAATACACGCCAAACTGTCGTTTATGGAATGCCAGTCCCACGTGACGCACGTGAGTTGATCTCTTCGGACTATGTGCAAAGCTCGTAGTCCGAATTTTTTTCACAACAGCTCAAGGACGCATGGGTGTCCTGTTGATATTGTTTGTTTAACAGAACAACCTGTTTCAACGAAGGTTGAAACCTGGATATAACCAGGTGGAAACCTGGATGAATCCTGGATATTTAAGTACGATCCTGAAACAAAGCGGCAAAGCGAAGAGTGGCACACTCCGTCATCTTCTCGACCGAAAAAATGTCGAATAAGCAAATCAAAGATCAAAACCATGCTGATTTGCTTTTTTGACAGCAGGGGTATTGTGAATAAAGAATTTTTTCCTCCAGGACAAACTGTCAACCAAGTGTTTTACAAAGGTGTCCTTGAAAGGCTCAGGAAAAGAGTGATTCGCTTGAGATCAGACATTGCAGACAAGTGGATGCTTCATCATGACAGTGCCCCGTGTCACACGGCCATTTCCATCAAGGAATTTTTGACCCCAAAACGCATTCCTCAACCCCCCCTATTCACCTGATTTGAGTCCTTATGACTTTTTCCTTTTCCCGAAATTGAAACATGTCTTAAAAGGACGTCATTTTGGAACTCTGGAGAACATTCAAAAGACTTTGACCGACAATTAAAAGCACTACCAGTTGAAGCCTTTCAGCGCTCCTCCCAGGAGTGGGAACAACTCCGCCGGTGTATAGCTGCCCAAGGGAACTACTTCGAAGGGAATAATATTGTTGTTTGAAAAAATAAAAACTTTGGTAAGTAAAGAGTCAGTTTCATTATTTTTCTCACACACCTCGTATGCCTGCTAGAAGGCTCCCTACCGTACTCTCTACAAAAATTTCGTTGAACTGCATTTTCTGACTGCAAATCGTGAAATCAAAACACACAGCGAGGACGTTCAGAACCAGTAAATGTATCCATTACTGATTACAGCGCTGGTGGCTGAATTAGATACTAATGAGCTACTTCGAGTCAAAACTTTATGTATTTTTCTATGAAATGAGACCTCAACCGAATCTGTAAGTTATCTACATAAATGTTTATATGCTTTTAAAGTTGTCAAGTAATTTTTGAATCAGCCGGTACTTTGTTTAGCACCAACATCTTAATTAGTGTCTCCGTGCTTCCATTTAAATAAAATAAAATGTACTAGGCAATAAAAAAAATTGTAATGTACTTTCAAATGATTAATTTTTGAACTTATTCTACTAATTGTACAAAATAATAATTTTTTTCATATTTTTCCGTATGCTTTAAATAATATTAACTGCAAGATTATAAGCCACTAATATAAGCCAAAAATGCAGGCTTAAATTGTGCCCATCGTTATTTAACTTCGCTGATCTATAGATACGGTTTATTAAATATCATTATTTCACATCCTTCACCCATTTCTAGGATGCTGCAAACCTGAACCTGAAAAATTTCAGGTTTTGTGGATACATCAACATTAAAGAAATGTAGTTTAAAGTTTTAACCAGAAGGTAAACAATTATTATTGTCAATATTAGAGTTTTCCTAAAATATGGCCTCAACAGCGCTAAATTTGTAAATAATATTTTCTTTTAGGTTCCCAGCTGATAACACGTATCTCTTACTTTTTGTTCTTATCCATTTTGAATTTTCATTACACTTCATCCAAACCTGTAAAAAGAACTTCTTGAAAATTAGTACCATGTATTCAAATATATCTAGCCATAATTGAATGGTTTGAATGAACCTAGGATGAAACCCTAATGAAAACTAATGAAAATCACAAATGAAAACCATACTAAGAAAAAGAGTAATAAATATCAAAAGATAAGTTACTATCATTTTATGAAAGTACCTTATCATTTATTTTAATATATTCATTTAAAAATACAACTTATTACTTATTTCTATTTATTATTAACTGCAGGTCACACGAAGATTTATACAATGTTTTACTTTCTCGGCAAATATAGCAACATTAACTGTTATTAAAGGTTAAATTAAATGTTAATTAAAGGGAAAAGTATAGTAATCATGTCAAAAATCAGAGTAATTATGGTCAAGAGTTATCAGTTTTTTGCAAATCTTTACGTTACAAATCTCTATATGAATATTTAAAAAAGTCTTTCTTAAAATTTATTCCCCATCTCTAAAAAATATATATATATCCTGCGTTTGTTTTTTTGTTGTATTTTTTGGCTCGCTCTTCTAATTTTTATTTTTAAAAAATTGTTAGAATTTTTTCTTTATTACATAAGGCTGTCTGAGGATAAGATGGATGGATAGATGATGTTCTTGAAGGATTGTTGTAGAAGGTTACATAGAGATGGCGATGGATTTGGAACGTTGGAAATTATTGGCGAAGAAGAAAAAGCTTACATTGGGCCAAAGAAGAAGAATTCCCAAAAAAATAATATTAGTCGGCGACTTGTCTTATGAATAAATAGTCTTGACCTATCTTGAATATAAATGACTTGTCTTGAATATGAATAAATATAGTCTTGACTATAAATATTCAATAGATTGTCATATTCACATCAGCGACTATGGGATCAACGTTACGTAATTTTTACAGTATTATCTTTTCAGCAAAATCAATATTGTTTTTTTTTTCAAATACCACTTCGTCATCGTTTTAATAATGGTCACGTTTTTACAAATTTCCTTATTTATCTAAAACGAAAATATTAGCTTATATTTATTAAAAACAATGACTAAAAACTTTATTGTAAACCATGAATAAAATAACTAAAACTTGATTGGCGATAATTGAAATACAATTTGTCTAAAAGTACTAAAATTGGACAAAGACCATAAGAAAAAATTACTTAGTTATATTTACCAAGAATACTTAATAATATTTTTGGAAGTTTCATACTGGTTTAAGCTGAGTTACATTAAAAATTAGTCAAAAAAAAGGTTATTTTAATTTTTTCAGTTTTGAATATTCCGTTAGTTAAAATAAAATATTGGGTTAATAAAAAACAATCCACAATTTTCTTGAATTTAACATAGAGCTAAAATATAAATGAAGGTAATTTTTTTTTTTATTCTAGGAAAAATCCATTGTTTTAAAACTCATTTGAAAAGAAATATGACTTATTTACATGAAATATATTGTCTTATGAAAGCAGAATATAAATATTCTGAAAAGTATAAATGAAAAGGATTATTTTAAGTGTTGTGTTAATACAAAAAAAATGTTTGCAACTTTTGAATAAAGAGTTAATAATAATGATTGCTGTAAAAGAAACATTTAAAAGATGATATTGCAAAAAGGAATTCTAATAGATTTTTATGGCGGTATTATATTAAGATTTACTGCATTAATTAATTTGATAGTAGAACGAAATGTAAAGGGAGAAATCTCTAACGGAAGAAAAAGATTAGAGTACATGAAGTGGATAATTGCGGATGTAGGATGTAGTAAATACTTTAAGATTGAAAGGTTACTCCTACAAAAAGTAATGGAAAATTGTAACAAACCGATATTACTACACTTTCCGAAAATATTAAAATCTTGGTTAGAAATTGTATTGTATGTATGAATGTCTGTGTGCGGGTTTGGTGTGTTTGTTTTTGTATGCGCGTCGCGCTCTCTTTCTCACTCACACTCACTCACCCCTCTCTCTGTGCGCGTGCGCGTGCGCGTGTATTTATATCTTACGAATGATTTAACTTACAGCTATGAAAATTTTATATTAGCTTGTACTTGAGGAGTATTAATACACTCTTTTAATCAATTAAGGAAATAGGAGATATTTACGAGGTGATATCTTAAAATTAATAAAATCTCATAATAATAATAATATCTAAAAAATAATATTCGTACGTTACTTTAACATATCTAAATAAACAATTTTATATGTATAGTACATATTATTTAAAACAATACTACCAAACAAGCGTTTTGAAAAAATCCATAGCCCCATCAACAAAAATGATACTTTTATAATATTTTTCTTATTTAATAGACTTAGGTAAAATATTGATTTGAGTCTTGCTAAATAATTATTTTTTAAAGTATTATCATTATGAGAACATTTTCAACCTTTTTTCACAGGATTAGGGAATACTAACAAAACAAATCTTATGTAGACACTACATGACTTCCTTGTACGCCTATTAAATTACATACTCATATCTTTTAAAGTGAAAAGTACATAAAATTTCATTACATTAATAACTTCCGATATTTCTTCTTTTTTTTATTGTTATTATTGAATTATTATTTATGATAAAAATTTTCTCACAATCGGAGGTTAATAATTATTAATAAATCAATACATTCAAATTTAAAAAGAAGTTAAAAAAATAAAGGAGATGATGTCTGATTCGAATCGACGTGCTTTCCTTTTGTAAGATCCAAATATTTCATTAATTAAAATTTTATTTGGCTATAACTCTGGAATCAAATAAGTACCACTTATAATGCATCGTTGTAAAGCTCTCAGTGAGGGCTTATTACTGCAGCTAAAAAAAACTTCAAAATCCATTTTTTTTTAATTTTGTGCTTTTTTGGACACTTTTGTTCCTGTCGATTGCAATCAAAACGGGAAGTGCAAAATTAGATATTACAGCAGTCCTAAATCCAAAATTTTAACATCGTACGGCTAATCCTTTTTAAGTTATGCGAGATACATACGTACGTACTGACGTCACGCCGAAACTAGTAAAAATGGATTCAGGGATGGTCAAAATGGATATTTCTCTTGAAATCTGAAAACCGAGATTTTTTGCGAGCACAATACTTCCTTTACTTCGTACAAGGAAGTAATTAAAAGAGTTAGAGACAAAAAAAACAAAAACAGAATATATATTTTTTAAAGGTAGGAAATAAATTTTAAAAATATTTGTTCTAAAAATATTCATATAAAGGCTAGGTTAAGCATAACAAATTTGCTTAGATAGAATTTTCTCTAAATCTAACAACCCCACGTTACAATACAGGCTGAAATAAGAAAAATATATATTTTTAAAAATAATTGTAGATATTTCTTCATAGCTCTACATTTGTAAGAGTATTATAAAGTTTCAAAAAAGTTTTGAAAAATAATTAAACTGAAGGAAGTTAGAGCAAAAGAACTAAAAATATATATTTCAGTTTTAAATAGTGCAGGTTGATTTTTTGAAAAAAATTTGGTTTATTTATGAATGCATTGTACGTAAAAAAATTGCTTTAATAAAGTTCTCTCTTAAATTTCTCGAAAGAAAAACAAAATTTTTTTTTATTATATCTCCCTATCCATTTAATAAATTTTCAAAAAATAATTAATAAGACCAATGCCCCGTGTATAGAAATATTTTAGAAAAATTTAAAGAAAATCGATTCAGTCAGTCCTGAGATATAAAGCTAAAAGCAGTATGCAGCACATACGCACATGCACGTATACGTATGTTTTTTTTCTGGATGAACAAGTTGTACCCTGAAACACATAATCTTTCAAAAAAAAAAACATTTTTGGGGGTAATTAAAGTGACGTTATCACCACTATTTTCCCCTTTAATATAGCTATTCTAGCTATATTCCCCAGGAAACTAAATTCAATTTAAAATTTCCTACTTTTGATTAATCAAAGGTAGAAAATTTAATTGAAATGTATACAATATTTTTCTCTTAATGAGTGATTGTAAATGATATTTAAAACATCACAAGCTCATAGAGTCTATCCTTATAAATATAAGTTCTACAAAAACAATTAACTGCTTCAAACGATCGATTTAAAATTAAATTATTTTCCTCTAAAGGAGTTATAAAATTATTAGCAATTTTATTTCCTTCTCAGAAACTCAGATGGGAATTTAACTGTCATTTTTATAGAATTCTATATTTAGAATAACCCCCGCATTTAAAAAAACTTTATTGAAAATTATAAACATCTACAAATTTGTTTTATGAAATACAAAAAATTCACTTTTTTATGACTATCTACACGATTTTTTAGGATATGAACGAAGCCTAGTCTGACCGGAATAAAAAACCATTTAAAGTTTTCTACATAAAACTTCACGAAGTTCTTTTTATATATATTTGTTTTCATTTTATTACTCCAAACTATCGACTTAAAATGATATAAAATATATATATTTTTTTTTAAATGAGTTATCATTTTGAAAACGATTTTCTATCCACAATGAAGAGTTAAATGATAAAACACGTTACACTTAGAACAGCTTTCATCCGTTATAGAACAACAGTTCTACAAAGTTTTCTAACTTTTACTGTTGCAATTTAACAACTTGACGTGATTAAAAATATGAGCTCTATTAATTTTTATAATTTTTTTTTTTATCATTCAAATTATCGACTTTTTTATTAAATAAACTGTTTTCATGCAGGAAATAGTTTCTACTTTTATTACTGTTATAGAATAATTTTTTTGTTTTAATTGATTCTCTTTTATTTTTAAGAAAAAATTACTTTTAATTGTTTTCAACAATTATTTTATGTTATCTACGACAGAATGACTTAAGAATAAAAATTTGTAAATTTTTGCAATATTTTATTAGTTTATTAAACTGTTCTTTAACGTTCTATTATTATTTGTCTTAAGAATAGAAAATAAATAAATATACAGCGTGATTCAGGAGGAAAGAGAAATAATTTAGGAAATGATTCTAGAGCTTGGAAGTAAGGAAAAAAGTTTATATAAACATATGTACAAAAACGCTTTGTTATCGAGTTACGGCTAGCAAAACATTTTGCCCGGATTTCAGTTCACCCGGTGAAATGTCATATTGAAATATTTAAGACGTTATTATATAAGGGTTTGATGGTTTCTTATGTTTTTTAACATTAAAAATCGAATAAAACAGACCCAAGATCTGTATCGCCCGTAGTTTTCTTTATATCCAACGTAAAACATAAACATTCGGTAACAGAAAACAGGTTTTCTTTAGATTTGAAGGACAATAACGTTGTCAAACTACTAAAAAATGAGTAAATTTTATTACCTAAACTCGTAGAAAATTTATGTAATAAAATCTAAAGCAAATCAACTTTCATTATTAAAAATAAAACTCAACAAAAAAATGTTTTGAATTTCTATAAATGAAATACAGATGTTTTTAGCGAAATAAATGTAGACTTTTGAAAAATAAAGATACCTTTAATTTACTCTCTGGTTTATACTGTATTAATTTACAATAAATATTTGAGAATTCCACCGTTGACATAGATGCTCTTTTCAATGATTTCCTTACATTTTCTGTTGCCAACCTAACGATATCTTCGCGTTCCTATATAAGAGAAGCAGCACTGAGAATGCGAGCGATCATTTCATTACCTGCATCTATTTTTGCTTGTATTTCTCACACCTCATCCAACCTCATAAACAGTTCTCTAAGGTATTAAGATCTGGTAAACCCAGTGTCCAACTTACCGATCCTCTACGTTCAATCACTTTACCAGAAAAGTTTTGTCTAAGAATTGTTTTACTTAAAAAAAAAAAAATGTTAGGTGCTCCATCTAAGTTGGTAGTCCATTTCAATTCTTTTCGCCATTAAGAAATTTTCAAGCACTGCAGAAATTCATTGTATAAAAAATTAAAGATAATGTTGTTTTAGTATGAAACGGCTTATAATTGGTTGTCGATCATGCCACAGCAAACGTTCATAGAAAATCTTTGCTGGAAATTTCCTTCGACTGCAGCATGTGGATTTTCTTCAGCCCACTGTTATAAAATTCCATGTGTTTTGATACCATTACGGGTAAAAATAGTTTCATCCGAAAATAATATGAACGGAATTAAGTGGTAAATATTGTTAACCCATTGACAAAACTACACGGGTTGGCACATTCACCGAACTGAAGGTGTTAAATTTTCTGAAAACGATGCAGTCGATGAGAATGCAATGTCCTC
This sequence comes from Lycorma delicatula, assembly GCF_047948215.1. Classification (NCBI taxonomy): domain Eukaryota; kingdom Metazoa; phylum Arthropoda; class Insecta; order Hemiptera; family Fulgoridae; genus Lycorma; species Lycorma delicatula. The sequence continues at coordinate 44,891,410 of NC_134461.1, forward strand.
CACACCGTACTTAGTGGAATGTTGAGTCGTGTAGGAATTGTTTATGTGCTGCTTAGCTGTGCCACCTAAGGAATGGAAAAACACTCTTTAGGTGGTACCGGTTTCAGATGAAACATGAGCGATGGGAAGTGTACCCTTCCCACGAGCTCTAAATTTATTGTACTAAAACTATTTTTAATCTTTAAATTCACAACGTTTTTCTGTTAAATTTTGTTCTGTTTTATTTTTAATAATACAAGTTAATTTTTTGTAGACTTTATTACATCAATTTTCTCACAATTAAATTCTTCTCTTTAAGTTTTGTTAAAAAAAATGTATTAATTTGTTAGTCATTTAACAAAGTGGTATTTCAACCTAAAAGACGAGTTTTTGTTACCGAATTTTTCTGTTTTAAGTTGGATATCATGAAAACTACGGGAGATACAGTTCTGAGACCTGTTTTATTCGATATTTCAGGACATAAAACATAAGAAACCATCAAGTTTACACCATAAAAATTTCAGTAGTGACCTCACTTCACCGGGGTGACTGAAATTCGGGCGAAATTTTCCGTTAGCCGTAACTCAATAAAAAAGCGTTTTCCGATATATTATTGTATAAATTATTTTCCTTACTTCAAGTTATAGAATCAGTTCCCAAATTATTTCCCTTTTCTCCTAAAGTGCCCGTAAATTAAAACAAGAAAAACCAATAAGGCTTGCAAGAAAAAGTTTCAACAATATCGTTCTGGGAAAGGATTTTTTAAGTTCAAAGAAGGCTTTACATCATCGTAGTCAGCTTTATTAAATTAAAGTTTATATTTTTAACATTAAATATTCTTTTCTTATGTAAAACAATGACCAGAAAGAAGGAATTTCAAAGTATTAATGGCTGATATCAGGAAATTCCTTGTAACTTATAAAAAACTTGTGTTTTTTAAAATCGCTTTTTACGAAAACCTATGGGATTTACTGTATGTGTGTCTTTAAATCGTTATTAAACGATCTGAATGAAGTATATATATTTTTAAATATTAACCAGTTATTAAAACTAAAAAAAATATTTGTTTCCTTAATTTTTCTTCTAAATCATGCATAATCTCTTAAATGCTTAAATAAGTGAAGGAAAAATTAAATTAAGCATTAATAGAAAAAAGGAAGATCTAAACAAAATGGAATTTAATAATAAACAAAACCAGTAATTCATATAGATAAGCAAAGTATGGATTATTTTAATGAATTATGCATACAAGTTTTTAAAACTTATACACACACACACACACACGCACACACACACACACACACACCTACACTCACCCATGCATAGTTGCAATAAATTTTATGAATGACGCCAGGTAGCCTATATATGTCAAATTTTAAATTACCTTATAAGAATTATGATATAACTATAATTAACTTTGTGCCGTACATTACATGCAATAAATTGGCGTACAGCATTCATTTATTTATTTATTTACATAAATAAATAAAACAACTTTCAACATACATAAAGTGTATGTATAACTAATAGTAATAGTAATTTAAATATTAGCATGATTCATTGTTGCTTTTTAAATTGTTTGACTTGAAACTTTCTTAACATAAACGGTAAAATCTGAAATTAAATCTTATATAAAGATGAAATTGAAATTAAGATAATTTCACAGAACACAATATGTATTTATTATGTATCTTTACTTGAAACTATATGCTTGACGACTAGTTAGTCACCCACTTCTTTATAATGAGATAGATTTTGTATCTTATGATTAAAGTCAACCCTGACCAGGATTCGAAGCTAGTACCTTTCCGATGAAAGGTAAAATCGTTACTACTCCGGTACGGAGGTCAGCGATAGATTGAACTTTTATAATTATAACAAGTATCTAACTACATATTATTTTCTATCTAGTTTGAGGATATATATCTCTGATATGAACTGTAAAATTATCATTTTAGTACACATTTGTTGAATGCCTTAATAAAACTGTAGTACTTTATTTGTTATAGTTAAAAGAAGAGACAGACTTATAGGCCACATACTAAGGCATCCTGGAATAGTCGCTTTAATATTGGAAGGACAGGTAGAAGGGAAAAATTGTGTAGGCAGGACACGTTTGGAGTATGTAAAACAAATTGTTGGGGATCTAGGATATAGAGGGTATACTGAAATGAAACGACTAGCACTAGATAGGGAATCTTGGAGAGCTGCATCAAACCAGTCAAATGACTGAAGACAAAAAAAAAAAAACTTTATTTGTTAGAGGTTTTTTAATAAAACCGGGGAAAGATCCAGTTTTTAAGTTCTAATTCTAGTTCACTTTTGAATGATTATTCATCACAAAACCTGTTATTAGAACCAATTTTTTTCAAATATTGATGTATTATTTATAATATATGGATCTACCGATTTTATTTATAATTTTGTTGTTTTTTATGCTTATATAGACAAGATATAACTTTAAATTGCAGAAATTTCATTAATAATATGTAATTTATTAACGAAATCATAATAAGCAGATTTTTTTATTATATTTTTTTTTTATTAAGGTTTTGGATATGGAAGGAAAGAAAGCAACGTTGTCAGATTTGAGAAATCAGTTTTTACGCCCGAAAATAATCTGTTAGCGTTGTTTAATTTATCGGTGTTTCTACAGGTACTAGTGATTCTTACCGGAATAAGAACTTTCGGCTAGAATTTCCGAAAAATCCTTCAATTTTTACTCGTTTTATTTCCTGTTCCCTCAAACATTTTGTTAAAATTCATCCTGAGAATAAATAACAAAATTCATTTTGAATGGTTTTTTCCCTCAAACTTTTAATTTTTTGAAATATATTTTGTATGCAAGATTTTTTCGATATTTTATTTTAGTTTTTATATTTTCATTTATGTACTTACGAGTATACAGAGTGTATCACGAACTTCTCTTCCGGGACTTTCATAACATATTCTCCTCATGAAAATAATGGAAAAAGTTCAGATATGACCTAAAATCCATTGTTTGCGAGTTACGGCTAGTGAAAGATTTCGTTCGGATTTCAGTTATCCCGGTGAAATGAGGCCGTACTAAAATTTTTAGAACGTAAATTAAAAAGCATAATTAAAAACAGAATTTTTTGTTGTTATTGACCTGAAAATTTGAGTAAAATAAGTCCAAGAACCGTATGTGCAGTAGTTTTTGAGAAATCTGGAAAGAAAACCAATAAATTGGTGTAAAAGCCATGTTCTTACGTTTTATGTACAACAACTTTTTTAAATTGTTAACAAACACGTAAAACCTTTAAAAAAAGCTTTTAGAGAATTTAATTTTGGACAAAATTTTTGTAAGATAAGTTTAATAAAACAAAGAAAAGTTAGAAAACTCGAATTTTATTTCGAAATAGTACATTACTAAATTTGTCAGAAAAGTACTTAATGTAAACAAAAACCAAATTTTTTTGGTGATGTGAAAAATTTGTAAAAACAAAATTTACCGTTGAAATCTATTGTAATTTTTTTTAAAGGAATTTACACAATCGTAAGATAAAAATAAAAATTACTTAGATGTTTTTTTATTAATGATAGAAATACAATAAATTATTTGAAAAATTATTTCAAAGTTGGCAATAAAATAACAACTCATCAACAATGCGCACGCAATACTGTATTAGTATTTAAATCATTTTGTAAGGTACATTAAGTACATAGAGTACTGTGAATTCTACTGTCGTTTGCGAAATTTTTCTGTAAATTTTAGTTTGAACGTGATCGGTTTGCCATTGAAGTAATGCCATATTTATTTTCAGCAGACGAATACGCTGATATAGTATTCATTTTGGGTGTGGGTAATGGTAATACTACAGCTGCTGCAGGAGAATATGAAATAAGTTTTCCGAATCACAGGATTCCAGATCCCAAAACAATTAGCACGACTTTTCGCTGCCCTTGGAAAACAGGATCACTACCTAGTATTCGTACCAGCTACGAACGATCTGTCCAAAACGACGCTGTTATTGATGAAATTATTATCGATGCAGTTTAGCGTTATCCAGGCGTCAGTACATGACCGTTTTCTAAGTGGATCGAAGTTTCGAATTCAGTGGTTTGCAGGACACTTCAACAAAACAACTTTTATCCTTAGTCATAAAGAGCCGATTCATCATCTACACCCAGGAGACGGTCCTCTTTCCTTGGAGTTCTGCAACCTGTCAAATACAAATTGACAACTCTACCAATATGTTTTGTTTACCGACAAGGCAAATAAATTTCACTCAAAATACCGTCAATAACTTACGAAATGAGCGTGAGTTGCCTTCTCCATGATGAAACGGTGGAAGACAATTTTCAACACTGATTTAGCATCAACGTATGGTGCGGGCTTTTTCGCAGTCAGCTGTTTGGACTGTTCATATTACCTGGCCGCTTAAATGTTGAGGTCTATTTGCACTTTCTTCAATTAGGATTGCCGCAGCTGCTTGAAGATGTTCCTCTAGCGCTGAGACGCAAAGTATTCTTCTAGCGTGATGGCGCGCCGCCCCAGTTCTCTTGTGCCGTTTCCACTTACTTAAATAATTATTTCCCTGAGAAATGGACCGGTCGTGAAGGTCCGCATTTCTGGCCACCAAGATCTAACGTCTTTAAATTTTTGCGTCTGAGGATGGAGGATGTACGAAAAATACTGTATACAAAACAAAAATATTTTTTCGTGAGGAATTAATTGTCCGCATTATGGATGCGGCTGAGCAACTTAAGGACAGCCTTGAAAAACTAAAAAAAGCAAAGAAAGTTGTGTAGAAGCTCGACAAGAAATTTGCTGAAAATGGCCGCTAATTTTTTAATATTTATTATAAGCTGGTAGGCGCTTTGATCTAGTGTACTGTTTCTAATAAAATTTTAATTTTTCTTTTTATTATTCAACTTACGTTACACCATTTTGTTTAAAATTACATTTTCTATAAGTTTTGTTTAAAAGTCTTATGTGTTTATTAACTATTTACAAAAGTTATTGTACGTCAAACATATAAACAGGGATTCTTTTACCCCAATTTATTGAATTTATTGGTTTTCATCCCAGATTTCTCAAATTCTACTGCAGATACTGTTCTGAACCTATTTTATTCAATATTTCAGATCAAAACCATAATAAATTGCTAATTATATCCCGTAATTAACGTCCTAAAAAGTTTATTAAGACCTTATTTCAGCTGGATAGCTGAAATCCAAGCAAAATTTTTCACTAGCCGTAACTCGCGAACGAAGGAATGTAGAACATATGTTTATCAGAACTTTTTCCAAAATTTTCACGAGTAGAATAGGTTATGAAAGTTCCGAGAAACTTTCGTGGTACACTCTGAATTCTCGTGCAATAGATATTTTTTTTGCGTTTATTGAAATTATTTGTAGATCCTTGCTTCGTTAATTTCATGTTAACGAAACTTTTACATTGTATCCAAATCGAAAATCATTGGTTTGGGAAAGATGCGAAGGTATCATAACATATTTTAGATAGTCGAATTGAGCCGGCTTACGTGGCGCGAGTGGTAGCGTCTCGGCCTTTCATTCGGAGGTCCCGGGTTCGAATCCCGGTCAGGCATGGTATTTTCACACGCTAAAAATCATTCATCTCATCCTCTAAAACAATATTTAACGGTGGTCCCAGTGGTAAAAAGAAAAAAGATAATTGAACTGAACACCAAGATAATATTAATTGCTGGAGCGAACGAACCGAATGGAAACATCCGCAAAATTACAATAAATAAACCTTCACCGCTATTTAGTTCGCTTAAATTGTATACAATTGTATAACCAGACATTATTTTTTCTTTCATTAGAACTCATTTCTCTATAATAAAACTAAATTATTTATTTATACTAAAATTTTTGTAAGAAATTTCAATAAAAAATTATTTGTGATGTATAAGTTTTTATCCTTTAAAATTTGTACCTAAAAAATCCTTAAAGTGTAAATTATGAAAAATCAATAATTTCACCACATAAAAAAAACTGTTGTCAGTTTCTGTTGTAACGTGTATCTTGTTATAAACACATACTAAGCGTGCTAATTAAAAAAATAACTTTTTTCAAAACACGGTAAGACGTTTCGAAAACATTTCAATACAATATACGTGAAATCCATTTGCTGTATTATTCTGATTAAATTTTTTCATAAAATCTAAAAACTACTCATATCAATTAAATCACAAAAAAGTTTTCCTACAAAGTTTTAGCAAATTTTTTTCTGTTTGTTTAACAGTAAGAAAATTAAACGGGAAAAAATCAGTTTTTCATAAGAGTAATAGCAGAATGATCCTCTTATAGATTTTTTAATTTAAATCAAAGCTAAGATTTCAGTAGGGATTAATATCTTACTAGTTCTAAACTTAGCTGGAAGTTTTGCTAAATTGAGTTTGGGCGTTGTTGCGTGATCCTAGGACTGACACAAATCTAGCTAATGGTTTCGTTTGTTGAGTCTTAATTGAACCGTAGAGATATCTTAGGGGAAAAAATAAATATTTTTTAGTAAAGTTGGTAATCTATCAGTTTAATATGTATAAACATGTATGACTAACTTATGCGTAATTTTATTAGGCTAAAATTTAATTTAAAAAAAATGTTATCATAATTATTCGTAAGTGAATAAAACAATCTCATATTTTCCCTGTTCATCTGTATTTTTTATAATTCCTTTAATTTCTTTGAAACCTCTAATATTTTTAATACACAAAATACGTTCCATCTAATCTAAACTTGGTGTTATTTTCACTTTCTGCAATATTTATCAAGAAATTATTATGATTCTAATATGATATAAAGAGTAAATTACTTAGCATCCATTTTGGAAAACTTAGTTCTAACTTTCAACTATGTACTTAACAATTTTGCAGCTACTTCAAAATGCAGAGTTTCTTGTTCCAGAAAAGCTTTTTAACTTCACTATGAATATTTACTTTACACATGACTTTTATTTGCAAAGTTTATCTATAATGATTTACCTTTGGAGTAAACTAATCCAATACTTTACATTATTGCAGTACAACTTTTATTTACGTTTAAAATTATAGTAAACAAAAAACTTTTTTTAAATTTTATATATATATATTTTATTATATTTACATGTTTAATAAACGAGTGGTAAATATGATTTATGAATGTTTGATTCCAACATTGTGGATGACCTGACGTAAGACAAGTCACTACTGAAAATGATCTAGCTATTCCCAAGGAAAAGAAGCATTCTATGTCACACGTACTGGGATGTAGTAAAGTAAAGAAAATAGATTTTCTGTTGCCATCTTCACAAAGCAAAATATATTGTTATAGATATTTCCATCCAACAAATGGGATAAGCAATGTCACATTCTTACTATAAACAAGAGTATTTTACCCCTCCATCATTTTCCCATAATTTGAGCCAAAGGTCTGCTTTTTTTTCATTTTCAAGAAAGATATAAAAGAAATAAAAATTTACTTTTTAAGTACGTTGGTTGTCTTTTAAGTTTTTACAGACGACCATTGAGATGTGACATTATTATTTTTGCAAAATTTGACTTTTTTTTATTGTTACAATAGTAGCAGATCAGAAACCAGCCAAGCAGTTTATTTACATTAAGCGTTTAAAAAAAACAGTTTTGTGAAAAAATGGAAATTTCACGTGAAGGTTTTCGTTAGATAATTTTTAACGATTTAATTGTCAAACTGAACAACAATGTGCCGAATCGCTTCGTTTAACTTTTGATAATGAATCATCATCAGAAAAGATTATTTGCAATTGGTTTGCAGAACTTCGTCGTGTTCGTGCTTCTGTCAGCGTTGAATTTCGTGAAGGTCAACAAAATCGGTTGTTCTTCCAAAACACATCGATGCTGTACCCAATATGATTAAAGAGAATCGGCATGTGACTTAACGTGAGATAGAGACATCCTTAGGCATATGGAATACTATAATACATTCAATTTTGAATGAACATTTAGCTATGGGAAAAAAATCTATTCCCCATGGCTTTCACTTAATTTGACCGAAGCTCAAAAACAGGCTCGTGTCAATGGGTGTAAAGAAATGCTCAAAAAAGTCCACCAAGGAAATGCAAAATCCGTATACAACATCGTAACAGGAGACGAAACTTTGATATATTCGTACGGCCGGAAACTAAGCAACAATCAACTGTTTGGACGTTCCAAGCTGAACTGAATCCAACAAAAGTGGTTCGTTCGAGAAACACTTCCAAGAAAATTATCACTTGTTTCTTTGGTTATACTCAACATGTATCAACAATCTGTAGGATCGAAGAACAGTTAATGCTGATGATATACAAAATTTTGTTTTGCCAGAATTCACAATGAAATCAGGAAAACATCATATCATTCTTAATCATGACAGTCAGCTCTCACACAGTAGATCAATTGATTATTTGACGGAGAAAAACATTGAATTAATGTGTCATTGCTCGTATCCACTTGCTTTATCGCCTAACGACTCCTTTTTTCCCCCAAATGTCAAGTAGAATTGCGTGAACAGCGATTTTTATCACCTCAAGAAGCTATTGAATCCTTCTAAAACCATGTTTTTGAGGTATCAACTTCAGGGTGGAAAAATGTTTCCACAGTTGGTTCGAACGCATGCAAAAATGTATAAATCTAAAAGCAAATATTTTAAGAAACAATAAAACGATCTGTACCAAAAATGTTTTCTTCTTTCATTATTTTTGTAAAAACTTAAAAGGCGGCCGGTATACTACATATTCTTTTAATGAGCCAGCCCTTATCCATCAGCTAATGAGTGTAATATCGGATAAATGAAGACTGTTATTAAACTCGTATTTAGTGAAATGTACAGATTGTACATTCTTTTTTTCTCTATTCCTCTGTAATCAACGTTATACAAAATTTGTTTTATACGTACATAATTACATACCAAGCACAACGAAATTAAGGTGATCCTTAATTCTACAAGTAATGTGACCACTCTTTTCACTACAGAAATACGGATTTTTATAAACATCATTATTTTAATAGGAAAAAACTCTGATTAATGTATTTTATAACTCAAGTGTTTTAGAAACGTCGCAACTATAATAATCACTTCGACAGATTGCAGTATAAAGCAACAAATAAATTATCTTTCTGTAACAGATTATTTCATTGTTACGATCTCTATTCACTATGTAATGGAAAATAAATAATTAAATATTAGCAAATGAAACTAGTATTTAAAAAAACCATGAGTTTACCGTGTTATAAATATTTATTTTTACTTCCTTGTACGAAGTATCGTAATCGCAAAAAATTTCGGTTTTCAGATTTCAACGGAAATATCCATTTTGACCATCCCTGAATCCATTTTGACTATTTTCGGCGTGACTTTTGTACGTACGTACGTATGTATCACGCATAACTCAAAAACGATTAGCCGTAGGATGTTGAAATTTTGGGTTTAGGACTGTTATAACATCTAATTGTGCACCTTCCCTTTTGATTGCAACGACTAAACCAAAAGTGTACAAAAAAGCCCAAAATCCAAAATATTTGGATTTTAGACTTTTTCTTAACTGCAGTAATAAGACCTCATTGAGAGAATTTCAACGATATATCATAAGTAAGTTTTACTTATTATCACTGATTACAGAGTTACAGCCAAATAAAATTTTAATTAATGAAATATTTGGATCTTACAAGGGGACGACACATCGGTTCGAATAGACTTCATCTCCTTTTTTTACTTTTTTATAATATAAATATATTGAATTATTAATTTCAATAAGTTTACTATCACCGGTCGGTGAAAGTAACATTTTTTTACTAAAACCGACCGGCGGTGATAGTAAAAAAATGTTACAATAAATAATAATAATTCAATAATAAAAAAAAATATGAAAAAAATTACAGAAGTTAATAGTGACATAAAATTTTCGGTACTTTTCATTTAAAAAAATAAATTGTGTATACGTAATTTAATAGGCGTACAAGGAAGTCATGTGGTGTCCACATCAGATTTTTTATATATCTAAAAAAAACATTGTGGTTATAATTCAATATTACTGTTAAACAACACAATATCATAAATGCATTTTTAATATGAAAGTTTACTTAATTTTTTCCCCTTTTTCATTTGTCCCAAAATTTATTTTAACTAAATTACAACAGGAAAACCCCGGTTTTTTTAAGAAGTAGAACTGTTGTTCCCACTGGAAATTTCCAAAATATGTTTTTTTTAATGACTAAGCAATAATTTTCTTTTTCAGTGATTTTCACGATTAAATCACGAAATAACATATATTTTCTGTTTAATATTTCAAAATGTTTTACATATAAACGTTGTTACAAATTTAATGTGGTTTTTATCTATGATGTGAATATTTACTTGTTAACCAAATTTTATTCAAATGGAAAAAAAATACATATTTACCATAGTAACTCTGATAAATATGTACTCGTAAAAATATGATTTAAATTTAAGTTAAATATATTCATCGTTTGTCTCGTAAAAGTCGGCTAGATTGTTCTTGTATAAATCTTAGTTTAAAAACAAAAGAAAAAATAAAAAAAATAAAAAATTGTTGCGGTATAATTGCGTAAAAAGACCAAATTTTCGTTATTTTATTTTGTTTCCTTTGAAAAAGTATCAAGTCATTCTAATCTATAATTTAAAAAAAAAAAATACCTTTCATCCATAAAAAATAGTTACTCATCAAAAATGTACTACAATAAAAAATAAAAATTTCAGTACTTGGAAAGATATGTCATTTAACTCAACAATAGGTACCGCAGATATAAGAAACGTCAACATTCCAACTTGCAATATCATAATGAAACACGCTTCTAACTTGAACCGCTCAAATTTTTTTGATCTTAAATTTAGCGTAACTCAAGAAGGACTTAACCATTCTTCATCGCGGATATAAAGCCGTGGGCCAGTCGGTGGTTTGGTGAGCTGAACTCCTGGCTCACGCAATTCCTGACCGGCCATGTTGTATTCCACGCCTACCTGTGTGGTAGGAGAAGGGCGGATGACACCTACTGCCCTTACTGCGGCGACCCGGATACCCCAGAACACGTTATGTTCTAGTGCCCGCAGTGGGATGAACACCGACTAGCTTGCTCGGCGATTACCGGACTGCTCAACGTGGAGATCATCGCCTTCATGTTGTGGAGCTCCAAGAGTTTTGATAACATTGCAGGGTTCGTGGCGAGGGTTCTTCAGGAGAAGAATCGGGGACTCAGAAATGAGGGACAGCCCTCTGCGGAGCTGCCATTTGCACGTGCTTGCACGAGTGGGTGGTAGCGATGAGGCACGGGTACTCTCGCACCCCCGAGAGAAAAAGACCGAGACCCGGCGGATACCTCACTCAACGTGTCCCCGTTAGAGATACTGGCATAAGGACGAGACCCGGCTCCCGGAGTGGGGGCCCAGGGACGGCATAGGCGGGCCTGGTGGATCTTACTCTGGGGATTTGAGGCGGGCGCAAAGTGAGATCCGACCGGCGGGCCGAGACGTGGAGACCCGTTAGAATAAAGGATACTCCCCTGGGCTAACACAGCCCAGGGGACACTCCCTTGGGCTGTGCTGCTTAACTGCAGGATCCGGCCCGGGGAGAAGAATAAAAAAACCATTCTTCATCAAGTTTTCTCATACACAACTTCAGATACACTACTACAGTATAATTTCAATTAAGTTTATTTAGTAGCTTTGGAGATTTTCGAGCCACAAAATTTTATACATAGGCCTATAATTAAATAAATAAAGATATATATATATATATATATATATATATATATATATATATATATATGTTGTGTGTGTGTGTGTGTGTGTGTGTGTATGTGTGTGTGTGTGTGTGTGTGTGTGTGTGTGTGTGTGTGTGTGTGTGTGTGTGTGTGTGTGTGTGTTGTGTGTGTGTAAGGAAACCGCAACTTAAGTGAATGGTATTTTCTCATATCTAAAAATCTAAAGAAAATACATTACCCCCTTCCACTCACACCAAGCGACCGAAAGTAATACCGTACGTTTCTTCGAAAAGTTGGTAAAACGTGATAACTGACATATTTGATTTTGTTTTATAAATATATTAATAATCTTTTTTCAAATATTCAGTTTTATTTTAAAACATAGAGGATGTAGAAATCGAGAGAATGGGATACACCCATGGGAAATATAAGTGGAAAATTTTGAACGCGGTAAAAAAGATAGAGGGGAAACCTGTGAAAAAAAATTTTGCAGTTTATCTTTCTACTACATAAATAATCTATAATTATGTACGTTTCGTAAGTATTAAATTAGTTACATTAAACTTTTTTTTTTTAAATTGTAGTTAAAAAATAATATACGATCTCTAATTTTAGTTAATTACTTCAGTTTTAAGTAATAACTTGAGGATTTACTGTTTCAAAATTTTTTTAAAATAAATATTCGAATTTTTTTAAGAGTAGGAACATAACTGTTGAATACGATGTAAAGTTGAAATATTTTAAATATATTTACTGTAGATAAAAAGTGTAAATTAGTCAAAAAAATGTTTTCTTAAAAATAATAACAAGTGTATATGTTTTTCCCATTAAATGAGTCATCGACTAAGATCTTTAACGTGAGTTCTTACAGCTGTTAATCTTTTACACTATTTCCATATATTAAATTGTCTGACAGTATTTAAAGGGCAGTAACCTAAAAATTGCTTCAAATTATAATAAATTTAAATTTATATTATGACTTACATTAGAGTTTACTCGTATAAGCTTCCGTGAAACCATTTAACTTGACACCGATAATAATTCATTGATTCAATTTCTAAATGTTTAAAATTAAAATAATATTTAATTACTTAAATTAAATACATGAAATTATTTAATTAAATTCATAAGGACTATTTTAATGGTAGAGGCGATAGTATGCTGATCTGATACAGGAAGGTACCGGGTTCTATTCCCAGGTGTAATTAAGAAAATGAATCACATCAACGCAGAAACTGATGCTATTTAAAAATAACAAACGCAAAAATAGAATTTTTCTAAACAGGAATTTCCGTTTAATAATTCGATTTTACCTATCCATCAATAATCGTACCAATAGTCAATTACAAAAAAATATATTGTGTAATTTTTTTCTTTTCCGGATAACAGAAGACCTCGAGAAAAAAAATATTATCAGTGAAAAATTAATTCTCCCATTTCAGCATTTCTCACCATTATGATGTCGTATACGTGTATGTGGTTTCATGTATGATGCAACCTTACTCCCACTTACACACACAAGCACACACCCACGAGCGAGCGCGCATTCACAGACACACACAGATACAGAGATAATATTTCTCTCTAAAAATATTTTAATTTTTTATTCTGTTGTTAACTGAATAATTTTTTTTTGGACTTCCCTTGAAGTGTTTTCGAATAATAAGAAGAATATTTTTTAATTGAAAATTATATGGTCACATAGACGATATTTTTTTCATTTATGTTCATCATTAATTAATATTGAAAACAATTTATTAGTATGAATGCGATATGCGAAAATTTTCGTACACAAGTCCTGTCAAATATTTTAACGCCTCTACACACCCCTTAGAATTCATAGTTATCCCACTTTAATGTTGCAACTTAATGATACATACGAGGGGCAACTGAAAAGTAACGAACACTTGTTAACAATTTATAATTGGCAAGAGATATCAGAATGAAAAAAAAAATGCCAAAATTTTTTTTCCTTCGAAGGATGAACCAATTTCCTCATCCCGTCAATGAAGAATTTCGGCGGTTTTGCTTGATACACGGCTTCATTGTGATTTGGACTTCATCATCTGTAGTGAAATAAATGCCTTTAAAGGTCCCCCTTTAAATTCAGAAAATGAAAGCAGCATAATGACAAATCTGGTGGATATGGAGAGTGTGGAGTGAGTTTGAGCATCATAAGAGCAAAGATCAAGAGTTTTTAACACTTCTAGGTTCCACATAGAATTTATTCATTCCAGTTTCAGTGTACTCCATTTCAAATACGAGTTTGGCATCTCAGAATACTGTCAAGAATAGATTTTTACTGCCAGGAGAAGATCTCTTGGCAAACCAAAATACTTTTTTTCCTGTTTAGCCTCCGGGAATCACCGTCAGGTATTACTTCAGAGGATGAGTTTAAGTGAAGTGTAGTCTTGTACAGTCTCGAATCGACCGTTTCTGAGATATGTGCTTAATTTAAACCCAACTACCAAAGAACACCGGTATTCACGATCTAGTATTCAAATCCGCATAAAAGTAATTTGCCTTTACTAGGATTTGAACGTTGGAACTCTCGATTTCGAAATCAGCTGATTTGCGAAGACGCGTTCACCAGTAGACCAACTGGATGGATACTGGAGTACTGGAATTTCATAAAACATGGGGGTTTTTACCTTTTTACTTTTAGGTGATAATGATATACCCAACGAATGAAGTTTTCGGCTGTTAAAAATTCAGTCGCTGTACGTTGGTTTAACAAGTTAACATAGCAGGCACACCTGATTCCACGGCAACTGTTGTAGACAAAGAACAAGACAACAGAACTCAACGAGAACTGGCATGTTTGTTGAGGGGCAAGTTTGCTACAATACGGCAACATGCTCTACAATGTTTGGGTTTTCCGTTACACGCGTCCTGCATTATTATTTAGCCGTCTCGGTTGAAAAGTAATCGTATATTGAAGTTATTCTACATTTGAGCAAAACTTTAAGATAACTGGTGAAAAATTTTACTTTAAAAAAAGTACTACTGTATTTTCAGACACCTTTAGCTCACATTCCATGATACTTATTTATGTCCTTTCTTTGCTTTTTGCATTTTTTTTTTGTTTTTGCATTTTTTTATGAACGACTACTTTTTTCATGCGGATGGCGCTTATTTTTAGGTATGTTTAATCGAGAGCTTAATTTTGTACTACCTTAGAGTTTTTGATCTAAAAAAATTGAAAAAACTTGTCTCAGATCTCTATCTCTCTATCTCTCCTAGGTTTTAAGAAAAATGAGGTAAAAACGAAAACGTTTTTCAGAAAATACACTTTTTTAGATTTGGAATAAAACAACTTTATTAAATATAAAACCAATAAACAATAAACCAGATAAAAATAACCAGTTAAACAATAAACAAACAAAAATTTCTAGTTAACTTTATAGAGAATTTAATAATGAGAAAATTGATGTAAATA
This sequence comes from Lycorma delicatula, assembly GCF_047948215.1. Taxonomy (NCBI): domain Eukaryota; kingdom Metazoa; phylum Arthropoda; class Insecta; order Hemiptera; family Fulgoridae; genus Lycorma; species Lycorma delicatula. The sequence goes on from NC_134461.1 coordinate 44,906,527, forward strand.
ACTTTTATTAAAATTAAACATAAATTTGAAAAGTTCAACTTTAATTATAAATAAAACACACAAACTGGATCGGAAAAGTAATACGATTTTAAGCAAGACAATTCGCATACAAATGCTAAAATTATAAAAATAAATTTGAAAGACATCCTTCTAAAACATATAAAATAATTTATTTTTTCATAGGTTGGCAATAACAGCTGATAAACAATTAAGTTTAGTGTCTAGCATTTAAATATTGATTTGAGCGGTGTTCGTGCTGTTATTCGTTCAGTCAGTCATTCATAATGAGTGATATCAGAAATTTGTTTTCATTTCGAGAGTTGATGGATATTTATTTAATTTATGGTAAAGTAAATAAAAATGAATTGGCTGCTGTGCATGAATATAGGGAAAATTATATAGATCGTAGAGTACCGGATCGTAAAATATTTTAGGTTTTGGAGAAGCAAGTTCCAGAAACAGATATGGTTAAATCACGATTCGATGCTGGTCGCGAATGTTTTGTGAGAAATGCCAAGTTGAAGAAGCAATATTGAATGTGGTAAAATTATTTCGCAAGCACCAGAACGTTGTCACATCCACTTTCATGTTTCGCAATTAAGTGTGTGGCGAATGTTTCGGAAGCAACAATTATACCCACTCTATACAACACAAGTGCAAGAATTATTAGCACCTGATTTTGAAAAATGGATGAATTTCTGTCGATAGTTAATTATAAAATGTGAACATCATCCCGATTTCTCAAGTAATATTCTAATTACTGATGAATCCTGTTTTACAAGAAATGGCATTGTAGATTATCGAAACACACTTGGGCAGAAGAAAATCCCCATGATACTTTCTTTATCTATTTAGTCTCCGGAACCTCTGTAAGGTATTACTTCAGAGGATGAATGAGGATGATATGTATGAATGAAAAAGAAGTGTAGTCTTGTAGAGTCTCAGGTCGACCAGTCCTGAGATGTGTGTTTAACTGAAACCCAACCACCAAAGAACATCGGTATTCACGATCTAGTATTCAAATCCGTATAAAAGTAAAAGTATAAAAGCTTTTACTAGGATTTAAACCTTAGAACTTCCGACTTCGAAATCAGCTAATTTGCGATAACGAGTTCACTACTGGACCAACTCGCTGGGTAACCCCGTGAGACTGCTACAAGTCATTTCAACGCACATTTTCATTTAATGTTTGGTATGATCTTCTTGGAGATAATCTCATAGTCCCTTTTTTTCTTAACGCCAGGCTCAATGGAGAGAGGTACTTTCATTTTTGCAAATATGTCTGATGGAATCTTGGATAACATTCCACTTGCAGATAGAGTGCAGATGAGGTTTTTCATTGATGGTGCATCTGCTCACTACTGTCGTGATGTGATGAATCATTAAATAGACGTTATTTACATAAATTTTCTCAGAATTAGATTCTCTGCAAAGTTAGCTAAAAATTTGTATTTGTTTGTTGGTAAATTAACAGTCATTTTATTTCAAATCTAAAAAAAGAGTATATTCTCCGACAAAACGTTTTCGTGTTTTCCCCCGTTTTTCTTAAAGCTTAAATGAGATAGAGATTTAGGATTACTTTTATTCAATTTCTTAGATCAAAAGCCATAAGAAAGCACAAAATTTACTCCTCCACTTGTACCCCAAGAATTTTAATACGGTTTAATTTTACAGAGGGAGCAGAAAGCAGGACTAAATGTTTAGCGTACCGAAACTCACTAACAAATCGTTTTGTAACTATATTTATATGAACTTTTTTCTTATCGTTGGTTATAGAATCATCTCCCGAGAAATTTCTGGGAAAATTTTTAATCATTCTGTATATAGCCATATTGCTGAGAATCCTACCTTAAGTATTTTTTGTGACATTCTTCGATATTCATTTTTTATTTTTCTCTTGACACATGTTTTTATCTTTTTTTCTTGTGAATCGTTGTTTTTATGTTTTTTTAGGTCTATTTACATCTTAAATTAAAAATTTTAAATAGAATAAACTTTAAAAATAGTAAAATCGATCAAAAAAAAATTGCAACAAATTTAAATCAGATTATTTTCTTATTACCAATAAAAAAAAACAACTTGTTTGTACACACCGCATGTAATTTGCATGCATAATTTATAAGGTGAAATAAGCAATAAAAAATTGTATAACAAATAAAAATAAAAATTCTATAAACTCGTACAGTCAAAAAGTAGATCATTGTACATTCCTATCTGCTCTAGATGCAGTATATCGGATATTTCATGTCTGAATACTTGATGCATAGATATTATTGAAAACTCTCCTATTCGTAAAAGAGAAATTCCTTTAAAAATATCATGTATAAAATAATCTAAATATATAATATATAAAATAATATTGAAAAATTATATTATATAAAATAATAATTATGTATATAAAAATATAACTACAATAATCTAAGTGTAGAGTCAACTCCATAATTAAAATAATAATATTTTTATTGTTTTTAAATGACGTTTTAAATGTAAAATTGTCGTAGACGAGTTGATATGAAATGAATAAAAACCAATAAAATAGATTGAACATGTTCAATAAATTGAACTGATTTCCTACAAATCACTGAAACCACTCTCAAGAATCACAAGCATCCCATCCCAGGCCTCGGGAAATTAAGGAGTAATAACTATAATTGATTCATTGAATAAACAGAATAAAGTACCATAAATAAGCTAAGTTTAAAGAATCCCATTAATACTGGAGTTATTAATTGGTAGATATTTGATTTACAGATGCAATAAACCATGCCAATGGCTATTTTTACATAGTATGATATTGAAGAATTCAGTACATCAATTTTTACTTACGTCTACATTAGTCTGAAGTAGAAATAAATAGCCGTATTGAATGTAGAGATGAATCATTACTACTACTGCCTTATATAATAATAAAAATTTTACATTTGCTTGCTTGAAGTATCATGATTTGACTGTTTATATTTTCAATTTATTCTACTTTATGCGCATAAAATAGGGTAGGTGCTTCATATGAAATAAATGTTGGTTTATATGATTGGGTGGCTAATAAAATAATTTTTATTAGCCAATTTAATTTTTTTAATGCTAGATCGATAAACGTCTTCTACAACTTGACCTTTTAATCATTATTATACCGGATGTACAAAAAGGAATAATGGGGATTTAATTTCTTATAATATCTCTTAGACGAGGTGTACATTGTTGATCTAAGGCTATAATCAAAGAGCAAAAATAACAGTTTTAGTTGAGCGCATGGCCGTAGATTGATTCACTACCTTTCCGCTTGACAATGCAACAAACAAAGATGGCGACTTCTGAACAGAAAGCCTTCAGTTTGTTAAATGTAAATCTGTAGTCAACCGGATTGATCTAGTGGTGAACTCATCACAAATCAGCTGATCTTGAAGTCGAGAGTTGTAAGATTTATATCCTAGTAAAGGCAGTTAGTTTTATACAGATTTGAATACTCGGACGTGATACCGGTGTTCTTTGGTGGTTGGGTTTCAATTAACCACGCATCTTAGGAATTGTCGACTTGAAACTGTAGAAGACTGCACTTCATTTACATTCACAGATATCATCCTCTGAAGTAATACCTTAAGGTGGTTCCAGAGGCTAAAAAGGAAAAAAAATGTAAATCTTTAGTTACAGTTGAAGGTGCGTTCCTCTGAAAGATTAATTGTGATGTTCTAAGTGATGGTAACATTCCTCGATGGCACAATAAGTTTTAAACAACTTGATATCTTATGTAAAGGGAAGAGATACATCCCAACCCCCCGTAGGGTAAGACTCTTGTGACGATTCCGGTCTACACCCCTCTCACATTCCTAACCTTGATGGGCATTAAGTCCATAGGGTTAGGAATGTCATCTTTTGATCCTTGAACTGATTACATATCACAGTCATCAGCCAGGCCTCAGTTTAGATGCCACCGATATAAATGCCTTGCCTCTGTAGACATTTACATCAGTGATTTTTAACTCAGACTTTGCTTTCTCTGAAAGCTTGTTTCGGACATCTCTGTCCTATATCGTTTCCCTCTGAAATAGTTCTAACCGAGTTCGCGGAAGCACGAACTCTGTGCCTAGTTCAATACATTAAAATCTATGAATAACTGTAATTGTCTCGTAAATACGAGTCTACCCATTAATTATACATACCACAAGAAATATTAATCGCAACAACGAAATTTAGATCTAGTTAACTTAGCGATCTCAATGATCAATTCCAAGTCTTTAAACTTAATTCCCGGCCTGGTCTACCAGAGAGAAGAGGACAGACCTCGTACTCCCACTCGGTTCCATCGAAGAGTCCCGCGTGACATTTACTTCATCACATAAACTGCCCTCGTCAAGATGGAGCTGCACCTCTCGGCTGCGTGGACATCCATGCCGAGGGAAGAGGTATATCCCAACCCCGTAGAGAAAGACACCTGCCTTGAGAAGCTTCCGGTCGCCACATCACCCCACCCACCCCCCGTTCCTAGTCCTGATGGGCTTTAATGGGAGGGAAGAGGTGCATCCAACTCCGTAGGAGAAGACACCAGCCTAGTGACGTTTCGGTCGTCACCACCCCCCACCCCCGTTCCTTGCCCTTTTGGGCTTTAACGAGAGTAAGGAAGAGGTACAGGGCGGCGATCAAGGGTGCCTGGAAAAAAATGTTGTGCATGTCCGGGAGTCTTTCCTGCGTTGTCAAAAAAATGTGTTAGGAAGGCAAGCCGTGAACTAGCAATTCCGGTAATTACAGTAAAGAATGTTTTAAGGAAACATTTACTTTTGTATTCAGCTGTTTTAACCTTTAAAGCCTACCGAAGAAACTTTGTAGATGCCAACTTTACAATCTAAATGTTGTCATGAAGATGATGGTTTTCTTGATTTTATTTTGTTTAATGATGATTAAACAAATCATCTTATTAGAAAGGTTAACACATATGTTCGTAGATGAGGGTCTGAAAATCCCCATCAATTGTTACAATGCGAAAGGGACTCGCTCAAATTAAATATTTTTGTGCAATATTCCTACGACAAGTTTACGGATCCTTTTTCGCTAAAGTAAGCGTAATACTAGTTGCTTATTTTTATCTGTGCATGACTTTTTTATTGCAAAATGGATCAAAGAATTTTATTTGACAAAAAAATAGTACGCCTCCTCACCAGTATAACTCTCTGTGTGATTAATTGAATGACGTTCTCTTAACCTCTGGATTGGCCAATATGGATCCGATGACGGAGCTTGTTTGCGATGGCCTGCAATGTTATCCGATCTCATCCGATGTGATTTTTTTCCTTATATAAAGGTATCTTGTGTGTATGCCTCCGCTACATACTGATCTACCTGATTTGGGGCATGGAACTGACGCAGTTATCGCTTCCATTATCCAGACATGCTAATTAAAGTATCGGAAGAACTTTCCTCCCAGTTGAATGTATTTTGCTTGACAAATAGTGCTCACATTGAAGACTTCAAGGGGAAAACTGTAAGTTACTCTTCCATTTTATTTGTGATTCATTACTGATTCATTTCAAAGGTAAAAGTTACAAGTAACTTCCATAACTTGAAGAAGGTGAAAACTTAATATGCGATTTAAACAAGTATATTCTTAAAAATCAGTGAATTTAAATGTAAAGTGAAAAATTGTTTAAAAAAGGTTAAATGAAATAATATCTATCGGATTCCCTGGGCTGGAATTGGTTAACTCCTGCAAAAAAAAAAATCTTGTCAATATTTTGGCATAATTACATTTAAATTAAATTGCATTACCCTTAGTTAAATTGAAATCATTTTCCAAATTACTCTGATATATGTAACTAATTTTTAAGCCAAAAAATTAAATAAAAATATTATAAAAAAATAACTAAACACACACATAAAAATTAATCATATTTATTTCAATATTAAATAATAATTTTGTATTTGGAATGTAAAAAAAAAAATTGTTTTATGATAAAGCGTGAAACTTGTTCGGATGGATTGACCTAAAATGATATTAAATTCAAAAATTTAATTGTAATGCCAGATCAGTTATTTACTGTTACTTCATAGATGTATTACCGATTATAATACGGCTTTTTCATTTTGATAGTTGCATAATACGAGAGCTGAAAGTTTGCCCCTCGCAAACTGCTGTGTCTAATATACTCTTTTCTTTCTCTGTTTAGCCTCCGAAACCACCGTAAGGTGTTACTTCAGAGGATGAATGAAGATGGTAATGTATGAATGTAAATGAAGTGTAGTCAGTACAGCCACAGATCGACTATTCCTAAGATGTGTGGTTAATTGAAACCACCAAAGAACACTGTATCCACGATCTAGTATTCTAATCAGAATAAAAGTAGGATTTGAACTTTAGAACTCTCGAATTCGAAATCAGCTGATTTGCGATGGCGAGTTCACCACTAGACCAACCCGGTTGGTTGTGTCTAATATACTAGTTATTTTATTGTACTAGTCTGTTGTTTTTGCATTTTATATATAAATATGTCATGTTATTCGTAATCGAATGATGTTGTCTGGTTGGATAGTACAACAAACACCGCTCGCTCGTCTCGCATAAGCCAGCCGATAGTTCGGTTGATAATGACACGGGAACAAACCTTTCAGCTCACTTAGTTTACGTAAACGCAATCTACTGTCATCCCCTTATAAAGTTTTTTTTTTTTTTTAATATTTTCTCAGTATTGTTTTTTCTTTTCTATGTAAAAGTAATTAAATAGACAGGTGACAATCATTTTAAAATAATGTTAATAAATAATTATACAATGGCGTTTATGATAACAGATAAACTGTAATTATTGTGAATATAGCTGTTAGTTGTTTTTTTCTACTTTGAAGTACATGCTAAAGTTAATTTAGTATGCATGATATCCCATGTTAATATAGTAAAACAGTTTACATAATACGTTTAGTGTGAACAAAGTTTGTTTAATTATGTTCTATCATGCGTAAAACAAGTAAATATTAATACAAAAAGTTTTAAGTGTTTTTCTTTGTTTTCTTTTCCTTATTATAGGATAGTATGTTGCACTAAACCACAAAAAAATGAAAATGGAAACATGCCAGACTCGCAATATAATAAAATATAGTGTACTAGAGTTTTTTTTTTTTTTTATTTTGACCTTTGTGTATTTATCGAGTGAGTAGATAAGCTTAGTCTGTAGTTTTTTTATACTACAAAGCCGAAGGCCTTATGGAATTATTTTTTAGCTCATTATATTAAAATTAAGACAAACAAAGCTCTGTCTACAATAGCGTATTTGTAGATCATGAAAAGGAAAATTTGGTAATGTAAAATGAAATAAAATGTTTTTTCAAACATTTAATGATATATAGGATTGGAAAATGGAGAAAATAAAGGTAGACTGTTTATAAATCGATACAGGATTCAAGCAGACGTAATTACAGTAAAAGTCTAAGAAAGGCCAATACAGAAAAGAGTAAGGGAAAATTGTAGTACTCCCCGTTGCTTTTCTACTTTTATATAAAAGAAACAATAAAATAATTTGAAAGAAAAGTTTGAAACGGATTAACAATTTAAAGAACATTAAAATTAGAATTATTAGAACATTAAAATTCGCTGGGAATATTATTTTTTTCGTCTATAATAAAAAAATAAGAATTATTTGCTCGTATTTAAGCCCTCCCCGTTTCTAAACCACCATAAATTTTCAAAAAGTTTTTGTTTTGTTTTCCAAAAAAATAAAAAAATAATAATAATATTTATTTACAAAAATCTTTAAAAAAAATTAAAAAATAAGAATTACTTCAGAATATTGCATAAAAAAAATAGATAATTTGATAAGCTAATCACTAGTAAAGATAAAATCTAAATAAAAAACGTTGCACTACATAAGATAATTTCATATAGCTAATTCAGCTCACCGTGCTGATCTAGTGGTTAACTAGTTGTAAATCAGCTGTTTTACATCTGATTTTCGAAGTCAAAGATTCTGATGTTCAAATCCTAGTAAAAGTTAATTTATTTTATATGGGTTTTTATATTAGACAGTAGATACTGATGTACTTTAGTGGTTAGGGTTCAATTAACCATACATTTCAGGATTGGTCGGTCTGAATTTATAGATGACTACACCTCATTTTATGTGATTCATATCATTCTCATCTCATTGGGCCGTGGTGGAGGTTGCTTATTGATCACTAGTTAAAGAGATTGCATCGTACACTTAGGAAAATAAAATAAACAAAATATAGGTAATTTAAATTGAATAAATAATAATTACAATCTGATAAAACAACCACTTTCAACTTTTGTTTGTCATACTTTTTGTTATCTCTGGAAGAAATGTCAACGTTATACATATATCCCATATTAGATCGTCTTCTATTCCATCCATGGAATTCATAACGCTGTATTTTTAAAGAAAAGATATTATTTCGATCGGAATTTTTATTTCAAGTGATAGAAACCCATTCCGTTATTGTGTAAAAGTTTCCTTTTTTATTTTTCTGGAAACAGTTGGAGGATAGATTGTTCAATGTGATCAATTAGTGTTATTTTCTTATATGGTCTTTGAAAGGCTTCGTAATACAGACATCGAGTGGCTGGAGTCAGCTTGTTATTCCACCCGGAATTATCAACATGCCACAACATTCTTTCTTTTATTTATTTTTCACTGGTTCCGCTAAATATCCTTTAAATATATCCACTGCAAACACGTTTTTAGGTTTTCGAAGAATTCCTGGTCTTCTGTCTTACACAGCATTTACTCACTCTTCTATCATTTTGGAAATCATTCAACCATTTTTATGGGCACGCACTGTCATATTATTGTGAAATTTCTCGTTTTTTGGTATTTTTTTCCTATTTAATATTAAGAATGATGGTAATTTCTGGCCGTTGCTTTAATAAGTAGCATTACAGTGACAAATTTATTTTCGTATCATGTAGTAGCTATTTTACTTCTATATCCTTTGTTATTATTACTAAAAATTAAATGGTTGTTAACCTCTAAACAAAGTTAAAGGACTCATTGCTTTGTTCTATCCTTTCACTAATTATCCCGATAGCATTCTGAAAAGCTATCTGATAAAGAAGATAAGTTAAAATTACCATTATTCAGTAAAAAAAAATTATTAAGTGTGGAGAAAGGATTTTTTATTTTCAGTTGGTAATTTTTTTAAAAATATTGTAATAGTGTACGAGTAACTAATATAATATCGCAGTATTGCAATTTTGTAATATTGTACAATACTTAAGGAATTTAAAAACATAAAATCTGATCTGGACACTACGTGACTTCCTTGTACGCCTATTAAATTACGTATACACATTTTTTTTAAATGACGCATACATAAAATTTTATTTCATTAATAACTTCTCTCTCTCTCTCTCTCTCTCTCTCTCTCTCTCTCTCTCTCTCTCTCGCTCTCTCTCTCTCTCTCTCTCTCTCTTTCTATATATATATATATATATTTTATTGAATTATTATTTATCGTAAAAATATTTTTACAATCGGGTTAATAACTATTAATAAATCAATATATTTAAATTAAAAAAAGAAGTTAAAAAAAAGGAGATGAAATCTGATTCGAAAAAATTTGCCAACAATATGCCCGTTCTTGTAAGATCCAAATATTTCATTAATTAAAATTTTAGCTGGCCCTAACTCTGGAACCAATGAAAATAAGTACCACTTACGATATATCGTTGAAAAAGCTTTCAATGATGGCTTATTACTGCAGAAAGAAAAAGACCAAAATACAATTTTTTTTTATATTTTGGGCACCTTTTGTTTAGTCGATTGCAATAAAAAAGGGATGTGTACAACTAGATGTTACAACAGTCCTAAATCCAAAATTTCAACATCCTACAGCTAATCGTTTTTAAGTTATGTGAGATACGTACGTACTGACGTCACACCGAAACTGGTCAAAATGGATTCAGAGATGGTGAAAATGGATATTTCCGTTGAAATCTGAAAACCAAATTTTTCGCGATCACATACTTCCTTTACTTCGTATAAGGAAGTAAAAACTAAGAGATTTTTTCAAAATCTATAATAAACCTTTTTTTTTTCAAATAAAAGAAAAAGTTGGAATCTAAGCCGCACCCGATTTTTTGGATGAAAAAGAGGAAAAAAGTGCGACTTAAGTTCGAGAAAATATGGTATATATTGACTGGCAGAACTGAAATATTGATAAAAATATAAATAGTAAGTGTAGATGTAGTTAAAGAAAGAAAATCGTTGTAAATAGAAACACCAGTTATACAATTAAGATATAAACTGACATCTAACAATAAAAGTTTAAGAATTAGTAACAGATATTTTGAAATAATTTTTGGTTGGATATCAAAATGTGGACAATAAAAAAGCCAGGTAGGCTTTTGATAAGGCGGTGTAATTAACGTAATAAATTAAGCGTGATTTATTTAAATGAATGCAAATGAAATTATTACTTATTACTTATTTTAATTTTAATAATTTATTAAATCATCATTCAATATAACGGATAAACCAAATTGCAGCATTGTTTGTTCTATTTGAGTAGTATTGAAACATAGATACAATCTATGTTTGAAGTTACACTGTTTACTACAGTACTGTATCCGTCATAAAAGGAAAAGCGCCTTTGAAGAGTTTTACCTTACAAAACACTTTATAGAAGGAATTGTTTTATAGTTTTATAGGGTGTAAAAAGTTTTTACTATCCCCATTTTTGTTATGAGTTTCAATTTATCTGAAGACTAACTATATAGGATTACAGAAAATTACGCATAAAAAGGTAAACATTACCTATTTTCTCCTATGGTGCAATCTCTGTTTCATAACTTGCTAAGATATTGAATAAAACATTAGTGAAAAAAATTAACGAAATAAAAAATTATTGAAAAGTGTTGAAATTAAATATTGAATAAAAAAATTATATTTTAATATATATATAATAAAAGACATTTAATCATTTATTTTAGTCGTTTCATTTTTCGACATGACTGGTTTAAAAATCTGATATGAATATCGCATGACTTCCTTGTACGCCTATTAAATTACATATACACATTTTTTTTTTTAATGAAAGTGCATCAAATTTTATTTAATTAATAACTTTCGATATTTTTTCACATTGTTTTTTTTTTTTTTATTGTGATTATTGAATTATTCACTGTAAAATTTATTTTACAATCAGAGGTTAATAATTATTAATAAATCAATATTTTAAATTTAAAAAAAATGTAATAAAAGCAGATGACGTCGGATTCGAACCGATGTGCCTTCCTGTTGTAGGATCCAAATATTTCATTAATTAAAATTTTATTTGGCTGTAATTCTGGAACCAGTGAAAATAAGTACCACTTATGATATATCGTTGAAAAAGCTCTCAATGAGGACTTATTTCTGAAATTAAGAAAAAGTCCAAAATCCTAATTTTTGGGGATTTTGAGCTTTTTTGGACACTTTTGGTCCAGTCGGTTGCAATTAAAAGGGAAGGTGCACAACTAGATGTTATAACAGTCCTAAATCCAAAATGTTAACATCCTACGGCTAATCGTTTTTAAGTTATGCGAGATACATATGTACATACTGACACCCCGAAACTAGTCAAAATGGATTCAGGGATGGTCAAAATGGATATTTCCGGTGAAATTTGAAAACCGAAATTTTTCATTTACTTCGTACAAGGAAGTAACAAGTACATAAATTAAAATAATAATATACGTTAACTAATAATCTTTACAAAATTTTATAAAATGAGTATTTTAAGCAGAATTAAATTAAAAAATATAAATGTTGTTGTTATTTTATGTAATCCCTTTCAAAAACGTAAAGTTAGTTTAAAAGCAATCCGAATGAGTGAAACCTTCATTTCATGTTACCCACCACGACCCTTATACAGGTCCCTTATGTTGAATAATGCAAAAATCGAGTCTATATATCCCCACTTGTGAACCAAATTTAACTGAGGGAACAACCATTTAAAGTTCTTTTAATAGAATACTTTTAAAAAAAGATTTTTAATAAATTTTAAAAAGCTATAATTATTGGTTTCCTTCATAATGTATGAAATGCCTTTGTCATTATTGATAACGTAAGTTTCCCAATTTTTTAATTCCTATTTATGACGAGTTGCTTTGAAAATAGTCGTCGTAGCTAACATTTATTTATTAATCATTTTTTTATTTCATTTACTCGTATATATATATATTATTTTCTCAGAATCTATTCCACTGAGTATAATATATTCTACTTTATTTCCAATTTAATTGTTTATCAAAGGTTTAGCGTCTACATTTTATCATCTTTTTACTTCAGTATTATTCTTTATTTTAGAACGATAAATTCATTAAACTAACATTATTTTCTTTAATTTATTTTTATACAGTTCGAAAATAGTTTTTTTTAATTGCATAGCTGGCTAATTGAATTTATCAAATCTATTTTCGTAAAAAAAATTCCTAACTTCATCTGATAACTGTAAATTCTTACAACTCTCAGTGCATTTGTTGCTGGTAAACGCTTACCCATCAATCAAACCAGCAGTACTATCGGCTGGCTTTCATTTTATTTACACTCCTTCCATTATCATAATACTAACGAAATCATTCCAGATATAAATCTGTTTATTCTAGTCGAAAAAATATTTGAACTAAATTGAATTTTTATTTAGTAAATAGAGCACATTTCTCCACATTTTTTATTATTATTATTATTATTATTATTACTATTATTATATTGTTATTCAGTATAATAATATGAAGAATCGGTCTTGGTTGGGTACGCTGACGACATTGCGCTACTTTTCGCAGATCCCGACCTTGAGCGCGCCCAACTGAGGCTTAGCCGAGCCATGCACAGAGTCAGTGACAGGCTGAATAACCGACCATGGGTTGTCTCTATCCCTCATCCCAACCTCGCAAGGGAAGACACCCGCCTTGTGACGTTTCCGGTCGCCACCCCCCCCCCCTCCGCACAAAGCCCATCAGGGCTTTGTGCGGCTATCGTAATTCTTGATGGCTATAGTAATTCTAAGGAAGAAGCGGATGGACATCCTCCTCTCCCTGCGGGTCGGGGTCGAAGTTGTCGAGACTAAGCCGGCCTCAAAGTACCTCTCTATGATGATTGATCGGGAACTCAGCTTTGGAGAGCCGCCGACAAAGCTGCGAGAGCCGAAACTGCTCTCAGCCGGCTCACGGCAAATGTTGGCGGAGCGAAGGCCAGCAGACTACGATTGCTGATATCCACGGTGCATACCGTTCTGTTATACGAGGTGGAAGTGTAGGCCCAGGCATTAACAGTCGAAAGAAACCGGAAGCGGCTCGCGCAGGTGCAACACACTGCGGCCTTGCGAGTAGCTTTCACGTATCGGACGGTTTTTGAGTTTGCAGTACTGGTGGTCGCCGGCGTCACACCCACTGCTCTTTTGGCAAGAAAGTGCTAGGCGACCTACAGAAGACGACGGGCAGGCGAAGACTGGGAGACCATCCCCAACGAAAAACGGACTCGCACGTTTCTCCCATAGCAAGAGACCTGGGACCACGAGATCAGAGGACGATGGACCGAAAGGCTTATCCCTCTGGTCACACCGTGGACGGAGCGGCGGCATTGAGAGATGGAATACATGACTCAGTTTTTAACGGGTCACGGGTTCTTCTGCGCTTACTTCCATGTCATAAGGAAAGGCCCGTCCCTCGACTGCCTCTATTGCTCCGATGTACAGGCCGACACCGAGCACACTTTTTTCAAATGGACACGGTGGGCGACAGATCGAGGAACATTAGAGGCGGATCTCGGAGCACTGAGCCCCCACAACGTGACTGCAATGATACTTCGTAACCTGAGCAGCAGGAAGAATGTTGCCCGATTCGCCGGCAGCATTCGCAGGACCAAGAAGGGTGACCTGGATAGTCCTGAAAATTAGGTAGCGTCCGCTACGTAATAGCATCAGCCTAGTAGCATCAGCCTTCTCAGGCTGGTATAGGAGGACTAGGCTGGAAGTAATGTGTTAAATGGTTCCGGGTCAAGTCCTGGAAGAAAGGGAGGTGGTTTTAGTTGGTAGCTTGTTGATGGTGATTGGATAACACCAGCAGTGGGAGCCCGACACTCCGTGCGTAAATGCATTTCCACCTCCTCCGAAAAAAAAACTATTATTCAGTACGATGGAATGCAACCAATCAAGTTCTAAATTACACTGAAAACCTTTTTATTTTATTCTGAACTCCCGACTTATATATATATATAAATAAATGTTTTTTTGTTTTTTTTACAGAAGTTTTTTTAATCTTGCCGGTAATAAGTACAACATCTTCTAAAATAATATTTAAGATTATAACACTTATTGGTTTGTTATAAAAAAAGATTTTTCTTACAATAGTAATATTTTAATTATGAGCGGGCTAAATAATTAATGACGTGTTGTCAAAATGTTATTAGTTTTAAAACAATACCGACAAAAAATTTAATTAACTTTTTCTTCATTTTAATGTGCCACCCAAATCGTTTTTACGTTACTTACGATTAGATGCTCAGTCTCTGGTACAGAGTATTCAATCAATAAATTGAAACCTTAATAATTTCTACATTTGTAAATCAAATGTTTCATTACTTTGAAATATTTTAACCGTTATAATTTTCCAATGTCAAATAGTCTTAACTGATACTTTTTAATTTTGTAACTGACTTATATTAACTTATATTTCTCAAAAAAAAAATTTTTTCTACATAATCTTAATTACCAGATTACAAATAAGAAATATTATCTACGTCATTATATAAAGGGAAGATGATTTTTTTGTTCGAGATAAACAAAAAGCTACTCGGTCAATCGCAACCAAATTTTACCCATGTTTCTTGTCATAACCGAGTAGGTTTTTAGATATGTTTCATCTGGAAAACAAAAAAATAGATATATGTATTAGTGGAGATTTGCCGGTTGAAGCACTAAGTTTAATGACTTGAATTAATGAACTGTGAACTGTGAATCTCTTTCACTGTGTGAGCTAGGTTTGAACTTTAAATAAAATAATATTAATTAAATTAAAAAAAATTCTGTTTTGGGCTTCCCGTGGGGCTGCATGTGAGACTAGAGTGGTGAGGTATGCGAGCACCGCACCATCACCATCAACTGGTAACAAACAGGGTGCCCCTGGGGCGCTATTTTTGGGAAGGTAAAATGGGGTGCTGTTATAATATTTCTGCAAACAATCGTCCGATTTTAAAAATTCAAACAGGGCATTTGTTAATAGGTTGAAGGCTTAACGTTTGCACGCATAAGCTACATTCTCGATCTAACAATTCACGGTTATTTGGAAATGTATATATATATGTATATATATATAAAGTTTGTCTGTTAACCGATCTACTACTGATAACTTAAAAATTTGCAGGATACATTTGTGTTATCCCAGGTAAGGTTTTAAGCTGTCAACCGAAGCCCTAACTCCCTTGAAGATTAAGATATTAAAAATATTCATTATTTCTTCGCCTCCAAGGAGAGTGAAGTTGTGAATTAAAGGTATTTATTAAGAAAGAAATAGATTAATCATTAAGAAAGTAGAGTTCGCTTCGGTCACCATTATCCGTCTAACGAGAGGGTTCCGCCCCTGAATCCATGCAGTATTCGTTACCCTCATGGTTGTGATAATAATACCGATACATAACAATTAAATTATTCAGGTTTTACAAATCCCTGAAAAAGAAACTAAATAATAAAAGAGAGATTCGCAGTAACTAAAGTACACACACAACCTTTAACAACGAAAAATTAATTTCTTATTTCTGTTGCTATGGTGGCAGAAATATAAAAATTAATTAAGTAAAAGGAGGATTAATCTTTCCTTTTGTTTAATGAATATCTTTGATTCAAAACTTCACCCCCAAGGAGACTAAGCCCTCGGTTTATGACTTAAAACTTTTCCTGGGATAACATGACTGTATCCTGTAAATTTGAAAGCAATCGGTTGGTTGGTTCTCGCATGATGCCAGAATAAACAGATAGACAGACAAGCAAACAAATTTTCGGCTTTATATAATATATATATAACCTCGATTATTTCGAAAATTATCAAATTTGATTCAAAGGTCAGTTTTGGTCCTCTATTAAAATATAACATTTTTAATAGTACAAATTTCATTAGCAAATGTAACCATCATCATTGTTTCCATTATGGATGATGATATTATACAAATATTATTCGTGAATCAAACATAAAATAAATTATTTTTAAGGAATGAAGCAAAGAAGAGGAAGAAAATTAAAAGAAAGGTGACAAGAATGGACAAGCCAGCAATCTAACTACTGAAGAACATTTAGAAGAAAGAAATGTGTTGATAATACTACGTCTTTAGCAAAGAACAGAGAAGAATCAATCAATTTTTTCCATCAATACCGTTAATTAAAGTAATATACGTCTTTATAGAAAACAATTTAAAAAATCACTTAAAGAAACAAAACATTTTTACTTTCCAGGCAAATATAACTAGAATAGCTATATTAAAGAGTAAAGTATGATGATCATCTCAAAAAGGAGTATCCAGTTTTTTGAAATTTTTACGTTTTATGGTCCAACTAGTTCATCTAAACCAAAAAAATATACGTATGTGTGTTGCATTGATTTTTGACTTACACCTCAGAATTGATCAAACCGATTTTCTTCAAATTTGACTCAATATTTCTATGTATGGATCATTGATCATAATTTTTTTTTTCAAAATTTTTTTAGTGGGTAGAAAAATATCGCAAAAAATACAATTTATATTTTCTTCAGAGGAATTTTAGAGAAAATTTTATTAAAACTAATTTTTTATCTATAAATAATCCAAAAATGTTATAAGAAATCAACCCTTCCGCCTCTTAAAATTGAAATATATATTTTTTGTTTTTTCTGGTATCTCCCTTTGTTATAATATTTTTCCAACGTTTTTTGAAAGTATATTTCTTAAATAGAGCTATGAAGAAATGTCTACAATTCTTTTAAATTATAGATCTTGGACGTACAATGCAGAAAAGGATGCAAGGTCATGCAATACTTTGCCAGCTTTTTTAATGTTACATAATTTGAATGAAATACCAAGCGTTAAAAGTGTGTAAATCATAAATAACAAATTTTAAAGATACTTTCCAAAAATTACTTACATTAAATAGATTTATAAATTTCATTAATCCAGTTTTTTTAAATATTTCTTTGTGTTAAAATAATAAATTTGTTTTTCCATTAACAATCAACAACGGCTTCCATAACTAGTACGTTTGTATCTACGCAAAAAATTTCTAGAAAGGGGGAATACTTCGTTAATAACATAAAATAAAATAACAAGAGAATTATCATAAATGAAACTGGATTTACAACTTTTGCAAGTTTTATAATAAAATTTAATATACTTTTATTACATTTTCTCTTACGTAACCTTACTTTAAATTTATTGTTTAAATTATCACCACAACGTAACTCCTGATACGATAACCACTTTACATTCTACCGCCTAGTGTAATTCGCACCGGTTAAACAACATTATTCTGTATTTAAAAAAATGAAAATATCAAAAAATCATCAATAAAAAATGTATTTTTAATAATTAAAATTTATTGTTATTCTATTTTATTATATTTTACTTTATTATAATGAAGTAAATATTTTATTTAAAATATAAATATATTTTAAAAGTTTTGTAATAATATATATCCATATATATATAATAATAATAATAATAATAATAATAATAATCTGTCTACAACTGATGAGTAGAGGAAATACATAAATGAATAAAGTGAAACATTTCATCAAAAAGAGGAAACATTGTTGATTTACGCTGTCAGTCTCGGTTTTACTGCTATGATGCATATAAAATGCCCGAGGTATAAAACGAGTTATTTTCTGACTTGCGTAATGATATTTATTAATTTATCAATCTCCATAATGAACAAAGTACTGGTGACACTTTTAGAGCACCAATTGTGGGCGTTATATATCAACATACAGTATCACACTTGGTTAAATGAAAATGATAGCGATAAATCACTTGGAAAATTTCTGAATAAATTTGACATCATGAGATGCTTGTTATTAGTAACTACTGCGAAGCCAAATTTCGAGAATGTCGGATAACAAGACCCGTTCATCAATTACGTCGTAGGTACTACTAACAGATTTAAATGGTTTTATGAATTTCAGGTATGAATCTGTTTTTTGACCAAAAGATCTGTCTGTTATTAGCCTACATGATTTAGATTATAAGGAAAAAGGTTATTCTCGAAGACGACTATCGTTCTGGCTAGTAAGCTAGTTACAAAGGGTTAGTTGGGGTATTGGTTGAATTATTTCCTACAGTAGACGTCTTCCTCCAAAGGATTATACAGAGTGATTCACGAAGAATGTAACAAACTTTTAAAATACGTTCTACTTGCGAAAATAAAGAAGGAAGTTCATATAAATATAAATTTAGAAACGTTTCGTTAGCAAGTATCGGCTGGCAAAAGATTGGGTCCTGATTTTTGCGCCTTCGATAAAATTAAGCCAGACTGTACAATTCTTGGTTTCAAATTAAGGAACAGATTTAATGGTTTTATGTGAAATCTGACCTGAAATATTGAAAAAAAACTGGTTCCAGAGCTATATTTTTAGTAGTTTTCGAGAAATCTGGGATAAAATCAAAATTTTGAAGTCGAAAAACGCACTACTTTATGTATAGCGTAAAATAACTTTGTTAAATGGTACCCATTTAACAGAGTGCCAAACTTTGTTATGAGTTTGTGGTACAAACTCATAAAGGTTTTAAATAAAACATCTAGATAATTTAATTATGAGAAAAATAGTATGATTAAACTTCACAAAATTAAATAAAAATATAAGAATTCCAAAGTTTATTAAAAACAAAATATATAAAGATGTGGCATATTTTTAATTAGGTATTAAACGAAACAAAATTTCCAATAT
Source organism: Lycorma delicatula (assembly GCF_047948215.1). Lineage (NCBI taxonomy): Eukaryota > Metazoa > Arthropoda > Insecta > Hemiptera > Fulgoridae > Lycorma > Lycorma delicatula. Next base: position 44,925,407 of record NC_134461.1, read on the forward strand.
TACAAAACAGAAGAATTAAATATTTATTTTAGAAACCTCCTCTATGAATCATGAGACCTTGCCGTTGATGAGGGGGCTTGAGTGCTCAGGGATACAGAGTAGCTGGACCGAAGGTGCAACCATATCGGAGAGGTATCTGTTGAGAGCCAGACTAAGGAATGATTCCTGAAAGAGGGCAGCAGCTCTTTCAGTAGTTGTTAGGGGCGTGAGTCACAATGACTTAAACGGCCGTATCAACATCACTCAGTCCTCTGAGTACTGCGCAGCAGAAAGCAATGGAAAACTACAGCTGCTTTTTTTCCAAGAAAATGTGGCTCTCTGCATTTTCACATAGCAACAATGGAGGCGCCTTCCTTGGTAAAATATTCCGGAGGTAAAATAGTCCCCCGTTCGGATCTCCGGGTGGGGACTACTAAGGAAGGGGTCACCAGAAAATTAAAAAATAACATTCTACGAGTCGGAGCGTGGAATGTTAGAAGCTTAAAAAAGGTTGGTAGGCTAGAAAATTTAAAAAGGGAAATGGATAGGGTGAATGTGGATATAGTAGGAATTAGTGAGGTTCGGTGGGAAGAGGAAGGCGACTTTTGGTCAGGTGATTTTAGAGTAATTAACTCAGCGTCAAATAATGGGCAGGCAGGAGTAGGTTTCGTGATGAACAAGAAGATAGGGAGGAGAGTGGAGTATTTCAAAACGCATAGCGATAGAATCATTGTAATAAGGATAAAATCAAAACCTAAACCGACAACGATTGTTAACGTTTATATGCCTACAAGCGCCCGTGATGATGATGAGGTAGAGTGTGTATACGAAGAGATTGATGAAGCAATTAAACACGTAAAAGGAGATGAAAATTTAATAATAGTTGGAGATTGGAATGCAAGCATTGGAAAAGGCAAGGAAGGAAATATAGTGGGTGAATACGGGCTGGGCAAAAGGAATGAAAGAGGGGACCGACTTATAGAGTTTTGCACGAAGTATAATTTAGTAATTGCCAACACCCAATTTAAAAATCATAATAGAAGAATATACACTTGGAAAAAGCCAGGCGATACTGGAAGGTATCAGATAGATTATATCATGGTTAAGCAAAGATTTAGAAATCAACTCGTTGACTGCAAAACTTACCCTGGAGCAGACATTGATAGCGGCCATAATTTGGTGATAATGAAATGTAGATTGGGGTTTAAAAACCTGAAGAAAAGTTGTCAGATGAATCGGTGGAATTTAGAGAAGCTTGAGGAAGAGGAGGTAAAGAAGATTTTTGAGGAGGACATCGCAAGAGGTCTGAGTAAAAAAGATATGGTAGAAAATGTAGAAGAAGAATGGGAGAATGTTAAAAAGGAAATTCTTAAATCAGCAGAAGCAAACTTAGGCGGAATAAAGAGAACTGGTAGAAAACCTTGGGTTTCAGACGATATATTGCAGCTGATGGATGAACGTAGAAAATATAAGAATGCTAATGATGAAGAAAGTAAAAAGAACTATCGGCAATTAAGAAATGCTATAAATAGGAAATGCAAACTGGCGAAAGAAGAGTGGATTAAAGAAAAGTGTTCAGAAGTGGAAAGAGAAATGAACATTGGTAAAATTGACGGAGCATACAGGAAAGTTAAGGAAAATTTTGGGGTACATAAATTAAAATCTAATAATGTGTTAAACAAAGATGGTATACCAATATATAATACGAAAGGTAAAGTCGATAGATGGGTGGAATATATTGAAGAGTTATACGGAGGAAATGAATTAGAAAATGGTGTTATAGAGGAAGAAGAAGAAGTTGAGGAGGATGAAATGGGAGAAACAATACTGAGATCTGAATTTAAGAGAGCATTAAAAGATTTAAATGGCAGAAAGGCTCCTGGAATAGACGGAATACCTGTAGAATTACTGCGCAGTGCAGGTGAGGAAGCGATTGATAGATTATACAAACTGGTGTGTAATAATTATGAAAAAGGGGAATTTCCGTCAGACTTCAAAAAAAGTGTTATAGTTATGATACCAAAGAAAGCAGGGGCAGATAAATGTGAAGAATACAGAACAATTAGTTTAACTAGTCATGCATCAAAAATCTTAACTAGAATTTTATACAGAAGAATTGAGAGGAGAGTGGAAGAAGTGTTAGGAGAAGACCAATTTGGTTTCAGGAAAAGTATAGGGACAAGGGAAGCAATTTTAGGCCTCAGATTAATAGTAGAAGGAAGATTAAAGAAAAACAAACCAACATACTTGGCGTTTATAGACCTAGAAAAGGCTTTCGATAACGTAGATTGGAATAAAATGTTCAGCATTTTAAAAAAATTAGGGTTCAAATACAGAGATAGAAGAACAATTGCTAACATGTACAGGAACCAAACAGCAACAATAACAATTGAAGAACATAAGAAAGAAGCCCTAATAAGAAAGGGAGTCCGACAAGGATGTTCCCTATCTCCGTTACTTTTTAATCTTTACATGGAACTAGCAGTTAATGATGTTAAAGAACAATTTAGATTCGGAGTAACAGTACAAGGTGAAAAGATAAAGATGCTACGATTTGCTGATGATATAGTAATTCTAGCCGAGAGTAAAAAGGATTTAGAAGAAACAATGAACGGCATAGATGAAGTCCTACGCAAGAACTATCGCATGAAAATAAACAAGAACAAAACAAAAGTAATGAAATGTAGTAGAAATAACAAAGATGGACCACTGAATGTGAAAATAGGAGGAGAAAAGATTATGGAGGTAGAAGAATTTTGTTATTTGGGAAGTAAAATTACTAAAGATGGACGAAGCAGGAGCGATATAAAATGCCGAATAGCACAAGCTAAACGAGCCTTCAGTAAGAAATATAATTTGTTTACATCAAAAATTAATTTAAATCTAAGGAAAAGATTTTTGAAAGTGTATGTTTGGAGTGTCGCTTTATATGGAAGTGAAACTTGGACAATCGGAGTATCTGAGAAGAAAAGATTAGAAGCTTTTGAAATGTGGTGCTATAGGAGAATGTTAAAAATCAGATGGGTGGATAAAGTGACAAATGAAGAGGTATTGCGGCAAATAGATGAAGAAAGAAGCATTTGGAAGAATATAGTTAAAAGAAGAGACAGACTTATAGGCCACATACTAAGGCATCCTGGAATAGTCGCTTTAATATTGGAAGGACAGGTAGAAGGGAAAAATTGTGTAGGCAGGCCACGTTTGGAGTATGTAAAACAAATTGTTGGGGATGTAGGATGTAGAGGGTATACTGAAATGAAACGACTAGCACTAGATAGGGAATCTTGGAGAGCTGCATCAAACCAGTCAAATGACTGAAGACAAAAAAAAAAAAAAAAAAAAAAATTTTAGAAAAAAAAACGGTTTTTTTTTTTTGTTCAGTAAATAAAACGAAATCCTTCGCCAGCCGACACTCGCTAATGAACCATATCCGAACCTAAATTTATATGAACTTTCTTATTTTCACCAATAAAACATGTCCTGAAAGTCTGTTACATTTTTCGCTTGATCACTCTGTAGATATGCGAAATTTGTAGGAATCAGTTGAAACTGATAAACATGTAATGCGACTTTAATAATTAAATAAAAAATTCTCAGCTCGCATGATTAAAATTTCATTTCTTAGAAAATAAGTTTATTATTATTATTAAAGTTGTTTCAAGTTTTGTACAAACCTAAAAAAAAAAAATCAGGCCGTTATCTCTTATTTCATTACCTCTTTTCTCAGTCGTTACGTCAGAACGATAAGACGTATTTTAACGAATGCCAAAATTAATAAATACTAAAATCGATTCCGTCATCCTATACATAGTACTAAAATGTATTTTTATAAAATATAATTGTGCACCCTTCCTGCTCTGCAGCTTTATAACAAACTAATGTTATATATTTAGGCTACAAAGTATTTAGGGCTAATTATAGATTCTGAATTAAGTTGGAAGAGCCACGTATATTGAAATTGATGAAGGTACTGCACTCATATAAATTGTACAAGTTACACATTATTGCAATCAAAAATGGTTGGTTTATATATATATATATATATATATAATGCACTTACTAAATCTAGACTTGAATTTTGAATCGAATATTGGGCAGGCACTTATAAATCTTGCTTAAATAGTGTGAATATAGCACAAAAAAGAATAATTAGAATTATGGATTTCAAAAACAGTTTCAACCGATCTCTTGAGGTTTTCAAAAAACTGAATATTTTACCCATAAAGAATCTAAACATATACAAACTATTAAAGTATTTTTCAATAGTTGTAAAGGATCATAAAATAAATAATGAGTACAATACAAGAAGTATGGATGCGGAAAATACACAAATCCCCGCTGTATTTAAAGAAGTTACGAAAATCATTTCGGTTTGGGAACGAGTGGTTCCCAAACTTTTCCAAGTCGTTGCGCCCTTTTTTAATTAAAATTTTTTCATGGCGCCTTACCCTAAGTAAAACTATGACCACTCATAAGAGATAAAAATAAATAAAACTCGTGTATCTTCATTATTTTTTTACTTTATTAACATTAAATTAATAATTATAAATGTCTTGGTTCAATTAATTATGAAGCTTTTACAATATTTCGCGGCGTCCTTGTGAAGAGGCCGCGGTTTCCCGAGTCGCCGTGGCGCACAGTTTGGGAATCACTAGTATAAACCATATAACTATTGTTAATATCCTCATTAAAGAGGTGAAGAAATAGATTGCCAGTATTCAGGACACTTGATGTACAAGACTACACTTCATTCATACTCATACATATCATCCTCATTCATCCTCTGAAGTATTATCTAACCGGTAGTTACCGGAGGCTAAACAGGAAAAAGAAAGAAAGTATTCAGGACACTAGTGTTTTTCTTTCTAAATTAGAATGAAAAAAAAAAACATAGAACGAATAAAATTTTGTTCAAAATTTACAATAAAATCAAGATTTCGTAATACTGTCGTGAATCAAACCTTACACAGCCTTACATGTAATGATTAGTAATATGAACTAGACTTGATATGACAAACTTTAGATAAATTATTTTTAGATTAGGCTATATTTTAAGGCTCATTTATTGTATGTATTATTATCTTTGGCACTAGAGCTTTTACGTTGCTCTAGGTATTCCAGAGAATGGAACTTTGTAATCTATTTGTAAAATTATTATTGGAATAAACTTTAATTTGAATTTTTTTAAATCGGCTAAACACTTATTCCATTTACAATACGTCTCACCCCCAACCCCCTTGTTTTTCTCTTTCTTTTCGTACCACAGGTAAAATTCGTGCTCAAAACTTATTTCCACTCCGTTCAGATGTTCCACAAAACGGATCAGTCTGATTTTTTTTTTTGTTCCGTTCTGAATGGTCTTTTCCTTTCTTTTTCTTGTTTAGCCTCCGGTAACTACCGTTTAGATAATTCTTCAGAGGATGAATGAGGATGATATGTATGAGTGTAAATGAAGTGTAGTCTTGTACATTCTCAGTTCGACCATTCCTGAGATGTGTGGTTAATTGAAACCCAACCACCAAAGAACACCGGTATCCACGATCTAGTATTCAAATCCGTGTAAAAATAACTGGCTTTACTAGGACTTGAACGCTGGAACTCTCGACTTCCAAATCAGCTGATTTGGGAAGACGCGTTCACCACTAGACCAACCCGGTGGGTTCGTTCTGAATGGTCTGCAGATATGTTATCAACCATTGACAGACCTTCAGAGTGATTTTACTGTGAGTAATAATCTCGGAAATTTCCGCATAATAGATGAGGACTTTTTGAGGAATTGTGAGATAAGACTCAAATCTGGGATCCGATGATGATTGATGACATATCTGTGAGTCATTCCGAGCAGAATAAAAAAATATCAGCCCGATCCGTCCAACAGAACGCCCAGGTTTTGAGCTCAATCTCTTTAATATAAAAGATTATAAAATGTAGGCATCCATATCAAAATTTAATTAAAAAGATTAAATTTTTATCCGATACTGGTTCGGATCAATGGGTTCTCCCGTAGAAATATTCAAACTCGATGAGTCCTCCATTCATAGTCAAACAAAAATTGTATGACAAGCATCTTCCTCAAGATATCCATTTTATATATATCATCATCGTCGTCATAATTATACGGTATAGGTCATAAACCTATTCCAGCATTCCAACGCTTCCTTGGCGATCGTCTTCCCTCCCTTCTTCCTAAAGGAGCATAGTTAAGAGTTTGTTTGGGAATTCTTACATTCTTCCTATGTGTTCATTCCATCACTTTCTATAATTTTTTGTTACATCAGTTACGGAAGTAATATTGAAATCTCTTCTAACATCCTCTCTGGGTATTCTATCTCTTCTTATTACACCTTTAATAAATTCATTTCGGTTGCCTGTATAGAGCTTATTTTACTTCTCTTTAAAACCCAAGTTTCATAGTCATTTAAGAAAGCAGGTACAGCGATTGTACTACTTTAATAAGGTTTCTTTCGTAGCATTTTAAATTTCTGCTTATAATCCCACAAACACTTTTAAATATATTAGTTTTATTCTAAGTGTCTTCATCCATAACAAAGAAGAGAATTCATCACAAATAATTAAAAGAATTTACCTGTTCAAGGGCAGTGTAATGAAGTATAATTTTCAAACCGCACTGTTTCTGCTCCTTAGAAAGCCTTAATTTTTGTCTTCCCAGTTGAGTGTTTACTATTATAATCATTAGCCAACTTGGATAATTTATAAATGCTATACAGCAATTCATTTTCGCTCTCACTTAAGATGATTATGACGTTAGAAAATAATAAATAATTTAAATAATAGTGGTCAACAAAATGTGTACTAATGTGTACAAATGTGATACAAGTATTTTTCCATAAAATAATAGAGTCTTCTAAATATAAATTAAATAAATAACAGTAATAAAGCGCAGTGGAACACTATAACTTTCCAAAATTATTTTAGCATTTAATCTATCTTATTAAATGCATTTGTAGATCTACAAAGGCCATATATATTATCTTTAACAAAATCTCCCTTCTTTTCTAAATAATTTACTGTATTACAAAAACGTTATCCATATACGACCGGCCTCTACGAAACCCACTTTGATGTCATACTTATCATGCCGTGCTTTCATTCAAATTAATAAAATTAATCCCCGTGTACACGAGCAAGAACAATTTTCATAATAGAACTCCTAGTTTAAACTGTACAGCTTACAAACTAGCATACATATTTAAAAAATTTTGAACCACGATTTAAATATTTTTGTGCTCAGAAAGCCTCAAAACAAAGTAAAATTTAAAAATTTTAGGGAATGTATTTGAGATATTTCAACATTTTTCTTCTACTATTCACTTCAAAGGAAAAACTAAAATGTGAATTTCTTTATTTAATTTTTTTTTAAATATTTACTTAAATTGTAAAAGGGCATGAAATGCTAGTCTTAAAATAAATAATGTCCGGACGAAGCTGGTTTCTACAACAATTTAGGAATTACAGTAACATTGATATCACACTTAGAAATATATAGTTATAAACTGTACACAATTAGAAATTCTATATTAATAATGCCAACAAGTTAAAGTTTATACGTTGAATGGAATTGTAAGGAGGTTGATTTTTCTTTTAGAAACTCTCAGTACTTTTATAGCAGCTTAGAAGACCCTTCACTCTAATCTTGTTATAAAGGGCCTGACTCAACCGATAAAACCTAACGCTATTGTATGTACTAAACAGCAATTTTTCAACAATATGGATGTAAAGGAAAAAGGTGTTTTCATTCACAATGAAAATATGGGAAATAAATAAAATTCCCTTCCCGTATTTTTCCCATAATTTACCTTAGATCCAAATTTAAGAAATTAAAATAAATTTTTCTTAAACTTCTAGACTTGTAATAAATAATAAAAATAAAATGATAATCTTTTAAAATTGAGTTTTGTTATGTTTTATTTTTTTTCTGTAATGAAATATACTGAATTTTTTTTTCATCTTGCAAAACTTTTAATTTTTATATCAGAATACATTTATCAAAAATCATGATTTTTCTTTAAAAAAAACTGATAAAGTATTTCACAACTTTCCCGGGTACGTCGGTCAAGTCATACAGTACGACATTACATATCAGTTTGGTTCTTCTTATCTGGATGGTAGGTTTTTATTTTAGGTTGTTTGTTATTATTTTTTCGAGGTATTTAAATTGGGTTACTATTTTGATTTTATTACATTTTTGATTTTATTATATCTACTTCTGTTAATTGTGTTGGTTTTTGGGACATAATTTCTGTCTTTCTGAATGATATTTTGAGACCAATTTAATTTTCAATGTTTTGACGTTCTAATATATGTGATTTAGTTTCGTCGATGTCGTTTGTAGTAGTGCCAAGTTGTCGGCGAAACCAAGACAGTTTGTTTTGCATATAAAATTATATGTAATAATTATTAATATATTGTAATAATAATACAACATAATTATTCTGTAAAATACTAACCTATATTTCAAAATGTTCTTATATAGGGTAAGATTAACAAATTTGCTTAAGTAAAGGTTTCACTAGATCTAACACCATCTTCAATAAAGGCTAAAATAAGAAAAAATCTTCAAAATATATACATGTCATTTTTAAGAGATGAGGATTGATTTTTTTTAAACCTTTTTTGAATGTAACTATATATGTCTAGTAGGTAATAAATTTTTTTTAATTAATTTTTTTTATAAAATGCCTCTGAAGAAAATCGAAATAGTTTTTTCCCAAAATCCCCCACCCCGTAACTAGTTTTTTTTTTTTTTTTTTTAAATAATTGATCAATGCCCCATATGTCGAAATGTTTTAGTCAAATTTGAAGAAAAACGGTTTGGTCAATCGTGAACCATAAGGCCAAAAGCAGTGGGACACACATAAGTACGTACTCGTATACATATTGTTTTTTTTTTTTTTTTTGTTTAGATGAACTAGATGACCCTAAAACGTAAAAATTTGAAAAATCCAATAACCCATTTTTTTGACACGTCACCAAATTTCCACCTTTAATAAATATACCTTCATAATAAATATATAGAATACCTGTATTAAATAAAAATAAAATAATGAATTATTTTATATTAACATATAAAAAAAAATAAGAAAAAATCATGCATTTTACCTAAGTATATTGAAATTATTTTAAAGTATAAGCCAAGAAAAAAGACACAAGCCAAATTAAATTTTATTAATTAAAACTTTTATTACTTCAAAACGTGTTCATTTGCCCTAGTGACCATATTCAGTGACCTAAACAGTCGGAGAGACCCCATAAATGACGTTGCGACCATATAACTTAATTATAAAACTAGAAAGTTTTGAAGTAAGTTATAAAAAATGTATTATGTATAAAATTAATTTTGTTTATAATTTAAAAATGTTATAGTTTTTAAATAATTTTCATCGCTGACTTTCACGGACAAAAATATAACAATTATACTAACAATATTGAATTTCCGAAAAAAACTTTAAATTCAGCTTTGAAATTTTCAGAGTCATCACCACGTTTATATTACAAAAACAAGATGTACTCGTATGTTTTTTTTTTGGTTTTTTTTTAATTTCCGGGGCCACCGTTAGGTATTGATTCAGAGGATGAGATGAATGACAATTTTGGTAGTGTGTGAAAATGCATGCCTGACCGGGATTCGAACCCGGGATCTCCGGAATGAAAGGCCGAGACGCTACCATTCCCGCCACAGAGGCTAGCGCTCGTATGTTTAATTTGTTATAAATACCACATAAACAATTAATTTCATTCTAAAAACAGTTAACAATTTTTTTAACGAAAACTGTATCAACTGTTCCTATTTATAATCTTAACCAAATATTATATTCGATTTTTCCCTCAAAAGTAATTTATAAAATATGACAACCGATTTTATCCAAAACGTTCAACATTCTATTTCCCAATAACCTTTAAAGCTATAAAATATTTCTTAGATAATTGGATAATGCATTTCAAAAATTGATGTATGAACACATCAAGATCAGCTAAAAAAAATAAAACGACTGAAAATAATGTTATAGATTATTTAACTTTCCATTAAAAAGTTACCTAAACTGACCTTAACTCACTTTTATAGGCGAAATTATATTTTTTATTTTTATTTCCTGAGGTACACAAAAATAAAGTCTTGCTTTTAACTAATAAACTTAATAGAAATCTGTAATTTAGAAACTAAAAGCTTATTTTAAGCTACTTTAAAAGCTATAAGCTTTGCCAAGCTATTTTTTGGGAAAACTAAAGGTAACCGGTATAAAATTAGATCTTGATATTTAATGAAATTTGTAATATTGTTACTGTAAAAGAAATTTTTTAATTATATTTTAAATTAGCCGGTCAAGGCTCGCCCGACCGTTTAACCAGAGGGCTCCGCCCCCTAGACCCCCGACACGTTCGTTATCCAGTTAGCTTCCCTTAAATACGAACATCTAAGGTTTGAGTGGGAACTGGAATTTTTTTGAACATCATAAGAAACTATAGATCGGAGCATAATAATGTTTAAAAATTTCCAGAAGGTTCTACCAACACCGAGTTGTATTCGTTTCCACAACCATTTAAAAGGTTCTAAAGAGCCTAAAATATTTTTAGTTTATAAAAATCTCCGGAAGGTTCTATTTATTCTGTTTGATTAAACTTGGACTTATATTTCATCGCGATTGTCACCAATCAGCCTAGCGATCCCGAGAACTATAGATTCGACACCAATATCGGTCATTTTCGATTAGTTTTACATATCAACCACTTCCCGACACCAACCCCCCTCGTAGGGTATTAGAAGTGTCTTATTCCCACTGTATTTTTTCAGATAGTAACTCATACGTATACCAAGTTTGATTAAAATTGCTCTAGAGTTAATTGGCGTTTCAGAGTTATGCTGGAACATGCATATATGCACACATACACACACACAGAGAGAGAGAGAGAGAGAGATTTTTACATATATGTAGATTGTTATGCGTACAAAAATATAATAAATATTATTAACTAATGGTCTAATTTTACGAGTTGTTAATTTTATTATTAATAAATGACTGATTTCAACTGAGTGAGAGCCATTTCTTACGGAAGTTGGTAAATTGATTTCCTTAACTTTTTCTTTTATCATTCTATCAATCTACAAAATTGTAAAATAAGAACGCTCTTAATTAATGGGCTTACTGTACTGTATATTGGAAAGATATATCCGTTTCCTAAGTTACATTACTAGAACCGGTTTTGCTACACGTGAAATAATAGGATCTGTCCGATTTGGATGTGTCAACAAATCAAGCTAATTGATTAATCTGCCTAAATATATATTAAATGATTTTCTCATTAACAAAAAACAGATAACCTGATTATATCAACTGATTACATTCTTTAAAAATTTAAAAAGTACTGCAGTATCATCACCAGTTCAGCACCAATACCCAAGTTTTTTAAGGCTTTACAAAGTTAAATTGAAATCCAGTAAAAACGTTTGATCAATTCTCATTTGTTTGTAATGCTACAAATATATACTTGAGCAAATACAAGAAAATAGCCCTCCTTATTTAAAGAAATACTAAAATGAAAGAAATATAAAATAGAATAATGTTGAGAAAACTAGCACCAGATTTCAAGGATTTCCAAGAGAAGAAGAAGAAGAAAAGAAACGTCTGATCAGAAGAGAGAAGACAAAAACAATGCGAAAGAATGCAAAATTATTGGAAGAGCAGGACAGAAAACGCCCAACAGAAAAAGAAATGAATGTAAAATGTTATTTTACGTGGTCCTTGGTCAGTAAAACTTGAAAAAAAGGTTGCATTAAATTTTATCTTTTCAGATTAAGTAAAGCCTTCATATCTAATACCTATTAGTTTTTTTGTGTTTTTATTTTTTTAAATAGATATTATATAAAAAAACTATAGAAGAGATATTACGACTTTCTTTAATTTCTAAATGCTATAAAACTATTTTTCAGATTTAAGGAAAATACTCAAAGTAAATTAATTATGTTACGATGATGCGTAGACACAGATTTGGTTTTTTTACGATGAACGAAGTATCACAAAGATTTTTTTTTAACTAAAGAGATATTTCATCACTTTCATACATATTGCCGCATGTTCACAGATCGATCAGGATATTGAGAGATTAAGAAATGAAAATGTTTATATAATTACAATTTATTACTTTAAGAACATAAATAAAGATAGTTAAATCAGTAACAAAACAAATAATAAAAATAGTATAGTAATCACAACCTCAATAATAATCAGAATAATAGTATTAATAATAATAATAACAGACAATAAAAAAACATCTCACAATAATAATTAGAAAAACGACAATAATGGCAAGAGTGAACAATAATAATATTAAATGTTAATAACACAAATCATCATAAATATCGATAATAATAATAATAATATAGTAATCGGAGATTACATACAAAAACAGGATTTAAACTAGTCGTCAGGATTTACTCACAGGTAGATGAATAATGAAAACCAGAGAATTCAGGCCCATTGCACAAGACATTACATGTTAGTCTTAACACTTTTAACCACTAGTTTTGTATTAACAACAATAGAATAATAGGTAAGACAACTATAAAGTTTTTTCACTGCAAATACCTTTACTGTTCACAAATAAACTACCTTAACAATTTATGAATTGAATTTAGTGCATTATTTCTTCCACTTATAATTTTACAGTAACTCACCCAACCATTAATTGTGATGTCACCTTAATCGCGCCAACGCTATGAAATTCGCTTCTTCACTGACCTCCTCGCAGAATACTATCGCTAACTGTTGTCTCGCTAACTGATTCGCAGAACTAAAATTGCAGACTTCATCTCGCATCTGTAGACTCTCATCTCGCAGATTCTCCAGGCGGAACTGACATTATAACGTCTCGTGTAGACACATTTCTCAATACTGATTTTTAATTAGTCTTCTTTGGAGTATTTATACTCCTATCTTCTTTACCTGCCGGACCAGACTCCAGTTGAGCGTGAGAACGATCGACCGAGCCCTGTCATTTCCTGCATTCCAAACCTTGGTCCGGTAACTCTTCTCAGGGAAAAACATGTGTTTATTGTGTGTCACTGGCCAATATTACAATAGACTATTGTTAAACGACCTGGTACCTTTACTAAAAGGGTTTCTTTTAGCCCCTTTCTGGATTCCTCCCAATTTTATATTTTCTACTACTTTCTTCTTAATTGGCAGGAATCCATTAATCAGGTCCGTTACACCGGTCCTTTTACAATATATATATATTAAAAAACCGCAAGCGCGGCGCTCACACACACATACAAATAAACATATATATATATATATTATATAAGTAATAATTTGAATAGTTATTAATATATTACAATACATTATTTTCAAATTGTGTATTTAATTTATATCAAAAAGTATTATATAAGTCGCAAATGTTTATAAATTATTACATAACTTTTCTTTTAATATTTAAATGTTTACGCTCGTCGTCAGAATGACAGTATGTTAATAATACTAACTACTAGATTATAACATTATTTGTTCATATATGGTTTAAGATAATAATCATTTACAAATAGACATTACCGCTCAACAACGAATATCATTTGTCCTTGACGATTTATTTCAGGAACCAAATGACCTTCAAAACATTGTACTTATGTACACTGTATATAACCTATGTTTCTACTTGTACAGTACAAACTAATTCGTAAAATTACTTGAGTTGTAGAAACTCAAGTAATTATTTTATAATAATAATAATAAATATTATCAATCATATGACATGACGTTGCTTCAAAAATACCTTATTCATAATTTTTTAATAAAAATGCTTTGCAAATAAAATCGATTATAATTCAATTTTTTTAATTTTATTTTTATATGTACTACACTAATTATATTATATATTTTCCGATAAGTTTAAAGCCTAATAACTCCCTTTTTATAGCTATTTAAAATTTAATATCTTTTATCAATCATTTCTGTTTTTTTTTTGTTTTTTTTTTTTGTTTTAGAATAATTTACACAATCACTTAATTATTTAAATTTTTCTTTAATTTTTTTTAAAGTAAACCTAATAAAAAGTACTCTTTTTATTATTTGAGTAATAACTTAGCTTTTATAAATCTCACCTAATTAGGGCATTTTTAGCGTTAAGAATTACCTAAAACTTTAATTAGAAGTTTAGATAATAACGAAAATTTCAATGAAATTGCTTCAAGTTCAAAGTTTTTCCTTTGTTTGTTATCAAACAGACGACGAAGTAAAGTCGAGATAATGAGTTAATTTGCTATAAATTTTAAAGAAATGCAGTAATATAAATAAAACAGAGAATTTTAATTAAAAATACTGATAAAATTTTATACTATAAACTATACAGATTTAAATTAGTTGAATCAGAAATCACTGACTAAACTAGAAGTTTATTAAGACTAACTTTACCATTATCAAATAGTATGTATGATGTTTTGTAGGCAGAGTATATTAAATTTAAGCTTATACAACATCTAGACAATTGAGTAGACAGAGAGAGAGTGAGTGAGCGAGGAAGAGTAAGCGGAGGATGAATGGAGTGTACTTCAAAATAGACGTGGTCCGTTTAATTGAACATACGACCTCTCACATATTAGCTTAACGTTTTATTTCAATGAACGTTATCACAGTTGGATATCGTATGAATTAGAATGAACGCAGTCGGTTTATTTATTAATCTTTAGACATTTGGATTATTAGTTAATATGCAGTGATGTTCGTTATTTTATTGTATAAATTGCAGGAATTAAAAATATATTGTAAAATGAATTTACTGAAATAAGGATGGTCCACAGAACTACTAGACACATCTCCATATAACCTGAGGTTGTTACAAAGTTTTAAGTTTCTTTTCTTTTAACTTTACGTTTATTTAATCACTGTTATTTTTATTTAAGTGGGAGTTATTTGGCTGTATATTTACGGTTGAATGCCCTTTTTGACGTTAATGTCTTTAGAATAGCGTGCAACATATTTTTTAATGATCCAGAAGTCAAACCCTGACATTATAACAGAAATACATGTTTCAGTAATTGGTTTTATTCATGTGCCATCAAAGCTACCTCAGCTCTTAAATAAAGCCTAGGCAATGTATATGAAAGTACGAGGCTCGACTGATAAATTTTGCACATAAATGCTTAGCATGGGAATGAAAAGAAATATTGGAATGAAATAAAAAATGAATAAAAGTACAATACCTTAGCTACAAAATGCAGTATTTATTTTTCAATATAATCCCAGTTTACACTGATACTCTATTCCCAACTTGTGACAAGTTTTTGCATTCCGTCACTGAAAAATTCTGGCGGTCTTTCTTGGATGCAAGTAACCACATCCTGACCCCCGTAGGAGAAAACATTTCACTAACATTTTCACTACCGTAAACCGACTTTAAACGATCAAAACTATTCGTAGGATTTACAATTTCTGCTGTTAAAAATTCAGTCACTGCGCGCTGTTTTAACCGTGTTGACATATTGGCCGTAATCGACTACATTTTAACTGCTACTGAAAACAAAACGGTAAACGGATTTCAACGCATTATCGCAAGTTTGTAGAGGAGGATTTTAGCTATCATGTGCTGCCACGCCCAGTTCGATAGTACCTTTTGTCTCCGTGTAACACGCTAGTGTGCAAAATTTATTAGCCGAGCCTCGTATATTAGTTACTATAAAACAACCTTTTTAGAAGATTTTCATTTAAACAAATGTTTTTTTGTGGATTATAATGAAAAATGTTATTAATGCCATCCTTATAGTATGACATGCCAAGTTGTATTTTTAAAATGGGGGCAACAATACGAAATGGTTTTAATTAGAAAAAGTGATGTTCCTCAGAAATTTTGTAAAAATTGGTTACAGATGGTAATAATGTTTTTTATTATTAAAATTACAATATTTGTTACGTAATTGTCGATTCACAATGAAACTTATTTCTGCCAAAGACCCATAAACTTCAAAGTGCCCATCATTATTCTTTCCATCCTGTCTATGTAACACCTGCTTAATTGCTTCTTTCAATTCGGTGTCATTTGACATCAAACAATCCCAACAAATTTCTAAACAAATAAAAATCTGTTCATTAACAAATGGAACTCGTTCGAAATCACCGAAAATTCTCGATCCAAGTTTTTCAAGAAAACGTCGTCTCACAGTTGCAGAAATTGCGACGCTTGTTATAATGCAATAACAAAACATACTTTTGTCAGCTGTCCTTGTTAAGATTTTGATACCGCATTGTAAATTTCCGGAGGTACTCATAATAAGATTAGGGAATAATTGATGTTTCTTATGGGAATGAAGCCGATCAACATATCACTATTTTACTTTTATTATTGAATTCTTCCTACATATATATATATATATATATATATAGACAATTTCTGCTGTTAAAGACTCAGTCACTGCGCGCTGTTTTAACAGTCTTGACATATTGGCCGTACTCGACTACATTTTAACTGCTACTGAAAAAAAACCGGTAAACGGATTTCAACTCATTATCGCAAGTTTGTAGAGAGGGATTTTAACTATCATATGCTGCCACGCCCAGTTCGATAGAGTACCTTTTGTCTCCGCGTAGCACGCTAGTGTGCGAAAAAAATTATATATATATATACTGCTAAGATTTAGAATCTTAGCAGTAAAGCTAAGATTTAGAATCTTAGCAGTAAAGCTAAGATTTAGAATCTTAGCAGTAAATCATTTCTAAATTAAATGTTTCCATCACTTTCGAAATATAAATTTGTAATTCGAAATTTCTTTATCCAGTTTCACCCTCTTGAAAACAATTTCAAAGGAAGTCCCAACTTTTTTCAAATGTCTGAATTAACTTCAATCTTGAATTCTTGATCCTTCCTCAATTACGCCAAATGGCAGTTTTATATCTTTTGGAAAATGGAAAAATTTGTAATGAGGGAGGGCTTTACCATTTTACTTACGTATAAGCAAGTAAATATTTATAAATTATATAATTTGTGAAAGAACTCCTTATACAAACCCTTACAATTGATAGCAAAAATTGTAACTTCGTAGTTCAAGTTCTCTATGTGAATAACCAATTTGCCAATTTTTTCATTCAATAATTCAGAGTTAGGTATGAGGATGTTAAACTTTAAGACGTAAGATGTGAGGAAGTAATTTTTTATGGTTCATCATTTAAAAATTCTCCCAATGCGAGTCTTAGCATGAAACGGTCAATAAATATCAGTCATCATTTTTATCCTTTGCAGGTTGATTTATTGGAAAACATTTCGTAATGGATAATTGAAAGCTAATTGATAGAACCCTATAAATTTTTAATTTCCTAGGATAGGTTCTTCTGAATTTTTTATTGTGAGAGATATTTTGTGTTAAAATTTAGAAGAAAAAGAAAATGGAAAATCTGCACACCTTTTTCTGCTGGTCAAATTAAGAATTTTAGCAAAACCATTCGAATGGAAAAAATCAGAATAAAATAAATATGTTAACGAATCTCTTTGGAATATTTTTTGTTAACTTCCATCGAGCTTTATCTTCTTGGTAATAGAAAATGACTAATAGCCTCAACAAATCCCGTGACAATTCATCTATTTTCATATAAATGTAAGAGAATCAATTTTTAATTAATTTTAGTGCTACATTGTTTTATACTAGTTTCAAAGTGTAATTTATTTTAATGATAATTTTCATAGTAATTATATTTAAATAGTAATAAATTAAAAGTTTAGCGTGTAGTAAAATTATTTTAAGCGAGTTTAAAAATTTTATAACATTATTACTTTTTTAAAGATACGGATAATTATTTTAAAACATATAAAAGCTTATTTTATTTATTTCAATATTTTAAAAGAACTGTTTTTATACGTGTTGTACATATGAAAAATAATTCCATATTTTATTTATTTACTAGATTATCTTTCTATAAGATTAAAAATTTTTCCCACAAAGTAATTTATTTTTTGCAGTATTTAAAAAAAAAATTGTTGAAAGAAAAAAATTAAATCTTACAAAGCAGTTTTTTAAAAAAAAAGGAATTTTAGAATATGAGATCTTTTTTAAATTCAAACAATTATAATTGCATTTATGGTTCAAAACTATACTTATTTTTCAATCAAAATGCATTACATTTCATTTTAAAAAAATTAATTTTTCTTTGATTTATTTCGTTTAAAAAAAATGGAATACAAAAATACATTTTTTTCTCACGGATCTACGATCCTTATTTTACTTTTCACATTATAAGTACATTATTTTTTAAAAATGTATTTTTGGTTCAAATACAAATAGGTATTTAGTTCTCTTCTTTGGCAAGTTTATAAGCTTGAAAATTTCACTCATCAGCCTTATCTTACTTTGTCATTTTGGTAATGTTACCGAAGTGTCAGTAAGAAACGCTAAGTATTGTTTCATAAGAAAGAATCATTGCAAATTTTCCCTTAAAAAATCCTTCTGAAACTTTTACTAGACTTTACTCATAATTTTTGAATGAATTTTAGGTAGATTTCATAAGAAAGCTACCTATTGTAATGGGTATCATGATTCGACTTCCGGAAAATTTCGACATATCTTCGCGTTTAACATCCCCTAGACCCCAAAACCACCGTGGCTCAAAAGTTTAAATATATATATATATATATTTCACTTTCTGATGGACATGATAGCTGCCGTAATTTTGTGCCAATCACTTTTACATTGTTTCCTAAAAATAACTCGACCCAAAATCTCGGTCGAATTGGTTAACGGCCAAAATCGAACCATGGGAGTGGAATGGGGTGGCTGTTTCGAAAAAAAAACAAAATATCGCTATAACTTTCTTATTAAGTAAAATATAAAATTCGTTTAAAGTTCTTACTATTCTTTGGATAAGAGCCTAAAACTTATCTAAGTAAAGTTTTTTGATATAACCAGCCATTGCCCCAAGGAGTGGAAAAAATTGGGTTTCGAAGACAAAAAAAATCATACCTACCTAAATAAGCACAGTATCGAATCGATTTAAGATGGTCGCGTTAGTCCTCTAAACATTATCAAAAAAAATGTTTGATATGACCAACCCTTACAGCAGGGGATGACCAAAACAAAAACAAAATAAAAATCGCTATAACTTTCTTATTAAGTAAAATATCAAATTCGTTTAAAGTTCTTACTATTATTTGGATAAGGGCCTAAAACTTATCTAAGTAAAGTTCTTAGATATCACCAACCATTAGCTCAGGGGGTGGAAAAAATGGGGTTTCGAAGACAAAAAAAATCATACCTCCCGTAATAGGCACAGTATTGAATCGGTTTAAAGTGGTCGTTAGTTCTCCAAACATTACATAAAATTTTTGTCTGAAACAATTTTTAGTATGACATATTCTTACGGCCATCAAAATGTTGGTAAATTGTAAGATGGGCCTTGTCGTACGCTAAACATCTGAAACTTTTTTCACATGCAACCATTGTCGTATTGAGTAAATTTGAAGTGTTTCTTAACTTTAAGGTGGAAATCTTTTTTATCCCCTACTTAGCACCGGTAAAATCTACCTCCACTTTCCGGCGTGCCGAAAATAATTTTTTTTATTACATAAAGCGATTAGGGTTAGGCAAAATTGTTTTCGAAAAAAAGTGATTGGAAAAAAAAGCCCGTGAATGGCGATTTACGTCAGCTACCGCTGAAAACTTATCGAAAATTGATGTGATTTTTCAAGTTATTCTTTCAATATCCATTTCAAAATTTTAAAAGGAATTAGGAATTAGAGTTGTTGAAATATTTTATACAGATATACAGCAGAAATGGGTTTTCTCACTTTTTACACGATATCTCAGGGAAAAGTATATGGCAGCCATGATGCAACTTCTTCAACATTCAGAAAAGGTTATAAGTAGTTATTTTATTTTATTACAACCGAATATGAGATCTGGAGTAAAAAATATTATTCCTAAATCGAAGATAGGACGTAAAAATAAACAGAAAATAATATCAAACTACAGTATTCTGAATTCTAAAGTCGATATTTACCTGAACTTTTGTGAATTAGAAGCCGGTTTCTCTGTTATGGAAATATTTTAATTTTTTAACTTTCTGTAAGAGGTGGGAAATTTTGGTTTTATACTCGGTAAAAACCAAGATATAATTACTCTCCTATGGGTTTTCATTTCATTTTTATAACTATAATAATGATAGTAGCTTTTAAGAATACAAAACAAAAACGAATGCTTCAGTATTGATGGAAAAGTAATAACGATACTGCTGCCATCCATAAATAATTCCTACGAGAAGATTTACTAAATTTTCATTACCGATCCGTAGTATTTGAATGAGCTGATCATAAAATCTGAAAATGCTCAACAATTTGAAAGGAACTAGAAAATTCCTAACAAACAGGCAAATATCAACCAACCAGTTGTTCTCCAAAAAGCAAACAACTTGGTCGAAGACATTAGTTAAGGCACATAAACGATAACAAAAGACCTTCCATTAGAATGGACATATTGTAAACAATTTTAAGGAAAAAAATTTAAGTTTTTTTGTTATTGGTTAGGATTGTTTCATGCACTTAGTAAAGACAATTTTGACAGAAGGGAATAATTTTCATTTATCTAATTTATCTAGATTTGATGATGCACGTTTCACATTGAATGTTCTATTAAACCATCATATTTTTTTTCTTATTAATCTGTTGAAAATTCTAATATAAGATTTTTTTTCATCACAAAAAAAGAGTTGTTGGAACCACATTTCTTCGATAGAAATGTAACAGGCGATTCATATCTTGAGATGTGAGTTTAATAACCGATTCACCACTTATTAAACAATCCCATATTTGACATCGGCGTTTCCTTATGTTTAGTTACAAGATAATAATCTCCTCATACTCGAGTCAGAGATTAGTATAAAAAGTTTTCTGAATTGACAGGACATCTAACAACTGAGTGATCACCACGTTCTCATGATTTGACGTCTTGAAAAGATTACGTCCTGTGAAATCATGAAACACAATATTTTCTTCAAATCTAAATACCCTAAATTTTCACCCTGAGTTTCGATGCGAAACTCTGATTTCAGAAAACTTTATCGGGAAAAAATGTTTCATTCAGCGGGTTGTGAGATAAGGTACCAATAAAAGACACTTGTTTTTTTTGTTTTTTTTTATTAGTAATTTAACCCACTTATCAGTGCTCTCTTTTTCTGTTTAGCATCCGGAACCACCGTAAGGTGTTACTTCAAAGGATGATATGTATGATTGTAAATGAAGTGTAGTCTTGTACAGTCTCAGGTGACCATCTCAGAGATGTGTGGTTAATGGAAACCCAACCACCAAAGAACACCGATATCCACGATCTAGTTAGTATTTAAATCCGTATAAAAGTAACTGCCTTTATTAGGATTTGAACCATAGAACTTTCGGCTTCGAAATCAGCTGATTTCCAATGATGTTTTGGTGTTTGGTGACAATGATGTCACCATTAGGCCAATCCGATGCGTTGTAATATTAAATTAAAATATATTAAAAAAAACTGAAGAAAAGCTCTGTCATATGAATAGTAAGCAAAGATTCAATAAAAGTAGCAACGTTCTTCCAGACGTTGCTATTTATTTGATGCTGTTTTATATTTACTGTAATTTAAATGTGATGTTCAACAAACTGTTCTTGGCTCGGTGTAATTATCATTTATTTGGTTAAATAAAGGAATTTATTATGGTTTAAGTAAAGTATAAATTCAACAATTATGACAAAATCATTACATCTAAATAGAACTACTTTGAGACATCATAAAGTCTTCTTTTAGACTAGAGTTATGAAATTATTACAACGACAAAATAATAATTATAGTCAAACATTATAATAATTAATACATTGGTTGTGGGGTAATAATCAAACAAAAACAAATTCTTGCGTTTTTCTTCTTTTTTTTTTAACCTCCGGGGCCGCCGTTAGGTATTGCTTCAGAGGATGAGATGAATGATTAGTTTGAATGATTAGCGTGTGTGAAAATGCCATGCCTGACCGGGATTCGAACCCGGGACCTCCGGAGAAACGCCAAGACGCTACCACTCGCGCCACGGAGGCCGGCATTTTAGCTTACCTTGTATTATTTGTCATTCATTGATTAACATTAAATTTCATTTCATAACAAGTACCATTACAACTTCAATCGTTTTAGTTTATATCACTGATCTTTACATAGCTGGATAGGGGATCCATACATTGGAATTAGTAAAATTTGAAGCATAAATTAGCGCCACAAAATGAGTAGTAGAACTAAACAAAATGAAACAGCGCATGCGCAGAGGTAAGTGTAAGAGTAGGGATAAAAGACTGTCCTACTATCACGATTATAGTCGCGCAAGCGTACAATGGTTTTATTTAGTTCGCAGCATCTCATTCTGCTGGAGCATGTTTCAATATTGAACACTTAATTGTATTTTACGCCATAATGATCCCCTATCCAGTTATATAGAGATCAAAGGTTTATATCCAATTTTTAATTACGTTTTCTTGATTTCGTTGTTTTAAAATAAAAAACAACTTCGTTTCCTAACGTAAATTTTTTTTTATAAATAGAAATAGAAATATTAATTTTTCATATTAAATTACTTTTGTTGTTCTGTATTTACATCAATCAACTCCTTTCTGTTCGTTATGAGCTAGTATTTTCAAACAAATTATGTACACTTTAATGCTCGTCACTTCCAACATATTTAAAATAGCTACTTTTAATTTTTGCACCAAAATTACTATTAGTTGAAATCATTCCTCATACAGATTATTTAATTACTTCACACAGCTTCCAAAATATTTCACTTTTTTTTTACTTACTCCATAATGATACACATAAAGCTATCACTATTCAAGAAAAACATACCGAGAGGGTTGTAGAGATATATGGCACTGCCGCTTTATATCGTTAGCTATCGATTTCTTCAATTAACTGTAATATAATATCAAATAAGGGAATAACAAAATAATAAAAACACAAATAAATACACAATATCAAATTCTAGCCGAATTTATTTGTCATTTTAAAACATTATCAGTATTTTTTTCCTAACCCTTCATTCATAAATTATGTAGCAAATGAATAATATATCTCATTATGCAACAGATATTTTTTTATTATTTCTTTTTAATTTACAATATAATTATAGTAATAAATCATCACACTTTTATTATATATATATAACTTGATGTGTTCTTCCTTTCTTCTCTTTTTTCATTTAATTAATTAACTTACTACTTATATATATGTATATAATACACAATGATAATAGAGATAAATTAATATTATAATAATACGATATATTTTATTATTATTATTGTTATTATTAATAAATAAACCAAAATTATTTAATTAATAATAATAATAATTAGAGTAAAAACTTAACATTTTTTTATATACTAGGATTAAAGCTCATGTATGATAACACACTATTACAATAATTTTATAATTACTATCTTAATTATATACATCAATAATGATAATAACTATAATTATAAATAATAATAATAATAACTAAATTTTATACACCTGTATAATTATAATACAATTAAATATTATACAACAAACACATTCTTCCACAATTGTTATTTTTATTTATTAATGTCACTATCCGTATTTTGTAGTACTGTATTTATTTTTATTGTTAATTTCATTTTATTTTTTATATCAGAACTCTCTATTTATTCATAAATTTATTATATTATATTTTTATATAATATAATGAATTTATAATTTTACTGGTTTCAAAATATTTTTTTTCTTTTTTTTCTTTTTTTTGCTTTACAAAGAATTATAATAAACGTAATGATTTTATTATTTTTGATCCTTATTACTAATTTATTATTGATTTTTAAATATTTTTGATATTAACTTCATATTTACTGATTCTCCTTCAAATTTTAAAAATCATTTGCAATGGCAGTGCAAATACACATAGTACAGGTAACAGTTAACATTCATTTATATATATACATACATAATTTTTACGGGACGGGACTCGATTAATTTATGAACCCATTTGTGTGATATATAATTATATTATAGCCTTACAGCTTATATTTAAAATTATTAATTTCGGTGATTTGCCATGAAATATATATTTATATTTATTTATATATATATTAATATTTATAATATATTACTTTCCTAACGTGTATATTGCAATCTGTTCAACTAATGAACAATAAGTAACCTCCCGACGACCCAATGAGATAAAGACATGTAAATGAGGTGTAGTCTTGTACAGACTCTAGTCTACCAAAGTACACCATTGTCTAGTATTCAAATCCGTGTTTAAGCAACTAACATTTGAGGATTGGAACCTCAGAAATATATATATATATATATATGTATATTTTTATTAACAGAATTAATTATATTTTTATTTGATAATATAGTATCAAAATCGTCGATTGAATGGTGAAATATTGGTTGAAAAGATTAGATGACATCAAAACAGTTTATTTTTTTAACAAAATAATTAAAACGGTAAAGATGTTTTTGTTGTTTTTTTTTTTAATTATATTACGTATATTTTTAAATATATTATGTAATAACAAAATAATTAAACATATAATTATAAGAAAATCACATTATAAAATAATGGAATTCGTAGAGAAAAAAATTTGTAAATTATGTGAAGATGGTTGGAAGCAGAATCAGGTAGTATGAAATAAAAAAGTATAGATTCCTATATTCTTTAAATAAAAACCATTTCATTTATATGTTTGATTTTTTTTTATTATTTACACACGAGTATAATATCCACCATTGTAGATTTTTTTAGCAATCGATATTTTAAAGGATAAACTTTTGAAGCACGCTGCATAAATAATATCGTTAACAATCATTTCACTTGGCCATTAGCTTGTAGGATGTCCCAAGAGATAAGGAAAAATTGAGACTGGAACAGAAGGAAAGGTACCCACATAAATCCATAGACCAGTTCATGATAATATTGTTGATTTTAAGCTTATATTATTGATTTATAATTCCATAGTTTTTAAAACGTCTTAAATAGATGTTTGACCAGAGAATAATATAGATCCTAAAAATAGTATTGAAATTTAGAACTTTTAATAATGTTATGATTATCAAAAGAATAAAAAATTATTTAAAAAATTATCAAAAACAAATGTTTAAAATTCATTCAATTCTTAAGCATACAAAACATTTTTATGTAAAATTCAGTCAATTCTTAAGTATACAAAAAGTGTTTTACGAAAAGAACAAGCGGTCTGTTTGTACAAACATTGTATACCGGTTTATAAAAGTTTTTTCAAGGTTACTATTAATCAGAATTTTATTACGTATAATCAAAACATAAACTTACTAATCAGAAGTTATCAGGAATATTTTAAAACGAGCCTAGGTTGTGACAATTGTAGTACCTGATAATTTCGAAACATTTTCCTAAACACTGAATTAGTCTGAAATTTCTCGGTAGCGAAACAAGTTAATCAAGAACAAATTGGGTTTAACTTACTTATTTTCCAAACGTACAAGTCTTTACTTTTTTCACAAAAATATTTTCATTAAAAACAAAGTTAAGGGGAAAATGTATATTTTTATTTTATTTTACTACTAATCATGGATTACTGTTTATGTCAATAACTCTTTTTGATCTTCCTGTAAACTTTTCTAAATAAAATGATATTAAAAACGAATGGTTAAATAAACTTTTCTTTAATAATAATTTAAATGTTCATCAAAACAACCTGAGGTTACTGCTGTCATATACAAAAATGTACTCGTTTTTATTTAAACTTATTAAAAACCTGTTATATAAAAAAAAAATATATATATATATATTATTGGCATTTCAACGCCCGAGATAATTAAAAACTGTAATGTCAAACTCAATAATCTGACGGTAATGTAAAACCCTACATTCCGGCCGAAATTTATTTTTTTTTTTAAATATCTAACTAAAAAATAACGAGTTTACTTTCATATCAATATAGTGCTTGCAGAACTTATGAAAAAGTTGAATTATTTGTAGCGTGTGTGAAAATACCATGCCTGACCGGGATTCAACCCCGGAACCTCCGGATGAAAGGCCGAGACGCTACCACTCGCGCCACGGAGGCCGACTGCCAGATGTATTGTCATAACACTCAATTACGCATGTTTGAATGACATAATGGAGGAGATTATTTAATGTACATTTTGGAGTAATAGTTACTTCTCTTGTTAGTACATATGCACGTATCAGACCGCATGTGTAACATTACAATTAACAGCAGAAGTCTACATTTTTGTAAATATAGTGCATGACTTCTTAACTTAGTAACCAAGGAGACAATAGAAAGAATAGAGAAATATATTCATGGAGTGAAAAAGATGTATATTAACTTTGACATCTGCGCCCGTAAGATATAGTATTTTTGTATAATCATATAACGTTTATATATAAATCTGAAAGTTTATTTGTTAATTATTCAATCGCGCAAAAGCTACTGCACCGATTTCGATGAGAATCTTTCGATGAAACGAAGGCTGAACTTCAAGTAACATTCAGAACTGCCGATAGATCAAAAATATGAGTTCAAAGGGCCCAAGCTACATGTGAAGTAAGCGTGCAAAGCCGCGGGTAGCCGCTAATAATTATTAAACTTTGTACATATTACTATATAATACAATAGTTTCAGATTATAACTGTTAAATATTCGAACTCGGTAATCAAACTCCTAGTTGAATAAAACACTTATTTAATAACAAGAAAAATAAAAAAATATATTAACATTGTTATTCTACGGTGATCTTAACATTAATTACTGTTAATTTCGTTTGTTCTTTTTTTTTTAATTATTTAATATCAGACTTATGATAATGTGTACGTTATGTAGATAATATATCAATAGATTCATTCATTGTTAAAGAAGATTAGAGTTATTAACGAAACGAAAATTCATAAAATATATATTACACCTACGAGTAGTATCATATATGGTATTATATAAATTTTGTTTATTATAAAGTAACGAAACTGATCAAGATTACTGTATAAAATTTAGTTAAACGTAACTGATTTTTTATATAACCTCTGAACAGTTACTGCATAAAATAGGTAAGAGACAAGTAAATAGGATATCTATAAATATTTTCATCTGCATTGTTTGCTTTGGATGAAAAAAAATGTTTGAACAGAAGAATATATATTTAAAGCAAAATATCACGTGAACACTGAAGAGTTTTGGCACGAACAGACGGATGACTTCCATTGATTTATTTAGCTCTTTGACATGAATAGAAATTTTTACACGCACAGATATTTTCCTGTATATTTTTTTTTATGCTAGCACAAATTTTTAATATTACATATATATTTTTTTTTCTCTTTAAAAAATTAACTTTAATAAATTACTTCAAAATTAAAAATATATTTTTACTATTAAATTTATGTGTGTGTATGGTATGTATGTATGTATGTACATATCACATATTTATAATTATTTTGTTTTACATGCATCAATTATTATTTATTTTTTTAGCTTATTTATTTACTCCTAGCTCAATAATTAACTAATATTAATATCGCCAACTTAACGCATATAATTTTAACTTCGCAATAACTCACTATTATATCAGTTATCAGTTAAAAATTTATAAATAAAATAATTTCATTACCATTTATTTAAACGAAACAAGAATGATCAATATAAATAAAACAATTAGAAAATAAAATATTTTTAAATGTTTATACGTTATTAAGTTTATTTTGTTTGTTATTCATTTTTTTTTTTTTTTTAATATTCTGGTGGAACAGAATGCTAAAGTACTTCCGTGATCAGATCTGCCAAAACAAAAACCTTTTTTTTAATTAGAATAGTTCGTAACAGTTCATTATGCCGTACGTTTTTAAAATAATAATTCCTAATACCAGCTTTGTTATACATTTGAAGTTATTCTTCCTTTTTTGTAATTAAATTTTTAATTATTTTCTCGTTTTATATTAAAATAATTATCAAATTCTTCAACGAGTAATAATTGTTCCAATTTAACTCGCCGATATAATTTTTTTTTAAAAATAAGATACAGTTATTCTGAGATATTTTATTTGGGTAGATATATTAAAAGAATAGTATTTATAATAAAAATAGTAATCGTCCTTCGAAGATTACTGTCTGAAGGAATATTACCTATTAAAAATACACATCATTAAAAAAATCCAAAACAATTCAATTGCTTTCGGCATACATATAAAAATTAATTGAAAACATATTTATGGTGTAATTATCAAACATCCGTTTAATCCGTTTTTTTTTTTTTTTTAATATTTCATATAATAATAATACGAGTATATTATTAAGTATAAAATATTACTATACACAAAAAACGACTGAAACGTTTGAATACACAAACGTTTTGAATATACGTAGACAAATCAATTACGAATATGTTTAAACCGAAAACGTCCAAGTTTTATTTTTCATTTTAATGAATAAAAGATTGAATTTTATTATCAATATTTTTATATTCTAAATAAGTCGTCTCCTATACCGCAACGTTTTAATACACACTAGTAAGTAGAAGTGTCAAGGACAGCAGCCCCACCAAAACACAAACAAACCAGACAAATACTAATTTGATATAGCGGGAATCCTCTTCAATAAAGACCAATGTACATTAGCCATGTCTGGTTCTTAGTAAGTGTAGAGACGTATTTTATAAATAAAAAAAATACTTTTACAAAATATCAAATGGAGCACTTTCTATTTGTACCAAATGGATTAACTAAATGTTATTTTATTGTTTTTTTTATCTTTTAAACAATCTGCAATCAGTGAAATTTTATTACTATACTATTTTTTTTAATAATACTATTTCATTCTTTATTCCCTTTTTTTTAATTAATGCAAAATTCAAAGAACAAGAATAACTTACAAAGAAAAAAACCATGTTAATGGAACATTTTAATAAGATCTAAATTTAAATTACAATACATCAAAAATATGAATAATTCAACGGTAACAAATGGTACTACTGCAGTAATTTATAAAGAATCGATAACAACCGTGCACATTTAAAATTACAATTATACTATTGTTATTTAAAAATCTTATAATTAGAATTAGGTTATATTTGAATACTAAAATATATTCTGGATAACCAGTATAAAAATAAAAAAAAAATAGTAAAATAATAATGTTCTTACAAATCTTACACCCGATACCAACAAAATTTATATGAATACAAAAAAAATATTCATATAGTGTAACAAATTATTATTAATATTAATTATTTATAATAAATTTATAGAATTTAAATTTAGAAAAAATTTTAACTGAAAAAATTCCACATTTATCTGGATAATTTTTCAATTTTAATCAATAGATTAATATTAAGTTGGTAACTTTAAAGTGTAAATTACACATCCTATATATACTTTTTTATGTTTTACATACCGGTAAGTAAATTACAGAAAAATTAAAAATTACCCCCTCTGTATGAATAACTGTAACTTTTTTCTTACAAAAACAATTTTTGCAAGCTAATACCAAAAAAAAAAAAAACGCCAATGTTTACTTTTAACTTACATGAAGATGAACCTGTTTTTTTTTTTGTTTTTTTTTATAACATCTATGTATCAAACATCTTAATTTTAAAATGTTTAATTAAAAAATATATATATAAATATATAATATTATATTAAAATATTTTTTTAATATATAATTTAAAATACGTTTGATACAGCAGCATCATCATTACCTGGAATAATTTAAAATAAGTAACTGAAAATAATAAAAAATAGATTAAATAAAATTAGTACAGTTTCTGAATACATTTGTATTAAATGACATATCCAATTATTATTTTTATTTGAAGTTAAACTACCAGTGTCAATTTTTGAAGCGAAGCTTCTTAACGCAATTCGTGATGGGGACCCAACTGAGAAAAAACGACACGAAAAGTCGTCACGCTCTAAACCAATCATATGTGGTAGTGTAGATTTGCCGGTTGATGCACAAACTTTAATGAATTGAATTAATGAACTGTGAGTCTCTATCACTGTGTTAGCAGGGTATGAACTGAATGACTCGAATCAATCGAATGAATATTACAAAAATAAAAAATTAAATTTACGTTAAATAAAATTAAAAAATTTCTGTTTAATAATACTGGGCTTCCCGTGGCGGACAGCATGTAAGGTGATACGAGCAACTTGTGCGAGGCTAAATTAATGATCACCATCAACTGATAACAAATGGGGTGGCCCTTGTTTTCGAAGGTGCAAGGGGATACTCTTACATCCATCCAATTTTTAAAATTCAAACGAACTGTTTGTTAGTAAGTTGAACGTTAACTTCTTCATGCATCAGATACACCTCGATTGCGTAAGAAGCTTCGCTTCCGTCATTTGTCCACCCACCAACGCACTCGTTTTAATTATTTTGTAGTATATACTAAATGACCGAATATTATAATCACAGAACAGAAATTCTGTGATAAGTTTACTACCTTGATTCGGGTAAAATTTATGTTACAATTATTTTTAACTAGATTTAAATCACCATGTAACCAATTTAATATGTTCTTTAGGGTTCAATTAAAGGAATTGTTTAAGGAATTGAGGATTGTTACTAGAACAGAATATATATATATATATATCAAACATAATTTATTACAAAATTAAATTGCTGAAAATATCAATCCATCTGATTTGATTTCAGGATCAAATCCTATATAAAACTGATTTTAAAAAAAACACTAGGCTGAAGAGGATGAGTAATTAATGACTAATAAGCAAATTAATGTTACTCTTTATCATAATTATATATCAATTAAATAAATTGAAATATGATTCATTAAAGACAACAAAAGTAATTGTTCTGCTAATATTCATCCCCTAAAATGCTAGTTTAATTTAAACAAGATAGCACTAGTTTGTATACAACTCATAGAGAGTTCTGTATTAGTGTACATGGCACAAAATTCTTACAAAATTAGCCAATAATTTTCCCTCATAGAATATTTTTCATTAAACATACCATCACTAAATTTCTCTTGTATGCAAGACATGGAGTGCTTGTTAATCTTAAAAATGACTGATATTTTTTTGGATGACATGTTTCATATCAATTTACAGTTCAACCATCTCAGTACGGCACCTAAAAGGATCAATTAAAGTAATACTGAAGTATCAAGTGCAAATTGTAATTGAAGGATTATTCAGAGAATTACTTCCTATGTTCTAGTTAAAAAATATGCTGCAATTAAAAAAAAAAAAGAAATTAAATGACGTAGAACACTAAAATTATAACTGTAAAGGTTTCTTATTTATGAACCCAGTTAATCTCTTATATTTCTTCTTCTTTGTTTATCATTGCATTGATAAAGTCTTACTAAGACGTTGGTTCCTAACGTTAAATGATTTTCCTTTTTTTAAGAAAATTCAGCATTCAGATAAGCTTAAAATTCATGTGAAATTGTTAGTTACTTCCTATTTATCCAACACATACTTAAAATTAAAACAAATACACATTTTGGTGTATCCTTTCTTATTTGACAGATCAAGCACAGTTCTATGTTCTTAGTAAGATGACGATATCTTTTTAAGAACATAGAACTATATCAGAAGAATCAAAATGTCAAAGTATATAAAAAATGCCTTTCCGACTGCAACGTGTAGGATATGACTCTACTCCATTATAAATAAAATCTAATACTCTTCACCAATGTTATAAATAACAGTTATTTTAACTGGTTGGTAAGTTGGTGTAGCAAATATCTGGTTGAGTTCTACACCAGATGGTCTTTGAATCGATTACTGTTAGTGGTATTTTATAACTATCTATCACACCCTGCTTATTAAAATACTGTGTGCAATTTTGATTCTGTTAAATAAAATTAAAAGTAGTTATATTCATAAACAGAAGGGTAAACTTTTTCCATCACTTGTTCTTCTTTTTTCTTTCAGATATTCTTTATGTAATATGCCAATTATAAAGAAAAAATATAGTCAGATTTCACAAAGATTTGATTAAACTGAAAAAATGTACAAATGCATTAAATTTTATAAGGCATTGAATTTTTTAAAAATCTAAATACATTATACATATTAAAGTGAATAAAATCCTAAATTTCATTAATTCTATGTGTATACTGCATATTTTACAAGAATATTCATAGATCGCAAATAAAAAAAAGTAAAATACTATTCAAGAACCTGTAATAATCAAAGCTATCTTCTAAACCTGATAAAAGTTTATCATTATGTAGAAATTACAGATAAGTTCTACTACACTGACATAATTTACATGTAAAAGATAAGTACAGATAATTCATTACACAATTAATTGTATACAAATGTAAATTTCTAATATCAGATCTAACTGTTTTAACATTCCTCATGGTACTCATTATAAATAAGTTAAGATGTCATTTGGGATCTTTTTTGAAATTCCCCCCAAAAAAAACACTTAATTTTTTAACTAATTTTCCAAAAATTGATGTATTTTTAATTTTCAATAAGAATTAGGTGGGAATATACATGTTTCAGTATAAAAAATTAAAATTGGTACTTTTTTGTTTATTCCACCCCCAAAACTTTGCAAGTTGTTCATGTGGAGATAACTGAAAATAGCAAGAAATATTGATATTAACAATAATCAGATTGGAGAATGACCCAATAACCATTATATAATCATTTATATTACCATTCTTATAACCATTTATGTTTATTTATTTTATAAATATAATCTAATGAAACTTAACCTACGCTCACTAACCTTACTAATCTAACTAACCTGTTTTGAATATTTAAATAATAATTTCAATAATTATTGCAATTATTTATTATTTAAATAATCAAAGCATTACTGTTAATTAGTCGAGTTTAGCGAGCGAAGCAAGCATAGGTTAAGTTTAGTTTAGTTTTTAATATGTAAAATATGTTAATATGGAGAATGTTTAAAATGACCGGTACAAAAAAGCATGTTAGTGTATTATCTGGTTATTCTTCCCTTCTTTTTCCTGTTTAGCCTCCGGTAACTACCGTTTAGATAATTCTTCAGAGGATGAGTGAGGATGATATGTATGAGTGTAAATGAAGTGTAGTCTTGTAAATTCTCAGTTCGACCATTCCTGAGATGTGTGGTTAATTGAAACGTAACCACCGAAGAACATCGGTATTATTTATCCAACCTGGTTATTGTTAACATCAATATTTCCTGTTATTTTGAAACATGCATATTCCCAACTAATTCTTACTGGATGTTAAAAATACATCAATTTTTGGCACATTGGTTAAAAAATTAAGTGTTCTTTTTTTTGGGAGGGGGAATATTGAAAAAGATTCGTCATTTGTTATAAATATGTTTTATGTCAATATTGTTTTCACCCCTCCCTATAATCATTATTTTAAAAAAATATATATTATCTTAAAATGTATATTCACACAAATGGGTTTAAAATTAATAAAAATACATAAAAAAAAAATTATATGGAATTAAATATAATTATTTATTTTTAAAATAATACACAACATTAAAAGATATTTATTACGATGAAATGTACATTACACAAATACGTACATATTGGAATAATTTTATAAATTCTAAATAAAAATTAAAAAACTGTATTATTTTTTTTTAGCAATTAATTAAAACAGGTATAAAAGGCATTATGAATTATATATATAAATGTATATACATTTTGTAAATGTACATAATAGTATATGCTTTCATACAATAAAAATGCTAAGTATTTTTTTGTTTAAATACGTACATATATACTTCAGTAAAGTTCTTAGCTTTAAGTAAATAATGGCACAACAAATTATAATGGTAAACAATGTATTTCTTAAATAAAACAACACTGGAAGTTTAAAATAAAAAAATTATTTCTATATGTTCTAGAGAAAATATTAGTTAAATAAATATGAACAGGACCTCAAATTCGTTTACCATGTGGACAGAACTAGAATTTAATTACAATCTAAGATGATCACTTCGTATATTAACAAGATAATCTTTTAATAAAGTGGTTGTACTGGTTTCAGTGTAACTAACCATTATTTCTGGTCATGTACATATCAAACGAAATGAGGTGTTGTACTTTTTTCTGTTTAGCCTCTGAAGGAAAATATTGCTTCAGAGGATAAATGAGAATGATATGTATGAATGTAAATGAAGTGTAATCTTGAACAGTCTCAAGTCGACCATTCATAAGATGTGTGGTTAACTGAATGAAACCCAACCACCATGAAACGTATGGATACGTACCACGTATCCATGATCTAGTATTAAAAGAGGTGCTGTACTTAGGATGTTTGACTAACACTATGATGAATGTGAAAATAATTTAATCAGTTCTCACTTTCTGTGATAAGTTAGTTGATAATCCATGCTTATCATTTTATTTTAAAAAATTTTCAAATATTTCACAAAAGGATCTCTTTTCATCAAAATTATATAGTTCCAATTATAACAAAAAATATATACGATTCAATTTTTAAATTTATTACATTGTTTTCACAAAAGAATTTACAGGTTATTTCCTCAAATATAATGTTTTACAATTTAAAAGCAAAAAAGACTTGCCTAATTATTAATTTTAGTATCAGTATAGTTTTACATACATTTTACCACTAAGAAGGGGTGTTCTGACTTCGGCATCTAATGTTTTTATCATAATTATATTTTACAATTTAGTTTTATCATGACAAAGTAAAATATATCATATCAAAAGGAATATAGAGATATTTCTTTGTTTATATTTAACTGCTTTAACTGTACTATTATAATGTTTGATTAAAATTGTAACTATAATATTGTATTGGCAATTTCAATGTTCCATAATTTCTAAATAAAAGTACCACAGTGACTACTTCATGCTTGGTTAACATCATTAAATGGTTATAATGAAAATGTGCAACACACATAAATTAACTGTTTGTTTATTATCAAGAAATCTATATATCAATTCAGAATATATTATTAATCACATCCCACCACCAAAACTACTCTAAGTGACCTGAAATGAGACAAAAAATTCTTATCGGACAACCATTATTAAGAATAAATATCACACGGGCTTATCAGGAAAAATAAGGAGTTAAATAATTTCTGTTAGCTGAACTGAGCTAAATGTAAATATGACTTCACATCAGCACACCAAGCCCATCAAATGAAACATAATCATACAAGTGAAACCTTCGCTCCATTTATCATACAAACTGACTGAATGAGTGAAAACAATTTATCTCACAAAAAAAAAACAGCTGATTTGTGTTTCAAATACTTGAGATGTTTTACATTAAAATAGTATAGTCAGAAAGTAAAGTGACAAATTAATGTAACTGTTACCATGAAGAAACATTATACTGTTTTCTGAGAATGGGAAAAATTCAGAGAAGTTATTTAAAAGTACATTAAAAATAAAAAAAACTACTAAAATTAAAAAAAAACCTTCCTGTGTTATTAACTAATATATATTCATGTTTACACAGAAAATAATTATTCTTACTACAATACTGTAGAAGATTTTAGAAAAATTAATATTTCTCTTAATGTATGCTTAACACTTTCTCTAAAAATATGAATTATTTACCTCTTAAATTACAAATAATTAAGATTTTAAATAATCAATTTTTTATACGTTTTCCTATACCACAATCAATCATCTATACAGCTATATAATTTTAAAGATTGTCAAATAATTTTAAGCGTTTGGAATCCTTAAAGCTTCTAATAGTTTTTCAATGTTAAAAAAATTATGAGAAAATATTAATGATTAAAAGTTGTAACTTTTATGTTTATTTTCATCTACAATGTAACACGTCATAAATCTCATAAAATAAGAATAGCATCTTACAATACAGAATCTGTTCAAAATAAAAGATTTCATTATTGAAAAAAGTGATTCTTAGACAACACACTGAATTTATCAGAAAGTAATGTCACGAATACTGAAAGGATACAAAGGCAGATGAAAATTATGTCAAAAGTATGTTGATTAAACCAGATTAACAAGATTGTGAGTGTGAAATTTCTTTTTCATTGGGTAACTGCATTGTAACAAAATTTATTAGTTAGTATATATGGATATCATGTAAAAAAAAAGGCAGAAATAAATAATAACCTTAACAATTTACTGGTAGTTTTTATAAGATATTCATTTCACATTCATGTTTCAACTAAAAAATATAACTTATTGAAAGGGTATTTTTATTTTAATTGCTTCATATTTTAGGGTAAATTTATTAATTATATGGATTGTATTCATATTTTCAATCAATAAAAAAATATTAAAATGGCAATAGTAATAAAATTAAAAAAAAAAAATTAATAATACAAAATAATAAAATAAACAAATATTTTTTATTAAGAAAGCTGTAATAAAAAATGCTTACAGGAAATAGAAATAAATTAACAGACAGATTGCTTCTTATTCAGTAGCTATTAAAAATAAGTTTTATTGTTTTAACAGACAATGTGTCAAGAGGTCAATGTACCAACCAATTTAGTATTGTATATCCACATAAAACAATAATAGAACAGCACTGTGTCAACAATTATTACTCATATATACTGCAGTTCAATAAACAACACTAACCAATGTCTATATACAAACACAGATATACTCAGTCGCATATAAAATCAAAATTATATTGCCCACTATGTTAGAAACTAATACTCCGATAGATTAGAGAAAAGATTAATAAAAATGGTAAATTTATTAAGGCTAATAAAAATTAACTGGATTTCAGCCAAAACAGTTAAATACTTCCTTTACAAATAGGATTCTCAGGGCGAAGTATCTAGAAAACAGAGCAGTTACGAAGAATATAATGTTAATGGTTGAAACTATACTAATATTTAAATCCTGTAGATCACCAAACAAAAACATACTCTACGTAGTTTTCTTCTTTTAATTAATCACATGTCAAAGTGTAATAAGCGTTTTATAACATAATTTTAAAACATGGGGAATTCATCCTATTAATTAAAAGGAAAGTTATTAATTTTTGATTTGAATGTTATTTTCTGCCCTTCCTACATTCATTGTTGACACGTGTCAGAATATTCTCTCAAAACTACTTTTAGCACTTAAGATTGTTAAACAGCACTCCAAAAATACTTTTAGAGTGCTAAAAGTAGTTTTGAAAATGGAGGTACTCCAAAATGCAACAACTACAAATGTTAGAGTGATAATGCTAGGAAGGGCAAAAAACAACACTCAAATCAATTACGATAATTCTAGCAAAGATATTGTGACAATTATTAATTTATTTTTATAATTAGTTTTAACTGATTACATTAGTTTAAGATAAGTTTAAATGACAAATTTTTTTTTAAATTTTTAATATTTTGAACTTATTAAATTTTTACATAAAACAATTTATTAGAAAAAAAATATCTAACAAATAACTTCAAAAAAATATTATATTTTAACTTGAAATAACTATACAATCTTCAAACAAATTTTATTTTAGTTAGGATGTAACTTTATGTTATTTTTTAACGTGAAAGGGATTAAACAGATATGGCATTACTCCACCAACCTTCATGTGGATTCCACCATGTAACAGCAACTGTTTTACTGATAAAGTTATGGGTTCAAATCCCAATCTTCAGGCTTAATATTTTTCATATGCTATATAAAATTAATTTTTCATCACAAATAAAAGTGCAACATCTGTAATAAAGCATTATCCTGTTGTTAATATATTAAATAGTATAATATTTTTTAAATTTAATTCCTAATAAATATTTTATGATAATGCATCAATAATAAATAGATAAATCTCTAGAGGAAGAAATGTACTGGACAGTATAATTCTTTTAATGTGCAATATATAACATTAAGGAGTAACTTAACATCCCATATCTTATTTAACTAACCCATATGTTACAAACTTGTAGTTTGTATTTTAAACACAAATGCAAATTGTTTTGAAAAGTATGTTATAGTATAATTTTCTCCAGGGATAATTACATAATAAACAGATGATATATTTATTTGTTCAGTGAGTAAAATCATATCATACTATTCTTAGCATGATGTTCCGATAAAAAAATATGAAATAACAAATAAGCAAATCAAAATATCTGCTCATTTTTTTTAAAAACAATAAAGAAAAACTAAATAAATACAAAATTGTATGTTGATATCATATATATATTTAAGGGATTGATGTATCATAAAATGATAAGTGTCAATAAATAAAACTTAATTAAAGACATTTAATATTATGAAAATACATTTTCATAATAAAATGAATGAAAAGACATTTAGTATTAAAGTCATTATCGAATTATACAATATGAATAAAAAATAAAGTGTTGTGAAATTTTATAGTTATTGGAGACACATAATAGGTAAATATGAAACTACATACACGTGTAATTTAGATTATAAATAACAGTGGCCAGATTAAAATATATATTATATATTTTCCACTTTAAAAAAAATCCACAGTATGGAAATGTCTTAACAAATAACATCCTGGAAATAAAATAAGAAGGATAAATAGCAAACAGCTAAATCCATGATAAATAAAAACTGGTTTTGTAGACCACCCAAGTAAAATGGAACAATGGTTGGATGCAGTTCTTTTTCTTTTAAATGGGTGAGTGCATGTTGTAGATATTTAGTAGTGGCTATTGACCAGTCAATTCCATTTAAAAAAGGAAAAACTCAGAAAAATCCATTAAAATAAATTGTTTTACTAAAGACAATAATTGTTATAAAGTAATTGAATATCTTACAAAAAAAGATAATACTTCTTTTTTAATGATTACATATTACTGTTCTAGGAAGATGGTATATGTATGCTTTTAGATCAAATAGAAATGAAATTAGGAATAACAGAAAAAAATTAATATAACGACAACAGTAATTAATATCTATAATTAATACAATTATTAAACAATAAATAAATCTCATATTAACAATAATAATATAATACACAAAATAAAACAAGAAAAAATATAACTGTACACTTAAAAATAGTACTAATATAATAATTAATTATATATAAAACAGAACTAATAATAACGATAACAACAAGAAATCATAAAAATTTCTAAACATATAAATAAACAAAATAGTATATAATTTAAAACTAAATGCAATCTAACTGAATATCATTTCATCTGTAAAGACTGTATAATAAAATGTAGTTAATTAAATTTAAGAAATGCTATACTCATTAAAATGTTTAAAAATAGAAACTTAAGTTTGTATATATATATATATATATATATATATATATATATATATATATATATACAATTCATAGTAGTAAATTAAAGTTTTGAACACACATGGATAGAATGATATAATATATAGAAGCAAATAATACATTAAAGTAATAGTTTATTTGTCCTCATTGTTAAAATGCATAAACCTGATATGATAAAAATCTATGGCACAAAATGAAACTATCTTTCAATGGTACACATGCACAGAACAAATAAAACTTTTTCTGAAGCTCTATATATATATATATATATATATTACTTACACTCAATCACTCGTTTTAATTTAGTTTGCTTCTTTAACTGATTATTAATAAAACAAGTTGATATTCATAAGATTCTAGGTTCAATTTTCTACACTAGATAGATTATCACTCATTAATTAAATATTAGGTTTAAATATATTTTTAAAACAAGTTCCAAAACTTAAGAAAAATAAACTCATGAAATAATGCATCGGTATTATTTTATGAGTTTATTTTTTCTTAAGTTTTGGAGATATGCTCTGCAATAGAAGCAAGGAGGAGAGAAGAAAGGGAAAAGAGACAAACTTAGTGCATCTCTTAAAAGCGTTCCAAAGAAAAACTGGAAAAAGTATTTATTTATGAATATCTCTCTCACTCTCTCTCTCTTTTTTCTGTTCAGCCTACAGAACCAC
The DNA here is from genome assembly GCF_047948215.1 of Lycorma delicatula. Taxonomy (NCBI): domain Eukaryota; kingdom Metazoa; phylum Arthropoda; class Insecta; order Hemiptera; family Fulgoridae; genus Lycorma; species Lycorma delicatula. The sequence goes on from NC_134461.1 coordinate 44,965,221, forward strand.
AGTAAGGTTTTACTTCAGAGGATGAATGACGATGATGTGTATGAATAGTGAAGTTATGTACAGTCTCAGGTCAACCATTCCTGAGATGTGTGGTTAATTGAATGAAACCCAACCACCAAAGAATACCGATATCCATGATCTAGTATTCAAATCCATACAAAAGTAACTGCCTTTACTAGGATTTGAACCTTAGAACTCTCAACTTCAAATTTACGATAAGTTCACTACTAGACCAACTTGGCAGTTCTATTTATGAATATCTGGAAATGGTAAGTAGTAAGAACAAAAAATTGTGTTAAGAAATTATTCAGAGAGGAGAAAAGTTCATTGTACCAGAGAAGTAATCCTAAAGGATAAGACATCAATGAACAAGTAAAACGGGAAGTAGGAATATGAGATATGTAGGATAGTACGAAGGAAAAACATCAGGAAATAAAGGAGAAAAAAGAACAGGCACCACACAAATAACGGGATAGAAAAATGTAAAAAACTAATCCACTGCTATGGTGAATATGAATTGATATTAATCACTATAGTTCAAAAAGCTCAGTTGACATGCAGAGTCGGGTTAGATTGCTGGATCAACAGGGAGGCACAAAGAATGTCAACATTACCACACCCTATACACATGCAAGTGAGCAGGCTGTAGGGCAAATGAACTATAAACAGTAGGTTCCCCTACTGTTTTAACTATAAACAGTAGGTTCCCCTACTGTTTATAAAATGCAAAAACAAAGAATGCAAAAGTTAACATGACTGCAACATAACAGCCGACTTCTTGGTAAACCTGTCGCAGTACAATATCCCTGTATTGGATTATTAATTAGCAATGCCTGTTATATTTCTTCAGACACTTCAAGTAGAAATAATGTATGTGTTTATTTTTTGAATAATATAACATTATAGTATATTTATCAAAATTCAGAATATGGTATATAAAATTTATCACTATTGTACAATATTTGTGAAGTTTCTAACTATAGAGTAATGAAATTTATTATACTTCATTAAAGTTTATTAAGTTCATTATTAGTTTAGGATTCTTTACAGATTTAATCCCGTAATAACAAGATCAGCAACCACAATAGTTATAAAATTAGTATCCCTCCATGGCATCAAAAGATAAAAAAGGAATATAAAAAGATACATAAGAATTACATAATGATACTAGACAATGAGTAATTATAAGTACGGAACCAACCTTCTCATTATAGATCAATTATTATTTACTTCAAATTACCTGTTATAAATACTAAGACCTTATAATACTTTCAACAAAACTAATTTTTTAGATTAAAATTCCTTATAATTATTTGCCCTACAATGGTATAAAAACAGTGAGAGAATGTTTTTATGTATCTATTCTAGGTAAAGAGAAATAATGCAGTATAATATTTTTTATCTTTGGATTACACTTTTTTAGAAATTCGTAATCATTCATTTTTAGTAATATAAAACGTTATTAAAATCTTATAAATAACAAATAAATCATGCCATTATATTTATAAAGACAATATAAAGTAATACCTGCACTTTATTTAAAGAGTGGAAATATGATTAAACATGCATCATGAAACAAGATTAAGAAAGATTAATTTATGATCTGCTTAAAAGTTTGTTTAACTCATAAGTAAAAAGAAATCAGAAAAGCATTTATGTGCCAATAATCTTTTTTCAATAATTATGGAAAAAATTAAATTAAATAAACCAATAAAAAATACTTTCAAAATGTAAGACTTTCTAACCTTATGAAGGTCAAACTAGTTTAATACACTACACTGTATTAAATACAAAATAATGATTAAGAAATATTTACCAAATAACTTGTTTTATTTAGGACAGATGTGGATGTTAAATGTTATAAACCCCTACAGTAATGCCCACAGAAAAAAAATACAGCTTTTCTTATGTAAGGTTAGTATACCGAACAGAATCATTCAAACAATTCTAAATAACTGAATAGAAAGTGTACATAATTAATTTAACAATAACAATAATAATAATACGAACAATTACCAATTTAAAGTACATTTTGATTGTTAATCGCACACATTGTAAACATTTTTTAACTATTTTACAAACAAATTTTTATTTTATTAATAATATCAACGTCTTTGAACTTGTAATTAATTTATGTCCCATTTTATTTAATTAATTCAGTCAGATAACAATTTTTCAAGAATGGTTATTCTTAAACAGGATTAATGCTGAACTGTATTGTATATGAAAGCTTATTAAAAAACCAGAATAATCTTCAACAAATAAAAAAGCAACAAGCTTTATATAAAACTTCAACTACTATAATATATTCAAACTTTTAAATATAAATCTCAAATTATTAATGTGTAACAGTGATTTTAATATCAGGAGCTACTTTAACGGTGTTAGAAGACTAGAGAGATACACTAGTATCTATTGTAAACAGACAATAAGGAGGAGGGGCTGAATTTTCAGTCAAGATATTTGAAATAGAAATTTTTAACGTAATATATTTATTATTTTAAGTAAATAAATTACTTCCAACCAATTTTGTAATAGTAGTACTATAAATCAGTTCTTTAAACAAAATATATTTTTTATACACAAAATATGTTTCCAAGGTTAATCAGAAAGGATTCTTCATCTATGACTTTTGATGTGTTTTCACTAACCCTGACATGACCTGAACATAGTACCCATTAACCAAAAGCTTTTCTGCGATTATACATGTTTAACTTAATTACCTACTTTATGATTTGATTTCTGAGTACTTTTATGAAGCTCCGTTGACAAAATGTGCTCCAAAAGGCGGCATCAGTTACAAAAAGTTTGGTAATCACTGATGTACAGTAAATAAGTTACCATCAACAACCCCATAAGTTATAATTCTTATAATGTAATCATACAGTTAAAACAATAATATTATAAATTAAATTATTTACTTTTCCATTCTGATAACTACACTTTTTCAACGAATTACAGATGTTCTTCTTCCATTTTTTTTTTTTTTTTAATAAGAAACTAATTTGCAGCATGTAAAAAATACCAAACCTGACCAGGAATCGAACCTAGAATCTTGTAAGTGAGAGGCAGAAATACTACTACTCCATCATATAGAATGGTGGAATAGTGAGTTAGTTTAAACTAAATTATAATTATAAAGAAACTTATAATTAATAGCAACTAATAACTATCCATGTGTAACAAAAACAGAAACTCATCTTATACATATTATTACTAAAATAATAATAACAATGTAAAATATAATGCAAAATAGATAAACTAATGCATAAATTAATGTATTATAATAATTAAAATAACGATATACTTTGATTGACTAGTATAAATTAGACATACACTTTCAATTTATTCATATTCAGTTGTAGGCATAATTCCATTTCCTATAATATATATATATATATATATATATATATATATATATATATATATAATTTTTTTTCACAATAATAAATATATACATAAAAAAAATTCTGATCATGTTATTATTTAATGAAAATATGTGAATACATTTTTTACACATAATTTAGACTTTTATAAATGATAATTTTTTCTTAATTTTTATTTGATACATGAGCTACTACGTCTGAGTATAAAATAAAATATTTTCTGCAGCACATAATGACCTCAGTTAGCCATGAATAGTGATAAGACTGTATTATATCTATAAACACTATTAAATTAATATAGCCAATCATTACCACAAAGATAAATGAATAAGAAAGACAAACTTGAAAATAAAGAGGAAAACAAAACATAAAAATAAACAAACTATTTAAAAAAATGACAAATATTCAAAAATATTTAGTAAATGTATTAAAAATATTAATTTTACCCTTTATGTCAGGAAGTTTATAATAATAATTAAGTTGAAAAATTATTTCAAAATAAAAACAAAAGAATTATATTTTAAAAGATATGGTAACTTCTAAAAAAATTTATCATTTCTTTTTATAAATTATGATAAATATTACTATAAAAAATTACTTAAATAATCGTGACTAATACAGATTGATTAAAAGAAATTTTAAATAACCTGAACACATGAAATTAAAATCATTATAAATAAATATTGATAGTTATGTTAAGTAATAACAAGTATTAAATTAATTTACAAAAAAAAACAAAATTATAATAATAATAAACAAGATATTTAATTAAAAGGTTAAAAATTTCTATAAAAACAAAATATGAAAGGACAAAAACTACAATTTAACTTTTCAGTTTAACATGAGATTGTTCACTCACTTCATAAAATAAACTTTTTCGTCATTAATATAATTTCAACTTTTAGGGTCAAAATTTCATCAACATTATTTTTATAACATAAAATTATGCCAAGTAAATATCAAAAAGTATAAAAAAATATATATGTAGATTAACTAATATTTTTTTCTGATTTACCTTAACAATAATTTTGTTCAAAGTTTATTTGCTTAGTAACAAATAAACTAAGCAAATAAACTTTGAACAAAATTATTGTCTGGTATAAAATAAATTCACCCTTGTTATTACATTTTATTTAGTGCATGAACCTACACAAACAAAACTATTTTTATCCAAAATGTAATCAACTTTTGTTTATTTACACATTCAAACATTTTCTTGCTAATAATGATGTTTTCTGCTACGTGGGTGGATATTCACAGTATTTTATATAAAAATATGCATTCCCAAGTTTTGGAAATGTATATTTACATACAAATTTTCATAATGCAGTACTTCCTTTTTTTAAAATAAACAACCTGGTCTTTTTTTATCTACAACTGCTATAATGTTTTAAGTATTTGTTAAATAGTTTTAAAGGGACAAGATTATCAGCACAAATTTTGTATAACAGCTACATTGAAAACATTTTACAGCACAGATCTGAACCTCTAATTAAGACACAAATCACCCCTGCAATTTCCATTCTACTATGTCTACTAAGTTTTTCCAAGGAAAATGTAGAGTAAAGATTCTTCCCACTGTCGTCTTCAGTGAGCCAAACGTACAGTAGCACATTAACATACCAAACCTAATGAAATACAGATGTTCAGTTCTAAAAGAGACAGCTTCTCTTTTCTCATTACAGAGAATGACTGAATAGTGAATACATTACTAATCATAAAGAAAATAACTTTATATTAGTTGCATTTTCCACAGCTTCTACTTGGTAGAAGATACACAATAATTAACATATTAAAAGATATAATATTTATGAACAAAATGTTAAAATGAGTAAATAAAAAATAATCTGCAAGATAAAATACAATAACCTCTAGCAGAATTTTATAATTCAAATGCTGACCCTCCTCTATAAACAAAGTGTACATTATTAGTGAACAATCCTACATTAAAAACTGGTGTAAAAGAAAATAATAAGTAAACATAATATTGTAACTTTATTAATAATATTATGTTTTTGGATTAAATAAAAACTATGCTAATTTGAACAATACATAAATAAAATAAAAATAATTATTTAAGTATAATACAAGTCGCTAATCTATATATATATAAATATATATAAAAAAACAACTAAAATACAAGCTCTATTTTGCTATTAATGGCACAAAAATTACTGTTTCCTATAGTTTATTTGAAGAAAAAAAATCACACCTCTTTACACAATTTTTTTTTTAATATATATATATAAAAGGTTCTAGTAGCCACATAATAATTTTGCAAGTAAAATTTTTTTATACCGAGAAAATTATAATAAAAAAAAAATTACAAAAGCTTCTAATCCTGAACAAAAGTTATTAATAGCATCTAATCTAACAGAAATTTATTCTAACAAAAAAATAACATTAGAAGCTGACAATTTTAATGTTTTTATTAATAATAGAGATAAAATTACTATTATTATATTTCAAAAACTACATAAGTTTAAGAATTTAATAGCTAATTAATTGTTCTTGCTTTATATACAAACACTAAACAGTTGTTTGTTTTTTTAAGTAAATAGAATGAGAATTCATCTTTAAAGGTCACTCACTTAAAAATAAAAATAAAAACTACCGGTAGATGGCAATTTCATTTCATTTTGAAGTAATAACATAGCATAACAAAGTACAGGATTAAATGTATCAATTCAATAATTTATACAACAGTATAATTTATCCTTTTCCAACTCTTAAAACAGTTTTTTTCCTTTTTTAAAGTCAATCACAGATCGTTCATTTTCCTTGTATATTGTACAAATAAATACCAAAACTAAAATCACCACAATAATACAGAAAGTTTTTTTTGTTTTAATAATCAGTAAAATAAAACGATTACAACACATTCAGGAAACGTCTCTTTCAAAAAAAAATTGATAACTCACTGAAAAAAGTCATTCTTTTTTTGTTTATGGTCGGTATTTTCTTTTGTAAAAGTTCACACATAACTTTTATTTGTTTTCATATAAACACCATCAAGTAATTAATATTATTTAATAATCAACACAATTAAATAAGAATGTCCATTTAATTATACCCATAATATTTAATATTATTATGTATATAATGTTTTTATTTATCAATAATTCATCAAACGGTTTTATTTTCAATTTTCAGACAGTTTTCATTATAAAATAATGCATTCTCAGTTCTTTTCTAAACGTTTATGATTTCAGTATAAACAATAAACAACATAAGAATATCCAAGTATATATATATGAGATTATTAACATAATTAATTTTGTTAAAAAATAAAATAAAAAAACTTTTTATTCTGTTGATAATAATCTATACACAGTTACTTTTTTTATTTATATATACAGAGTAGTCATAAATCTGGGCTTTTGGTAATTCAATATATTAACAATCAAACTGAAATTTCTCAAAAATCAATACCAGACAGAAGACCACATCTTTTACAAAGAAATTTTGTTGATGCATCATACATGGAAAACTAAAATAATGTATAAAGAAAACATAAAACAACCAATAGTTATAACTTCAAAAACTAATTTCTGGATATAAAAGAAATATAACAAAACTAAATACAGTTTTATAGTGGATAGATGGATAATTGCTTAATTAACCATTAAATAATTAGGCGTCATTGATTGCAGTATACCAACTGATGCCATTTAAAATTAATAGAAAAAATCTCAAAGTAAAAATAAATTTTTTTAAAGAAACAAAAAACAAAAAATAATTACTGTAGCTCAAATTACTAAACCTTATTTAATTTGGTTAAATAATTTATATTTATATAATATTATATTTTTTAAAAATAAAATGATCCTGGATAATATAGAAAACTACATCAATCATCAGCACTGATTATCCCTTCCTCTACCCTATCATCTTTAATTAAACTTCATCCTTGGCACATGGAAATTGTTTCAGACACCAGCCCTCTCCTTACTCTAGTTATTGGCATCATGCTGGCTGGTCCTTTCTATTAATCGATTGACCAGCCCCTAAAATTCATTTATACTTGGCAGCTATCTGATTTTCATTTTACAAGTAAAATATTAAAATTAGTACGGTAAAATCTAATTTAGACAGATTTTATTTTGTTAAGATTTATGTAATTTTCATTTCAGTCAAACAAATATCCAACCGAAAACAACTGATCCCTTTTTTCAATAGGCACTTCTCAGATATATAATTATTCCACATTACTTGAATGGTAAAATAACTAAAATTTTACATACCTTCATACTATAGACCCATTCTTCCTAAGTATGAAATAACTATTTAACTAGTTATTTCATACTTAGTTAATATTTTATTCATTAGGATACTTTTTAATAATCAGGTCATAAAAGATTGAAGAGTTAAATTAAACGATCTGTATCTGAATTTATATATAGTTCACCAAAAATTTATACAATTAAAAATTCTGCAGTTAAATGATATTACAAAGTATTAAAATCAATACATATAAGTAGCTTTGTGATTGTTCATAAAGTGACAATTAACACTGTTGTGTTGCACTTTAATTTCACAGGGCAAACATTAAAATATAGCTCATAAAACTATACATCTAGATCTCATGAAAATTTTTAAGCATTTAAAAACTAACAAAATTCTTTCATTATTTTTAATATTATAATTTTTATAATTTAATCATAGTAAATAACCGTTGCATATAGAATAATAATAACAAAATAGCAGTTAATATACTAAACATATAATTTACCATAATGATGTTTAGTATAATGTAACTAGTCATACAAAGATTCCTACACATTCATTACATTATTCATATAACAGTCTTCACTTTGCTGAAGAAAAACAAGGTAACTTACAAACAAGTTTTTAGGGCACTAAAAAAAAAAAAAAACCGTAAATTTATATAAATAATCAACACAAAATGATTAGACTGTTGCAAATTAACAAAAAAGGTCCTAATTATTAAGCAGTAATCATACAAGACTCAGTACAAATATTATTCTTTTGTTGATATAACTAAATTATACACTACTTTGAAAGATAATTTTTTCAAAAATTAAAATGAATTAACTGTATAATTAATTGAAAATGTATTTTTGAGATAGCTATCGTAGCATTATTTTACTTCCTCTCAAAAAAGAAAAAGAAAACTTTTCATGTCTATCAGATAAGTGATCTTAACCAAATCATCTTATCTTAAAAAAGAAATTTACATAGAACAACGATAAAATGTAAATAATCAAAGTTATTTTGATTTAAAAAGTTCCCATAAATTTCCAAAGTTGCATAGTACTGAACAAGATTCTAGTTAATTTGGTAAACCACATTCCTTACAACCAGATGATTCCAAAATATCTGGAATAAATTCAAGAAGTATAATATCCTGAAAAAGGAGGTGTGAAGTAAGGCAAAATGTCAACACCCTTAGCCATGTTTAATAAATTTCCTCAATTCAACTAAATTAAATAATAGTGGATACAGTTGTTTACAGCACACTGGTCAGACACCTAAATAGCTAATGTTCATGGCAGACAATTACACATAAAATTTATTTTTTTTTAAATTAATAATAATGAATATAAGTTTAATTTTTATGAATATGTGTACTCTACTGACATTTAATTGCTTAAACAATAATACTGATGTAATTTGTAAAACCTGTATTATATTTTGGAGAGAATTTGATAAACAAAATAAAAATTGTATATAAAATGTACCACATAAAATATGAACAAGCTACAAATACACATATTCTCTGTAGATACATATATTCCATTAGTAAAAGACTATACACTATAATAGAATACACCATAATTTGATGTAAGAACACATTTCTTAAAAATTTGTTAATTTTCTCTTTTAAGTTTATTGAATTACCTGATACGATACCTCATTTGGTTCATATACAACCACAGATTATGAGACTATATTAATATAATCATCAAATAATAATTATTACAAGTTATAATTAGAGATGACTAATTAGTTAAAACACTGTATTTTATACTATAACAAACTATAATATTATAATGCTATTTGAAATATTAATGCAATACAATATATTTTAAGAATGGCATTGCCTAAAACTGCAACAATATTAAAATAATAATTTACAATTTAAGTGAAACAATCAATTAAACAATTTTAGCATAATAATTAATTTACACAAAAATAAAATAAAATTTAAGAAAAAAGAAGATTAACTAGGTTATTTTAATGTTGTACTGTATAGCCACAAATAAAGGGTTATTAATTTAAACAAATAACCAAAAATTAATAAAATAACATGCATGATTATCTTGTAATATACATACAAACTATTATGTATGTATGATGCATATGTATAAAATGTGTGTTTTTTACTTATTGATATAGATTATGTTTTAAGAGGAATAAAAATAATTTTTTATAAACAGAATTTTTTTTTAATTTAAATTATTTTTTTATTTTTATTTATTAGATCTTTATTATCACAGCCATATTTTTTTTAATTTGTAGATTATTTAGATAGAATTTTATTAAGGTTAAATAAACTATTTTTTTTATCACACCATTTTTTTATCGTATTATTTTTTAATAAGTTTAGTTATTCTAACTATTGTAATATAGTTAAAACATTTGTTCATTTAAAAAAAAATTATTTCAGTTATTTTTATTTTTATTATTATACAAAGAAACTATAACAGTAATGATTGTTACAATGAAAAAAGAAAACAAGGAGAAATCTGATATTTTTATGATCGTAAATTATTTAGCACAGTTATATTTTTAATTTTTTTCAATAAGTTAACATAAAATTTAGTTTACAAGCATAATTTTTCAATAACTGTATTGAAGAAATAAGTTTTATCAACAAATGTTATAATAAAATGGAGTTCAAGAATTCTATTTTTTGTAATGAACCTGTTATGAAATTTACTTTTTTAGTGTAATCTAATAGTTGAAGCTTATTGCCTTAAAAAAAGGTTTTTTTCACAAGGCAAGTAGAAAAATAAAAATAAAATTTTAGTTTAACTTTAGTTAAAATTTTAAAATTTAAAATTTTTAAAATTTTAGTTTAGCTGAATTAACATTCAGCTTAATAAAGTATGAGTTAGCTTCAATTAAAAAAAAAAACTAAAATAATTAAATAAATACTCTCCTTAATAAAAAGTGAAAAAAAACCATTGCTTAATGTATAGGTATTTTTATTTAGTTCTGAAATAAATAGAAATAAATAAATTTTTCACCAGCTATGAATAAAATTATCAACTTAGAACAAGATATGACATTTTAGAATCATAATGTTATTGTACATATAAACATAACATATGGTAATGTTATATGATACTGAAAAAAAATTGTTTAATTCTATAAATTTACGTCAGTGTTTTAAGTATATTACTGTAACAAGTGATGAGTTTTTTCAATTTTCCTTATAATTCTATGGCTTCCTTAAGTCAACAACTAAAAGTTCATTTTTTCTTTCAGTTCTTATCTGTAAAAATCAATACAGGTTACATATTTAAATTTACACCAGGGTATTGGATAAAACAGCATTAAAAACTGTAACTGAAAAAAGTCATATTAAAAGACTATAATAGATTTTTGTGAAAAAAAATTATTGCTGATAGAAATTACATGAAATAAAATTTTAAATGTTTTCCATTAAAAATAATATTATAATGCAAAAATTATCTTTAATTAAATATGGTAATATATATATTTTTTTATAAAAAAATTTACATTATTCATATTAACTGTTTTTTATATTACTTTTTTATAGTTTATTGAATCATTAAAAATTGAAATTATACTTTTTAAAGTAAAATAAATTAAAAATTTAAGTTAAAAAACATACTACATCCTTAAATCTTTCTGAGTATAGGGGAGGGATTCAATATTTTTTTCTTTTAACAATAATCATTACTAAAAAATTCAATTACACTAATTATTTAGTTAAAAAAGCGGTACACAAAACATTTAATAGATACAATGATTCCATGGTTACATGTAAATTATATAAAAACATAGGTTTATATTTTATTTGTGTTATTATATAAATGTGTGTATATGTTTTATATAGCCTACTATTCATAAAAAAAAATTATGACTAACACAATTAAATGTTTTTTATCTTTTTTTAGGAAAATCCTTAATGTTACATATAAATTCTACCATTAACGTAAGTGTTTTACTTTAAATTTAGAATAGCAACATGACATTTAACTTTTTTTCCTAGTTTTTAAACATATTCACAAATAAATTACAATGATCTGTTAATAAAACAATAACACTGATTTACAATTATTCCTACAAAAAATATAAATAAATGAAAAGAATTAGAATATTAACAGCATATATTTTTACATGCAACAATATCACATCACAGATAACAAAAATTCATAAAGCTACTCAATTAAAAATAGTATTTAAATAAATGTGTTTAATATTTATTTTTTACTCTTCCATGATAACAGCTTTATTGATTTTGTGTTTTCATTCTTTTTTTTATAGGAAGACCCGTATAGTATGTATATATTATAAATATTTTGTTATTATATTACACATATTAAAAACAAAAACACATCTTTACTTTAACACCACATTTTCGTTTAAATGAAAATTGAATTAAAAACTTAAATCTTTTTGCGTTATTCATGGACATACATTTCCTAATAAAAGTAAATGTTATGGTGCCAAACAGGTTTGCACATCATATTATTATACACCTACAGGAAATTTTTATTCTATTTATAAAAGTTCTACTTTGTTATCCAACAATATAATTATTATAATTATTTTTAATAAATTTATGGCATAATTTCAAAAATGTGCAGAACAAAAAAAAAATTTTTTCTTAATTACCAATTACACTAGATGTAAAATTAAAATATATGTATTACTGATATTACATACATGTATATACTACGATCTATGCTATTAAACATATTGCCAATAAAATTTACAGACCAGTGATATGACAGACTAAACTGTAACATGAGGTGAACATATGAATGTGGTGTACATGGGCACAAAAGTTCTGATTTTTGTACTCAAAAATCTGCAAACTCCTTGGCACATTTTTCCGTTGACGAGATTCTCAGCGCCTCTTCTTCATAATCATCAAAATTACTTGTATCTCCAGGTCCCTTGCAGCGAGGTATAAATGGAGCTTCTATCTTCTTCTGGAACACGGCTATCCAATCCGTTGATGCAAACCATTTGTGCCCTTTGATGTCATTGACACCGTTTTTCAGATTACCATATCGTTTGGTCAAATCAACTTGTAAAAGGTTACGCAGGAGATCTTTTAAATCTGATCCAAAGTGAGATGGAAATCTGACTTTACCTGATACAATTTTTTCATAGATTTGAATTGGTTGATCGGCGAAAAATGGTGGATAACCAGCAGCCATTTCATACACTAACACACCCAGCGCCCACCAATCTACCGCTTTGTTGTAACCCTTGCTGAGAATAATTTCAGGGGCGAGGTACTCAGGAGTTCCGCAAAGAGTCCAGGTTCGTCCTTTCACACGCTTGGCAAACCCAAAATCAGTGACTTTAAGGTATCCTTGAGAGTCTATCAGTAAATTTTCAGGCTTCAGGTCACGGTAGATGAGGTCCAAATAATGCAAATATTCAAAAGCTAAAACTATCTGTGCAGCATAGAAACGTGAATGTGGCTCGCTGAAACGCCCTACTTTTCTTAAATGTGAAAACATTTCCCCCCCTGGTACATATTCCAACACCATATACAAATTTGAATTGTCTTTAAAATGAAATTTGAGGCTCACCAAAAAAGGGAAACTTATAGCTTGAAGGATTCTTTTTTCATTTAATGTGTGCTCTACTTGTTTGAGTTTTACAACTTTTTGTTTATCTAAAATTTTCATGGCATAATACTCCTTGGTGGGTTTGTGTTGAACGATCATAACTCTACCAAAAGAGCCTGTACCCAGAGTTTTGATTCTATCAAAATCATCTAGGCCAGCTGTATTTGTTGGATTCTTTTTCCATTTTTCTTCAAATTCCTCCTTGGCCTGGTCTAAAAATTCTTTTACACTTTCTGCTGAATCACCCTTTTTATTAGCCGTTGCGGCATTGCCCATGGTTTTACCTTTTGTGCCTTCCAGGGCTCACAGTAGCTTTATACTACCTCTCCTCACACCAATCCACCAGAACCTAAGTTCTGTTTTGACAAGCAGACAGCAAACCCCACTGGAAGGCCAACCCCTACTTCATTAATAATAATGTCACCTACCTCACTAACACATCCATATCATATCCGCCGTCATATTCCTCGCACTTAACTTCTTAATAACACACAATTTTTAACAACACAGAATCGATTTTAAAACATATATTGACGAATTTTTTTCACACGAAGCAGACACTTAGCGAATCACAAATATGGCTTCCGAACCCCGGATTTCCAATGTACGTCCGATCAAGAAAATGGTAGGAGACGGGTCAATTGTAAGTGTTATCGTCGCCCGACAGGGTGGACCACCGTACAGCCTGAGCCAGCACATCACACGATCGCTCCTGAACTCTAACGGCGAAGCTAGAAATTCGAACTTTACAAATAGAATGTCTAATTAGTGCTGCGCTCTACTATTCTTCGTAAAATAATTGAACTTAAAGACAAAGACAAACATTAAGGAAAGGTCGTCGCTTGTGATTGGTCAGATGTAATGTGACGAAAATATTTCTCGTGATTTATTAGTAAAATACTCGTTAGTTTTGCCCTTCTTTTATTATTATTTTATGGAAAACGTGTTCCTATGAAAAGGTTAATCTCACCATAGAAATGTGTTAAACGTACAACATAGAGTCATAAGTAAAAATAATTCTAAATTTCAGATAATATTTGATTAATAAATACCAGTAGTGTTATAAAAGAATACCTCCTAACCGGTTTTAAACACAATCTACAGTCAACGTGTTCTCTTTTCATTAAGCAAAATATGCTACGATATTTTTAGATTGTCAATTTAATTTCAGCGCCAAAAACTCTTACACCATTGCCAAGTTCAAATCCAAAGATATATTCTGTGTTTTCAGGCATAGTAGATAAAACCAAGCTAGTTTTAAAGAAAAACAAATGTATTTTTAATAATAGCAGTTTTGAAAAAATAATAACCATATATATATATATATATATATATATATATATACGTGCAACAAAAATGTCGAATTCTAAATAAAATTAAAGTAAGCAATCGTAATTCCACTGTTTTTTACCTTGTCAGATTAATAATTCTAACAACTATCCAATTTAACAACACATCTTTCATCAGATCTAATATTAATCAGAAGATCGAAAACCGGACTAAAATATCAAACAAGGTAATCAGCTTTTCAACTCTTCGATTTTATACCTGTAGTTTTATTTCACGTACAGAATGTTTAACATTTTTTTTTTTTTTTAATGGAAAATTTAAGTAGACTGAATGACTTGACATCTAATCTAGACTCTCAAATTTTTAAACTCTTCCAAACACATTTTAGGGAAAAATTAATAATTTAGTAATAAAGTTTTAACACCGTTTGATGAATTTTTTTATATTTATCATGAAATCTCTGACCTCATAACTTACCAGTTTTGGGCGATTTACACTCTCGGGATGGAAAAATTTCAAAAGTCAAACTCGCAAATAACAAAAATAAAGTTTGCAACAATCCTCGTAAGAACCTTTCAGCCAGGGCTGCAGCCATCTTTTTTATAATTTATTCTAACAGATTCAATAACAAATAAACATTTTAATGAAAAAATTGCTTGAAAACGTTTTTTAATTTAGTGGCTCAAGAAGAATATACTCAAAGATAAAAAATTAAATACGAAAATAAGCTTTTTTCTAAATTTCACAAGCAAAAACAAATTTAGTATCTCTCTTAAGCTTCATTTTATCCGCAACATCAAATTAAATAAAAAATATCCTGTAAATAAATTAGGCACGCTTTCTGTTTAAGCTTTGTTTTCCACCTAATGATGAAGTAAACTGGATAAATTTATATTTAGAAACATTCTTAATTTTCGGTTAAAGAATCATTCAGGTTAGCCTAACGGTTCTTGATATTTCATGATAAGCAAACTGACCTACATGGAGACGGACGTTCTGATTTATGTAACAAAATGGCATTATTTAAAGTAAACAAACATCTAGCATTGTGTGCAACAGTATCCTTTTTATTCCTCCAGGAATGTTACCATAGTCGAGAATGCAAATATCCTTTTTCTGCATTTATATCTGTTACCGTGAAAGACCGATGTCTAGCAAATGTTAATATTCTCCGATGAATATCGACACATACCCAATACGTCGGTGAAAGAACGAAATTTTTTTTATATTGTTATACATTCGGACCTTCACCGGTATATGTCGACTAACAGTGTCGAATAACATATGAATAAGCTGTGGTGGGGGTCGAAACGATAACTACAAATTAAAAAAAAAATCATCCAATACCAGTCTCTAAGGTAAATAAATTACGAAAAACCCTCGTAAAAAAAGAAAGTTTAAATTTAAACTAAACTTAACCTACCTTCGCTTCGCTTGCTGACTCGTCTAGTTAACGTTAAATATACAAATTATATATATTATTCTCCAACGTTGGAGGCGATTAAATAAATTCACTGTTTTTATAAAAAAATTTAATCAAATTTTCATAATTTTATAAATTAAAAAGGCCCAATCAGGATTTACAGAATATGCTAACTGCACGGATAAAACGATAACGAGATACAAATAAATGGTTAGATTGCTCGCTCTTTGTTTATTTTTATTAAACTTTCACCATCAGTGCATGCTCGAATGCGGTAAATTTCATTAACTGAGACTGTACGAGACTACACTTCACTTACACTCGTACATATCATCCTCATTCGTCCTCTGAAGCAATACCTGAATGGTAATTCCCGGAGGCTAAACAGGAAAAGAAAAGGTACAGTAATATCGAGTCTTTGGCTCTTCTTTTATTTAGCGATAGATTACTTAAGATGTTCTGGCCCTTCAAAGTTTACTAAACTTCTATTATATAATCAAGCAGTGACTTTAAAACTGAATTTTAAAAAAACTCTATGGTTAAAGTAGCAGTCGTGTGATAAAGAAATTGTTAATCAGTAAGACAAAACAGTTTTAGCCTTATTATAAAAAAAAAATGAAGGATATGGCACAAGAAGGGATCATCGATGAGTCTTAGTTAAAGCAAGTGCAGTGTCAATTTATGATAAACTGTATTACTTATTTAAAACTATGGTCAACCCGTATTACAGAAGTCGAGAAATATCGATGGATGTCTGGATTCTGGCGATGGATTCTGATTTCTGAGAAACCAGAATGAAGTGAAATTTTACTGGCTAACCGAGCTCGCGGAAGCGCGAACCCCGCGCCTAGTTCTACTTATTATGAGCCAATTACGTGAATGTCTCGAAATTCGAGGCAAATAAACATAACATACCACCAAACATGTTGATCGCAACAACGAAATTTAGTCCTAGTTCCCTTATGAACTCAATTTAACGCTTAAATAAACCCCTGGCTTAGGTTAATTTATAGACTCCGGTCTGGTCCACTAAGGAGAGGCGGACAGACCTCTAAACTACAAAAACTCAATCAAATCTAAAATAATAATTGATGATACTAAGCTGATTGTTGACTGATGAATTTCTCTGTTTAAAGGCTTACATAAATGAAGAAAAACGGATAAAGTTTACCAACTTATTGATAATTATAAATTTTCTCTTATATTTGCTTTTTCCAAATGTACCTCAGAGAAACTGTTTACCGTTATGAACCAATGAAAATTCTTAATTTTAAAAGAACATTCTTTAAGCAGTTTTATTTATCTGGTATCATTTTCACATGAAATGTTCTGATTTTCATGAATATATTGACATTAGCGGAAAATTTCTATTCAGTTATTTTTAAATTTTAATTATGATCAAATTTTGATAATAAATTTTGTTAAAGAGAATCTTAAAATTAAAAATTTTAACTCTAAATGTATTAGGCTACTAGTCCACTGGAAGCGACTAGAGCGTCTACAAGGTCACGTCAGTAGGTACTTAGCAGCGCGTCTGATCCTAATGCAAAGGGTCCTACAGAACCGCGTTAATTGCAAGCGACCTTGAACGGCCGATGACGTGCGACAACTGCCTAAAACAGGTAACGAGCAACAGATTCCCGTGAAATGGGATTTGCCTCTTGTAATCGCCAGTACACTATGGTTCGTTCAACCTGTCGTTAATCGTCCGCCTGTCGTTAAAAATAAATTTTATTGTTTAAACTATACATTTTTTTTGTATTTTTATTTGATGTATATATTGACAGTAAAAATTGATCACTTTGTGAAAAAAAAAATGTTATTATATGAATAAAGATTATCATTCTCGAAATATGCAACGCAAACTGTGGGCGAAAAATGGGTAAAAATGACAAAAAATTAAATTAAATTAAATCTGTAATTTCAAAATTACAGATTTTTTTTAAAATGTATTTTATATTTATTTGTAATGTTTTTAGAATTTCGGTAACACGTGGAATTTTTTATCTAATACAAACTGAATTATAAAAAGAACGAAATAAAAGAAACGATATGATATAAAACTAATAAAAAGAATTATACCTACATATTTTCATTAGTTTGTGTTCACACAAATTTGTCTCAACACATAAACAGTAATGACGCTCTTATTTTTACATATTGAAGCAAATTTCATGGGTGCACCACCGGTTTCTGATTGCTGATGTGTAATGACGTAGCCGATTGTTCACCTTCTTTATTAATGACAATATTATACAGAAAGCATATTCATTTAATCATAACATCAACGAAATTGGGTTCGACATTCAACATTTTTTAAGCACTTGCCATTTAGTGCTGATATCAAACGGACATTCAATAACTGGGCGTGCTGTTGAAAAAGGCTTATTAAAAACTATTTGTGATGGCCCAAATTGTGATACAGGAAAAAGTCTCATAAGTAAATTTTTTAGTGGATATGCTTCATTCCGTAAAATAACATTCGGAACTTTTATATTCGTTCCAGGCAATGCGGCAGCCTTTTGATTATGTAGCTTACCTCTTTCAAACATTCCGGATTATAAAAAGTACTACTATCACAACGCAACGCATTGTAACACAATGAAGTTATAGTTTGTCATTTCCGAACATGTTGCTAACATTGTCTGGATTTAAAAATATTTTCACTAAAAATAAAATCATATCTACAAATGCTAATATATGAGGCTGATACATTTTGCACACTAACGTGCTACACGGAGACCAAAGGTACTATCGAGTTGAACGTAACAGCACATGATAGCTAAAATCCCCCTCTACAAACCTACGATGATGCGTTGAAATCCGTTTACCGGTTTGTTTTCAGTAGCAGTTAAAATGGAGTCGAGTACGGCCAATATGTCAACACGGTTAAAACAGCGGGCAGTGATCGAATATTTAACAGCAGAGAATGTAAATTTTTCATCATTTAAATCCGTTTTACGGTAGTGCAACTGGTGAATGCGGTAGCTGGGTTCATTTAAGGGAACCAGGTGAGATCACGAAATTGGCTCATAAGTAGAACTAGGCGCGGAGTTCGCGCTCCCGCGTGTAGGCTCTTAGCTTAGTTCTTGAGGGCGACGTGGTAGTGTTAGGTTCGGAAGACAGATTTTACTGGGGCGGAATGACCGATGAAGTCGGGGCATCTGCATCGGTGGCATCTCACGAGGCCGGACAGGCCTCTCCCTAGTGGACCAGACTGAAGTCCATAAATTAACCTAAGTCAGGGGTATGTTGTGTTAATTTGCCTCGAATTTCGAGACATTCACGTAATTGGCTCATAATAAGTAGAACTAGGCGCGGGGTTCGCGCTTCCACGAGCTCGGTTAGCTAGTTCAGAGGGATACGATGTAGGACATTCAAGATGTCCGAACGAGGCCTACAGCGAAGCTTATTGCCGTCGCTGTAGGCGGGTGTCTTCCCCTACGGGGTTGGGATATTGACAGGAGTACTGTAAATAATTGGGCATTGAAATTTCGCGAATGTAAAGCTAGTAAATTGACAATTGAGGACGCACCTCATAGCGGACGACCAGTTTGAGGCAGGCCATATCGAGCAATTGGGTTACCGTAACATCTGTGCACGATGGACACTGCGCAAACTCTTTGATGACTCTCCGCAAGCTGAAGTTTGAGCCTACTCCGCATCCACCATACTCGCCGAATTTAGCTCCGTGCGACTTCCTCCCTCATCTCAAGAGGGATCTCAAAAGTAATCGTTACACCACCGACTAAAGGAAGCTGTGGTTACTTGCATCCGAGAAAGACCGCCAGAATATTTTAGTGACGGAATGCAAAAACTTGACACACGTTGGGAAAAGTGTATCAGTGTAAACGGGGGTTATATTGAAAAATAAATAGTGCATTTTGTAACTAAGATATTGTACTTCTATTCATTTTTTATATCATTCCAATATCTCTTTTCATTCCCATGCTACACATGTAAGTGCAAAATTTATTAGCCGAGCCTCGTAATTTTTAACATAATCTAATCGGAAGAATTAAACAGCGGAAATTACTAATCAGCATTTTATTTATCATCTATTAAATCACAATCTACACTAAGCGATTTAATATTTCTTCGGTATTTTACTGTTATCTCATGCCATTAACTTTTATTGCTTACTACTTACATTTTGTCAACTGTAAATTATATTATCAATCTCGTTCAGGAAAGAATTTTCGAACTTAAAATTCAAACTGTCAGCTCACAGGCTTTGCCTTTTGCTCACTCAACATTTTTTGAACAACAATTTGATTTAATCTAGGCTACTAATAAATTTGCTGTCACAAATAATTGAATTATAAATAATACAAAAATAGCCACATAAGTAATGTTATTAAAATGTATATATATTGTGAATGGTACCGTAATGTGTAAATATATATGTAACATATTTATTAATAATTAAATTATTCTTCAACCTGTTATAGTGGACTGACCAAAATGATATTTTTTTCTGTTTCAGTGGTAGAGTTAAAAAAATATGGAAGAGGCGTATAGATATGTTTCAACGAGAAAAGTCTACAAGTCCGGTGATGTAGCACCTGAAGAACTTTCCTTTTCTTGACCGTTCCTCGATCAAATTAAGTTACATTCCATTATAATGAAACATAGACATCTCAAAGGAAATATTACACATCCACAAAAACTTGCTTTTTCGGGGAATAAAAATTCCTCCAAAGAAAAATACCACCATTCACCATCTTCACAACTAACTAACACCGAAGCAATGGATCAACAGCAGCGGAACTCATCTGCTGAATCACAGAAAGTGAAGCCTCCAACAACCCTAACCAAACATCATCATAAGCGTAAAAAATTCAGTGAATCCAGACTTGATAATTGTATCGAGAAATCTCTTCAAATAGATAAAGGAAAATTAGGATCATTTGCTAAAAGTAAAAACGTAAAAGAAGAAGATAGCGACTACCAATTTCTGTTAAGCCTTCTTCCGTATATGAAGAAGGTTCCCCGTAATCGAAAATTGGCTGTGAGAAATAAGATTCAGCAAGTTTTTATTGATGAGGACGAACTACGTTATACTTTTATGAAAGGGCGATCTTCTTGTACACCATCCCCGTCATCACCATTATCCTGGACTACTGAATCAACAGCTGAAAAAATCCCATCTGGAAAGGAATCAGACTCCATCGATAAGAGCTTACGAGAATACTTTAGTCACTATAGAGATGAGCCATAACAAACTGGTGTTAAAGTAATACTTTTTTACTTTTTCGAAAAAATTACACTGCTTAAACATTCAAAATTTTTAGTGACGCCTGATATTAATGTTAATATTTTTTTGTTCATTGATTTCCTAAATAATTAATACATTCTTCCAATTTATATTTTATATTTTCATACATTTTATGAATAAATATATAGATAAAAAATAGATTTTACTTTCCCGTCTAGGCGCTATAGCTCTAGAAGGGAAGGTATTCTAATCGGTCCAATTTGGGTATATGTGGTTTTTTTACCGGCTGTTGACGTTTTGACACCTAAGGAATCCAAAAACCAAAAAATTGGATGGAAATTATCCGGTTGTTAATGTTCGCGCGAGCGCGCGTGTGTGTGTGTGTTTGGTATTGGCCTCTAAATTACTTTATATGTCTAGAACTGTTGGACCGATTTCGACCAAACTTGATTAGACTACTTCTATATATGGAACATTGATGACATTAAATTTCTCAACTTACATTAAATTTCTCAACTTACATTAAATTTCTCAACTTAAAAGGTCAAGAGCGTGAGGCTGTAGAGCGAAATCACCCTCAGTATCTCGAGATATCGTCTAATTAAGGTAATATTTGTCTTAGACACTTTTTAAAAATTAAAAAATAACAATATTTGCAAAAAAAATTGTTTGCAAAATCGCACCCTCACCTCAAAAAATACTCTAAACTAGTGGCTAAGTGTGGCATACTGCATCATTATTACCCCCTGTCAACATAAGGCGCAAGGCGCAATCATCCATCTTGGAATTTCCCTTTTTCCCCTGTGGGAAATTTCCTTTTTCTTAAACCTCTTGTACCGAGAAATTTAAATTCCATAGGATTGCCAACGAAATTATTTTTTATACTTTAAATATTAATTTTAATATTACACGAAGGTCGGTAGCACTGACGTACAGCTGTTGTAGTCGCCAGCTATGTTGTAAGTCATAGGGAGCGGTAGAATTAAATAGATGAATAATATTTTAACTGTAAAAAAGTAACTGGATCGCCTGGTTAACTAGGTGCTTGGTACGTTAAGACTCGCGGCTAAACCAGTCTGCTGATCTACAAGCGAATTTTTTTCTATGTACGTTGTGAAATTACACTAGTTAGTTCCAACCGTCACAACCGCGCGACTAAATAGGTATGCGCACGCGCGCTTTAATTAGAATCATTTAATTATAAAGGAAAAAATATTACGCTTAAATAAAATGTTAAATAAATATTTTAAATTAAATTGTGTGTGTAAGCCGCGAATCAAAAATAACCCACTCTCCCGTAGGACTTTCCCGTCTCGCGGCTAATCCGCGTTCCGGGAAAGTCCAACTGTGTTGCCAGTTTTATTACCTATAAAACAATTATAGATTATAATTTTAGATAAGCGTTCTACAGGTGTTACTGTCTCCTTGAAATTAGAAATTTTCGTTATTGATGACTTTATAACATTCAAAATGTGTGAAACGTCTCTGGCTGCATCCGGTAATATTCGTAGAACTTCTGGGGGCCTTTCTCTAAATTGTTGTGCAGGTGATGGAACTCACCCAATGACTTCCTTTTAGCTAGGATTGGGTTTACCCAACAACGACGTCTCCTTTTACGAGTTTTTATATATATAAAATAGGTCACAGAACCGTACCTGCAATAGTTTTGAAAAATCTGGGGTGCAACCAATAAACTGGGGTTCACAATCTAAGCATTGAGAGAACTTCGTGGTACACCTGTATACACACACACACACACACACACACACACAAATATATATTTAATTTCCGTTGATTTTTTGTTTTTATTGTTTATTAAAAATTCAAATTAATAATTCTTTTACTATTGTATTTATTAAACTTTGAAAAAGATTTTAGTTAAAAATTTGCCTATAATTCCTTAATTAATTGGCAGTAAGGTGATTTAAATCGAAAATGTATTCTACTTTGTCATTTTTTTAGTAAAATCTTGAGCTGCTGATTTAATTACGTTCTTTAAAAGTTTTCATAGTTCCTTCAAAAGAAATTTCGGAAATAAACAGAATTTTTCATTGATATTTCATTTATAAAAATTGGAAGAACCATTCTCGTTGTATTAACATTTTAATTTACGATTTTATTATTTTATATTTATCTTACGTAACAAGGTGAAGTTGAAATTTTTCGTGACAAATTTTAACAGGTACCGTTCTGTGTTTTAACGTGGTAATAATTTTCATGAATTATAATAAAAATTAATATTTGAAAAATACAAAAAATAATTTCTCTTGGAATGATTAACTTGAAAGTTTTTCGATAAAATTTACGACTAATAAAACAAAGCATTTTAGGTCAAAAATATATTGAAATTTAGAATAACTTTTTGGGTTGATACTTCGAATTAACAAATAGAGCTCAACGATTTATTTGATAACGATAGTTATTTCAAGTGAAGAAAGTTGAAGCATAATTCAATTTTCTAGGATCTTTTTGAAATGTTGAACCCTTCACCTCTAGCAAGAGCATTTTTCTGTGATTTACTTTGATCCAATGTCTCTATTCGGGTAATAAATCTGATATCAGACGGAACATTGGGCAATTTAGCGTTTAAATAATATTCAATAAAATCATAAATCTTTGTTTCAGCATTACTGAGAAACTGAAAAAATAAGTTACGAAAGAGCATTTGTTTTAGTCTATACTTGTCAAAATCTTACGCTCCATTGTTTGAAAATGATTAATAACACAACTGAATTTAGAAATATTTATTTTTATTTAAATTAAATGAGTAAAAATCTAGCTTATCTAATAATTTTTTTCATTATTAGTAGGAAACCAAAACTAATTAAAACTTTCATTACTATGTATTACATTTATTATAATACAAGTTATATATAAACATATTAATCGTCCTTTTTAAGTGAAACTGTCTAATTAGCAAATACTCAACGAACAGTAATTCATAGCTGAACACTCAGCGTCATAATTGGCAATAATCAAACACGCGCACGCGCACACACACACATACACACTTATATTCACACACGAATTCTGTTTTTATTTAGTTTTCTATTTTACTGTTCATAAATATTCAACTATTTAATTAGACCTAAATTTCAATTACAAAAAAAAAATGTTAATACATAAGAAAATAATACGCGTAATTAATTTGTTAATATGGAATTAAAATTAAATTACCAGTCCTACTAAAAAACGTCACATGTGAAACATCAAACAATTAATTAAAATATTTATATATTGAAATAAAAATTAATGAAAACTTTCTAACATTTAACCTAATTTCTTAAAATTACGTAATACTCTTTGATTATAAAAAGTATGAATTTCCTCAGACTTAATACCGAATGGATTTTCTGACTAATGAATTTTGGTTCCATAATTCTTAAAAAACGTAAGGTCTAATTTTTAGAATTTTATATAAAACCACATTTCTTGAAATTTGTAGAGTATATAGAAAATGACTTCGGGGGTTTAAAGTTATTTAATATCTCTTAATTTTGACTTACAGAATCATAAATAAAATAAAAGTGTAACTCTTTTTCCCTATAACTGTTAAATGCGAGCAAAACACATCCAACCGATACGAGAGTTCATTCCATATTTTAACCAGCATGTCTAGAATAATGGAAGCAGCAACTAGTTCAATTTTGTGCCTTAAATCGAGTAGACCTGTAGGTAGCTGAAGCACTCAAACAAGATTCTTTACACAATCCCAAGATGGAAAAGTCACAAGGGATCAGGTCGTTAGTTCTTGGAGGACACCGATGCCAATCGTTCCAGCAGTTGGGGAAAACGTCATTGGACCAGTTCTGTACAGAATGTCAGTTAAAAGGTGATCTTTGCAAATAAAATTCTCTGCTCTAACTTGCAGTTGAGGAAATACCCAAGTACGCAGCATATCCAAATAATCAAATCCTGTTACGCTTGCTTCACCAGAAACGAACGGCCCGTAAATTTTTCGTCCGGCTATTTTACAGAAAATATTTAATTTTGAGGAGTCCCTTTCTCATTGTAAGAGTTCATTGGAATTTTCTGATCCCCATATGACATTGTCGTTATTTTTTGTTCACCCTGTATTTGTTTTTCTGCGAGCTGTAATGTTAGTTCTACCTAAGTATAATTTTAGGTTTAAATCATATTTTAAGAAAACTTGTTTCCATATATACATTATGATCAACATATACAATGATTGTTAATTTTTCCACTAAGATGAAATGTTGATTCATCACTAAATACAATTTAGCAAACTGAAAAACATAAAGGCTTTCTGTTTGGGGGTCGCCATCTTTGCAAGGAGCACTGTCAAGCGGAAAGATATAGAATTTTATAGTCATGTACGCAACTAAAACTGTCCTGTTTACTCTTTGATTCTAGCCTTAAATCAACACTGCACACTTCGCCCGAGAGATGTTAAAACAAATTTTTAATTTTTTTTTTTTTTGTACGCCTGGTATTTGTTTTTCTGCGTGCTGTAATGTTAGTTCTATTTAAGTTACATTTTTAAAATCTAGGTCTAGAAAATTCACTAATTTTCCAATAATATAGGTAGTTTTTTTTTTACTCCGCGTGTGTATGGAACGTTCTTTGTTCATTCCCTTTTCTAGTCGGTGGAAGGAATATGAAAGCGGTTTAGTTGTTTTTTCAGTAGTTGTCCATCAGATAATAGCGAAAAGAAAGGGCTCTTTGTTTGCCAAATCTATCAAAAACCACGCTTTAAAACGCTTAAATCATTTTTTAAAACGTGTTTCTAAAGTTAGATCAACAAAACATAACGGAAAAAGAAAATTGACAGGATCAAAATTTCCTGTCGATCTTAGGAAAAGATTTCTCTTTTTAAATAATCTAAAAATGGTATGACCATCACTTGACCAATCCAACAACCCCATAAATTAGTCGAGAATATAAATTTCAAATTTACCCGATAAGTCTGATTCGTAGGGGTAAGATGTTTAAGTTGAATATGGATTGGAAGTTTTCTATAAACAAAGCCTGTTTTTTCTTATTCCTATGCTAGGATCGGATAGGAATATTTCCTATCTTTGGAAACATCATAGACACAGTCGTTCTCACAAAGAAAAAAGTATGAAAGATAGGACGCATTAATTAAAGCAGGTCCCTGCAATGTTAACGTGATTTGTAGATTATCAAACCCTGTAAAATAGAACTGGAAACAGGTACATATGGAAAGTGACAATCTTCCCTTAGAGGGGCTTTAAAAAATGTCAAACTCACTGAAAGAAGTATTTCATAACCCCTACTGATAATAGGACCTCAAAATATCCAAAATTTATGGAAAGATCCGATTATCTTTGCCCAGGTCATCGGAACATGTTTTGATAAAAAAAATTCGTATTGACCAATTGAGATGTATGAGACGCTTTTTCTTCACTAACATAAGGAGCCATCTGAGAACAAACTTGGACTTCCTTAAGGAAACCCTTCGACTATCCCCAAAATTGTATGATAATGTATTGTCAAACAACTGGATTATAGAATCCAGAGGGAAGAAAAGCTCACTGTAGGGGATGACTAATTGTAGCTCAACCATCTTTACTCTATGAAAGCCTAAGACACTAAACACTAGCTTTTCTACGTTATTAGTCTGTTCTTCCTTGGAACACTATTATTTTTTGTAATAGTAAAACACTTAGATTGGTTAATGATCACTATGTTCATAACCAGCACAAATCTGAAATTCACTTCCATAAGGCAGGAAGAATAATAATGAAAGTAGTGGAGATGTCACTTTTCCTACGTCAATAGGAGCAAAATAACAAACCCACTTCTTCCCTAACATCTAAATAATGTATAATTATGGTTCTGTATAATTACGATTCTTTCTAATTACGTACTCCGCCTAACCAATTATAAAAGGAATATAACATCGTAATCGAATTCAAGATGAATAGGAGATTAAATTTTTTCTACAATAAACAGTATGTTTTTACACTGCTTCAACATTTAATGTATAGAATCGTCCCAAATTCTGAATCTTTTCTTACAGTTAAAAACTGTCTGTAGCAGTATGTTTTCTCCCGTGGGGCATAATCAAATTTAATCTTTTCTATAATTTTTTTCCTTTGGAAAAACCAAAATAGCGCGACAGATATATATAGTTCATTAATTATAGATATGAACAAGGTCATTTCTTAATGTTATACTCAAAATTATTATATACAACCACACATCGAAAATCTGACCTGCTTATGAAATCGACTGTAAAAAAACGGAACTAAAATAATCCAATTATTTTTGAGTGATTCACCTACCATTATTTTTAAAGATATAGTATTTATTTTTTATAATATTTAAATTATTTCGTTATTTTATAAGAAATAATGATAAAAGACTACGTTTCAAATTTTATTTCTCGGTATAAAATAATTATTAATCTTTGTGTAATTTTTTTTTAATTCTCAATTTCTATCATTTGAAACAGTTAAACATTTTATTGTAATTTTATTACCTTTTTTATGTTTAATTATGTCAAATGTAGACAAGCAAAGAACTGAAACATCATTAAAATTAGAAAGTAATTGTTCTACAATTATAGACGTTGATATACAATAGAAACCTAAGTACAGTCATAATTAAAAGTAAAATCGCGTGATTAACTCGTAAGCTGCTACATAAAATGAATTCTATAATAATATATAATAGTTGGTTTAAAATGAGCATGTTGTGAACAGTAATTACATAAATACTGTAATTATTTTCCCTTTCTTTAAATGTATATAATTTTATTTTAAAAATAGCTACAATAACGATCACTTTTCATTTCTATGAAGTATATTATACAATATTTATTTTATCTCATGAATTATTAACAGTTTTTTTTAATACTGATTTTATTTTTTCACAAAATAAAATCATAACTGTTCTTGTCCTGCTAAATGGCTCTTTTGAAGAAAAACTGTTTTCTAGTTTACAACTGTTAAACTTTATTTTGTAAGATGGGATTTTTATTAGCCCGTAACCTTCTGATTAGGATTTGAAAATCATTTCCATCCTTACAACTTCATATTTAGATGATTTTCTTTCTTTTTTTATTATAAACCGGTGTAAAATAATAAAAAATTATAAAACCAAACTTTTCCCTTGTATATATTTAAAACTTTATTATTTATAACTTTTTTAAAAGCTTTTTAGAATTTTTATTATTTCAAATGGATTTTCTAAAAAAAACTATAAAATTAACTGAAAACACGTTGAATTAAGTCCAACCAAATTTGTGACCAATTATCCCGTCAAAATTTTCTCATTTCCTCATCTTAATATTTTTTTTCAAAGGTTTACTAAGATTATTTTTAACACATAAGCCAATAAAACATATTTCATGTCTAGGCTAAACCGTTACATACAGACCAACACACATGCATACGCGTACATACAGAATTTTTTAACTAATTTATTTTTTGTTGATTTTTGGGCTCTCAAATATTGAGAAATGCGTAAAACCACGGGTGCCTCTTTTATTGGATATTAACAAATTTACCTCAATTTCTTGTATACTTTAACAACCGGAACAGTAAAAATTTAACCTTTTAAAATAAAAGTATTAAAGAATATTGATTTTTTTATATTCAGGGTTTCTATAATATTTATTAAATTTTATTTATTTGAATAAAATAAATTAAACATTTTAAAGATCAATCAATTTTATTTCGATCGTTCCGATAAAAAAAAATCATTTCATTGAATCTAAGGTTTCTCATTTCCAGAATCATTTCTATTCACAATCTTACTCTGTAGAATCTATTGGTATTTAAAAGAAACCAAATCTAAAACAGTCAATTCGATTAGCTGTTACGTTAAACTTAATTGTTTCAAAATGAATATCGGATTTTTAAAACTATGTAATAATTCCTAAGTTTCACATACATTAACTAATTATACATTAAATGAAAGAACAATTCTAACAGTTTTAGTTGCGTGCAAGCTCTAAAGTCTACAGTTCTAATTTCGAAAATAAGATGATGCACCGTGACGATGAAGACTTTCTTTATCGTGTCATATTCAATGATGAATCAACATTTCACATTAATGGAAAAGTAAACACTCATAATGTGCGTATCTGAGGATCAGAAAATCCTCAAGAAATATTGCAGTGTGAACGAGACACTCCAAAATTGAATGGTTTTTGTCCCGTATCCCGACGGTAAGTTTACGGGCCGTTCTTTTTCGCGGAAGCAAGTTAGTCTGGAACCCACCGGGTTGGTCTAGTGGTGAATGCGTCTTCGCAAATCAGCTGATTTCGAAGTCGAGAGTTCCTACGTTCAAATGCTAGTAAAGGCAGTTACTTTTATACGGATTTGAATACTCGTGGATACCGGTGTTCTTTGGTGGTTGGGTTTCAGTTAACCACGCATCTCAGAAATGGTTGATCTGAGACTGTACAAGACTATTTCATTTACACTCATACAATCCTCTGAAGGTATCTAATATCTTATGGTGATTACCGGAGGTTAAACAGGAAAAAAATGTATGTCTGGAATGAACTACGAGTATCTTGATATGATACAAATATGGCTCTTTCCTCAACCGCAATACGAACCACAGAACTTTATTTGGCCACAAAATGGTGCGCCTCCTCACTGTTATAATGCTGTAAGTGACTGATTGAATGAAGTTCTCCCCAACCGCTGGATTGGTCACCGGATATCAGATCATAGGGCTTGTTTGCCGTGGCCTCCACGTTCGCCCGATCTGACCTCCGTGATTTTTTTTCCTTTGGGGTTTATAAAGGATCAAGTGTATTGGCCACGTTACCAGCTGACCTATCCGACTTGAGACACAGGATTGAAGCAGCTGTCGCATCAATTACTCCAGACTTGCTGATTAAAGTATGGGATGAACTCTCCTAACGGCTTTATGAGCGAGTGCCGTGTGACTAATGGTCTTCATATTGAACACGTATAAAAAACTGTTTGAGTTTCTCTTTCACTTCATGCATAATTTACCAATGTAAGTAAAATTTAATAAATATTACATAACTTTAAAACCCCGATATTCGTTTTGAAACACACGTATCTAAAAAAAAAAAAACTATGGATGTAAGCGAAATTACCCTTAATTACTTACTAGAATCTATTCTTTTATTCAGTCAATATAAGAAACATATTATCAATTATTTCTCTTCACTTTATCAATTTAAAATAAATTCATTATGAAAGATACAAAACAGCGACTGAATTCTTAAATCAAACGTTATGAAATTCGACAGGAGCTCAGGATAGCTTCATATTATCCTTTGTATGAAATCTATTAAAAAATAATCCGAACTTTGAATTTTAAAACAGAATTTTTTTTAGAAATTCAGTTGTAGCTCTTATCTCTTCCAATATAGATCTCCTTGTGAATTCTTACACTAAGCCTAGAACTTTTCCCGTTGTTAAAATATTTCTGGAATTCTTATTTTCGAACGGCATTCAACCTTGCTAAACAGTTTTTATGACTTCCTCTTGGTCAATTAATAAACCTTTAAACGCATTTTCAGCTTATGAAATAATTAGATATTATTATTAGATATTATTATTTTTGTGAAACAACATATATGGTTCAAAATTTCTGGACTAGAAGGAAGCAATGTACGGGGAACTTTTTCATAACAGAATTTCCAACTGCTCAATTCAACAAATTCGATCTTTTCCGGTCAAAGATGTTTCTGATAATAATATCTAATGACCTACCATAACTAGATGACGATCACTCATGATGAAATTCCGAACTTTT
Source organism: Lycorma delicatula (assembly GCF_047948215.1). Taxonomy (NCBI): domain Eukaryota; kingdom Metazoa; phylum Arthropoda; class Insecta; order Hemiptera; family Fulgoridae; genus Lycorma; species Lycorma delicatula. Next base: position 44,996,073 of record NC_134461.1, read on the forward strand.
CTATTAAAATTAAGAAATTGATTTTTTAAACGGCCTCTCTTTTTCTGTTTAGCCTCCGGAACCACCGGTATTACTTCAGAGGATGAATGAGGATGATATGTATGAAGTCTCAGGTCGATCGTTCCTGTGATGTGTGGTAATTTAAACTCAACCACCAAAGAACACCGGTGTCCATGATATAATATTCAAATCCGTATAAAAGTAACTCCCTTTACTAGGAATTGAACCTTAGAACTCTCGACTTCGAAATCAGTTGATTTGCGATGATGAGTTAACCACTAGACCATCCCGATGGGCTTTTTATCAATACATTGATCCCTTCTCGTTGAACTTTGACAAATTTAAAATGTTACACTATTCTTTGTTCGTAGTCGCAGATGTCTGGTCGAATCGACGCTAAATGCTAGATGAATCGTACTTATATCGTTTCGCCTTATCGGGCGGGTTTTTGGCGAAACTTGATACAATTCAGCACACTCTATCATCAAAAAAAATCTACAAAAAACCGTCATCATGCATAAGCAGAAAAGTCAACTATAGTATTATTGTATCTATTTACTATTTATTCGTCTGCTTAGAAAAAAATAAAAGGTACAATGACGAAACTTGTAACTATAAAAACATCAGGACGCCAAACGTACGTCTAAATATATTTTTTCCGACTTAGTATTTTTTTGAATAAAGAAGCAATTTCGATCTTGCTGGAATTTACTGAATCCAAACTTTACATTTCTTTTTAATTGAGTCTAAATTTTTCCTTCCAGTTTACCGATCTACTATTGTTACAGCTACTTTGTGTTATGCGAGATAACAGATTGTGTTCATATTTAATTGTGGTAAACTTTTATTAGTTTCGGTTTACTAAAAGAAGCCGGCTTTTTTTCGAATTGATCACCCAGCGCTTCGATGATATTTTCTTCTTTGCCAATCTTTTAACATCGACATTTTTTTTTATCCAACATCCTCTATTATCTTTTATGTATTCCAATCTACATTAACATATCTTTATCTACATTAACTCCTATTCTTATTATGACCTCTTTTGAATTTTATACATCTAATTTTCAACATTCTTTCTCATAATACTACATTTTAAAGGCCTCTATCGTTTCCTTTCGTTTGAACTATTAAGCAAGGACAGCTACATAGGTTTAATGTGGTTGTTACAGTTAAATAACGGCATTTTCTAAGGCAGCAGTGGACAACTCGTAGCTCGCGTACCAGTTTAATGTGACTCGCAGCTAGCGTATTCAGATTCATCACGTTTATTAAAAATAAAATAGTTTTAAAAATTATATACATCTATAAATTAATTTTTTTCACTGGCCATTTAGGACACTTTTTTCGGGCTTTCAATCCAAGTGACACGCCTAACAATCGGCTGGCCTTGAACGAAGCGCACAGGACTTGCGCATCTACAGGTACCTCTACCTCTTTTCTTCCCCTTAATGCAGAGAGTTATCGTTCGCTGCGAGAGCAGTATGTGTTAATTTTTTATAATGATTTTATGTTTTTATTTTCGTAATTAACGGGTTATCCACGGTTTTATTTGCGCGTTTCCGTATTTACTCGGATAGAATTTTGAATTTGTGTGTGAAGTATGGTTTCAACCAGGTATAGAAATATTTGATTTATTTTAAGGATTAATATACTAACAATCATATTTATCTTACAGTTACCCTAATAATGCTTGAATGCGGGCCACCGTAGCGCTAGTGGTAGCGTTTCGGCCTTTCATCTGGAGGTCCCGGGTTTGAATCCCGGTCAGGCATGACATTTTCACACACACTACAAATCATTCGTCTTATCCTCTGAAGCAATATCTAACGGTGGACCTGGAGGTTAAACAAAAAAAATTTGCCTGAATATGAGCAAACTCATGACACAAGAAAATTGGGAAGAAAACAATTGTTTATTTATTTTAATAATAAATGTATTTATTTGATTTGCGGTACTACAGTTGCTAATGGAAAAAGTGTAACGTAGAACGACATTTTACAACACTTCATAAAATATGGCAACAATTGCTTCATTTAAGATTGCACAAAAAATCCTTTGACGACGGCAACATAATTAAAGAAGCAATGCTAGCTGCGTCAGACCATTCAATAATCCAGAAATAAGAAAGAAACTATTTCAAGTATTGAAGATGTTCAACTATCAAGGAATTCAATCGTAGAATAGAAACAATGTCTGAAAACATTCAATTACAACAAAAAAAATATTTTTACAGAAATTCGTTTTTTTTAACTTTACAATGGTAATGAATCAACAGACATCTGCAATTTGCTCAAATAAATATTTTTTTTAAGGATGATCTTTAACTATTACTCAGTAAAAGATGATGTACTCTCATTTTTGCCACTACAAGACATGTGGGAAGGGCATATTATTAAAAATTGTATCAAAGAAATTAGTTTGCCCTTTCAAACATTTGTTTCCTTAACAACCGAAGATCTGCCATGATTGGTTCTGGTGTTGGCTTTATTACGTTATATAAAAATGATGCTAAATTCCGAAATTTATTTCATTATCACTACATCATTCATAAACAGGCATAACAGCCATTACGTTCAAAAGTTTTGAATTATGAACATGTCATGAAAGTTGTTTTAAAAATTGTAAATTCTATTCAAGCCAGACCACTTTACCCCATATTATTGCTGCTGATTATGGAACTTTAATATTACATTCTGAAGTTAGGTGGCTTAATAAGGAAAAACCCCTACAATGATTTGTAGATCAGAGCTTCTTTCAAAGATAAAACTGTTTGTAGAATCCAGAAACGAAACTTATGAAGAGCTTAATGATCATGGTTGTCAGATTTATCCTTTCTTACAGATATGACAATAAAGTTAATACATGAATAAAGTTAATCTCGAACTTCAGGGAAAACAAAGAAAGTTTTTTGAATTAATATGAAATGTAAACGCATTTCAGTCTAAATTAAATCTGTTAATATCCTAAATTAACTTCAGCCATTTTCAAAATTTAAAGAACTTTTTTAAAATTCATAAATATAAGGAAATTGAATCAGATAAATATTCTGAAAATCTCACTGAATTTAAAAATAATTTCTAAATTAGATTTTCTGATTTTCGTAAAATTCATCCAATCGTTTCATTTACTTTAAATTAATTTGCTTGCTATTCATATTTCTGAAATATCAGAAAAGATTGAAAGTTTATTTAAATAAAAATTTCATAATTTAATAATTGATTTTCAGTCTGACCTACAATTGAAAATAAGAGTATCACAGACAGATTTATTTTTGCAGATTAGAGAAATATCCACTTGTAAAAGAGAATTTTCGAAGGTTAAACTCCTACTTTGGGTCAACTTACCTTTGTAAAAGCGGCTTTTCTTCAATTAAACTTTTAAAATCAAAGTTCAGATCCGGAATAACAAATAATAACAAATTGTATGACTCTTGTCATACACACTCTTGTCATACAGACCATGGTGTGTCTTGTAACACACCATGAATATTTGCGCAGGTCCAAGTGGATCAGTTTGCAAACACATGCGTGTAGTGTCTAATTCAGTCAGTCGTTCAATGCAATTGATTAGCACGTGTTGTAAACATAACAGATATTGAGTCGTAAAATATATATTTATATACACGAATTTCTGAAGACGGATGTTTTAAACTGTGAATATTTTTTGGTTATATTTATAAAACTTTATTTATATTGCAGCGTTCATATTTATTTTTTTAATGAGTAAAATTATATTTCTTAATGACAGAAAATAGCACGTGTCAGTTAAATTCTTGATTTTTCACAAAATAAAACTATTTGTATCACATTTTTTATATCATAAGCCGTTGACAACCCATGCAATCGTCATCCGAAGAATTAATGGAACTAAACAAATCGAAATATATTCCATGAACTTTGTTGTATGACAGCGATCGTTTGACTCGGTTCAAATTTGTTTGAATGGGTAAAAAATTATTTTTTTATTCACGCCAAAGAAGTATAAATTCTTACGTGCATACATAAGTACATATGAGCTTTTTGTTTTCTACGCCAGAGTAAGCACTAATGCCATTTTATTCCTCACAGCCCAGTATACAGCCGCCATATTAACATGACTCTTGTCAATTACCAGAGGTAAAGTTGCCAGAGATACAAATATCCAGAGGTAAAGTTGCCAGAGATACCAATATATGATCGATCGGCTGTCATTTCTTATTCGTTGGATAGGACGCACTGTGGACTCTCAGCTAACTTAAATTTTGTCACAAATAATCGGGTCCAGTAGCTAGCCTAAAACATGCTACTGCCACCGCTTTAGAAGTCAGTGGAGGTCTTTTTTATGGTCTTTTTTATTGATTATCAATCAGCTTCGTTTGTCCTGTATGGTACTTAATTTATAGTAGATTAGTAGTATAATTAAGAGTATCACTCAAAAGTAAATTTTTATTTTAAATAAATAGAGTACAAAAAAAAAATTGTTTCTTATAAAATTCTCCTCTTTTTTTCTTAATATAGTCTCAATTTTGATAAAACAATTTGACGCAGATAATAGGACTAATGATTGTATCTATGCAATCTACAGATGAACTCTTATATAACTAAATAAACTATGTGTTCTTTATTCACTGAAAAGCGCTATTGAAAAATATTTTAATATAATGTTGGTCATAAATATTTAAAATTTTCAAATATCACTATTTAATATATTAATTTATTGTCAAAATTATTCAGTTTAATTTAGAAAGTGGACACGAGCACATAAAACATACACATTTTTTAAATTTGTTCCTTACTAATTAAATGTAAACATAAATAATTTTACAAATAATATCTTTACTTTTTGAAGCATGACAAAGAAAGAGAAAGAAAGAACAGTGTAAGGTCGACGACCTGACAACTAATACATAGACACACCTACAAAACATTGCTCTGACTTCTAAGAGAGAATGTCTGTCTGTCTGTCTTCCTTCCTTCGGATGTTGACGGTAGGGCGCCATGCTAACATGTAATTTAACAAAGAATCAAACAAAGCTTTATTATTTATACAATTACATTTTTTCTCTTATACAATCATTCATTACTAAATAACTAGGCATTTTAATATGAAAACTTTCCAAAATTAATATTTTATTGGATACAATTGACAAATACTGTTTTTTTTAGCTTCTTTTTTTATATTAATTTTTTTTTTCTTCGCATTTACTATACTTAACTAATTTTTATATTTATTTAAATAACTGTAAAGTGTTTACAGTTATCATCCTAAAGCCTTTTTTATTTTTACATCTCTAAATTACGTAAAGTCGAGGTGTCCTCGGTAAAATGTTGCAAATTTAGCGATCAGTTATTTGTCTTTGTCAGAAGCATATATATCACAAAAATTTATGCATTAGGTAAATAAAAAAATTAAATTACAAAATTAGAGTACCATATTCATGTTCAGAGTTACAAACTTTATTAAAACAAGTTAATTAATCGACCTCCAGGACCACCGTTAAGTATTACTTCAGAGAAAGAGATGAGATGATTTGTAGCGTAATGAAAATGCCATGCCTGATCGGGATTCGAACCCGGGACCTTCGGGTGAAAGGCCGAGACGCTACCAGCTACTATCATTTAGCTGCTAGTATTAGCGCTATAACAGGTTGTGTATATATATATATATATATATATATAGCATCTAACTAAGCATCTAACTATTCGTGTGAAGGATGACAAAAAGCAGTTATTTTTATTTATTTTTTTCAACGAGCACTAATCTCATCTGTTATCAGTTGTAAACTGTTCATGCTTCATCGCAGAACAGTCTCTTTGCAGTTGTGTTTTTCTAAAGTGCTTTATTTGAATTGCGCCATAAGAGTCTTTATAATTTAAAAAAAAAACTGTATCGTGAATTAACTTAATTATATTAACTCTTAGTTATATTTTAAGGATGGTTGTGGATTTGTTTGTTGTATGTACTCACATTTTTATTTTAGCTGCTATTGGCACATAGCGGAACCAATGGTGGTGCCCCGGGCGGCTGCGCGCAGCCCACGAACTATTCATTCGTTCGAACGATTTATATTTCTTGATACGAACGATTTATCTAAAATTATATTTGTGTTTTGGGAATAAAAAAGGAAAACAATGGGGTTAGAGCAGTGTTAAAAAATCACAACTCAAGAAACGTTGTAAACGTTTTTGTTGTTCGTACGCGAAATTCATGAATTATTTAATTTCTAATTTCAATTGGCAAAAATATTTAATAAAATCATGTTTAATAAAACATGGTGGGCCGTAGGGCCGCCTTTTTCGTAGTTGTGATTAGTTTCTCAAAAACATTGTCAATGGGGCAGATAGACGCAACGCTGTATTTCATATCAGACAAGGCAAGACGCAATGCTGTATTTCATATCGGACAAGGCATGGTTTCATTTATCTGGGGGTGTTAATTCGCACAACACTAGTTATTGGATGACAGAAAATTTTCACCAGATATTTGAGCGTCCGCATTAAGATGAGAAAATTGTTGTAATATTTCTGGTAATCAAGTAACGGGTTCAGTATTTTTTGAGCAGACTGTCAAGTCAATACAGAAGTACGAGAGGTAAGGTACATCCTTGCCGTGTTGAACTGAAAGGGATATTAATGTCTTGTGGTGGCAAGACTGGTTGTGTTGTTGTACGACATTCAGTACGTGTGTAGTATCGTTGTCAATATGGCATGTCCTCTAAAGGTTTCGTCTGGCATAGAAGTCCGTTCAGTAGTCCGATTTTTGAGGTAAGCCAAATATTTGAGGTATACGGTGAGAATGCAATGTCACTCTCCATGATTTGTTTCAAAGAAACAAATCACATGAATGAAGACACAAAAATTCGCCGCAACCAAAAAAAGTGAAAACATTCCCACATGTTCGAAAGGTTATGTTTACAGTCTTTTTCGATTCGAGAGATGGGGTCGTTTTTCTTCTCCACAACGCTACTCCACCTTGTGGTGGGAAGTGTGGTCTCATCCCTCTTACAGCCTGACTTAGCACCCTGCAACTATCACCTGTTTGGTGCTCTCTAGCGAGACCTGGGAGGAGAGCGTTTCGCAAATGATGATGAACTGAAGGAAGCGGTCCTTAAATGAGTGAAGGAAATTGGACGAAATTTTTATGAGAGTGGAAGAAAAAACATGTTACAAGGTACGAAAAGTGTTCTGAAAAGCTTGGTGATTATGTCGAAAAATAGATAATAATATGTAGTTTTTGTTCAAATAAAATTTTTTTTTTTTATAAATATTTGATTCTTTAATAGAGGGGGGGGTGTAACTTACTTTCTGATCGTCCCTTTACAATTTTCGAGGAATTCTAAGTTCATCATGTAAAAGAGTACGGCCTTCTCCAATAAGATGGAGCATTATACTTTCCATTTTAAAAATCCGTAAAAGCTGTAAATTTTAAGGAAAGACAAGTCAATTTTTAGAAACACTGCAATTTTTATAAAATAATCATTTGATTGAAATTAATTTATTGTCACTAAATATTACTTTTTTTATTATAATTAATGGTTAAAACAGAAATAGTATAAAATTAAGCAATTTTTTGTCCAATTAGTTGGTTAGGAAAAAGTTAGTTTACCAAAACAGGAATTTCTAAAATTAAAATTTTATTTAATATATAGTTACATATACGAAATTTTTAACATTTAATTTTGCAAATAGATCTCAAGTATCGTGCAGAAAAGTATATCCTTTTAAATGTTCCTATCAATTCTATAAGTTTTTGATTTAGTTTATATAAATAAAAGTAACAATTTTTTTTTTTATTTATGTCATCAATGTTCATGACTTAATTACAATTTAAAGATCAGCCTATAGGCCAAGGAAGTAATGCTGATCGTTTTATTCATTTCTAAAAAAGTATATATCAATGTTGTATATATTCTAAATGCTTATTGTTATCCATTATTCCATAAGTACAGATTGATTGCTAGGTGATTTCGTGATTTTCTAAACGTCGTTGGTATTTAATACTTTACTGTTTCACAGGCTCACAAACAGACGGATTCGTGAATCTCATCGTTCCATATGAAACATACCGCCTTCGCAATTGTTCTTGTTACCTTATTTTGGAAACGTTGTATGCCGTTGACAGTACTTTTTTTTTTGTTCACCATAAGTCCAAATTGGTCGTAGGACAATTTTGTACATCAAAATTTTATTAAACAATGTGAGGTTTGAGTTTCTCCCTAATAGTCAATGCAGTCCTTACATTTCACGTTCAGTTGTGTTTTCTCGTTCACGTAATATTTGGACGCTCTGATTGTGAGATTAAAACACCGTCCAGATTCACACTGGGAAAATCACCTCCTCTCATGGTGATGAATGAAATGTGCTTCGATTTATTCTGATTAACTTTTATCCTCCATTTCTTTAGCCCTGTGCAGATAAGGTTCAATCCGAATACAGTCCCGTCAAGGCTACTCCAGGGTTAATCAACAGCAAGGATAGCTATGTCATCGGTGCAATTTTCCAGGGTTAAAAGATCCGTAATGAATATTTGAATACCGTACAGGAACCAACACTGAGGCCTGAATGACACTCGACCTGATCTCGAAGAATCTTGATAACTCATGAGTACACCTGATTTTGAATTAACGTCCCGCAAGATTATTTTACAAGACATGATAGTAGGGTTGAGGAAGGTTTAATTTTAATTTAAAGAGTAGACTAGGCAACCAGACCTCGTCAAAGGCCTGTTGGATATCTATGAAAGCAACCGGGCAGAATTTTTTCCTTTTAAACATCCACTGATAAGGTTATTACAATTTTTATACAAATTTACAAAATAGTTAACTAAAAATTTAGTTACAAAAGATGCTAAAAAATTTATATATACTGTTTATTTATAAATGCATTGCAAATTTGTAAATAAAAAATCGTGTCGGTAAAAATCTGTTAAATCGAACACAATTATTTGCATATTTAAAATGATTCGGGAGACGGTACATTCCAGTATATTCGGGAAAACTTTTATTGGGGAAAAAGCACATTCGGGAATTTTCCTTCCGGAAAATGTCTATTCGGGAAAACGTCCGGCAACGCTTTCAAATAGTGTTGTATTACCTATTTATACATTTTCTGATCACAATGATGGATTGATTATCAATAAATAGTACTTCTTTTTCCGATTTGGATATTTTTCAATATTTTAAAGTATATGAATTTAGGCTATCTTATCCAGTACTTAAATAATAATTGGAATTTATTTCTTATTTGCATTTATTACAATATTTTTAATTTAATTTTTAATTTCTTATTTTTTACCCATTACAATAAAGTTTATTCTAACAATACAATTTTTCTTTTAATTAGTTAAGAAAAAAACATGTTTTAGAATGATAAGATAACTGAGTTGTGAGACATCCCTGGAATTATAAGTGTAGTCAGTGAAAGTAACAAATAAATCTACACAGTAACTTATGTTAACAACAAACAAGTTACAATTAACACTTAAATGCAATGTAATAATATCATGCAATTGTACATAACTTATAAAATTAAGTGTTGTATATATCAAGATAACAAAGTTACAAGGCGCAAATTGCTAAATCATAATAGAATATCTAAATTCATGTTTTGAACAAATTGTAATCATTTATGAATCACAAATAGTATGTAACAGTTACCTCAAAACATAAATTTTAATTACATTCACTTATTTAACAATGAATCAGAGATACAAACAATTATAGAATAAACAGAATAAATCATAATGCTCATAAATAAATTGTTTACATAATAATCATAAGTAACTACGTAACTTTATAAGTAATTTGATTATCTTCATCAGTAGATACGTCATGATGCTTTATGCATTAAGAAGTATCCATTGGCCAGGACAATCACATACCAAAGGAAATTATGTGTAAATTATCTAGGGTAGGCTAAACCTAAACCCACCGGGTTGGTGTAGTGATGAACACGTCTTCCCAAATCAGCTGATTTGGAAGTCGAGGGTTTCAGCGTTCAAGTCCTAGTAAAGTCAGTTATTTTTATGGATTTGAATACTAGATCGTGGATACCGGTGTTCTTTGGTGGTTGAGTTTCAATTAACCACAGATCTCAGGAATGGTCGAACTGAGACTCTACACTTCATTTACACTCATACGTATCATTAGGGATGTAGGATGTAGAGGGTATACTGAAATGAAACGACTAGCAGATACCGGTGTTCTTTGGTGGTTGAGTTTCAATTAACCACAGATCTCAGGAATGGTCGAACTGAGACTCTACACTTCATTTACACTCATACGTATCATCCTCATTCATCCTCTGAAGTATTATCGGATTTTTTTATCAGTGTTGTCCATGCAGCTAGTTACCACTATTCTAGAAATTTAGGTACAATCTACAGGTTTTGCCTACTCTAGATATTTTACAGAGCCATTGGCATGTGATTGTCCTCGCCAATGGATACTTCTTAATGCATAAAGCATCACGAACAATATTATAAGTAAGAAATCCTAGATTGATGCAATGCTAGGTATATACTGATTAAGATAATCAGATTATTTATAGAGTTATGTAGTTAATTATGATTATTACATAGTTTATTAATTATGATTATTACATAGTTTATTACATAAACTAATTATTTATGAGCATTATGATTTACTGTATAAATTAATTGTAACTTTGATTCATTATATATTTAAATAAGTGAATGAAATTACAATTATAATAATCTTATTGTAATAAGATAATTATAATTATTACAATAAAATGCCGACAATTAATTATTACATCAAAAATTAATTTAAATGTCAGGAAAAGATTTTTGAAAGTGTATGTTTGGAGTAACGCTTTATATGGAAGTGAAACTTGGACAATCGGAGTATCTGAGAAGAAAAGATTAGAAGCTTTTGAAATGTGGTGCTATAGGAGAATGTTAAAAATCAGATGGGTGGATAAAGTGACAAATGAAGAGGTATTGCGGCAAATAGATGAAGAAAGAAGCATTTGGAAAAATATAGTTAAAAGAAGAGACAGACTTATAGGCCACATACTAAGGCATCCTGGAATAGTCGCTTTAATATTGGAAGGACAGGTAGAAGGAAAAAATTGTGTAGGCAGGCCACGTTTGGAATATGTAAAACAAATTGTTAGGGATGTAGGATGTAGAGGGTATACTGAAATGAAACGACTAGCACTAGATAGGGAATCTTGGAGAGCTGCATCAAACCAGTCAAATGACTGAAGACAACAAAAAAAATTACAATAAAGTTTAATCTAATAATACAATTTTTCTTAATTAGTTAACTGAGTTATGAGGCATCCCTGGAATTATATTATAGTAATTATAACAATCTTATTATAATTAGATAATTATAATTACCTTTGTTAGTAATAATAAAGGTTGTAAAAGAACCTTTGTTTGATAAAGGCTAAAGGCATATCTAACAATAAAGCCAACTATACTTCTAATCATAAAAAAATAATTTTCTTTAAATACATTAAACGATGGTTTACATATAAGTCAATTACATTCGATACTGTTAAATTCAATTTACTAAAATTTATAAAATAAAATACAGATAAAATAAAAAATTGAAGCCTAAATTTGAGTGATTTATATATATATGAAGGATATTAATAGACACGTAAATCGACCTTCGAATTAAATTAAAGTTTGAAAAATGGTTGAGTTTTTATCCTTTAAAACTAGTTTTAAATATATAAGATTTAAAATATTGTAAAAAAATTTACATTTCGCTGATTATTAGTGATTGCAACCTGCATTACTTCTAAATCTATAATTCTATTTTTACCTGTTTTATATAATGGAAATATTATGAGTTTTTTTACAATGTTTCAATATTCATTTATTAAATGAATAGGTTTTTTTTCACTATCAGTCTAGTTTTTCTTTTCAAACTTTTGAAGTGTTCTGTTTTAAAATAGAACACTTCAAAAGTTTCATAAAAGTACATCATTTGGTGTAATTCGATATTATATTGGATTTTTTTTTTTAATTCGCTTGATTAGAGGTTTCACGCCTAACCCTACGTTAAGTGAATTTTTTTCTTATTCTTGGTTTTATATGTATATATCAACCTTCATAGATTCAGTTCGAAATAACTCATTAGAGTAATAATTTTAGTTTAGCTATTGATGTATTATTTGAACTATATTAAGAAAAACAACTCTACTTATAAGGAAACTGACCTTTTCAGTTTGTTCTATATTAGTTAACCTGCATGCTTACCATAAATAATTGTTGCTTATAAATTTATTAAATCTTTTTCTTCACACAACGATAGATTATGGTTAGAACTTCGCCGGTAAGAATCCGCAGACGGCAAAGTCAACGAACTACGTTTATTATTCTAAACATGACCTAACATAAAAGTGAAATGAGAATGGGGAAAAAATTAAAATATAAGCATAAAATCATTGTATTTCAATTCAAGAATTCTGTTAGACTGTTTTTCCATTTGATGAACCACGAGACTCGAATATGTCGTTATTTTTAGGAGGCTTTTTGATGAACCACGGGACTCGAATATGTCTATTTTTAGGTGGCTTTACGAATCGCGCCGCTAGATAGCAGTACTTGATAGTACTAGGTAACATACAAAAATTTCTAGTTTACAAGAATTTATCGATGGTTGCACTTACAAAGTAATAAGTCCAATATTACATTACGTATCTTCGATTCGTGAAGGTCATTATACAAGTTTTATTAAAAAATGAAAAATATGGTATGAAGTGAATGATATGAAACAATTGGCCGTGAAATTAAAAAAAAATGTATATTTGTTTTATATTTATAACAAAACGCAGTGACATCCAAAAAAATTACAATAAAATTGTAAACGGTACGGTAAGAGTCTCGCATATATCATTTCTTCCGCTCAAAAAACATTTGTTGCGTCGTCAAAAGTATTGGATACTGAATGCTAAAGGAATTATTTCATGAGTCATTCATAAATGTTTAACTTGCTTTAAGTTTACTGCATCAACACAAATTCAACTTGGTCAACTACCATCTTATAAAGTGACTACCTGTCGACCTTTCTTTGCTTGTGCAGTAGATTATAGTCCGATTATAATACATGGCGAGCAGTTTAACATTTCTTCCGCTCAAAAAACAAAAATTTCTTTAATATAAATAAAAATGTTTTTTTAACAAAACGATACTGATATCAAAAAAGGTATAACACTACATATTATTTCAATGTCATTTGACTTATTGAAAAAAGCTATTAAATAAAGCACAAACCTACATTTCTATATTAGCATTTTATATTTAGACTTATTTAAATGAAATTTTAGTAATTTTTCCATACCTCTCGATATATTTAAAACATTTACCTTTTTACTTCCTTATCGCGAAAAATTTCGGTTTTCAGATTTCATATTTCAATGGAAATATCCATTTTGACTCTAAAACCATTTTGACTAGTTTCGTCTGTATTTATCTCGTATAACTCAAAAACGACTAGCTGTAGTATGTTGAATTTTTGGATTTAGGACTGCTGTAACATGTAGTTGTGCACTTTAGTAGTTATTGCAATCAACTGAACCAAAAGTGTCCAAAAACCCCCAAAACCAAAAAATATTTGGATTTTGGACTTTTTCTTAACTGCAATAATAAGCCCTCATTGAGAGCTTTTCAACAATATATCATCGTAACTGGTACTTATTTTCATTGGTTCCAGAGTTATAGGAAAATAAAACTTTAATGAAATATTTGGTATCTTAGGGTAAGGTACATTGGTTCGAATCAGACTTCATCTCTTTTTTTTAAATTTAAATATATTGATTTATTAATCATTATTAACCTTTCATTGTAAAACAACTTTTACAATGAATAATTCAATAAAAAAAATATGAAAAAATATCAGAAGTTATTAATGAAATAAAATTTTCTAATTTAATAGACGTACAAGCAAATCATATGGTGTCCACATCAGATTTTTAATTTCTACAATATAATCTTTAATTTTTATTTCAATAAAAAGCAAAAGAGTATGAACATGAGTAACCATTGTTTGGAGATACCTGTAGTTAAGAAAAGAATATTTTCCTGGTTATAGTTGATAAACTTTGATATCATTTATATGAATATCATTACACTACAGTCTACTGATAGATGAATTTGACAAATTAATTAATGGTTAAGATAGTAAGTCTATAATTAATATGTGAATTACAATTCAATAAAGAAATAATAAAATCTTAGTACTGCTGTTCAATGTAAATAAATATTAACTCTGGTCATATTAAGAATTACAGAATAATACAATTTAATTTTTAATTCAATTAATACAACCCGATTTAATTATTAATACAACCTAAAATGTCAATTTTTTTTAACAAAGTAAATTTTTATATATTTTTTTCTGGTTACAGTTTTCAGTAGGGATTCTTTTTTAAATGATGAATAATTCATTCATTCACACAGAAACTCTTGAAGCAAATGTGTGGAAATATAGATATGGAATTTTGTAGCATACAAAAAATGACCAAGATTCAAACCCAGGGACCTAAGATGAAACGCTGATATGCTACCATTCCATCATAGTGATCAGCAGTTTCAAAATTGGGTATTTTTTTTTACTATTCTGACACAGCGCTGATTTGATGGGTATCTTCAATTCAATGAATGAAGTAATCTCTGAAAAGTTTCCAATATCATAATTTTTTGCCTGTAAATTATTGAAAACTATTTTCATTTCTACGTCAAGTGCCTTACTTTCAATATAATGTTCACAACATGTCCTCTTAATTCTTTTAATTTATTATACAGATTTCTTAAAAATTTAAACTTGTTTGGTTGCTGCTAAATAATTACTTAATAACTGATTTGTAACATATAGATTAAGCTACAATATACAGAATTCACAATGTTATTTAAGATATTTGTATAATAATTTATATTTCATATAAGAAGTTCTATTTTATGAAATATTTCATTTTAAATTAACATAATAGGCTTTGATTTATAATATACACAAAATCAGAACTTGAGTGCATATATGTAGTTGAATAAACACAAAGACTTACTGTGGTAATGTGTTGTAGGTGGCCTTGCCCCTATTTTTGACAATATAATGTTCGCTCAAATATAATTAAATACACTAAAAAATAATTTTACTTACAATAAATATTTATAATAAATATCAGTTTTATAAATACAATGAATAATGATTCATTATTAGTATACCTAATTTTACTTACATAGTTTTTCTGAATATTTTTTAAAAATATCCTTCAGAATGAGATAAAACATTTGTTAATTACTCGAAATTGATCCTCTGCAGCATAATAACAAGTATAAGACATTGAAAACTTATAATTAATTAGGTACAATAGCCCATGATATACACAAGAATGTTGGCTAACAACAATTAAGCATAAACTGATGATGTACATAGGTTACAATTTAAACATCTTTCCAGATTAAGTAATTGAAAGATCTGTTTGCCGATTTCCACACCACCCTCGAGGTACAGCAAGTGGCACGTTTTTTTTATAGTGCTATCCCCTGTAGGCCTAGTGCACTGTTTTTTATTTGTTCTAAAGTTACATAGATAATACAACAATTACATCAGTAATCTCTATCTATACTATACAACTTAATTTCTATCTATAATACAATAACATCAGTAATCTCTATCTATACTATACAACTTAATTTCTATCTATAATACAATAACATCAGTAATCTCTATCTATTCTATACAACTTAATTTCTATCTATAATACAATAACATCAATATTTTGTATCTGAATAAAAGTCCATGTTTTGATAACCAATTTTCTGTTTTAAGAAAAGAATAAAAATAACATTAAATAACACATTATTAAACCTATTAATAAATACCACTCATTGTCCAATTAAAAACAGTTCTATTTTCCTTGATCACTATATTCATTCTTGAAAAATAAGTTTATCAAAGTATTTTTATGCTTGTATATTTCTCTCATGACTCAGATGTTTATTTAATGAAAGTTTTTATACCTCAAGACATATGCAATTTATATCACCTTAAACTTTCCTTTTTCTTGATGCTTTCATTCTGAAAAAAAAAATTGTAAATAGTTTCAGATAGTAACAATATCTTAATTTTTCACTTATAACAATTTTATTTATTCACCTAACAATCATAATTGTGCAGTATGTATGAAATACTTATTACCACTAAAATCTGTACCACATCAGATTAATGAAAACTTCATTCTTATCTCATAGGATCTCAGTCTGTTAAGATAGTATGAAATCAAAATATAACCAAAAAAAATTATACATAAATTGAGTTTAAAATGTCATCATTGACTCCAAAAATATGTATGATCACCATTCATTGAAGGTAAACAATTTATAATGTTACTGTCTTAGCAAATAAACTTTATCTTTTTTAAGCTTTCATACTTAGATACACAAATGGCTTCACACATTATTGATAACAAAATTTTACTTTACCATACTTTACCATATTTACTTTACTATATTTAAATAATCCCTTTTAAAGGACAGTTAAATACTTTGTTTTCTCTTTTCATCAGATAAAATGAGAAATTCGTGATTATTTTCTGTCAAAGATGCTGTTTGGTATGATGTTGAACTATTATGATCCAAAGTTAATATACCTTTTAAACTTACGGCTGTTTCCTTTACCCTCCTCCTCTTTCCTAATCTGTTTTTACATAGCACAATAACATGTTCAATTGGAGAGCAGAATAACTAAACTTGTGACCTATCAGGAAGTAGTATATTCCGAACGTATTAAAAATTAAAATGTATATAAATGTCAATGTCAAAAATTAGTAATTAATTTGTGTTCTAATAATTCTAATTGTTTATTTCAAGGAAAATTTCATAATAAAAAATGTATAATTTTTTAATGGTCTATTAAAATAGTTATTAAAAAAGTAAGCAGTAAATCGTAAAGTAATTTTTAAAAATGTAAATAATTATTAAAATTCACCTTTTTGACCAAGAGCTCAAGAAGTGCATCTTTTAAGAAGTATGTTTTGCATTTATGTTCAGTTATTGGCTTGTTGTTCAAATATAAATTAATTTTTCTTTGTTGTATAATTAATATTTTAAATATTAAATTTATTTATAGTTACCATGGTTTCTTTAAATTATTTTATCTTTTTATCTAAAAAATAATAAAAACAGAAATGTAATCTCCTAAGTCCATTTATCTTATAAATTGTAAAATATGAGAACAAAATAAACAAAAAATTTAAGTATAATTTGTACTTTTCTAAACATATTTTATCTCTGCAACTTCAGAAAACTGATATGAAAACCTTGTCGTAAATTTTGATTTTGGATAGACATGAAAATTGGAATATATAACAAAGTTCTTATTTTTTTGAAAAATTAGCTGCTATTAAATATTGTTCTCAAAATAAAAATTGATTACTCTCCACACGTACGAGTATAAACATAGTAGATATCCTTATTAAATAAACAATGTCAATTTTTAAGGCTGCTACCATACCAGTAATCTTTTTTTTTATTATTTACTTCCTTGTATGAAATAAAGGAAGTATTGTAATCGCGAAAAATTTCGGTTTTTATATTTCAACGGAAATATCCATTTTGACTATCCCTGAATCCATTTTGACTAGTTTCGGGGTGACGTCTGTTCGTACGTATGAATGTATCTCACAAAATTCAAAAACGATTAGGAGTAGAATGTCAAAATGTTGGATTTAGGACTGTTGTAACATCCAGTAGTGCACCCCCTCTTTTGATTACAATCGACTGAACCAAAAGTGTCCAAAAAAGCCCAAAATCCAAATAAAATTTGTTTTTTTTACTTTTTCTTAACTGCAGTAATAAGCCCTCGTTGAGAGCTTTTCAACAATATATCATATGTTTACTTATTTTCATTGGTCCCAGAGTTATAGTCAACAAAAATTTTAATTAATGAAATATTTGGATCTCACAAGGTACATCGGGTAGAATCAGACTTCATCTCCTTTTTTTGTTAAGCTTTTTTTTTAATTTATATATATTGCTTTATTAATAATTATTAACCTCTCTGATTGTAAAAAAAAATAATGATATATAATAATTCAACAATAACAATAAAAAAAAATTATGGAAAAATGTCAGAAGTTATTAATGAAATTAAATTTTATGTACTTTTCATTTTTTTAAATGTGTATATGTAATTTAATAGGCGTACCAGCAAGTTACGTGTTTACGTCAGATTTTTTTTTTAATAATAAAAATAATTTTTTATAACAGTGTATAAAAAAAATGAAAACTTACTAAACTTCGCTGAAGTCGAATTTCAAGACCAACTGATTAAAAACCAATATATTGACCACTATATCAGTTTGCAAATGTGGGTTAGAGCCTGGACCCGTTACACCCTCCATGTTGGTGCACTATTTATATTAAATCCTCTGTCCGTAATAAAACAAGAATAAAACCAGGCCCATTGTTATTTTGTAATAGAATAATTTATTGGTTAATCTATTTAGTTCACAACTGAGGTTGTTGATTTATTTTCCGACTGTAACATTTAGCTTTCTGTATATTGCTTTAGCTAGCTAATAATGAATTCTGTGTTTTACTTAGTTTACAAGTATTTGTGAATCAGCTGTTATCAAGATTTAATTTTCCTTAGTTTATTATTCGGAATTTTATTAATGGTTACGGTTCTGAGGAAAAACATTCGTTCATTTGTAAACTCTAGTCTATCTCTTTCTATACACATTTTATATATAATAGTACATCCCTATATATGTTCCTTGTATTTTAATACTATATCCTTTGTTCTACATGTGTTTTACATTGCAAGCTCAACGTGCATTAATTCATACAGTTAACAGGAAAATTAATAAAATTAGAGTGGAAAACCAAACAACCGTTAGGAATTGAAGGGTAAGATAAAGCGTGCCAATTAACCATTAAACAAATTTACCGAGAATTTTTGTAGTGAAATTAATCTTTAAATTGAATAATGTTTTTTCTGTCAACAACTATTTGATTTGTTTAATAAACTTCACTTTCCATTCTGTTATGCACAAATCTCTCTCTCTCTCTCTCTGCGCGCGCGCGCGCGTGTGTGTATAAAATAATTAAAACGCTTCTTTTTTTTTAAATATACGTGAAAAAACAACTGTATCACATTATACGACTTGTTTTAGAAAACATCAGAAATTGAGTGAAAAAAAAGCATTTGATAAAAATGAAAGAAAACTGTATTAAAACATGAACTAAAATAATATATCAAATACAACTAAATTAAAAAAAAAGAAGATATTAAAAATGAACTAAAATAATGCATCAAATACAGTCAACTTCCTACCATCAGCAAGCAGATTTCCCTTGGTTACAATTATCGTGTATAAAACATACAATAAAGTCCATGAAAGGAAATAAAAACGAGGAAAGTGAGGATAAAAAAATGAGAACTACACCAAACCAACTAACCCAATTTATGGGTTGGTCATTTTGGAGACCTCACTGCAGTGGTTGTTCAAGCAGAAGGGAGGTCTTATGCTGACCTCCTCTGGTAGGTCAAGACCAAGGTGGGAGGTGTTACTGAGGTCCTCTCGACGCGGAAAGGCCAGAACGAGGAGTTCCAGATAAGAATTAAGGCCGTAGATAATGCTGTGGAAAACGTAATAAACACCACTGAACAGAAGTTAAAAGGCGTAAGTGTGACGGTGGGAAGAAGGCCTGAGAAAGTAAAACACCTAGTGGTAAAGGATCTGGATGAGTTAATACTCAAAATGACATCAAGGAAGTTCTGAGAGCAGAAACTGCTACAGTAAACTGCGGAAATTAAAACTGCTAAAGAGATCACAATGAGGCCCCAGATTTTGGTAGCATTAGGGTCGTCACAGTGGTGGTAACTGTGCATCTCTCCTAACGCCACAATCGAAAACTTCGAGACAAAGTTGGATGATCTGGTTTAGGTCGCCGTCAACTCTGGTAGGCCATGTTAAATGGCGGGCGACTTAACGCAAATTGTGTAGAATGGGGAACTCGTTCACGGACCGGAGAGGGGCGCACCTGGCTCAGGCTGTGGCGTCTGCTGGCCGGTCTGCGTAAATTAAGAGAGTGTCACTACCTTCAGGAGAGGCGCATATACGTCAGTACTCGACCTTACGTTCGTCAGCTAAGGTTAGGAGAAAAAATAATGAATTGAAGGATTATGGAAGAAGAGACTGTCAGTGACCATGCATAAATCGTCTACTCAGTTGCCTCGACTGGAATCACTGCGAACGTGAGAAGACGAACATGGAGGTTGGAACCTTGAGCCATCGAAGTGTTCAAGGGGACCTTTGCTGATAGACTAGTACTCTTCTGGTGCAGAATCTGGTTAAAACAACTATTGAAGCATGTAGGAATGTTCACGAAACAAGACTTGGAAGATGTCTGGCTGAGGTTAGCCATGGAGAAGACAGAAGTCCTCATTCCGGTTGGCAGGTGAAAGCTTGTTGCATATGTAGTTCTGCTATGGTACTGTGCATTGAATTACTTGATGTGCAGTGAGGTGGTTAAAGGGGTCTAAAGGAGGATGGAGCCACGGGTTGCCTCGGCATACAATACAATATCCATTGATGCAGCTTTCGAGGTTTCTGGAGTACTCCCATTAGATTTCAAGATACTTGGGAAAGTTGAAAGATGGTGGGGCATCCTGAAAAAGGATATCTGGGACACCCTGCTTGGAAGGTGATGAAATCTCATTCAGACAATGGACTCACGAAGTCATCCTTAACTTAAGAAGGTGGGTCAATCGGTGGCAAAGGGAAGTTAATTTTTGGCTCATACCACCCACAGGAGTGAGAGTGCAGCATGCCCCTGAGTAATGCCAAAGGGTTGGGTATTGGGGCATGCTGTATAAGGAGGAGGGATTTTAGTCAGTGAACACCCAACATTGCCATCTGTGTAGGCAGAAGGCGGCTGTCAGAGTTTCCCCTCCTTTAACAAGAAAAAAAAAATCAATTTGAACCTTTTATTTTTTTGTGAGCACAGCTCCTAAACCACACCAATTATGAGTAACAGTATCAGTGTGGGTTGTTGGCAAATCGCAGTATTAAGCAATTAATGGAGTCACAACTCAACAACTATGTGAAAAGGAGGAAGAAAAAACAAATATAATGTATTTATTGGAGTAATACACTATAAAATATATTAATAGTAATATACACTATTAGTAATACACTAAAAAATATATTTTATAGTAATAGTACTATAAAAGAACATATGATACTAACATAACATGAAATATAAAAAGAAAACATTATTATATTCAAAAATCATTTCAGCAGTGCTATATTCTTTCTTTACTAAAACCGGAAATCTGTCCGTCTGACATACTTCCTGCGACAGAGTTCTATTTAATATTATATAGACAAAATTTTAGAAAGCATTTCTAAATGTTACATTAAATTTTATCTACATTTATCTTGATCCTTTACAAGTTTTCTGGAAATCTAACCTAATCGAGAAAGTAATTGCTCATAATTTCATCTAAAAGAATTAAAATATGAGTTAATTTTTATCCTAATTAATTATTTTTTTCTTTATAAACTTCATATCATAGCAGTAAATTATGTAAGATTACTTATCATCAAGTTTTAGGTAGACCAAGACAACTTCATGAATATTTTCTGTCAAAACATAATTTAAATTTCTGTAAGGAATAAATAATAAATATTCACTTTGTGTACACAAATCCATGTTTTGTTAAAACTATTAATTTCTAGCACTTCATAAAGAACAGTTGAAGTAATGAAAAAAGTTAGTCAAAGTAAAAGTTACAAGTAAACATTATAGTCAAAGATATAATTTTTTTTTAGTTTTGTATAAAAGTCCAAGTTATAAAATAAATGAATTTTCTGAATAATGAACAGGTAATAAATATTCTAATATGAATAATATGTAATTTCTACATTCATTCGATTTGTCATGTCAGATTTATTAAAAAAATTATATATGACAATCTTAAACATCAACAATTTTAATTTCTTTATACAATTTCTTCTATAAATAGAAGTTATGTTATATTTATCAGCATTATAAGTTGATTGATGGTATAATACATCACTCTGAATCACCGATAGCAGAAGATATACTGACAGGTTTAAACACTTATTTATTCAATATTTTTAAGAGTTACTAAAATCATATCCATTATAATAGTTGAAATATGACCTATACTGTATATTTTATTTCATTATATCATAACAGACAAAAATTAAAACATAATGTGCAAAAATAAACAAACAAAAAAAGTTTTTTGTGAATTCATGTTATCATGTTTTTTTGCAACAGAATTTTTGTCCTTCTTTCAGTGCTTTGTTGTGTGTTCCAATTCAGGCTATTTTGTATTTTAATATTATAGAAGGTTCAATTTTACAGAATTAGCACTTCAACTCTTAGTTGGTTTAATTTGTAACTACTGAGAAGTAAATAGATTCCTTGGGCTCAATCCACAAATAACTTCCATCAGAAAAAGACCCCACTCTATAATTCCCGGTATTCTCGGCATGGACATACCACTGCATCAGATCTAAATCCACTAACCAAAAATGTGAAATAACAGGTCAAGATAAGGAAAAGGGGTAAATACTGAGGAGGATGATCTACCATTGGATAAACCTTAATATGGTTCATTCAGAGGAAAAAGAACCCTCCCAGCCCAGTAAAAATATGTTCAATTTGCTCCTACCCCAGCAGCTGGGAAGAAGTAATTAACAACTTTGTAGTGACTAGATTAAATATGTGTTACAACAAAAATTTATTTTCCTCCAGAAGTTGAAGTATCACCTGAGAACAGATATAAAATAAACAAGTGCAGGGTAATAACCCTGATCCATCAGAGTTGTGTATAGTTTATACTGGTAATAACGTTAGAGATCCTGTACACTAAACTGTTTAATAAATGATGTGTAAAACTAGCAGCTGAATAAAAAATAATAATTTCAGATACATTAAAATACATCTATAAATTAGTTTTAATTGGTGTTATGTATAAAAAAGATACAAATTCACATTATGTAAATGCTATAAACTCTTGTCTTGACTGTATTTGTAGGGACTATGGAATATCATTTCTGGATCCTAATTATTAACATTAATAAGAAACAAGTAATTATAAAAAATGAAACAAAAAGTTCTATCACACCTTTAAGGAATTTCAAATGAAATTAGGTCCTATTGATGATGATCAGAATGTGGACTTTGTAATGTAAGCTATTATTCGGAAGCTTAGGTTAAGAAATATGAGAGATAAACTGATATGTTTAATATTCATTATTATGGTGCATAGGAGCTGAAAGGAAAAAATAGTTTATCTTTTCAAGTTTTTTTTAAAATTATTCACCACTTTAAATTATGTAATGCAGTGCAGTAGTTCATATTTTCAGTTAACGTTTTAGTAATATATTTTACAAATTTTTCTTATGGTTTTCTAATACACTAATAAATCTTTATACATTACTTTTATTACTAATTTGAAATTTTTATTTTCCCAGTGAATAATAGCTATGTTAAAGGGGAAAGTATGGTAATCATGTCAAAAATGCAGAGTAGGTTTTTTTGGAAATCTTTAATTTTAGGGTCCAACTAGACTAAAAAAACATATGTATGTATGTGCATACTTATGTAGGTATGTGTGCAGCACTGCTTTTGTAATTATATCCCAAGATTGACCAAACCGATTTTCTTCAAATTTAACTCAAATATTTTTATATATGGGGTATTGATCATATTAATTCTTTTTAGTTGTTCCATTACTTTTGCTGTTACAAGAGTATTTTCTATTTTCCACATGAGTATCAAAATAATCCTGAAAAATTTTCATGTGGGAAAATTGGATAAGAAGATAAACTCAAATAGATAAAAAATATTGCTTATTAGCTTTAGCAAACAAATTGCATAAATATACAGAAATGATTGTAGATATTCATAAATAATGAATTTCAAACGATAATGGTAATAACAATCCTTATTACCTTTACAAAAAAATTGTACTACACAGAATACTGTTGGTACAACTTAATTCATATCTTAATCATCTAATTTACAAATTTTTACAATAATTATAAAAATACATGAAATCAATTCACTTATATTTAAAAATAATTAACATTTATGAAATACAAAAAGGCTTTGCCAGCATAAGTGAAAAACTTGATCGCTGGTAATGAGATGTGTTTTCACATCATTACTCATTTTTCTGGTCTTAGTTTGAATGTTCCTAAATGTAATTCTCTGTCATCTCACAATTAATTAATACATAATATAATTTATTAAAGAAAATTAAAAAAATCACATTCCTTAACCAATTCCCTAGTTAATAAAATTTTCAAATAATAATAAAATAAATGTTGAAGTATACAAATTTTCCCATTTTATTCTAACACAGATGTACGATTTATAATACTAATGGTAGCAAAATAGCTGAAATATAATAAAAATAAATTACTAACTTATATTTTACATTAAATAAAATAATGGTTTAAAATAGTTTTGTTTTATTTTATATATACACGAGTATTTACCCCAACTGCTTTGAAACAAAAATGCGTACTTTATAGTCGAGAAACCGGAGAGTTACATTAATTATATGACCTCGCTTTAACTGGTCAAAATTTTTTCGTATTTGGAAATTTTCCTATGAAATTTATTACTGCATTACAGGAAAAGAACTGTTATGTAATCAGTTTAATTTTTAGTTCAATACTGCTTTTTTCTTGGTTTTTTCTTTAATCGTTTTTATGAGACCTAGTTTCGTTTCCTCCTTAATTTTTTTCTCACATTACCATATTGAAAACTTTGAAAAATATTAATTTTTTAAAATTTATCTATACAGAATGTTTCTAAAATGGTGGGGTAGCTATACTTTTTGGATTCTACCTATAAAACTAAACAAAAAATATCCTTAGGAAAAATGGCAATTTCTTCTTCGTTCTCCCACTGTCCGCCATTTTATTAGTTTCATATAAAAATGTATATCTCAAGATTGAAAAATAAACATGGCCGCTATATTGTAATTTTCGAAGGTATTTAAATCCTGATTTTTTTCTAATTTTAAAACTTTATTACAAACACGCTTACCAAATATTAATATGATTCCTCTATCCGAACTTGAGATATACAATTTTATATGAAAATAACAAAATGGCGGACAGTGGGAGAACGAAGGAGAAATTGCCAAGTCGCTTAAAATTTAATTTACAAAGAAAAAGTTGAACATTTAACATGAAAGATAAGCTTTGCTTTTTATCAATGTAAACATCAAAATTAATGTGTATTTTCCATAACATTGTCATGTAGTCGGCCGCCTGTTGCTGTGTACCATATTCTTGCGGCCTGCTATAATAAACAATACTTCCTTGTACGAGTGCCTTAACCTTGTAAGATCTAAATATTTCATTAATTAAAATTTTATTGGGTTATAACTCTGGAACCAATGAAAATTGGTACCACATGTGATATATCTTTGAAAAGTTCTCCATCAGATCTTATTACTGCAGTTAAGAAAAAGTCCAAAATCCAAATCTTATTGGATTTTGGGCTTTTTATGGACACTTTTGGTCCAGTCGATTGCAATCAAAAGCGAAGGTGCACAACTAGGTGTTACAACACTCCTAAATCCAAACTTTCAACATTCTACGGCAAATAGTTTTTGAGTTATGCGAGATATATATACATACACACATACATACAAGATCTGTTCAAAAAATAACCAAACTTTAATAATTAAGTGCCAACGGAGATATTTAGTGACGTTCGGTTGGCAGTATTGTATTCCTCATAACCTCCTCTGTAACAAAATTTTTTTGGATTGTTGATATCTCGTTTAGTTTACGTGTTATTTTTATTTGAGTACGTGTTATTTAAGTGTTACTAGCGATTTTTGTAATGTGCGTTCGTTGGGAGTAACGATACAACTTAAAATTTTGCGTGATACTGGGAAAAACTTACAGAGAAACTTTTGAAGTTTTGAAACAAGCTTACGGAGATGATTTCTGGGTTATACGCAATGCTGCGAATGGTTTTCACGATTTATAACTGGTCATCAGTCAATTGAAGATGACCCTCGACCAAGAAGGCCTTTGAATTCAACTCATGACACCCGCATTCAGAAAATTAACGATCTGGTACGTGCAAATCGCCGATTTACTGTTAGAATACTTGCAGAAAGGGTTAGCATCTCTATTGGATCATGCCATGACATTTTGATTGAAAAATTGAACATACATCGAGTTGCAGCAAAGTTTGTTACTCGTTTGATGATCGAACAGCAGAAAGAACATCGAGTGGACAATTGCCGGCAACTACTTGAACAAGCTGATGACGATGAAACATTAATGCAAAAGATCATAACGGGAGAGAAGGCTGGGTTTAGGCTACAACACTGAGACAAATGTTCAATCATCAAAAAATCGCACAATACAAAAATCGCTACTAACATTTAAATATGTTACACTCAAACAACAATAACACAAAAACTAAACGAGATATCAACAATCGAAGAACATTTGGTTACAGAGGTGGTTGTGCGGAACACAATCCTGCCAACCCCACGTCACTAAATATCTTCGTTGGTGCGTAATTACAAAAGTTCGGTTATTTTTTGAACAGACCTCGTACTTGCAGACGTGACGCCGAAACCAGTCAAAATGAATTTAGGGATGGTCAAAATGGATATTTCCGTTGAAATCTGAAAACCGAAATTTTTCGCGATTACAATACTTCCTTGAACGAAATAGAAGGAAGTAAAAATCAAACGTTCCGGTACTAGAAAATTTACGAGTGTACCCCTCTACATTATCCAATTATCTTTTGTTTATAACAGCAATAAACAAATCGTTCTAGCGTGTTAGATTAACAAAGCCAATCCTACGTGATCGATAGAAATCTGTACGGATCGTCTGTTTCTTTATATAACCAGATGTACGGAGCTTTAAGAAAAATAATGGTGAATAAACAGTTTAATGTAAAAATTGTAACTGAATAATACTGAAATGAAATGTGACGCTACAAACACTTTGAAAGAGCTCAAGGACTTCACCAAATACAGCATTTATTTACATTTCCAGATATGTATGAAACGTACATTAAAAAGATCATCAGATAGATTTATTTAAAATCACATTTAAAGAAATTCTTATAAAGAAAAAAAAACAAATACTACTCTGTCGATGAGTTTTTAAAAATACATATTATTTTTAGATCAGCGTAAATGATTTGCGCATTCGTTTAACATTAATTAACTACGAGTGTATTAAGTTATTTTTTTCAATTAATACATGTTATTTTTTTCACTTTAATATGTTATTTTGTTACGAATTTATTTATTCATTCATTATCATCACATATAGTTTGCATTATTATATTATTTTCATGTATTGATCTGTATTATTATCACTTCCTATTTTATTTATTTTCCTATTTATTGTTTGTCTATGTAGATTAATTTTGTATCAGTCGATTTTTCTTGATCCTTACAAATTCTCGAAGTTTTTTGTTCTTCTTAGAGTAAAATATCTACATTTCTGACATGATCTCGGCAAATAACATAATATATATTGATATTTATATACAACATCAATAAATTTAGCGGCGAGCTACCCAGTGTGCACTACCTAACCCACCGGGTTGGTCTAGTGGTGAAGGCGTCTTCCCAAATCAGCTGATTTTGAAGTCGAGGGTTCCAGCGTTTAATTCCTAGTAAAGCCAGTTATTTTTACGCGGACTTGAATACTAGATCGTGGATATCGGTGTTCTTTGGTGGTTGGGTTTCAATTAACCACACATCTCAGAAATGGTCGAACTGAGACTGTACAAGACTACACTTCATTTACACTCATACATATCATCCTCATTCATCCTCTGAAGTATTATCTGAACGGTAGTTACTGGAGGCTAAACAGGAAAAAGAAAGAAAGAAAGTGTGCACTACCTGGAAAACAAAGCAGTTTTTTTTGTGTACATTAAAAAAATGTTTTCTATCATTAAATATACAAACACATTTTTTTAAATTAAATAAAATTATTGAAAACATTATATATATATATATATATATATATATATATATATATATTTATTTATTTATTTATAACACTGAATATATATGTATAAATTTGATATAAATTAAGATTTGCAGTAAAATGTTTTTTTTTTTTTTAATTCTATAATTTGTATTTTAACAGGTATATTTTCTAATAAATAATTGACCGTGAACTTTGTAAGTTCATGAACGTTGTCTATACATATTTAACTAAGAATAAACTCGTAATTTATGTATATGACGCGAATCCTCACATGATATTTATGTGTGCAAGAGTGTATAAACTCTATTTAAAACATGAGCTATGAACACCTGTGTCAATCTAGTGAATAGAAGCAAAGAATATTATTACGCTGTATAACATTTATTTAATATCCAGTTATTGAAGATTATTTAATATAATTTTACGAAATATTATGAACATTAATGGTAAATTTAACTACTATTAATCATATTTACCAGAATATACAAAATAAGAAATATAAATCCTTATATATTTCATTACTTTAACCGTTAAAAGAACTTTTTCACATAAACAATAAAAAATACATAAGTATATTTCATAATTGAAAATTTAACGGAGAAAAAATCTTTAAAAACAAACTGTACATGTTTTATCGTTTTAATTAAATTACAAAACACATCCCTTAGAAACTGCTAATTAAGAAAATCTATTTTCTGTAATAAGCAGCCGTTGATCTCTAATCTTCAAATCCCACATCAGTCCCAACTACGGTGAAGTTTGTTGATCGATCATTGACTACATAATCAGAGTAGGCTTCACAGGCGTTCTAATAGATTATTGTTGTGTTTTTCATGTCTTAACTAAATATTTATACTTATTTTTCCACATATCTTACACTGTAAAATTGTTCTTTCCTTCAGATATAATAATGAGCCACATTAAAATATTGATTTGTTTAAGGAATAATTTCTATCTTTATTATATATTTGTGTTAAAATATCCAACTGAACAATAAATTACTTAAATCAACTACTCTTCCTCTCCTTCAACTAGATGATTCACTTTGTACGTTATTTATGCATATATAGATTTATATTAAATCAACATTTATGTTCGGATAATCCCTAGAATCCAGTTAACCGGTGAAGAAGGAAAAGGAGATCAAGACAAAGGAAAAATATAGTAATCTGAATATCCCCGTAGAACTGTTGAATATTTTTAAAGATTTAAAAAATTATTTGTTTAAATATATATATATATATATATATATTTGTGTGTGTGTGTGTGTATGTATGTATGTGTGTGTGTGTGTGTGTGTGTGTGTGTGTGTGTGTGTGTGTGCGTGTGTGCGTGCGCGCGCGCGCGTAAAGCTGTTAGGAAAGAAGTAAAAACTGGTTACGGGAATGTTCTTATTGCACGCTGCAATACAGTGTAATATATATCTCGTACATCGACCATACCATACCAGTTATAAAGTGACAGCACTCACTTTAAACTCTCTTGTTTATCTTGCCAAAGTTCAACACTTGAATACCGTAATTTTTCGTTTGTATCCGTACTGTGCTATATACAGTACTTAAAAATGATGAGTTGTATTTCAACAGAAAATTAATATTAGTCTACTAGCATTTATCATTCTGAAGGATAATCAATAGCATTGATGAAGTGACTAAACGTTAAAAAAAAAAAACATATAATTGACATTTATTAAAAAATAGTTTACGTATTTATTATAATTATGAGTACATCATGAAGCAATAAAATTCATAAATTTATCACATCTATCTAAGATAAACTTCATAAATCTGAAGCCAGATTATATGAAGTCAGAATGATAATTATAAATAACGTCACGATCTGCCAGCGCGTTATGTTTAAACGCTTACTTTTTCATGTATGACGCAGTAAGAAACTGGAGCCTAGTCGTAATAGTCGTAATTTTGATAGCAATATTATCGCGATTTTATTTCTCAGCTATTATTAAGCTATTATATAGCTATTATATAAAGCCCAAAATCCAAAAAATAATTGGAATTTGGACTTTTTCTTAACTGCCCACATTGAGAGCTTTTCTTTTCAACGATAATCATAAATGGTACTTATTTTCATTGGTTCCAAACTTATAGCCAAATAAAATTGTAATTAATGAAATATTTGGATCTTACAAGGGGAAGGCACATGGGTTCGAATCCGACTTAGAATACATATATTTTTTTAACTTTTTTTTAATTTAAATATATTGATTTATTAATTATTAACCTTTGATTGTTAAAAAAGAAAAATTTACAATAAATAATAATTCAATAGTAACAACTAAAAAAAAATATATGAAAAAATATCAGAAGTTATTAATGAAATAAAATTTTATTTTAAAAAATCTGTGTATGTAACTTAATACGCGTACAAGTAAGTCTTCCGGTGTCCACATCAGATTTTTTTTTTTAATAGTTTTAATTAATAATAGACCGTAGCCTGGCGAATCAAGAATCAATATTTTTATTTATTAACCAAACGAAGAGAAATTCTGTTTAAATTGGCATTTAACTTGTCTGTTCGTGTATTTGTCATACTATTTCGTTGAAAAACGATTTCCAATTTTTATAAAATATTGCAGTAATATTCCTTGCTGTATGTGTAATGATTTTTCATGAAATTTTCTCTTGCAAAATGGCGGCTATTGTTAAATGGTAATCAGTACAACTGTTTGAAAGATGGCCGACTGTAAACCCTTACTCATAGTATCACTGCACCGTTGTATGTTTGTGTATGGGCTCTTTGCACATACTCTTTTTTTCCTGTTTAGCCTCCGGGAATTACCGTTCAGGTATTACTTCAGAGGATAAATGAGGATGATATGTATGAGTGTAAATAAAGTGTAGTCTTGTACAGTCTCAGTTCGACCATTCCTGAGATGTGTGGTTAATTGAAACTCAACCACCAAAGAACACCGGTATCCACGATCTAGTATTCAAATCCGTGTAATAATAACTGACTTTACTAGGACTTGAACGCTAGAACTCTCGATTTCCAAATCATCTGATTTGGGAAGACGTGTTCACCACTAGAACAACCCGGTGGGTTTCTTTGTACATACTGCTTTCTAAATATTAACTTTGTTATATATTTATTGTAATATACTATATCTAAAATTTTGAAAAGATCAAAACTTTTTTTTATATATAAAATTAAAAATTGTATGGATACAGTAGAAGTACCTCCTTGGCAATAATCACTTTATGAAATCCATACTATAAATAATATTTGTAATATTGCTAGAATAGTAGCATTATTTTTAACACTCGTCAAACTTCCATTATCAATTACGATACACAATTTTTACTTCAATTTAATTTTCACTATATTAATTCAATTTCATTGTAGAGATGAATTTGTTATTTTAGCACAAAATGACTAGTCTACTGTTCAAAAACCTATTAACCTTCGAGCAGGCGCTCATAATGCAGTTGCACCAACAGGTAACTTTTACTTTCGTTGTACTTTATACTTTTGTATACCGTAAACTTCATACTTTTGTTGTACTTTTTACCACCAACAAAGGAAAGCTGTATTTTATATAAAACATTAAAGAATTTCCTTTGAAATTTATTTATATAAATAATAAAATTAATAATAATGTTTTTTTATTAAAGTAGGACAAAAAATTCTCAGGATTTTTTAATTATGTAGATTACGAAAAATAATTTTTGCATACTTACATTTATCACGTTACTCGGATTGACACTTAACACAAAAATTGTTTATTTATCTCTCAAAATTATCACTAAAACTATTCTAAATTATCACTACTACAACGTCTTTATAAAAATTATCTATATTTTAAGTCTGAATCGGAACTAATATCTTTGCATTTGTAACACGCAATTAGTACCGCTGAATGTTTTTTGCAGATAAACGAATTACATTTTCTACATTTTATTGACGCAGATTTTTTTCTTTTCAACAGCAGAAATACTTCTCGTTTTATGGGTTGTTATTCATGGAGTTCTTCTAGAACATTTCATACATAATTAGCTTTCAGAAATGGAAAAATTCGTTTGAAAATGAAAGAATTTTAGCTCGTTGTATGTTGTGTCCCATTGTTAATAACAGTAATAAACATTTTAGAAAAATTCTTTATTTCTTTTTGTCAACTGATTTTTTGAAGCAGTACAATATATGCGCATATATTCCAGCTATATTCAAAATGCTGAAAAAAAAAAACAAGACCAGCGTTTTGTAATTCTTGATACCGAACAGGAGACACACAATTTGTCCACAATATCCACATCATCTTTTGTAGAATTATAATCGTTTATAATTTCTGGTTAATTATTTTCACCTACTACTGACTGCAGTGCCATACATAGTAAGTAATAATATTACTGCATTATTTTTACGAAATACATGCGAAAGTAGAACTTTGTTTGATAATCGTACATTGAGGAACTAAATTCTCTGGTTTTGCTTGGCATAAATTCTCGCAGAATTTGTTTCTTTTTTCGTAGGGTTCCCAAAAAAGTTAGATTCTTTTATCTACTGTAATATTCTGTTTTGTGTTTTCAATTGGTTGGACTGGTCTTTTCACCACATCAATAGCCGAATTTGAAATGTTATACAGCTCATCTGACTGTTTTCTGTATTCGACGTCGATTTCATACATATAAAATGTTTTTGCATCGCACAATGCATACATTTTTATCCCATATTTTGCAGGCTTATTAGGCATGGTGAACGCATCTTTCCAAATCAAATGATTTGGAAGTCGAGAATTCCAGCGTTCAACTCCTAGTAAAGTCAGTTATTTTTACACGGATTTTAATTCTAGACCGTGGATACCAGTGTTCTTTGGTGGTTGGGTTTTCAATTAACCACACATCTCAGGAATGGTCAAACTGAGACTGTACAAGACTACACTTCATTTACACTCATACATATCATCCTCATTCATCCTCTGATGTAATACCTGAACGGTAATTACCGGATGTTAAACAGGAAAACGAAGGCTTATTAGGCAAATATTGTATCCAGGTAAAACGACCGCGAAATGGGTGCAGCATTTCATCGACTGTTACATACCCGCTTAGTGAATATCATGCTTTGCTGTTTGAGACAAATTGATCATAAAAATGCAAATTGGTGCTAATTTATCACTTTTATGTCTTTCGAGTGGGTCGTTCTATCATCAAAACGCAAATTACTACGTAAAATCAAAAATCTTTTGGTTGAACTACAAAGCTCAATTCCAGTTCCATTACTCGCCCACAATTCAAGTACATTTGTTTGGTTATTTTTTTTGTTCTGATTAAAAAAAACAATCCGAGGAAAGCCATTACTTCAGCACGGTGGTATCCTTGAAATCGCTTTCCGTGAATACTTCGTTTCCTCTCTATGATTAGAAATGTACTAGTTTGTGTATTCTACAACTTCTTCTATCGTATCAATAGTTATTATTTTCATAGAAACGTCACATTCATTTTCAATATTCCTAGTACTGTTTCAAATCTGGAAGCACTTTCATTTATATTTTTTGATTTAGTCTTTGAATGTTTCGATAATTCTGTTTTTTAGCTGCATACTCGTTTTGTCATCTTTATCAAAATAAAAAGCGTCGATAGAAAAATCTTGATATTCAATATCAGAACCATCTTATTCTGATTTAATATTATGAACACTTTCCTATATTTCTTCTTCACTTAGATCACTGTCGCTATCACCTTCATTTTATTCTCATAAGAAAATTCTTGAATAACATTCGAAATTTCATTTACACCCATTCTTTCTAAAGATATTATTACAAAATTACACTCGCACACAATTAAACTATAAAGAAACTACGAACGGAAAAATATTATAAAAATGAAATTCAATGGAAAAGAAAATATATCATTATGTTAACACAACCAGTCGCGCAGCGCAAACTTTATGACACGATAAAACGTATCGATTAGTCCGTAATAAAACGTGACTAACACATGCAATACTAAATAATCAACGGTTACTGATACGTATTGCTTAAAATGTACAAAAGGAATAACTACACTGATTACATCATCAACAGTGATAACTAATTGGTAATTAACAATAAATTATAAAAGTAAATTTTGCGATGGCGCGCCTGCTCGAAGGTTAATATTCTACGGGTGTGAGTAGCAGGTAGATACGATTAGAAGATCCGAATTTACATGAAAATCGCTACACCCACTAGGCTTATTATGCAACTTATCTTATAGTAATTAAGAGACCCATAAACGCTCCATAGGTATCTCTTCTAACCAATTAAATAACATCAAGATTAGGAAAAACGTTTAGATGGTTGGAAAAAAATATTTATCCTAGTCTGCACCAGAAGAGAAACAAATCCGTTCAGAAGCTAGTTAAAAGTCCCCTTCAGACAGTGGGCGTCATTTTATAGACCATCCCTAGACTACCATTTTTACCTTGGGCGGGAGCAACACATAGAATCAGTAATTTTGTGTCGCTCCATTTAAGTACAGACCGTAACAATTTTTTTTTCCTTAGAGATTTAA
This sequence comes from Lycorma delicatula, assembly GCF_047948215.1. Classification (NCBI taxonomy): domain Eukaryota; kingdom Metazoa; phylum Arthropoda; class Insecta; order Hemiptera; family Fulgoridae; genus Lycorma; species Lycorma delicatula. The sequence goes on from NC_134461.1 coordinate 45,030,580, forward strand.
CCTGCAACAGGTACAGTGTATCTAAAGGATCTTTTCATTTGTATAACGAGTGGAATTAATCAATCGTTTAACCAACAAGACACACACAATGGAGCATAAACCAATGAGAATTGGGATATAGACATATACAATTCATGAATAAGAATCAAAGTTTTCTACTGATCATAATTAAGTAACACTACCTGTTGAAATGCACCCAACCGAAGTGCATCTGCTACTAATATTGAAGCCTGAGACGAAGTGTGGCGAAATCTAGGGCTAGGGAGGTAGCCCCCATGCCTAGGATGTTCTGGTCCGCCCATATGAAAGAATGGGGGGATCGGAGCTACCCGATGATGGTATAGGGGATCCTCAAGGTGTGAGGGGACGGGTCGATGAGGTAAGCACCAGATGTACTCAACGCACACCTGCTCCTTCGTAGGTTAGGACGGGGAGGGTAGCTATTCAGCTGAGGGATAGGCTGGCTATCCAGAAGAGGAAGTCGGCGTGTCCTGATGATGCTAGGGAGATCCCGCTGGCATGCCTCTATAGAAGGCTAGACAGGAATGGCAGGCTGCTGCCACGACACCCTAAGGTGACTGAGTGATGCTTAATTCCCGGACTGATTGCCTTGGGGATGTTTCCAGCCGGAAAAAAATTAAAACTACTCTAGGAATTTTGGAGACTTTTCTCTTGGACTTGGCTGTACCAACTAACTTCGTACGCTGATTACAACTCTATGTATATTAACACTTAGTGAACAAAGCGAACTGTTTTTTTTTCTGTTACGTTGTACTAGAAAGAGAAAAGTTGTATAAATAATGTTACAGTCGTTTTTATTCTACAGTTACGATGAGGTTGTCTTAGTCATTATTAAACACAGCTAAACAAAACTATTGTAATAAATGATTTCTTTATTTGTTATGGAATAAATAATATTTATACGCTATTTATTCTAGCTTGCCATTAATTTTTATTTATTATAGTTGATATTAATAAATTTTAATTTATACAAAATCGTAAATTCACTGTAAATAAATTATTAATATCATCACAGTATAATGTAAAGTATATTGACTTAAATTAAGCAGAACGATTTTAAAATAACGTTACAATAATATCTAAATTAAAAAAAAACTAAATCAGGTTTTATGTCATACATGATTTTAAAAATAAAATTTATATAGCGTAATAAATAATTAAATTAGAAATTACTGACAATATCGGCATGATCAAATTCAAAATTTTTTGTATCTTTTATCATTGAAATATTATGTTATATTTTCGTCAAATTCACATAAACAAGTTTAATTTATCAAAGGCTAGTGGGTTTTTCAAGTAGTACTCGAGAAATGTGAGATTTATTTAAATGTTTTTTTACTTTTGTAAAAGATAAGAGAGACTGAGCGTAAACTTTTACTTCACGAACCAAACGTTTAAGAATATATTTTACAATACCATAATCTTAAATTCTTGAATAAAAAATTTATTTCATGTAATTGTTAATTATTTTTTTTTTAAATTCAGAAAGAAAGCTTAAGAGGAAAAGTTGTGATATAAAGCCCAGCATACAACGAATGCTGATAATTACAACTGCTAGGAATCATAAAATTAAGTTATTAAAAAATTATATTTCTCTTAATGATCAAAAAAACTTATACGAGTTCATTATTATTATTTTTTTTTTTTTTATTTGGCTTCTACGGACCGCTTTATAAATTTTGTTTCCCCTTATTCTGTTTTCTCTTTTTTCCAGTATTCCTTCATTATTTCAGTATGCTGTTTCTTTCTTTTTCCGACTACTTAATTCGTGTTTTTTTTTTTTTTTTTACTCGGAACGCTTCCGGATATTGGATTTTTTCCTAAATTTTCCTTCTACTGGATTCCCTTTCCAGAGTTTTCCTCTCAAGTCTTTTCTGAATTCTGAGTATCAACCTAATTCATTTCTTCTGTTTGCGTTTTATTTTTACAATTCGAATATTTTCTTGTTTTTATTAATTTTTTCCATTTTGTAAAAATGATCGTTAAATATTGATTTTTTTTTCTTATAAAATTCCTGTTTTTTTTGTTTTTTTTTATGTGTAATTCGGAATTAGTTTTTATTCTCTAGCTGTTTATTCTTTTTTTAGGTTCTAAAAATTTTCTTAAAATTCTTCTTTCATTTTTTTTTATTTTCTTTTCTTTTTATTTCACGTTCACCCTTCGAAAGGAACACTATCCAACTGTTTCTATCTTCAATATTCCAATTCAAAGTTCACAAGACTGTAAATATTTAGGTTTTCATCTTGACCGACGACTTACCTGGGCAAAACATATCAAATCTAAGCGGACACAGTTGAAATTCAAGTTTAAAAACATTTACTGGCTAATAGGACATATATCTCGGCTTTCAATAGAAAATAATTATTGATTTATAAATCCATTTTGTAGACTATTTCGACTTATGGGCTTGAATTGTGGAGTACAATAAGCAATTCCAATATTGACAAACTTGAACGCTACCAGACAAAAACACTGCGAAAAATGCTAAACATACCCTAGTACATAAGCAATATCCTCATATTTAATGATTTTAAATTGCGAACCGTTCGACAGGAAATCTCTGTACGATATAAAAATCGTTTGGAACGGCACCCAGATTATATGGCAGTCAATTTTTTTAATAACATAATCAGTGATTTTTCAAGATTTTTTTATGTGTTTCGTAATATCGAAAGAGAGTTGCAAAAAAACAATCATTGCTAATACTCTGTTCAAGTTTAAGGAGAAGATAGATATTTCCCTGAAGCTGGTGTTCCTAAGTCAATACTTAGAAGTCTCAGACTGTTAAGAATTTGACTCCTGCTTTAACTCCAAAAGGTCTCTTCCCACAGCAAAAGTGAAAGATGTAAAGAACTTGTTAGTGAAACACTTCGGTGAAAGTGGGAAAATAACAAATATTTAGAATTTTTTTTCTAATATTTTTAACCAGATGATAGAAATTGACTACATACAAACGGATATTTCAGCAGAAGATGCATAATATCTTTTGTGAAGCTATGACTGATACTTTTGTGAACATATTGATAATGAGGTGCTTCCATATGTTTGAGAATGATAACAAAATGCTTTCTGATTGATTTTAGATTATTTTAATATATATTTTTTTATTGCTGCTTTGTTTATTCATGTTTTTCAATTTTTCTTCAATAGCTAATCAAGAATATTATGGATAATTTGCTATTTTTAGAAATATTTTGTATGAATGATATTTCAGTATTTTATAATAATGTTAGATTAAACTTTAGTTAATTTACACCTTGGAAATAATTTTGATAAATCATTATTTTCATCCAATTAAAGTATTATTGTCAATTTACAATCTTGTATTATTTTCAAAAACTTTTGTTTCTTTCCAAAACTTGCCTAATCCATAATATTCTTTTTCAGAACTGACTATATCCAAACTGCCATTCTAAAACAAGTTACTGATTAATTTTAAACTGAAATTACTTAAATTCCATTTATCTCTGAACATATTGTATACTATAGACAGTTTTTAATTAGTACAAACAATTAATCTAAAGCAATGTAGTTTATTAAAATCAAAAAACATCAAAATATATGTTTTTATCTTCTCCTATCAAATTTAGAAAAATGGATATGGTAAGGTGGATAAGGTTTGGAGTGTTACTACTTATATATACATCAAAAAGTAATACAGACTTTGTTCAGTGATGGTAACATCGTATTCGTTTATCCTTCTTCCAAACGAACAATATTATTCCTCCAAACGATTACCTTTGAACAATATTACCTTTGAAAATACGAAGCTGAGGACCATTCAGATTTTAAGAAGCAAAGTAAAAAGCATGAAAACACATAACTCAAATGCATTTTTGATACCCAAATGTTATAGACTGCAAAAAGCAGGTGAAGAATGTTTGTGAACAGTATAAAGCTTCGCAATCACTGAATTTTGGGCTTATTGAACTATTGTGAGAGTCAAACTGAAACCAATTTAGATTAGAAGGTAACGAACTTACATTATGAAGTTACCCAAATATTTTTGCTACTTATTTAATTATCACTCATTTTTTTATGTTAATAAGAAATCAGTAATAGTTACTGATTGGATTTTTTTTTTTTTTTGCTTTTATGATCAGGTATTATGATTGTGACATTATGTTATTCTGGTTCAAATCTAGATACAACTGCTGTAATAAATTAACATTCAAAACAGTACGTTTTCTAATGTATTTTGGTATTTGGTTCAATTAATTGAATTTCACGACTGTTTGATATGACAAACTTTCAAAACTACGAAATAGTTAACTACAAAATTTATTTGGATTCATGTGATCTCCTAAAAAAAGCACAATCTAAAAAAAAGAATTGGGTAAGGATTATATAAAATCTACAAAACGTTTTTACACCTCTAACACAAAATAATAAAGAAAAGATGATAAATATAAAGAGGAAGAAAATTTTAAAACCAAAGAAAAAATAAAAAGATTGAGAAAAGATGACAAATATAGAGAGGAAGAAAGTGTTAAAACCAAATAAAATGTTAAAAAATAAAAAGATTAAGAGAGGATGATAGATATAAAAGACAAAAAATTTGAAAACTAAAGAACGTGTACACAAACTAAGATCAGAAGAATTATATAAAACCAAAGAGTGATTAAATGATTGGCAACAAAAAACAAATAAACGAAAAGATGATCAACTCCGACTTAGGATGAATATTGTCCAGAAATATCAGAGGTGTAATGAAATAAAAGATAAGAATTTTTTGCAATTTATTAAAGATCAGGTATGAATGCCTCACTGTGTATATTGTTCTTGTGAGGGTTTATTTTTCAGTCACTCTGTAGTTAACTTTAATGTAGATAAAATTAAACAGCATTCCAGAATAATTAAATAAAATTAAACAGATATTAAACTAGAAAATCTAAAAATAATACAATTCTAAATGATAATTTTCAATTAATATTAAATATCAGATGTTTCACCAAATCTATTACATATACACATATGTAATAATGCTTATTAAATTGCATGTACACATCTTTAAAGTACATAAAATTTTATTTCACTAATAACTTCTGATTTTTTTCATATATATATATATATATTTTTATTGTTATTGAATAATTATTTATTGAAAAACCTTTTTTTACAATGACGGGTTAATAATTATTAATAAATCAATATATTTAAATTAAAAATAAAGTTAAAAAAATAATTTTATGCCTTCCCTTGTAAGATCCAAATATTTCATTAATTAAAATTTTGTTTGGCTATAACTCTGGAACCAATGAAAATAAGTACCACTTATGATATATCGTTGAAAAGCTCTCAATGAGAGCTTATTACTACAATTAAAAAAAGTTCAAAATCCAAATTTTTGGGAATTTTGGCCTTTTTTTGGACATTTTTGGTTCAGTCGTTTGCAATCAAAACGGGAGGTGCACAGCTAGTTGTTCAACAGACCTAAATCCAAAATTTCAACATCTTACGGCTAATAGTTTTTGAATTATGCGAGATACGTACATACGTACGTACCTTAGACGTCACGTCGAAACTAGTCAAAATGGATTCAGGTATGGTCAAAATGGATATTTCCGTTGAAATCAGTAAATCGAAATGTTTCGCGATCACAATACTTCCTTTACTTCGTGCAAGGAAGTAAAAAAGATCTCCATACACGGGAAAAGCATAATTTGATTTTGTGAAATCATAAATGAAAATGAAATGTGGTGTTTTTTTCTAAATTTCATTAATGAACACCAAATAGTAGGAACTTCGTGCAGCATACGATGAGAGAATCAAACTTTTCATTCATGCCGAATACTGATATAAAATTTTATAAAATCTAAGTGTTGAATTAATAACTAAAATATCTTGATGGCAGTATTGTCGGTTATATACGGCTGAAAATTTATAATCAGCTTAATTGTGGCTGATTTGTTTCTGCTATTCACAACATGGGTTGCGTAATAGACTTAAAAATAAATTGTAAAAATTAAAATTCAAGTTATAGGAAAATTTGTATTTTTCCCTTATTAATAAAACCAAGAACCATAAAATGAGTTGACACATTCATGTCCAGCAATTTTAATTTAAAATTGCAATTAATAATTAATTCTAATGAGGACAATATTTAATTTTACTATTATATTAATAAGATTAAAAAAATATATATATATTCATAACATATATATATTTTTTTTATTGATTTATATAGTATTTGTTTAATACCTCATAACTTTTAAATGAAGCAACATACATATGCTGGAGAAAGATTGAAATAATCACTAGAAAAAAAAGAAAATTCTCAAGATTGATGATGGATTGATTTTCGAAGCAATATTACTGCAATCTATACGTAAGTAGAACAGAGACCATTCGTATCTATTAACAGAGTTAAGCATTAGATGTGACAACACTGTGAATTTATTATATAGGGAGACGACTTCTTTCCTTATTTATACCGAATTTCACTTTTTTTATATCCTTTGTTAAAAAATCATAAACTTAATATATTATGTAGCTTATTTGTTACACAATTATCTAAGAAGGATAGTTGAAATAACAGTATTTTATTTTTTTCAATTTTTCTCTAATAATATTGCGGTTAAAAAACGTCTTAGAGAAGTAAATCAATAGTGATGTAATATGTTTTATAATATTTTAATCCGTTGGTGGAGAAGTAAATCAATAGTGATGTAATATGTTTTATAATATTTTAATCCGTTGATGGAGTGGCAGGTTGTATTTCTGTTGGTTATGCTTCGGTTGTGTTGACAAGTATCATTCAGTTCTGTTATTTTTTTTTCTATTTCCGGTTTTTATTATCATTATTTACATTATTATAATCATTAATTTTTACATTTAATCCAGTATAATAAAGTGGTTCAAGAAAATATGATTAAAGAATTCAGTTAGTTATTTTGAGAAAATCAAACTCATTGAATCCTAACCGCTTTAAATAATAATTCCAGATTTTATACAAAATATTTAATTTAAATCATAAGAAATAATAAATAGAAGTTATTATTTCATTTTAAATTATTCTTCTGAAGTACTGATAAGTTTTTGAATTTTTTTTATACAGGCATGATATATTTAAACCTTAATCAGTTATCCCCTGAAGAAATTCAACCAAATGTCACTTGAATATTCTTTTTTCTCTCTCTCTTCCCCCTCCTATATCTCTCACACTCCCTCAACCACATCTATTCTTGCATATACACACATACACATACACCACTTACTCATCCCCTCAACACACAACTACTCTTTCTCTTCTAATGTTAACTTCGATTCCACATTCTCTCTTCTCAGCACCATACTCCTCCTTCTATCTACATTGCCTCCCGGATAGTTATTGCAATTTCGTACCCTCTCATCTCACCTCTTCCCCACTACTTACTATTTTTACTTTTTTTTTCTCCAAAATTACTATTATTTTTTAATTGTTAATTGCAGTCAATTTTCATGGCAATTATCCGTGAAATGGAATGTTAGATTTTCATAAATAATACATAAAATTTTATCCTATTATGTTTTGGGTGTGATTGCTTTGAAAAAAATTCAAAAACTTCATTTGAGAATTTTTTAAAGTTAATCCAAAAAAATGAAAAACTTTTTATAGATCTGATTCCGAAGTTTTTATTTCTGGCTGATCGAAATTGTTCAAATAATAACCAAATTATTTCACATTTTTAAATATTTTACATCAGAATATTTTTAATTGATCTATTTAGTTATTAAATTTTACTTATTTCTTCGCTTTTTTTTTGTAAATGTGATAGTTTTGCAACAAGAACTCGTAGAAAAACAAGTCATACTATGATTGTGTTTTCGTCGTTGCGAATTCAGTGTTATTAATTAAAGTTATTATAAGCAGATTTGTCATAATACAATATTTTTTTTAATTTAATATAAAATGTGGACGTAGAGCTGAAGGGAGCTTGACAGTACTAGATTTTTTCCATGTGTAGATATCAATAAATTCTTTGTATGTATTATAGTTGGTTACACAAAAAGGATTATTATAAAATATCCCGAATCATTTCCTCAAATTATGTCGTTTGTTCCTGTTATACTTTACATGTGAGTGGCACATCTACCTCAAGATATTGCTGGGTTTTTTAAAAATTATTTTAAAGCAAAAAAAAAATCTTGTTAAACGATTTATGAAACAGATTATTTTTGTAATTAGTAACGACCAATATTAAATACTGCCGAAAATTCAGGTAAAGATGGCATGATTTTGATTTATTTAAAGCATAATGAATATGGAGAAAATCAAAAAATTCCTTCAAATGTAAGCATTTATATTTAAAAACTTTTATTCTCATGGTTGTTGAAGTAAGAAAAACATAGCTGCTACTCCTTTGAATTATTTAAATTCCTTCGGATTTTCGTATTTCTTGACGGTTAGATCCTTGAATCTAGAACAACTTCTCGTAAAACCAAGATTATAAAATTCTGTATGATCGTGATATTGGGGAGGAAGCGAAACTGTTTGTATTTCATTCTGAATTGCTATTCTATTTTGGGAATAGTAATTGTTTTCCTTGGAGAAAGTTGACGCTGTTACTAGATCATTTCTTAAATATCTGCAATTAGTTGCTTTTGCATTTATTTGGTCAGTTCAAAAATATTGATCGATAATGAGCAGTTACCAATCTGGATAACAATAACCTGAACTTCCTAGGGATTTTGAATGTTGAATGTAACGGATTCCCTTCTTAAAGTGATTCCAGGAAGGTTTTAACATAATTCTTTTGCAGGAGTTGTTTTTCTCGATCTCAATCTATTTTTTGGTAGATTATCCCTTTTCAGTATCCTTCCGTTGAAAGAAATTAAGTCTCCATTGGAATTATATGGGTTTTTAGCTAGACTACTAACATGAAGTCATACATGCGTTTTTTGACATTTTTGTGATTTAATTAGGGTTTATCTACCTGTAAACACTCTAGAAATCCCTATAAAAAGTAATTTAGGTGCGAGACACTTAACAGGTTAAACGAGACTTTTTATCTCTCCTAATACACACAGATTGCATAATATAAGTAGATACTTTCCTGAAAAACGTTCACTTTAACAGACTAGATTAAAAAAAAAAATCCATTTCTTCTTTAATGACCCAGCTATTGTGAAACTTGGCATTGTTTTATAAAACAAACTTATTTCTGTATTTCCCAAATAATAACCCAATCATATTAAATTTCTCAAATTTTCGCATTTGATAACAGATTAAGGAAGATTCTCCCAAATTAACCACCCACTAAAAAGGTCTTTGAATCGATAACTGACACAATTTGTAATAAATTAACTAGCATTGAGTATATATCATTCAATTACGCTTCTTTTATATCCTAAATGAACTTAATAATAAGAATTCGTGCACAGTTTAATGTAAATAGTAATTTTCTTGCAAAAATTATTATTACTTTGTAATTTGTAATTTTTGATCATGTAACTAGAGAGAGCGCCAGAGTAAATAAAAATAAAACCATTCAATGAATTTGGCGTGCAAATAAGCAATAGTAAACTCGGCTTAATAAAGCGATGGAAAACTAGTTCACTTTTATCATTCATAGTTAGGACTAGAATAGTATTCTTATTATTAAGAACGGCAATGATATTTTCCTGTGTGATTTAAATCACATGTTAAAACGCCTACAACTGTAATAAAAGCAAATAACAAATAAATGCACTGTATCAGTTCTTTCTTCTTAATAATTTAACAATAAAAAAATACAAAATAAAATAAAATACTAGTGTACACAACTAGTACGAGACTGAAACTGAGAATATTGTTATTACTCGTATTTATATTTAAAAAAAAGTAATTATGCAAGAGCATTCAGATAATAACATTTACGAAAAAAATTCTCGGCAGGAATTATGTAGACTCAAATCGAAAATGGAAGTTTCATTACCGTAACCGTCATATTTTAAACATAGAAATGGATGCTTAAAATATTATTAAAGATAATGTATACCAAATCATAAAAAATAGTAACATTACATGATTTGTCTAAGATTATTTTAAAAAATTTGTAAAATAATCTATTTAAGCTTATAGGAAAATCTGTTTTATAGAACAACCGTGGTTTACACAGAGCGTTCGGAAAGATGCTGTGTTTGAAATTATGGAAATGTAATGTCGAAACTTTCTTAATTATTACTTTCTATTTTTATTTCATTACTTTATAGTAACGGATATTACAATAACTGGAATAGTTTATAAAAGGCGTTAAAAATGACCTCCAACATCAATTCAACACTGCACACTATTCAGTTTGTTTTCAAACACTTTAACCAGCTGATGTACTGGAATGTCTCGTACGTATGCCATTATTGCGGTTTTTATTTCGCGGTCTGTTGCCGTACACTGCTTATTTCGGTGCCCCACCATAGAAAGTAATCTGGGAGAGTCGGATCGGGCAATCATGCAGGCCACAAACCCCTCAAAATGATTCGCTCACCAAAGAAATTTCGTAAAAACTTGTTAGCTGTGTGCGCTGTGGCGCCATCTTATCGGAACCAACCGTGATTGAATTCCACTTCTGTTAACAGACTAATGAACTTTGATAAAACTGCACAATAACGATCACTATTAACTGTACTTTCAAAAAAATATTGGACCCACAATGCGTGTTCTATTCGCAGCGACCCAGACTCCAATTTTCACTTCTTGTAATTCATAGGGGTTAGTTATCGACCACAGGCCGCGTATTTTGTAAGTTAATGTACCCTCTCAGTTGAAACCACGCTTCAGCTGTAAAAACCGTGATATTGAGGATACTTTTGGAATTTTGGTCAATAAAATGTTTAAACCATTGACAATATTTTAGTCTTTTGCCACGATTTGTAGGTTGAACATTACTTTGTGGGAGATAAGGTTCAGTTCTTTTCTTACAGCTTTATGTATGGCAGCAAGTCCGATATCTTCCTGCTGTGCTAACCTACGCATTAACTTTGATGGGATTACAGCCACAGCATCCAAAATATCAAGCAGCTGCTGTTCGTTTAATTTAGGTGATCTTCCACTTCGATCAGCGTCTTTTACAGAGCCTGTTGTCAGAATTTTCAGAAAACTTGTGCTTCATTAAATCAGTATACTTGTTACCTTCACGAAAGAAGTGTTCAACGAGAAAAATGCGTTTCTCTACCAAAAAACCATTAGTTTCTCACAATTATTGACACCAATAAACGAAACGAGGCACGTTCAGTCACAACTTATCAACTGACGTCTTGGTTTATTACTGAGCAACGTCCATTGAACCCACAGAGCAACCAACCTAACGCCGAAGGAATAGAATGCACCACATAATTTTAAGATATACTTCACAGCGACTTTCCAAATGCTCTGTACAATAAGGAAAAATGCTAATACGTATATCTTTACGTATAGCCTTTTTCTTTTTCCTGTTTAGCCTCTGGTAATTACCTTTCAGATAATACTTCAGAGGATGAATGAGGATGATATGTATGAGTGTAAATGAAGTGAAGTCTTGTACAGTCTAAGTTCGACCATTCCTGAGAAGTGTGCTTAATTGAAACCCAACCACCAAAGAACACCGGTATCCACGATCTAGTATTCAGATCCGTGTAAAATAACTGACTTTACTAGGACTTGAACGCTGGAACTCTCGACTTCCAAATCAGCTGATTTTGGGAAGACACGTTCACCACTAGACCAACCCGGTGGGTTTTTACGTATAGCCTACTAACATACTTACGCACATGTTTTAAACACCAGCGGAATTTTTCTTAAAATTATTAAAATATATTTCTTAACATAAGAATAGTTTTAACATAAGAAGGTTTTTTTAATCCAAGTTTAATTCTCTGCTACAAGACTTACACTTCATTTACATTCATACATATCATCCTCATTCATCCTCTGAAGTAATACCTCACGCGGTTCCGGAGGCTAAACAGAAAAAGAAAGAAAGCTCTATACTACAAAACACTTCAACCAAATTTTGTAAAAAAAAAAAACTATTAAATAAAAACATGAAATTCCATAAAAATCAAACCGTGTTCAGTAATTTTATTTTATAAAAAAAACTGAAAAGGAATACAAGAAAAATTATAATTATTTTTAAACAGCTATTTCTTTGAAAAGGTTGGAAAATAAGAATACGCTTTAAAATTGTTTACAAAATTGTTTTTTTATTTCAAAAAATATTTTTATTGATAAACAATAATCATATGGTAGGTACTTATCAATCATTATCGTTAAGAAAATATTAGGTGAAAAAAATATATTTATTCATAATAATAAAAAAATATTGACTGACAAATATACAATACTTAGAATACACTACAAAATGTCTATTTCTAACAGGAAGTTTAGAAAAAAGTAAAAATTCGAAATTGTTATTTTAAATAATCCAAATCGTAAAAGAATTCATCATAAAAACATGGATAGTTTGTACAAAAAAAAAACTAAAAGACTAGGCGAAAGAAACGCTTAAAATTAGGTGCATTTAGATTTAAGGTAAATTTCCTCTTTTAATTAGCTTTGCCTAAAACTACAATAGTTTTTTTCCTACGTATTGTTAATTTGTGAATTAATATTTATTATTTCTTTATTTTCATTTATTTATTTATTCTTATTGTACCATTCGAGAAACATTTGAAAAAGTCACCTAGATTTTCTTTTAAAGAAAAATATTTTTGCAAACATTTTTAAAATGTTTTCTCGTTTTCCAGCTTATTTCAATGACATCCATTCATCCAGACCCATAGGGGAAGAGACCCGCCTTGTGACGATCCCGGTCGCCAAACCACCCCCTCCGTTCCATAGCCCTGATGGGCTTTACCGGAGGTCATCTTCTAAATTTTCGATACCTGATAACAGTCATCAGTATGGGCTCTGTCAAAATGACATCGATTTTATACATAGTCTCCACTCAGTAGGTAAAAATATTTTCGGAAACCTGTAATTAAACACAGTGATAAATACAGTCGTTAAATTAACTGTTTTCTTTGTATAAATTTTCTAAGAATTTTTGAATAGAACCTTAAATATAAAAAAATTGAGCTGCGTAAAAAATTACATTTTTCAAATTTCCATCACTTTTGGGCTATTCTTAAAGAAATATTTCTATAAAGTATCACTTCTTACAGTTTTAGATTACTATACATTATTGGCAACTATTTGAGATATTGGTTAGACCGTTAAGTTTAATATCGATTTACTTCTATGTCGGTTTATTACTGTTCTAAAAAAAATCCAGGTCCACTGAATTGCTAAGAGTGGGTGGTCTAAGCATGCGTACTTCTTTCTAAACACCCGCATATCCTTCTGACTAACAATCTTTGTATAATCCGTGTAATATGATTAATATAAAAAATAAACATTCTTTATAATGCGTTATTGTCACATGTTCCTAGCATGTATGGTAACACAATGAAAACTTGATATACTCTTTCTTGTGAAGCTAGTTCAATAAAAATCGCATTTGTTTAAGTTTATTTTTAAGCAGATATGATTTATTTATTTATATTATATATGTAATAATTACCAACACTGCTTTTGATAGATTGAAATACTTATATTGTAATACATAAATCTATAAAAGTTATTCAAGCATTAATTACAATATTCAGAAATATTTACAAGTTACTCAGTCATATGTATATATTACTCACATATATATACAAACTTCAACTTAAAAGAGGCCTCATCCACTCAGATATAACTAAATGTATATTTTTTATTAAAATGCATATATTGGTGTGAGATGAGTAAAATAATGTGGAAGACAGTGGCGGCTCGCTTATAGGCACTGTAGAACTGCAGCATCCCCTATTCCCACTTGATATTATTGATAACATTTAAAATAATGAATCCTTTTTCCTTTAATTATTTCTTTATATTTGTACAATATACAAGCTTAATGTAAGTAGCCATCCGTCAGTTTATGAAAAAGATAAAAAAATATTTGCATGGAACTGTGCGTTTCACAGTTCAAGCGGCGTGGAGTTTGGCTGTTGTGCGCATGCGTACACAGGAAGCTGCACACGAGGCTACGAAGAACAGCGAGCACTGTCGCTCCCGCAGTGCCGACCCTGGCGTGCTGGTGGAAGGTATTTTTTTTTTTACTCTGCGTGTGTATGGAATGTTCCTTGTTCGTTCCCTTTTCTAGTTCAGTCGGTGGAAGGAATATGAAAGTGGTTTAGTTAGTTTTTTAGTAATGATCAGAAGATGACGGAAAACAAGGTCTCTTTGATTGCCAAATCTGTCCAAAAATACGCTGGAAGGGGGAAAGAGAAGGTAATTCGTAAAAAGTAATAATCTATTTCTGTGTACAAAGAAATTTAAATTAAGTACTATTGGATTATAGTGTTTTTAAGCGAAAATTTTATTAAGTTATCTAATAATAATAAAAAATATTATCCGTATTGACATTTTATTATTTATTCGGTTAAACCGAATACTGTGTTTAAGCACAATGTACTAAAAAACCGTGTACCATATTCTTCGATGTGATAAAGTGTAGAATTAGATTAATACACTTAAAATATTTTCTGGAGTAGCACCCCCACTAATTTTAGCTACGAGCCGCCACTGGTGGAAGTTGTTGGGTACCTCCGGACCTGGAGAGGGAAGGACGGTTTATTACGGGCACATTTGAGTATTGCCAGTCTGTGTCGAGCATTGGCTTTTGAACGAGGCTGTGTAATCGTGTACTGTAATTTTTATAATGCGGTTAACTTTTGAAGAACGAGTATCCATGATGGAAACTTATTTAGAGACGAAATCTCATGTTGTGTATTGACGAAAGTTCAGCAAGAAATTTGAAAAGGAAGGACCAGTGAAAAGCGTTATTCAGTTAGTTATAAAATTAGTTAAAAAATTTCGTGAAATAGATTCGGTGTTAGACCAGAAATGTGCCCGAAACAGGTCAGTTTTAAGACACAGATCATACAGGACATTAAAGAGACAGTCATAAAATCTCCTTTGCTAAATCTTTGCTGAGACTAAGCCGGGAAAAGAACATTTCACTAGGTTCAGCTCACAGTACAGTGAGGAGAATGCTGAAAAGTTATCCTTATATAATGCAGATTTTCCATGTGCTAACTAATGCTGATTATGCTAAAAGGGTTCACTACTGTTAATGGTTGGAGAACTTCATTAAAGACAACATTGGCATTTTAAATAAAGTGTTTTTCACAGATGGAGCGTGGTTTCACTTAATGGGTATGTTAATAGCCAGACTACCGGATCTGAGGTACTGAAAACCCGCACATTTTCTTTGAATCTTCCCTAAACCCACAAAAAATAGGCTATGGTGTGCGGTTTCAAGCCGATGAATAATAGAACCCTTTTTTAAAAAAAGAACTATGTATCCCACCGTCTACCAAGAAATTATCCAACAATTCATAGTTTTACTGCTGTTTATAGTTTTATAAATTCATTGTATTCATAGTTTTCATAGATTAACGAAATTGCTGGTTGCAACAGAACAGTACCACTTGACGTACAGCTCACTGTACAATGGACATGCTACATAATTTTTTCGGCGGAAGAATCATTTCTAAAGGATTGTGGTCACCAGAATCCCCTGATCGGGCTAATCCAGACTTCTTTCTGTGCGGTTCTTTAAAATAAATTGTTTATAGGAGCAATCCACACGCCCTGCATGAATTAAAGACAAACATTACCAATTAAAGGAAATAGTCAGGGTCAGCTAACAAGATTACAATATGGTCAAACATGTTGACAATTGCATAAAAAAGGATGACATCATTTTCAACACCTTCTGTAAATTATTATGAAGTGTTTGCCTATAAATTATTATTTATTGTCTAACTAAGTGATGGCGCCTCTTTTAAGTTGAACACTCTGTATTTATCATTTAGAAAAAAGGAGCCATAAAATATATAAATAATTTTTCAATTGCTTAACCATGGCAGTAACATTAACGTTATTTTACCTCAATAGAAATTTAATGTACTCTTATGTACGTTCTATATTCAGTATAAAAAACTTATCAATATAAAACCTTCGATAAAATATGAGAAAATTGAAATTCTGTTTAAAATTTGTATAATTTATTTGCATCGTTACGACACTGTAGTCAGCCTATCTAGTAGACCAGCGGTCTCATTCTGTAACCGAGATGATTTTATAAAGCAGCATTAGAGTTCTGTTTATGGCACTCCCAGTTTTGACAAATAATGCAGTTTTTACTTCTACATAATTGCATCACCCTAACCAGCCATCTGTCACAACAGTATGCAAAACGGTACAGTCGTACTATACATCTGTATAATTGTAAATGTACTGCTTGTATAAAGTATGCAGTAAACTAAACAAAATTTTTTTGTTATTAAATATTTAATTTTTTGGATCATAATGTAAATATTTGTTAATTACTTTATGTAGTTTAGTTTAAATTTTTTTACTGTTTAGCCTCCGGAACACTGTAACGTATTACTTCAGAGGATGAAATTGATGAATGTAAATGAAGTATAGTCTTGTACAGTCTCAGTTCGACCGTTCCTGAGCTTTGTGGTTAATTGAAACCCAACCACCAACGAACACCGGTATCCACGATCTAGTATTCAAATCCGTATAAAAGTAATTACCTTTACTAGGATTTGAACCTTAGAACTCTCGACTTCGAAATCAACTGATTTGCGTTGACGAGTTCACAGTTAGACCAACCTGGCAGATTAGTTAGTTAGATAACTAAATGACTCTTTCTGAAATAACAAAATCATATCATATATATCTTATAAATTACATACAGTTTACGATTTAGATTTGTTAATTTTATTAAATAGCGGTTGCATTTTTAACATATATCGAGTTTTAATGTCTCTTAATCAGTCTATCATTGAATTTTCATAACATGAACATAAATGTGTTACTGATCTGTGTTTCTTTTTTTACAAAGTGGTAAATTTTAGAGCAAGGTTGGACTGTATGTTCATAGTTGATGAATGAAGACAACGCCTTGTTGCTTTTTGAATAATGGTTTAATGAATTGTCGTCTTGACAGTTAATGAAATGAATTGTAACATAACGTATAAATTGACATATAAAAATAAAAAATTAAATAAAACATTATAGCTAACGTTCATCCGAACAAAGAATGGAGTCCATCCGGACTAAGTGTATGACGTGACCGCCTTGGATCAGATTCGAGCGCCGAATGTGAGTACGAGCGGAAATCTCCGGTGAGCGCTAGCACCCATTAGATCGCAGCATGTGGAACGGAACACAAAGATATATTCGAAATTGCTACAGGTTGAATAGCAAGCTTAGAAATTAGCTTATCCATAATCCAAAGTATAAAATATTTATAAATTCATTTAATATTAATAATTCTATGGCATCTGATTGGGTTTAAATATTAATAAAGCACAGCTACATATATATTCGTATTCAGCCTGAATAATAATCCTTTGTTCTTTTGATATGGATAAAGAGCCTTAGTAATGAGGTTATACTAACTGGAGAAAAGCAGCTGTAATACGAATGTATATGTCGCCGGAAGATGTTAAAAACGGAGATTTGATCAAATCCCTAAGGTAGATGATGAATTCATGGAAGATGTTAAAATTACAACTCTGTGGGGTGATTTCCCAAAAGAAAGCAAGTGATTTGATCAAATCCCTTAACAGTTTTAGTGAAAAGATGAAATTAAGTGTTCAGATATTAAAAGTATTTATTTAGTAAACTATTCATTATTAAATGTAGAGCAGTTGTAATACAACAATAGTCATTGAAACACAAATTATTTATTCGAAATTAATTGAAAAAAACTTATAACTTAATTACTTAACTTAACTTTCTTTCTTTTTCCTGTTTAGCCTCCGGTAATTTTACCTTTCAGATAATACTTCAGAGGAAGAATGAGAATGATATGTATGAGTGTAAATGAAGTGCAGTCTTGTACAATCTCAGTTCGATCATTCCCGAGATGTGGTTAATTGAAACCCAACCACCAAAGAACACCGGTATCCACGATCTAGTATACAAATCCGTGTAAAAATAACTGGCTTACTAGGACCAGAACGCTGGAAATCTCGATTTTCCAAGTCAGCCGATTTGGAAGACGCGTTCACCACTAGCCCAACCCGTTGTTTTGTTTTTTTTTTTTAACCTCCGGATTCACACTGTTAGGAATTCTTCAGAGGATGAGACATGAATGATTAAGTTAACCCGGTAGGTTAACTTAACTTAAAGCTAAGTTACTTTCCTTAGGGAAAAGTTACTTCTTTAAAATTTCTTACTTTCTTTAGAGAAATCACCCCACAGAGTTGTAATTTTAACATCTTCCATGAATTGATCATCTACCTTAGGGATTTGATTAAATCTCCGTTTTCATTATTTCCCTGAAACACATACATATTTCGTAATCATAAATTATACGAAAGACATTGTTCGAATAACTGAGCCTAAATGCACCTTCCAGTATTCAGAACTTATGCCGCTGGATCATTAATGTCTTTTAATAAATACCTTGTTAGTGTGATCAATTATATTTTTATTATATGTAATATATAACAGATTTAGATACATTTCGTTTATTTTAATATTGCATTATTAGTAACTTATTTCAGATTGTTGAGGTTAATTATGATGTACATGTACATTATTTAAATTTTAAGAAGTAGTATTTAAACTCACATTTAAGTTACATCTTTAACAGAAATGAATTAACTTTAAATACATCTTTTATTGAACTGATTTAACTTTAACTATATATTTAACTAAATTGAATTGTCTATTTTTTAATACATCTTTAACTGAACTGAATTAATTAATAATAGTATTATAAAAACAAAATATATTATATAAAACAGTTGTTGAACTTAACCAGATTAACAAATTTATAAGCCTTAGATAAGTAAGAATTAAAGAGTTACACATTTTATCATTAATAAGGAGGACATGAAACTGAACAGGCATAATTTATCTTCATTCGGAATTTTTTTCGTGCTGTTTAGTTATTCAGTAGATAAATTGTATCTCGTGATTTTTTAGGTGAAATTTTAAGCTATTTCTTGTTTTTATCCACTTGAATCCAAACTTTGTTATTTAAACTTGACTGCCTATTTAAAAATTAATGAATTCTTTAAAATTGAAAAAAATTACATTCGGTTCATTTTTTTTCCTTCTCTCATGACACGGTCTGAGAATTATTTAGTGATGTGTTTTAGCAATTTATTGAGAGTTAAGAGATTTAGTTTTTAAAAAAACTCTCATTAACATCCTAAAATATTTTTTATTCCTTCATTTTTTAATTAAAGAAAGTTTTGAAATATGAATTGTTTTTAATAAATGTCATGGTTATATTGTTAAAATTTGTTATTTCTATTGATTTTATCTTTATTTTTTTATGAATTCATAAATATTTGCTTTCGTTTTTCAAGTCTAATTAAGCGTAGTTCACTACCTTACATTGATACCGATTTCTTTGGCCACATTATTATATTGAATGAATAAATATTTACGTACTAATAGATGTGTTATTAAATAAAATTTACACATATACTTATTTTATCCACAGTCGTAAACAAATTTAATAAAAAGTATTTTTAAAAAACCTTTTTATGACAGTTTTAACCACAATTTCTGATAAAAATAATTTTATCACTAGTATATACCCTGCTGTCGCCTAGTTTTAACTTCTGTAATGAACTGTACTTTTACACGATATCTCTGTGGTAATAACTAAACGATACACGTGTGAAAGGAAAAATTATTTACGTAACCTCGTGAAACAATAATAGTAGACTCGCATCCGTGCTATTGAAGTATGGGTACGCCAATGTAACAACCGCAGTATGCAAAATTGCATTGTTGTTATACTACTGTAAACAAAAATATCTTTCTTTTTCCCACTAATTTGTTATAATATGCGCCGAAATTTTATTTTATTTTTTTCATTTCTAAGAAATAAAATAAAATAAAATAATATGTACTTCATTAGGGTATTACAATTTTCAATAACGAGTCGACGAGTTCATTAGTTAGTTAAAGAGGCAGTTTTGGATAGAATAACTAACTATCCAACACGTGATTTCAGAAATGAACGGATTATATCTCTACTTAAACTTTTAGCTATTCAGCGCGTTACTTACATGGCCCTGACCACAGCAAGAAATATTTTGTTATACGAATGGATAAACCAGTGGTTCCCAAACTTATCAGAGTCGCAGCGCCCTTTTTCAATTAAAATTTTCCATGGTGCCCTGCTCTAATTAAAAGTACGACTACTAGTAAGTAAGAGATAAAAATAAATAAAACTCGTGTATCTTCATTATTTTTTTACTTCATTAACATTAAATTAATAATTATAAATATCTTGGTTCGATTAATTATGAAGCTTTTACAATATTTCGCGGCGTCTCTGTAAAGAGGCCGTCGCAACGCACAGTTTGAGAATCCCTGAGGTAAACGAAACTATTCCTTCTGAGTTCTAGGGTAATGTAAGCGAAATTGCGAAACATTCTACTTAAGATTCAATTTTTTTTAAGTGCCCTTTTCCATGAAAAAGTTCCATCATAGCAATCCCAAGATAAATAAGGAACTAATTCCAGATAATGCTAATAAATCAATGAGTCGTTGCAAATAAAATAATCCTTGCTTTGTAACGTCATCGCAAATTAGTTGAGTCTGTACGTAACGTGGAAACTTTTATGCTTGATGATTTCATCCGCTTAACTGAATAATAATTTATTTATTTTCAGTGAAACACAATTCTTTTTCATTTCTACAGAACTGTGAATAAAGAATTTATTTAATTATCCCATAAAATAATAACAGCATTTATTTGTTATAATTTTTTTTTTTTTTTTTTAATATATATAAATGAAATTCAGGTGTTATTTAATTGCTTATATCAGTTTTATTGGTTGTAAAGTAAGTAATGCTTTTTTTTTTGTTAACGTTTTATACTTAAGTTTTTCTGTTAAAGACTTTAAAACGTTAAAATAAATAGTTTATTCTTTGTAAGATAACAAATTAGTTTACAGTATTATAAGAGTACACTCACAACTGCATATAGCAATAGTACATATCCAGATATATTTTTTCATTGTTGACTGACGTATCTTTAAATAATATTCCGTATTTACAAGATAAAATTCCTAGTTATTATAGGTGTTAACTGGTAGTGACGTATATTTCATGTTCAATTCGTTCACAGCTCAGAATAGCTCTTTGATGGGGTTGAATAAGGACAGATGGGACGGATAGTCAGAATGAAAACGATGTGACTGTTATTTTGTACTATGTCCTTTCCCCATTATTTCCCTCGCACAATTTGCTTGTCGGTCACTCCCTCGCCGCTACCATTCTACTTTGTGTGCAAGTGTTTGTGCAGCTTTGTGTAAAATTCCCTCACTCATTCTAGCTCTCCCTTTTACATACAACAACCTCTCTCTTTCTACTCTTTTTCATTCTCTTCTTCTACACCCCTCCCGTTCTCCCACGCTCAGTCATTTTCTTTCTCTCTCTGAATGTTTTATTTGACAACCACTATAAAACTACAGTCACTGCTCACCAACAACTGACGTTTTCGTAATATTGTTTTTATGTATTGTATTCGCAAAAATGTCTGTTCAGTAAAACTTCGTAACAGTCTGTTGTATTTCCCGAATACATTCGCTGCTAAACAACGCTTCACTTTCTATACTTAAACAGGAAGTAACAGAGTTATTATTAACCTTCTCTTTTTTCCTCTAATAAAAAATATTCATACCTCTTTTTTTCTTTTTTTTTTTTTTTTTTTTTTTTACCTGTTCAGTGTTGCCATTTTTGTTCGTGATTACAAATCAGGTCAGTGAAGAATTATGAGAAAAGTATTGCACGATTATATATAAATCTAACGAAAAAGTATAGTAACTTTTAGACTGAATAAGAATATTCCTGTTACCAATGGCACCTTAATTACTGGAGTTTCAATTTCTTATGTGTAAACGTCCTCTACTTGTGATGAACTGGAAGTTAACTTCTTAAAAATGGTAAAATCTGGCTAAGTTTTGTCTTGTTTAGCGAGAAAAATAATTTGGTATAAATTGTACTTGTTATGAAATAAGAAATGTATTGGTTAAAATGTAAGGTTAAAACATTCTCCAAATTGCCACTCTGTGCGCGCGCGCGCGCGTGTGTGTGTTCATCACTAACATTCATTTCTAAAAACAAAATAAAGATATTTTAGAAAATGAATTTATTTTAATATTTTTTTTTTTATCGAATGTGTTGAACTGTTGACTGTTCCAATAGTTTAAATAACTTGAGAACTCTGTTAAAGTTGATCCATTACTGCTTGTTTTACTAAGTTAGAGATATCTGCTGTATCATTGGTAACATCAAAGTGCTACTATGTATTGTACTAAACACAATAGGAGGGCATAAAAATAAAATGCGTGAAATATTATAATAAAAACGCTGAAAAGAATTTTGCCTCGGTTATTTGAATTTATTTAGATTTACTATTGAGGTCATTTTCTCTTATCAATACAGGACTTCAGTGTTGAAATCTATTTGTATTTGTGTTTACAATACTCCTATCAGTTTAAAGTGCGTCAACCTTGTTACTAATAATTTTAAAAGTTTTTAAATTATGTTAATCATGATAAAATTTTATTTAATTTATCAAGCGAAAATTTGTTTTATTTTCATTTTTAATTTAAGAAATATAATTTCATTCAAAAATTTTCTTGAATGAAAAACTTGCCAATTTTTTTCTGTTTGAGAATAAAATCCTTTAAACAAAAACATCTTTATTATCTGCTTCCGGTCAATCAGGCTCATCGTAAACTGATCCGCAATGAAACATCTCAACTGGAAATAAGATCCTGCATTATAGGTTTCAATTAGCACTCACCTGTCAAAAATATCTTTTATGTGAAGTTTTTAGTATAACTCTAAAGTAGTATTATTGAACATAATAACCAAATTTAAATATATATATTTCCTTTTTAATTAAATATTTTATTTTATATACGTAATCTAACATTGAAAATTAAATTTGTTTACGTCGAGAACAATGTATCAGTTACACGCTATCTGGTAAGACCTTCGTTTTTATTTTACAAAAAATTTTACCTTCGTAAACTATTTACAATATTTATTAATTTCATTTCATTCATTTAATTACGTTATTACCTTTTCAAAGATAAATCAAGTAACGGATTCTTATTTATTTATTTGATTTCAAAAACTCGGATTAAAAATAGTTAAACTTTCTACAAGAAATAACAAAAATTATATAATATTTTATTCTTGAAAGAATCAGTTAACTTATTTTATCGAGATTTCTTTGTTTTTCTATTTTTAAGCCTTATTATTTGGATATCAATAATTAATTTTCTCTTTAATTTTTAAAAGTTAATTTGTTTTCATTTATGTTAACTAAAAAATAATAATAATAATAATAATAAATTTTACAATTTGAATTCGGTTCCATAGCACGAAAAACACAGAAATTTGCAACTGTCAGTTACCAAATTATTAACTCTTAATAAATCACAATTTAAAAAAAAAATTTGAAATTTAAAATCTGAATAGTATTAATTTTTACTTTTTATTACGTTTTGTTTTATGTCTGTTTTCTTTCATATATTTTTCTTAGGGATATTTTATGTTCATTTTTGTTTTAATTTAAATTGCGGGTAGTCCTACAAAATCGCTTCCATTATGAAAATAAAAACTCTTCGTAGGAAAGGTAAAAGATGAGAAGTCTGAAAAGTTATAATCAAAAAAAGAATTCACAGGAATGATAAGAATTATTACGGAGTGTGAGATAAGGCTTTCAGGAATGCGGAAAACTTTATTTTTTTTTAGTTTAAGTTTTCCAACAAATTTTCTTGAAGATTCGTATGAAAATACCGGGTGATTCAAAAACGACTTCACAACTTTAAAAGCACATAAGCAATTATTGAGATAACCTACAGATTGATTCGGTTGAGGTCTCATTTCATAGAAAAACGTATCAAATTTGTCACCGAACATTCACTTTGGTTTGATATGACTTCCATTTTTAATGCGACATACATCCCACCTGAAGTCGATTTCATTCCTGACTGTAGCCAACAAGTCGGGTGTTAGCTCTGCATTTGCGGCGTAAATTCGAAGTTTTAGCTCAACAAGATTAGAAGACAAAGGTGGTACATAAACCCGATCTTTAATGAAACCCGCAACAAAAAATCTAGTGAGTTCAAATTAAATATAATAATGGTTGCCTTCTGGAAGAAGAACGGGCTGGACAGTCTTTTTTTGTTTAGGGCACAAAAACATTGACCTTAGAGCTATCACCAATATGCTTCAAAGTTTCATGAGGGTTTTTTCTACCCCATATTTGGCAGTTATAGGTATTCACCTTGCCAGGAATGTGAAACTTTAACTCATCACTATAAATTACATTATCTAAAAATGTATCGTCGTGTGCAACTCTACCAATCATTTCCACACAGAACTGCAGCCAAGCAACTTTGTCGTCGTCTGTAAGTATTAAACCACGGTTAGTTTATACGGCTTCAAGTGCAATTGTTTATGTAATACGCACCAAACAGTCGTTTGCATAATGCCAGCCTCATGTGACGCATATCGAGTTGATTTCTTCGGATCATGTGCAAAGCTTTCTCTGAGTTGTCCCATAGCAGCTTTAGGGACACATGGGGGCGTCCTGGTGATTTTGTATGTTTAACGGAACAAAGGTTCAGTGCCAAGAGTAAATTGTACGCCTACTAGGAAATTGTATGCGTACTCTACGAAAACTACATGGAACTGCAGTTGCTGACTCCAAATTGTGAAACCAAAACACATAGCGAGCACGTTCCTCCCCAGTAAATGTATCCATTTTTAACAACACTGGTGATCAAATTCGACACTAATGAACTATGGAAGTCAAAACTTGATGTGGTTTGCTATAAAATGAGACCTCAACGGAATCTGTAAGTTATCTAAATATATTTTTATATGCTTTTAAAATTGTGAAGTCTTTTTGAATCACCCGCTATTTTGAATATTTTTTATGACTAGCCAAAATATTGTAATGCTTTAACAATCCAGTAATAAGTAATTCTAATTGCAAACATTAAAAATATAAATTGTGTATATACACCATGACATTTTTCTTTTAAAAAGCTCAACTCTGAAATTTAAGATACCTGAAAGAAACTTATCTGTGGCTACCACCAGAAGTGCTTTCTTAAAAAATAAATATCATGAAAAATAGTGTGTTCTATATTTCAATAAAACTTAAACATATATAAGAAAAAAATTTGTACGGGTCTGTCAGAGAACCTTCCTTTGTATTAAGTTGGTTAAATAATTCTAACATTTAACAAGAAAAAAGAAAAAACATACTGTAAATTAGCCCTTTAGAATCATTCCTGTTATTATTTAAATATGTTTGTATTGTTCTTGAACACGAATTGTGTATTTAATATAATTAAGCAATGAATTTTTAATGATGTTAAAGAACAATTTAGATTCGGAATAACAGTACAAGGTGAAAAGATAAAGATGCTACGATTTGCTGATGATATAGTAATTCTAGCTGAGATTAAAAAGGATTTAGAAGAAACAATGAATGGCATGGATGAAGTCCTACGCAAGAACTACCTCTTGAAAATAAACAAGAACAAAACGAAAGTAATGAAATGTAGTAGAAATAACAAAGATGGACCACTGAATGTGAAAATAGGAAAAGAAAAAATTATAGAGGTAGAAGAATTTTGTTATTTGGGAAGTAGAATTACTAAAGATGGACGAAGCAGGAGCGATATAAAATGCCGAATTGCACAGGCGAAACGATCCTTCAGTGAGAAATATAATTTGTTTACATCAAAAATTAATTTAAATGTCAGGAAAAGATTTTTGAAAGTATATGTTTGGAGTGTCGCTTTATATGGAAGTGAAGCTTGGACAATCGGAGTATCTGAGAAGAAAAGATTAGAAGCTTTTGAAATGTAGTGCTATAGGAGAATGTTAAAAATCAGACGGGTGAATAAAGTGACAAATGAAGAGGTGTTGCGACAAATAGATCAAGAAAGAAGTATTTGGAAATATATTGCTAAAAGAAGAGACAGGCTTATAAGCTATTTTTGTGGATTAAGGCATCCTGGAATAGTCGCTTTAATATTGGAGGGACAGGTAGAAGGAAAAAATTGTGTAGGCAGACAACGTTTAGAATATGTAAAAAAAATTGTTAGGGATGTAGGATATAGGGGTATACCGAAATGAAACAGCTAGCACTAGATAGGGAATCTTGGAGAGCTGCATCAAACCAGTCAAATGACTGAAACAAAAAAAAATGAATTTTAAAACTTTAGTATTTACAGTAAGATGGGGTCTATTATGTTTTAGGGGTTCACTAACAGGCAATAATTAAATGATCTGTTTTAGTTATAACTAAACCTCTTATTTTTGGGTTAATACTTCTTTTGGAATATCAGCCTATTAGGATATAATTTTTTTTCTATTAGTTCGTTTTGAAAGTATAAGGTATAAAAATCATTATCATTCATAATTTATTTGTAATTTTTTTTACAGTATTTGTAAAGAAATACTGTTTTTCCCATTATTGTATGCAAATAACAGTCAATATACATGCACGGCATAATTTTAATCTATAAAGAAAAAACAACACGTGTTGTTATAAAATACGTGCGTTAAAACAAATCTATGTACTGATTTAAGAGAAAGGAAAGTAAATGCTAGTGAAATTACGGTTTCGTTAATAAAAATTATAAAAGAATACATATTTAAACTTATTTTGCAGTCTTAAATATATAATTTAGTCTTTAATAGTAAGTTTCTTCTTATTTAACAACAAAAAAAGATTTTTTTTATTAAATTATTTTTCAATATTTTCTAAATAATTAAATACCAAAATAATCATGTTATTAAACAATTTGTTTATGAATACTTTTTTTTTAAATTTTCAATCCACAAAAATCTTTGATTTGTCACAGAGACGAATCGTGCTACAAATACGATTTTATAAGATTCAAATCCTAGTAAAATTAGTTGCTTTTATACGGATTTGAATACTAGATTGTGGATACCGATGTTCTTTGGTGGTTAGATTTCAATTAACCACAAATCTCAGGAGTGTTCGACCAGAGTTTGTACAAGACTACACTTCATTTACATTCATACATATCATTTTCATTAATCGTCTAAAGTAATACCTTATGGTGGTTCTGGAGGCTAAACAGAAAAAGAAAGAATATATATTTGGTGGTTCTTATTCAAGAATATTAATAACTGGAATATTCAAGAACACAAATGAATCTTGAACATTATAATTTTGAATTAGTTACTCAAAATATTTTTTGGGCAAGGAAACGTTTAAGGTTTGGAGTACGTAATGAAGTTTCAAAACTTTATGGAAATATTAAGTACTAAGTATATATAGACACACACACACACACACACACACACACACACACACACACACACACACACACACACACTTTGAACTGTCGCAGAAAATTTATTTTCCTACCTACAAGATTAAATTTCTGGAAAAGTAACGCTAGTCCCCAATTTGAAAAATAAATATACTTTCCGGTCAAACTGAATGTTCCATATGGTGGTTAAAGCAAATGTTCAAAATGGTGGCCTTTACCATCGATACATTTCTGAGTTCAAATCACGAAAGATTCCGTAGCTCACATCAAAGTGTCCAATGGAATTTCTGCGCACACCGCTTGAATTTCAACCAAAGTGTGTCCAGGTTACATGGTTTACGACGGCACACTTCATCTTTTACTGTGCTCCATAAGAAAAGAATCGAGCGGCGTAAGATCTGCAGAGCGTGCAGGAAACTCGATTAGTCCCGTGTGTCCTATCCACTGGCCTGTTACATTTTGATCTAGATATGCTCGCACGTCCCTAAGGTAATGCGGCAGGGCACCATCTTGTTGGTAATAAAACCTGTCATTACAGTGCTTTGCACGAATGGAAGGAAAATGAAATCTGCAAGCATTGTTGGGTACTTTTCTCCAGTTATAAAACCTTTCAAACGGAAAAGTCCACCGAGTCCCCTAGGAGACAAACCGCACCACGCATTCACACCAGGCAAAGTCACAGCATTTTCAACAGTCATGCGGAGATTATTTTCAGTCCAGTACAGACAATTATGCCTATTGACAGTTTCATTAAGTTTGAACTGTGCTTTATCCGACCAAACAATGCTATTATAATAATAATAATCTTTTTATTGCGTAAAAAATAATACAAAGTTGCATCACAAATGTCAACAACCAATAAGTAGAAAATGTGTTAAAAGTCTACAGAAATGGTTAAAATTTGAAAGTCCTTTTTGCCCATACAGTCGCCCCCATTCAAACATACAAACGTATCATTCATGCACAATTCACATCTTTTGACATCAGGCTCTGTCCTTATAAAATTTTGAATTATTATCCCAATGGCCATCCATGAATTCATCAACAGAGTATAACACGTTACACACCATAAGGCGTCTTAGAAAAAGACGCCTTAAATCATTTGAAATCATGAATAGGAATTTGTTTGAAATCCTATGGGAGCCTACTAATTAATCTGCTAGCGATAAATCCCGATTCACGTGTAACCGTCCCCTAAACCCATTCTCAAAACTGACCCCTGAGATCTAGGTCGTCATTACTTACCTGTTGCACTAGCCTTGGAATGTACACATGCAACTTGTCTTTCTTTTGAATGCGTCGCGATAAACTAGCAGCTATACCACCCTCACGTAAGAGTGCCACCTGTTGAGGAAACATAACATCACTTTTTTCCGGAAATTTAACTTTGTAGGTAGGGAAATAAATTTTATATGACAGTTCAAACTATGTATATATTTTTATTTTGAAACTGTATATAAGTTTGAAAATTACTGCCGCCCTTATGACGTTAAAAAGAAATTAACATCTGTTTTGCTTAATTATTTGTTATACTGCCGAAAATTTGTTAAATATTGATACAAAGTCAACCTTGAGCTAAGATGTTTTATTTTGATGTATCATAAAACATTATCAAAAAAATCATCTTAAATGATATCATTTTGAACTTTATATTAAAAAATTTTCATTTAAATACCTAAAACAGATGTTGTTTAAAAAAGTAGTTTATAGTTTCATTTTCAAAAAAAGAGTGTTTTTCATATTTCAGAATATAAAAAAACATGTTTTCTCGTTCGGGTAAATGTATAGTATAAAATAAATAAATTATTCGTATAACATAATCATAATTATATACATTACGTCAAGAGTAATGCGTTTGTTATTTCAAAGATAACAAAAAAGAACTGTTTCTTTATTTGCTTGGCATGATGAACAGGAACATTGAAAACCCCTACCGCAGCAACGTTTAAATTTACAAATTTAATAAATAAAGATAGAAGTAGTTACAGTTCACATTAATAATAAAAATAATTATTTTACGAAATAATAATGGCAGATAATGAATAAAAGGTGATGACTAAGTAAAACCAGTAATCAGTAAAATAAAAATGTTTTAAAAGTTAATTGCTAAATATTGAGTGAACATTTAAGTACACTTTAAATGTAAGTAATAATGTATGTAAGTATGTAAAAAAAAAATTTCATATTTATCTAATTAGCAGGTGCTATAATTGTCTGGTTTTATAAAAGTAAATACGTTTATATAAATAAATACTGCCAAAGTTTTGCATGACTTGCCCAGCGAGTAATAATAAAAATTAAAAGTTACAGCTGAAATACAAAAAACAGAATTTGCGTATGTTTTCATGTCCTCCACTTTCCATTCAATTCGATGTATTAATTGTTTTTATTTATTGTTAATTCTAGTATTGTAAATTAGTATCAAATTAAGTAATAATTTTCTCACAATAATAGACGTAATAATTATGACAAAAGATTACAACATCAATTTTCTTCCAAACTCAACTATTTGTTAACCGATTTAAAAAAATAAAATGTCATTTTGTTCAAAATAAAAGGCTTAATATTTTAGCAAAACATACATTTTGTTAAAAATAATATTTATAAAGATAAACGGATTGAAAAATAAACATGGTCGCTTGCTAAAGATATCTAAGTCCTGATTTTTTGTTAGTCTAGATGAACTAGTTGGACCCTAAAACGTAAAGATTTACGTAATACCCGATACTGTTTTTGACATCATCATCACCATACTTTTTTCTCTTTAATGTAGCTATTCTAGCTATATTCTCCGGTAAAGTTTTATATATATATATATATGTATGAAACATATATTATAATAGTATATATAACATATTTACTGGAATTAAGCATTTAAAAATGTATCATCTATAGCCAAGGTAAAAGTTGAAAACTATTTCCACATTGATAATACTTCATTTAAATGGAAATATAATATAAATAAAAATTTCAAGTTGATGGAGTAAAAATAAATTTTAAAAAATCGGAAATTTACATACTTAAGATGACGGGTTTTTAAATATTTTTTTTAAAGTTTCAATTTTTGTAACTTCCAAAAATATTTGTAAGCTAAAAAATCGAGTAATATTTTCACACCTAACTTCATGATTATAGATTAACCTTCCGTTGGTTAAGTGACATTTTACAGATATATACGGTGAGGTGACATCATTTCTACCCTCTTCTTTTTTTGTTATTTTTTATGTGATTTTTAAGTAAATATTTAATTTTAGATATTGTTAAGTGAATAAAGCTTTTAAAAAAACACCTTTAATACTTTAAACCACTTTTTAATACAGTAAAAAACCCTTTTATACAGTAATGATAAAAAAATATATTAAGAGATCGTCGGATATCACTATTAGAAAGAAAATGACATCACCGGTAGTTATACGTGCACTAAACAATAATGTTGTCCGTCTTCAATGGGATCTTTCTGGCTTTGATGAAATATATCTTCTTTCAACCTTTCTGCGGTACCAGAAGAACATCATGAATTGTTTGAAGGAAGAAGGCAGAGACGTTTTGATGGCAACATAAAATGGTAATTTTAAAGATGTTTTATTTTAAATTACTATTCATTATGTATACTGATATTTGAAATTAACAATTTCTTTTTCAACTACAATGAAAAAAATATCAGTATGTATTTGCAAATATATTAATATTAGTCTTTTTTTGTACAGGTACGTTGCTGCAAACGTTGAACTGATGAAACAGACACGTCTCCATCACGGTAGAGACGACATTTACCAACCTATATTTGCACGGAAAAACTAGAACGGTGATAAATTTCGATGACAACACGAACGTCGGTGAAGGATTATGGATAGAATCGGTGGAGAAAACGTAGAAAAAGTTCATCAACAACAGCAGCAGGTGGGTAATGAACAAAATCATTTACATTGATTTAAATATTGTTTGTATTTCCCTCTACGCGGTGCCTCAAGCACATTTATAGCAACACCGAAAAAACTTGCAAGACGAGAGGCGATAATTAATATAAAGAATCCGCATGATCAAAAATGTTTCCTCTTGCCCATATTAGCATACCTGAGTAATTAACCCGCTCGTAACCAGCGTCAGGTTTGGTATGCAAAGTACGAACATGAAATTAACATGACTGGGATATCATATCCAGTAAAGGTAAAAGACACTGATCTCTTCGAAGTGTTAAATCCCACAATAAGCATCAATATCTATGGTTATGAGGAAGATAACGATCGTGTGTACCCGGTGCATGTTACCGAAAACTGCGATCGTACCCACTGCATACACCTATTGCTGCTTGCAGGGGGGACGAGAGATAAACTCCATTATTGCCTTATAAGTACCAAAGACGGTAAAAACGGGTTATCTCGTCTCCTTTCGCGTCTCACAAAGGCTCATTGTTGCAGTCAATATTCTAATATTCTAATACTATTAACTGCAGAAGCATTAAGATCTTATATTGGTGAAAAGGCATTAAAAGGCGCTAAAAGGTAGGCGGTAAAGTGATAAACAAAATCATCGATCTACTGCCGGTAGAATTACATATTCCAGGGTATCAATACTGCGGACCGTAAACGAATTTAAGAAAACGATTAAAGAGAAGCGATCCGGGTATAAACATGTTGGACGCCGCTTGTGAAGAACACGACATCGAATACGATAAGTAGCGTGATAACGGAAACACAGCGACATTCGATCGTAAATTAACAGATCGCGCTTGGGAATGAGTCAAAGCCAAAGACTCGAGTATCGCAGAAAAGGCTGCTGCATATGCCGTTACGAACGCAACGGTGGTAGATGTGCTGGTAGAAGAATAAAGAGAAGAAGAAGACGAACAAAAAGAAATAATATAAAATATCTTGTAGTGATCATGAAAAGTAAGTA
This sequence comes from Lycorma delicatula, assembly GCF_047948215.1. Lineage (NCBI taxonomy): Eukaryota > Metazoa > Arthropoda > Insecta > Hemiptera > Fulgoridae > Lycorma > Lycorma delicatula. Next base: position 45,062,854 of record NC_134461.1, read on the forward strand.
CTGGAGGGAGGGGATTATACCTTAAACCCTTACCTGTGACAGAATCGGGGTTAAGTAGTAAGAATAAAAAAACGCCGTTAACGTCGTCTCTGATAAAGGGATACCAGTGCGTTCGCTATCGAATATCGAATTGTTATGGTACGCGAAAAAAAGACTAAATATACCCGATTTTCTAGGGTCTTTATGTTGGATGCATTACCCGAAAAACCGAAGAATAAAGAGTCGGCGATAGTTAATCTTGATCGCAATACTGGTCATGAAACATATTGGGTATGTTTTCGAAAAAGAGGGCAGATGGTAGACTATTTTGACAATTTCGGTAATTTGCGTTCACCGAACGAGTTGATGCGTTATTTTCCATCCGATTCGATTATAAATTAAATTATCAAACCATACAACGTACAAATACAGTCATCTGCGGTCATTTATGTATTCAATTCCTCAGTCGTGGATCGTCTGCATAAGTGGAAATACATCGTTATTACACACAACTTTCTTCCCGGCATTAGATTTTACCCATGGTGTTTGGGAATTGGCGTTGATAAACCTGACCACATACAACTCAATACCGAATGTGGAAGAGGGGATCAATGAATCGTTTACAGTTTTACGATCCGTATCAGTAAAATTGAAATATAAATCTTTCACAACTATGACCTTTGTCATAGTTAAAAATTTTTATTTTGTTGAATACGGATATTTTCTGAAGACCTAGCGCCTCTTGCTATTAACCGTAATTACTACTTACTGTAATAACTTTAAGTTATTACACTGTCTGTCATGAGGCTGTTCTGATGATTGCCGGAGTGAAACCTATTGATGTTCTCGCGATTGAGCGTCAACAGATTTATTTTGCAAAAAGGTTGGGTGAATTGACTTCTCCAAAAATTAGAGAGATTGAGAATAGTGGATTTCAATTGTAGCAGGGGAGATGGAATGAGACAACTAATGAGCGTTATACGCATGATCTCTTCCCTGATGTGAGGAGTTTATGGGGCATCTCTTGGGTGTCTCCTAATAAATATGTCACGCAGTTTCTTTCGAGCCATAGTACTTTTACTGGTGCATAGTCGGATAACTGATGCAGTAACCGATTCAGTATTACTGTCAGTTTTATGGTGCAATATACTCCATTGTCTGGTATAGTTAAATCGATTGTGTAACAGGATGACATTGCTCAAAAGGATGCAATACAAGTGGATGTAACAAACCATTCATATGAAAAAAAATTGTTTACTTTGAGTGTTTTATGGTAGGTCTCCCGGGAAGGGATTTCAGTTGTTAAAAAAAATTCAACTCGCTGAGGTTGCTCAAAAACTCAGATGTAATTGTAATACTACTGAACTTCAGATTCTCACGAACAATATATAGAGTATGTACAAAATATGCTTATTGTATATAAACATAGTATCAAGAAAATCGTATAGATACAATACGTATAAATACCGATGGTATCGTATTAAGTTAAGGACATGATGAGAGAATTATTTCTCCCAAAAATGTTATTTTAAATTGGTGCAGATCGTTCTGGTGACGGGCAGTTTTATTTTGCACTGAGATGAAAATGGCGGCAAACTTGAAACTTTTTCAAGCATTCAGGCGTTTAAAACACATTTCATGTGAATCCAGCTATAAACCTTTGACAGAAAATCATATAAGGAGTAAATGACGTACACTATTATTAATGATTCAGACGATGTCTCTGCGAAACCGTTTGACATCATTTTAATATTATCAGATACAATCAAGCGGGAATGTGAGGCTTTTGTTCGACAGCTTATTAGGCTATTTATTATTTAATAGGCTTATTAGAAGAGACTGGTAGGGGAAATTAATATCATTGCATGACATTGATAGCACGAGCCAGTCGTGAAGTTGAGGTTCTAAAAAATGGATATGCCCAGTTGGATCATTTCTATCGTACCGGGTGGTCTATTCTTCTCAAAAGTAGAATTTTCATCCATTTTATCTGCTACTTTCTCATGTGGAATATTCAAGGAGTTCGATGCAATACCGGAAGCAGTCGCTAGAGTTATAGCGTTTTGAAATTTCAGTTTATTTTTATTCTTTTTTATTTTTTAAAGGCGGATGGGCGTGATTGACTTGGCGTAGGGGCGGAACAAGATGGCGGACAATTGGGGCCGGCTTCACGTGACCAAAATACTGCATTCCTATTGGTTCGTGGAGGTGATGTGGCGTTATGGATCAAAGATCAACGTTGGGTCAGGATTGATACTTCGATACTACTTATATCATCTCTAAAGGTTCTTGATTTTGATGTGCTGTATTATTGAGCGGTATGCAGTAACAATTAGATGTAAATTATAACTTAGCAAAGAAGAGCTACTGATGTCTTCTGAATAGTTTCACTGGTAAATAAAAGTTATTTTAGTTAAAAAGTATCGATAATAATTATTAATTTAAATATAAAATCTCTTCACGCTTTACTTATAATAAGATTTTTTTTAACTCTAAATTTGAAAAATACTATGATTAAATTACGGATCCAAACAAGTGATGGTTTCTCAAAAATACTTCCTACGTGTAATTTTTGTAAATAATGCACAAATATACAAAGTGTAAGAAATAAAAGTAAAATAGAAATAAAGGTAATGAGTAAAAATAATCTATGATAATTATTATATACGAGTATACGAATAGCAAACCTTAACATTTGATTGGCTCTGATAACTACATAATCAATATGATAATTAACTATCGTATACTCAAGTAATACACCAATATCCTTGTTTGTCATAACCTGCTGCAGTTACGTCCATCTACGGAATATTTAAAGGAATATATAATAGTGGAATATCACACTTTTTTTACATGAATGTAAAAATATTCCTTGACATTTGAAAGTATTATAACTAAGCTGTTCTGTTTACTTCATATCCGTAGGAATATTTGTTAAAATCAACCTGAAGCTCGACAGAGTCAGAACTATGCTACGGTATTAGAAAACTAAGAATTAAACTTTATTTGTTTAAATGGAATAATATGACAATGTGAAATATGACTATTTATGAGATATCAATAGCTAAAAAGCAAACTTCTCTCAAGAAACAAAATAAGAGGAAACGTACGATAGCTATTTCTTTACAGTTTCACCATCAGATTGAATAAAAATTCAAAAATTATTAAATAATTTAACTTACGTACAATATTACACATTATTAAATAATTAAATATAATACTAGTTGATATTATTCATTTGAAAGAATACAAGAAAATTATTTCTTAAGAAATTAAAAAGGTTTTTATAGATAATTTCATCTACAATTTAAAATAAATTTCAATCCCGCCTTTCTATAATAAATAGAGACCAGATTGTAGCATTTGCATGTTTACATATTAAGCTCTTTCTCCCCGGTTATTACATATTTTCCTTAAAATCTAGTGATGATGCATATTTTCGCTATATTTACAACATTTTTCAGTAGGGACCTTGTTAAAAAATGAAATGTTACGTTGTAGCCGGCCAAACCTGTTAGCTTCACGGCTCTTAGAGCGCACGTAACAGGTCTAATTTATCGATATGTTATTCAACTACTTACTAATTGTATGCTGATTTTGAAATAAAAAAACTAAAAATTACTATTTTTTATAATTTAAAGTTGCATATTTTAACACTTTTTATGCATATTTCAAGCTTTTTATTTTGAATATAATCCGGTCTCTAATAATAAATATTGAAAGGCTTCATTTTTATAGCCAGCAGCACACTTAATAATTATTTACAATTTATTGTATTAGATTGGGTGGTGAATCGATGTACTACTGATCAATTACGCATTTTTTCAGGGATATTGATGATTTAGTGTGTGGTTTTGTAAATATTATTTTTCAATGAAAGAAATAACTTCATTGAAAATAGATCTATAAACTTATCAGGCTTCTTTCTTTGCTTCTCTTCGACTTGTCAAACCATTTAGAAATACGTTATTTAAAAAATTCGTTAAATAATATAGTTTATGGTGCTTCATCGTGCTGAAATCATAACAAATATAATTGCTGTTCAATGTTTTCCTGTTTGAATCTAATCGAATAATATGTGATAATAAATAAGTAGTGTCTGTAAAGTATAAGCTGAAATAAAATTTCTTACAAGTTTCGAGTTTCTGTAGTGAATTTCATCAAGAAAAAAAAAATATGATACCCGACGATTCTAGCTCGTTCTGAGATGGCATCTGCTATCCACGTGGGATTACTAATTTTCCAATATCGATGTTAATGGCTATATAATGTAGAAACAGCTTTATCTGAAAAAAAATTCGGTTTCGTTCATAATATTCTGAATCTTGTGATCAAAATGGTCTTCTTTTTTCTAAAGTTGTAATTTTTAAGGATATAATTTTTAAGATGAAAAACTATTAATATCATGATCAAGGGCAGCCTTTTCGAACTGCTGAATAGTGGAGGAGGGGACTTCAATAAATGACTTTAGTAATTACATAAAATGTTATTTCCTCTTTAGTGACAGTTTTCGGTCCCTCACAGCGGTACGATGCAAACTGTTCTCGTCTAATCTCTCTAAATCATATTGCTGTCTAGTAAACATTTGATTTTTGTTATTTCGTTACTTCTCTCTTGGGAAATCTATAAAATTAAATCGTACGATTCTCAAAAATGAAACGGGATATTTATTAGTAGCTTGAAGGCTAACTTTTTTATGCATCAAGTACACTCTCGGTGTAACAGATCACGGTTATTCGGGAATCTATACTATTATACAATGTTTGTCTGCTTGTTATCGCATCACGCGAGAACCAATCGATCGATTACTTTAAAATTTGCAGGGTACATTCGCGCTATCCTAGGGAAGATTTTAACCCATTGAGCGAGGGCCCTAGCTCCATTAAAGGTTAAGATATTAAAAATATTCATTATTTCTTTGCCCCCAAGGAGGGTAAAGTTGTGAATTAAAGATACTCATTAAGGAAAAAATAGATTAATCCTTTTACTTCATTATTATATTTCTGCCACCATGGAAAAGATATAAGTTATGAATTATTCGTCATCAAAGGTCTGTGTACCTTAGTTACCGTAGTTACTATTATTTTATCTTTTGTAATTTAGTTTCTTTTTCAGGTTACTATAAAGCCTGAATACAATAATTATTATTTATAGTATTATTCTCACAACCACGAGGATAACTTACTGTGGAGGGGGTGGAGTCCTCCGGGTAGATGGTAATGGCGATCGAAGCAAGCTCTGCGGATGTCCAGGACTCAAATCCCTCTGACAAAAATTGGAAATGGCGAACTCTGCGGTCATGGAGTAGGCTCCTTGGCCCCGGGAGGCTCCGAGAAGCCACGAGTTGGCGCCGGGATTCGCCTGGGCTGACCTGAGTCCGAGGATCCAGGTTTTAGCTAGACGGGCCGGCTAGTAAATTATATATTTCATGAAAAAAACCTACTGGATTTCTGTACATCATTAATAAAGTTATTTCTTATCGTTTCGCTTAAAGAAGGAATTATTTGAAAATGAAGTAATTAAATAAAAAAAATTAATTTATAAATATATATATTATTTAAATTCAATAAAGAATAAAGATTTGTTCCAATACTATATAATTTTTCAATACGTAATTATTTTACGAATATACAATCGGTTTTATCTCAGCCATCACGTTATAGTTGGAATTAAACAGAGTGTAAAATAACAAAATTTAATTTTCTTGAAAAGAAACAGTTGAATTAACATTTAGTAGTTGATTTACGATTTAAATTTCTAATTTTTTTTCCAAATAAGTAATATCAGCTAATCAACATCGTTGAATATTTAATTTTATATTAGTGTTAATTGTATTTTACTATTAATAGTTACAATTACGTTATTTAGCGTATTCTCAAGATATAAAGCAATAGAAAAATTTTCTACCGTTAGTTTTCCCTAGTTTTATTTCTTGTAAGATATACATAATAAGTTTACATAAGCTTTCATAAATAAGATACTAAAACAATTTTTGTTTTGGTGACATCAAAAATAGGAAAAGTTATTGTTAAACTATTTTATAGTCGTTTTTTGTCGTTAAATTTTAAAAATAATTTATAACTATCATTTATAATCGAAATTATTATTTTTTTTTTTTTTAAGTTAAATTCAAGATTGAGGAAGGAAATTTTTCACACGATCTGTAAATTAGTAAATTTGTAAGTGTATATATTCACATCGGCTAGCATTAGTTTTGGAATATAAAAACATTTTCAGATTTTTCTAGCACAGTATGTATATGTTCAAATAAAATTAAAATTTTGTCTTTACATATTTTAAAATACTATTTTAAACCTTTCTTTGAGTTTTAACATGAAACTGAATAAAAATTAAAAAATTCCTTTGTCTCGATTTGTATCAGGTTTGTTCAACTGAACGAAGTTTCATGAAAGCTGTAGATAGAATGTTAGTATATCACAACTTGATTAAAATTTTAGCTCTCTGTTAAATTAAAATATTTTCAGAGAGATGATAATAAATAGTTCTTAAGTATTTATTTATTCATTTAGGACATTACCAAAATAAAATTTATGGGTTGAATAAAAATTCGTAAAATGTTCAACTACTATAGTTGGAAAAGGTTTTTTCAGTTTTTTTTTTTTTTTTTTTTTTCTTTATCTGCTACGATTAATAAGTTGCAACCAGAGAAAGGGATTATGTTTCAAACAGAATTTGTTATAAACCGAAAGATGCTTCGGAATTTTATCTCTGATTAAATCGGACAAATCTCAGAAACTTTAAAGCACACCGGATCTCAATAAATTAATTAAAACGATTTAGATAAGTTGTCCGTATAGATGATGAACTTCTACCCAGAAGATTACTGGAGGCAAAGCTGACACCGGTAGGAGGTAGAGTTAAACCAGGATAGAGTGGGAGATGAAAAGAGGGCATTAGTAAGAGGAAAGAAAAGGATTCCTTGACATCAAGAGGCTGGCGGCGTAATATGAAACCCCGGCCAATGGACCGAAACCTTGACGCTTAGCAACATAAAAAGGAGAATTAAAGAAAAAAACAAAGACAGATATACGGATGAACTTTACTAAATGCCCTAATCAATAATCATGAAATAATTTACAGTTTTTTTTCTAGAAAATATTCTTTGAAATTTTAATCAGAGAAGTTTTCCTTTGATTTACTTAAAACTTTTTGAATTCTTTTTAATCCTATTTAGATTAAAATCCAAAGGACCAAATCCTACCAATTTGGTACAATACTTATCGTGGTAAATTTTAGGTGTGGGAGGTTTAATAAAAAATTATCAATTTTTTTCAAATTCAACATTTAGTTAAATACATTTTTTTAAAAATTACCTTCTTTAAAAGTTTATTCAGTATAGATTTTTATTTCAACAGTTATTTCATGGATGTTTATTTGTGTAACATTTTTATAGATTAAAATCACTTCTCTTTTTGTTTTTATGATACTTTTTTCCTTTGCAACGCTGCTATGATCAATGTTTTTACGATTTTCCGTCATCCTTTAAGGCAAATGCAGGAGTAATTATTTTATTATTTTTTATTCAAATAAATATGTTACTTGTTTTATTGTGATATAATCTAAATAAAGTATTTCCCTTTTTTTATCTATTAACGGAAGGACGGAAGTTATTTCAAGTTTTGAAATTATATTTTATGGTTAGATAGAAATACAAGAATAAGTATTAATTAGGTGAGAGCACTTTTTAATTTGAAATTTTGTTTTGCGCTTGATTATATCGCCACATAAGCCTGAAGTTTGCTCATGGGATAAGGAAATGGAATTTTGTAGCGTATGAAAGATGCCACGCTGACCGGGGGATATGAACCTGGGACGAAAGGCCGATACGCTACCACTTCGGAAAAGATAAAATACTTCAAAAAAAAAAAACTTTCTACTGCCTTGAGTGAAAGTAAAATTTAAAAATACAGTCACTAATTGGACTTAAAGTTTATCAGAAAATTTGAAATTTATCGGCATTATTGTATTAATATGTTAATATGTATTAGTATGTTTTTGGTAATTTTTTTAAAATAAAAATTTCTCTTTTCTCAAAAATTTACAATTTATGATTAAACACGAAAAATATGCAATTTATTTTTTAATCACTCGTTCTTTCTTTCAGTCCCTTAGACCGCAAAAATTATTTTAACGACCATAATGAAAAAAAAAAACTGACTGAAGGTAACTAACTACTCAAGTCACCCTATGTAAGCAACTGCACACGTGCAATCCACTTCTTATATGCAAATAAATGTATGTTACATATATTAAAAAGAGAATGGTACGGTTAGACAGACATAAGACGACGCCAGGAAGGTACAAATAAACAGGCATAGTAAGCACATCATAATACCGTATGTGTAATAGAAGGCCGCCAGTTAAGCCAGGAAACGACGACTATAGAGCTACAGCACGGCACCACGTGACTAGCAGATGTAGCAGATGCTATAGCACCTGAACGCTGTACAACTAACTCTCCCCTTTCCATTCCCTCTTTCTCTATAATTGTGAAACACTCAACTGTACTCTTCTTTATTTTCTTTCTTCCTTTTTAACAAAGCAACGTAACGCAACTCACTTATTCGTGCGTACCCTTAGCAGTGCACCTTTATATTTTAAGCAGCTGCTCTTTTTACACAACTTACGCAGAACTGGAGAAGCCGGTATTTTCAATAAAATATAATACAATTATCCTGTAAAGTACTGTTTAATAGCGCATTTATGTTCATAACCCTGCATTTACTGTCGTATATATTAACTGTCTTATATAAGTTTACTGTCTTATATTTAATTATCGTTTAGTTTCCTTTTCGTTATATAAACAGTTCTTGCACTGTAACCAATTTTTATCTCGTATAAAACCAAAGATTTATTTTTTATATTATTACGGAAATAATTTTTTCTTAACGTGTTAACTAACCGACCATAATTATTATTTTTATCCCTGTACAAATTTTAGACTTTTACTATCAAATGTAGAAAATTTAAATATTTTAATGGCCTTATTAATGAGACTTGAGTAAATTCCTTAATTTAAACTGAATAGTTGTTTTCCTGTAAACAAGCAGAAGCCTCAGTGAGTGAAATAAGTAATATTTTTTTGCATAATTCGTATAACCGCTATTTTTCAAAATTTTAATGCTTACTATTATATTTTTCTTTGAACGGTATTCTTAGTCCTTCAAGGAGATAACACTCAAGATCTAATTTAAGAAGCTTGATATCTCAAGAACAATACTGTGTTTGCTTATTCGTATCATCTTCTTAAGGACACGGACTGAATAAATTATAACTTTTATAGAAGTTGTTTTCTCTCCACCCTCTCACACTATCTCTTTCTTTTTCTTGTGCGCGCGCATCTCTCTCATTCTCTCTCTCACTCTCTCTCTCTCTCTCGATCTCTGTGTGTGTGTGTGTGTCGCACTGTATTAAAGGGCACTTTTCTTAATCGAATTTGTTTTATCTGAAGTCAGCAGAAAGGTAGCATGCAGTTCCTTCTTTTCTTTTGCCAAACCTGAAAATGGCTGTCATTTTTTTCTTCACTGACTGTTTTCAACATCAAAAGTCTCTTCGTTGCAATTGATATTTTATAGATGATCTTTTTCTTTTTTTTCTCCTGCTCCCCTGGGTCGGATCACCATTCAAGCAATATTTAATCCACAGGATGGATCTTTTATTCACCTCATTCGCCTGTCTCTAATCACTGAAGCGGGGTAACCGTAACCGGGCCAAGTTAACGTAAATATTACTGCTTATGTTTATTAAACATAAGTAACACTCGTTATTTATATTTTTTAAATTATAGAACAGCTGTAGGCTGTCCAGCAATATCGGTATGTTCATATTCACATATGAAATCACAGTAAAGAAATTGATTTTTTAGTAATTAAATTATTTTAAAATGATGTCATTTTGTTTGTAATAAAAGGAATCTAATTTTTATAACGTTTTTGGGTATCCGTACGAAATTTCAGCCAAATAGATCAGTAAATAAAATATAATCAATCCAAGATGTAAAAGAGATTCTTAACGTATTCAGTGACCCACAAAATCATAAACCGTTACTTTTACTATTAATAAAATTACTAACTTAAGTTACAAAAGAAAAATATTGTTCTATATAGTAGGCAAAGAATTTTGAGTAGCTGTATAGCCTGCGCAATGTAATTTACACATTCTTTCTCTTATATAAAATAAAAGTAATACAATTACTATTTATGCAATTATACCACCACTGAATTAATTTTGTTCACGACAGAGAACATGCATTTGCTCATGGAGCTCTCCCGTATCGTGTGCCATTCGATTCATTTTGATTGCAACACTGCAATCACCAGCCTTACTTTCTTTCTTTTTCCTGTTTAGCCTCCGGTAACTACCGTTTAGATAATACTTCAGAGGATGAATGAGGATGATATGTATGAGTGTAAATGAAGTGTAGTCTTGTACATTCTCAGTTCAACCATACCTGAGATGTATGGTTAATTGAAACCCAACCACCAAAGAACACCGGTATCCACGATCTAGTATTCAAGTCCGTATAAAAATAGCTGGCTTTACTAGGACTTGAACGCTGGAACTCTCGACTTCCAAATCAGCTGATTTGGGAAGACGCGTTCACCACTAGACTAACCCGGTGGGTAATCACTAGTCCTACTATCGAGTGTAATTTCCACGCTCTCCTGCAGTTCTGCAGACTAAGGTATGCAGTGTCACTTGTCATCGTGGTAGACCATGGGTGTCGCTGATAAGGAATATGAATAAAAAGATAACGTAATAGCAATTTATGAAGTTTATTACACATACTTATGCTGGCATTTTCTCTTCTAAGAAGAAGAAAAAATCCTTCAATCTGTTGAAAGACCTCATCACATTTACTACAAGGGATTGGAAAGTATGCTCAGTAAACAGACAACCGATTTTATCGGTTATTAAAATACCTCAGAATCCAATAAAATCAATGAGCAGATAGGTGATATATCGTGTCCTCATCCAGAATTTCAAAACCCTCATGGAATCATTAAATATTTTTCTAAAAATACAATTCAAATTAAGCCATTAATAAATCAAATATCCCAGTTTATGAAAATATGTTTATTTTTCTTTAACAAGTAACATATCAAAGATTAATTTAAATAGTAAACGTATCTAATAAATTTCTTAATTTAGTAGACTTTTTTTATTAAACATGGGTTACCAGTCTAAGATGAAATCCACACTTCTACTCCGGTTCTGCTGTAAATATAATTTTATTCCACTCTTCAGACATGTACTTTAAAACAAAATATTTGTTCTAAGTACCGTAGGGTACACGCCGACAGTTGATTAATGCCTGCTTGGTTGAATATGTGACAACAACGATACAGTAACCGCAGTCTTATTGACAAAAAATGCAGTTCATAAAATTTTAATTTGTTCGTATTAAAATACAGCATAACTAAATTTAATATTGTAAATGTAATAGCTTTATCCTAATTAAATTAATTAATCATGTAGATAATAAAATAAAAATGCAACACAGTTAAAACGTAACTAAAAGCAAATGTTAGTAAATAAAAACAAAATCAAAAAAGTGAAAGTAATCGTTATAAATAGAATTGATAATGGCACAGTTAAAGTTTTATGATCTATAATACAGTGTTCAAAGAGTGACGCAACCTTATGGAAGAGTGTTTCCTTCTTTTCTTGTTGGTTTAATTGATGAAAAGTGGATTACACAATGCAGCACAGAATATTCATTGTCTCCAAATATATTAGATACCCAGACCCAGAATACCTTCACACAAAAGTATGGTGTTGTTGCTCTAAATAAGTCCTCCAACAAGCGGCTGTACGACAAGAGACAAGGAGTGTGGCAGATGCAGCCAAAAGTGGTCGATCGAAAGTGTTAACACCAGAAAAGCTGATCGAAGTGCAAGCTGCAATTCTGTAAGTACCAAGAAGTCTGTACGACGCCTATCCAGCCAGTCTAGTCTCTCCGTTAGTAGTGCCCACAAAGCATTTCGCAAGTGTTTAAGGATGCACCCGTACAGAATTCGTGTTGTCCACGAGTAGTTACCAGCAGACACTGGAAAACATGTAGCTTTCTGTCAGTTGTTCATGTCATCTGTAATGCCAGATGGAGAAGCACTCGATGACTGGCTGTCTGACGAGGCATAGCTCCACCTTGAGGATACGTGAATGGACAGAATTCACGCATTTTGTGTACGTAAAATCCCCATCAGGCTGCACAGACAAAAAGTGGGTGTTAGGTGTGCATTGGACATACCTTAAGGATGCTGTTTAGAAAAACTCATCCTCACACCATTCCCGAATTGCAGAGTGAAGTTAAACTATGTGTCGCTGCAATTCCTCAACAAACGTTACAACATATGTTTAAGTGCATGCAACATCTTATTCAATTATGTGAATCGCATAATAGAGGCGACCAGTTTCAACTACTATTGTAACTTACTCATTTTCTCATAAGGATGAGTCACTTTTTGAACACTGTAGTTGGAGACCTTCGAATTAAATACTGTAATATATATTGTAAGATATCAATTTAAAATGTTTATATAATTACAATTTATTAATATAAGAACATAAATAAAGTAAGAAAATCAATAATAATAATAGTAATCACAATCACAACAACAATAATAATAATAATAAAAAAGAGTGATTAAATACAAAACAGAATTTAAAATAATCGTCAGGATTTATAGACAGGTAGTTAAATATAGAATACCAGAATTCAGTCCCATTGACTAAAGACATTATCAAGACCGCTAATATTTACACCTAACAATTAGAATTGTATTGCTACGAAGATAAGATTAGTCTGAAGTTCTTTCACTACAAATACCTTTCCTTTTTAACAAATAAAACTACCTTACTTTATGAATGGATTTAACACATTATCCCTTTCTCTAATTGTTTATAGTAACTCACCGGACAACCTCCTGTAGTTCCCCACTGTTCTCACGGGAATTACACGCGACGTCACCTTACACCTTATACAAACACGCCAGCGTCGCTTTAGACTCCTCGCGTAATACTAGCTTCATTAATAACTGAAGTCAACTCGTCTTCCCTGGAGTATTTATACTCCTATCCTCTATACTTGCAGAACCAGACTTAAGTTGAAGTCTGAGAATGATCGTCCGAGTTTTTACATTTTCCCAGAGATTCCTACCCTGGTTCGGTAATTTTTCTCGTGAACAACGTCTATCGTAGGTGTATCAGCGAACAGTATTACAAAGAACGATTGTTAAACGAATCTGTTAGCCTTAGAAAAAGGATTCCTTTTAGTCCCTTTCTGGATTCCTCCCATTATTATATTTTCTACTACATTCTTCTAAATTGGCAGGAATCCTTTAATCAGGTTCGTTATGCCGGTCTTATTACAATATATGCATATATTTATATCTACCATTTTTCTATTATTACAACAAAAAAAACAGAAACTTAGTGAGGCCTGTGACACGTTAATGGAAATTATATTAATACTAGTACATTTCTTAGTTCATATTAAACAAAATTCTAAATATTTTAAAAGAATAAACTAATATCAACCATAATTTTCTTGTTTAATATATTTCTTCCAAGAATACATTACTCGCAAGTGCGTCCAGTGTATCAAATATACAATCTTTTGAAATCATGTAAGTGATTGTGTAAAAATTAATTTTTATTCATATTTACAGTATTTACATCTTCACAAAATTAAAAATAGACATAGATAGAATAATTTAAGCTGTTACTGGAAATAGCTAAACTAATTTTACAAGAAACTGGGTGATATGAAGGCCTATTTTTACATGAATTAAACCATATAAGGAAATATACTTATATATACTATAATATACTTTATAAATAAATATACTATATAATTAACACTACAAGGCGTGATTTCTTATCTACACATATATATCAATTAGATATATATATATAAAATACCGTATTTATTAATAGTGCATTATTTTTAATAAATTATCTTTATAATGTATTTAAATTATAAAAAATTTGTTTGCTCTTTTATTCAGTTTCTTTTTACAATAAATTAAAATAAAAGTTACTTTTTCTTTATTAGGTGTTAGTTGTAGACCTTCAAACTCGTATTAATCAACAGCTTAAAGGAGTATTATCCTAATGCACATTACAAATTTGTTAAAAATGATTTTTGTAAATTTACTGGCAATGAAACACTTTCTATTTTCCCGTCGTTATAGTATGTAATAAATATAATTAATTGTTATTTATCGAAAACTGACCTCCTCACTTTGATTTTTTTAATACTCATCGTTCTAAAATCCCGTTTGCGTGTTGATCTCTTTTTGTTTGAAACCAAAAACGTTGTAGATGTCATGATAAGAGGTAAAAGTCATTTCTCAAACCGACGCAGCTATTAAAAAAAATAGTAAGTATTATACATTTAATTTACTAAAGAGAGTGAGGAATGAAGTGGTTTCCACCAATTGCATTCTTCACTAAGCATCACGTACTCTTACGTATGGAAATTTCAAGCCCATCAAAATGCAGGAGATACTCAGCTTTAAAAGTTAAAATGGACAGCTTTGCTTCTTTCATCACAGTTGTAGGCTGTATATTTAACGCAATTATTTTCAGAGGAACCAACTCTGAATTATGATAAAAACTTTTTAACCTATTTTTTTTGAAATTATATGTAATAATAACTTGGGAAATAGATAATAATAATTTGTTTTTAATAAAATGGATAAGGAAACTAAGGAGATATTCAGAGGAGTACAAAGATTCGTAAACGTTAAATAAAATTATTGAAAAGATCGCTGGAAAAATAAGAATTTATTTATTTTATTTAATAAATATCCCTAAGAATTTGATTGTAATAAACTTTTTCAATATTTTCATATAACGGTTCGAATTTTCCTGAAATAAATAATTTTTTGTAAGAGTAGAACAGTTTTTTACCTTTGTCCAAAAGTAACGAGACCCTACATTCTCATTTAATGATATGAATCATTAACAACAGGATTTTAAAGACTCCAGCTTGTCTACCTACTTAATCAAAACGGACATATCCTTGAAAAAATACATTTAATATTAATAAAGACGAGGTCATCAAACTTGATTTTGAAATCAGAATCAACTAAAAGCTATTCATGAGTAATTTATACCTAATAATTTTTATCTTATCAAAGATGAATACATCTTTCAAAATTTAATATAAAATATAATGTTACAAACTTACTTTTCTTACAAAGAATATTGATCTAGATCAGTGGTCTCCAAATTGGGGTACGCAAAGTGATACTTGGGTGTACGCAAAATAAGTAGTATGAATAATAAATAATTTGATTTTTGAGCACACAAAGTATAATATGAAGTACAACTTATAATTATTTTCGTCTTAGGGATACGCAAACACTACTTTGGAGATCGCTGATCTAGATGAATATCAAAATTATTGCCATTATATATTGGTTGAAAGGAAGAATTTCTCACCACTTCATGCTCAACTGAATGCTGGTCTTCATTAAATGAACGAACATGAAACAGCACAAATGAAGGCAACCTAAATGCTGTCCTTGATAATGGTAAGTAATGGAACGTCTTCCAGTTCAAACAAGGTCTCGTTTATGTTAGTTCGTTTAGCGCAGGTCGGATTATCGTGTAAATTTACAGACACTTAAAATATTTTCCTTCCACAATCCTGACCAGACTTTTGTATTTTCATACATCTTTATCCATAATTTTTCTTTGTTTGCTATGTTAGTATAAATATAATTTGCTATGTTAGTATAGTTGTTATTTGTTGTAATTTTATAATAATTTCTTTAATGTTCTTTATTCAGACAAGTTCTTTATTAATGTTCTTTAATCTGCCTTTTCCCCACTTTTGCTCCTTTCTTACATTTTCAATGCTTCGTCTAACTGAAAGTAGATGATCGAAATGTTTTCCAAACCTAATGTTCTACCAGACATCCTATTTAAGCAGTCTAAACATCTCATTTTATCTCATATTATATAAAGAGACAACGTCTTTTTCGTTTGTTTCCAGTAACCACGAAAACTACCGAACCAATCATTACGAACTTTTAAGTGTAGCTTTCCTATGACCCCCGGAATGTTTACCACAGTTCAAACCTTACCCATCTTAGTTCTATATAAATCATAAGTAAAAATAAAGTATAAACTTAAGTTTTTAAGAAATTTAACGTCATTAAAAGATAATTTAATGATACTTAGTAAATTTAATGTCATTGCCTATATCGATTTCTTCAGATAATTATTATGTGATTTACTAAATTTAATGCCATTCTCCACAAAAGATCAATTTGTATTAACAAATTATAAAGATTACAAAGATCAATTTGTAAAAATAAATTAGTTTAATAATTAAATTAAAGAGAATGATCTTAATGTGAGAAAACATATGTTTTATTCCCTTAAATACTTTGTTAAAACATATTTAACAACTGAAAAGTTATTATACATCCATGTTCATATAATTTGCCCTTATGTTCATATAATTGGTGCTCAACTTAATAAAACCATGAGAACGATTGCCGGGGTTATCAGGTCTACCCCCGTGGAATGGCCCCAGTATTGAGTCACATACCACCCCCGAACCTGCGCTGTATGAACGCTCTTATAAGAGAGTACAAGAAGATTATGCATAATCGAAACCTGCCAATACATGAGGACATTGAGGATGCCAATCGTGGTCGCCTTCGATCTGGAAAGCCACCTATCAAAACAGAAACTGCTGCCACAGAGGACGGATTTAACCTAACTGACGCCTGGCGTCGAGAATGGACCACAAAGCAGAATAACCAAATCCCATGTATTACTCAAAGGCCGCCGGGTTTTGACTTGCCACATAAGACATGATCAACGCTAAACAGAATACTCAACATGGTAGGTGCGCCTATTTCCTGTATAAATGGGGTAAAATAGCGACGCTCCTTTGTGAGTGTGGTGAAAATCAAACTGTCAGACACATCACAGAAGTTTGTCCTAGGACAGCTTATGAAGGGAATCCTGAAGATTTCCTGATGGCGACTCCAGAATCAGTAGCATATATTAGTTCGTTAAATCTTTGTAATTTTGACTGTAATTGGTGTTATGTTTTGGTGCCATACGCTAAATAAATTCTATTTTATTTGGTAATTTTTTGAATAGCAGTAACTCTGAGATCAACAGCCTACACAGAATTACAAAAAAGCTATTTCCAATTTTTTAAATTCTACTCGCATTTAGTGCGGGTCAAGCCGCGATGGGGGATGGTAGTACGTTATAATTTTGCCTATGATCCTTTAATTCATGTACAGTCATTCTAAAATTGTATTACTCCTAATCCTAGCCCTCCATGTACCTTAAGAATCTCAGTTTCGCGACTTCAAATCTGTTAAAATCTCTTTTCTTTAGAATCTACATTTTATTACCATATTTAATAGTGAAATTAACACCACATCTTAACAAATCTCTCTCATAGAAAGTTTAGTACAGAAATAGAAAGTTTAGAAGTTTAGTACATATATTTTTTCATGTAATCACAAACCGATTGAGATCTGCTTAATTTCTCCGTCATCTTTGTTAGTTACAGCACTATTTTATTATTACGTTTATCCGTTTTTAATTGTGCGATATATAAGGAAATATAAATCTAATTTTTATAATTCAGATGCGTTTAACTGTATAATAATAATAATTAAAACTATACTTTTTATTATTATTATTTTCAATTTAGCAACTTGTTATTTGTTTAACCTACACTGAAAGGTTACGTTAGAATTAATCTAGTTTTAAAGTTTATGTTTTTGAAAATTTATTATTAGAATAAGTATATTAATTTTTTTGATGTGTATCATATTTAAAATTAAAAACGTACGTATGAAAATGTTATATAGCTATAGTTAAAATCATAAGATTTAAGTCTGTAGAGCACACGCTTTGTTATACACCGGCATCTGACGTCATAGCAAATGTCCTTGATAAAGCCGCCAAGATTCCGTTTGACTCAACAGTGACTGACCTCTTTGTACCGTGTAACGAACACTGCGAACCGAAACGGCTCACGGAACTGTTTGAATGAAGTTAAACAAAAAATAATAATAATAATAGTGAAATGATCACCATTTTAACTAAATTATAAAATGATTATTTAAAATAAGCTTAACTCCACAAATGTTTTTTTTAAACAAAAATATAATAAATTATATTTTTTTAATTGTATTTCAAAGTGAATGAGTTATTTTAGTTGCTACAAAAAAAAAATATAGTCCTTAGAAGTAGTATCGCCAACAACATTTATAAAAATAGACACAAGAGTTCATTGAAATATAAATACATACTATGGCTTATGTGGAGAGGGAGTTATTGTTTTGGCATCCCCATAGTTAATAATTATCAACCGACGTAATATTAAACTGTAGGTGTTATTCAAGTGTAATGAACTAATTTTAACTTGCGGAAGACGTTTTTTTATATGCTTTAGCATAATATATTTTTAATATAATTGTGTTCCAGTCAAAGAATTTTTTTTAAAATTTCCATGAATTTCGAAAAAAAAAATAGTTAAACTACAATAAGTCTGGAAAAAATGTATTAGCCGGTTTAATCTAAATCTAATTTTTTTATAATCTTAATTATATATACATGTATTTATAAGCATATGTTCCAGATATTAATTTTGTCCAATTTCAAGTCGAATAATTCTGAGTTAATGTCTCTGAATCACAGCTACTTAACTAAACTGGTAACGATAGCTTTCAAAATGAATCTAATTTTAGTTTTACTTGGATTTGAGCCACGGACGTGTGTCATATCGTAACAAGTAATCGGTTACTTTCATAAAATCGGCTACATACGTTAGCAAAATCCACCCGCTCCAAAATACAGAATGCCAAGAACACAGTAATTTTACGTATTTACCCTAAATTGCATTGTCTAACGAAAATCTATTGAAAATTTTATTGAATAATAATCTAATCAATAAGAGTCTCCGAAAAAGAAACAAAATTATCTAACTTAATACTCCTGAATCCACTAATAGAGTTGATGTCTATCCCGAATCCCTCGGGAGATCAGGTCATCTTTACCCACGATGTTTTGCACAAAAACGTTTTTGTTGAATCCATTATGGCGCTAGTCATATTTATACTTTCGAAATATTTTGAAACTTGTATTTATTTATTCAAAATTTATTCCTCTGTTTGAAAAAAATTTATTCGAATTGTTCGATTTAAAAACGTTTAATTTTATATCAAAGTCTTTCCTGCATACAGGAAAGATGTGATGTCGAAAGTTTATTTTTTTTACAAAAATCACCAAATTTAAATTTTAAAATGAAATATCAATGTAAAATTTCAAGTGTGGGGACAAATAAAAGATCTAAGGAGTAATTTAAGGTATTGCAGATTATAAATAACTAATTAACTTTCTAAATAGCTAAATAAAAAAATGTTCTGAAAGATGTATGTCTATCTTTTTATTTTCTACATAGTCATTAGTAAAGGTTCCTTAAACCTCATGAAGTTTCCCTTTTTAATCTTTCAGGAATAATTAAAACTTAAAAGTATCTCAATTCCGAGTTGTATTTTTAAACACCTTCCATACATATATGGGAGAGAATATCCGATTTTGTTTAATTGGCAGAGCCGCTCCCCCATAAAAATACAAAGAATGATGTACTTCTTAAGGTACCTAAGTCCTCAGCAAAGATCCAGAGATATTTTAAACAAAATCAAGAGCATATTATTGAAAAAAAATATAAAAATAAAGGAAACCTGTCAATAGTGAAAGAAAGATAACTAGAAGAGATCGAGAAACGAGACAGATAAATTCATTCAAAAAACTGCTTCAAATCCTTTTCAGGTACTGACAAGGTCATCCAGTCAGAAGTCTATGGGAGATGGGGATATTATTAATCAAAGACTTTCCGTTGATGAACTCAAATATATACCACAATAAATTGTTTTCCATAATCAACCACATATAGGTTCAGCTTAAAAACAAATTTTCTTATTCACACAACTGTATAGGTAAATTTAACTGACCTATATTAACTTTACGGACCACTGGAAGAAGTATGCTTCTTTTCCATAGAATTAGTGATTTTATAGAGGTATTTTCATACTCTTTTATTACTTAAAAGTAAATTAAATAAATTGTTGTTTTCTACAATCCTTTTATTCTTTACTTGCAAAAAATTTATTATACTGTTATTGTTTTTAATTTCTTTCACATTCAAATTAAATTAAAATTATACTAAAGTAATCGTAATTATTTTTATATTTGTATTCTTTCACTCACAATTAATGTAATCTCCAACGACTAGAAAAAAAACAAAACATTCGTATATTTTATTTTACCCAGATCTATTAATACTTGTATATATTTTTATAGAATGGATAGAAATGGGCAGGTGAGTTAGTCAAAAGATAAAGAAAGTTTGCTACTACTAATTGATCTTTGCCTTGACGGATCAAGGCAAATCCATAGTAAAACCTTCATTATAGCATTATCAGAAGATAAAATAATAATCAATAAAACATGAAAAAAAAATAGTGGTTGAAGTTCATTTATTAGATAAAAATAATAAATAAAAAAATAATAGTAATTATTATTATTATTATTATTATTATAAATAAAATGAATAAAAAAATACATTTAAAAGTCAATAATTGGAATTATTTTGAGCTAATATTATTTGTATGCGTTGAACATGATGCAGAAACGTTTTTTGTTCAGGTTCATAAATAGTGTAATATTGATTTGTAAAAAAAGTGGAAATAGAATATTTTAGATAAGTATCTGTAAATGTACACGATAATCCGACCTACGCTAGACGAACTAATATAAACGAAACCTTGTTTGGACTGAAAGGCGTTCCATTACTTACCATTATCAAGGACAGCATTTAGAAAGCCTTCATTTGTGCTGTTTCATGTTCGTTCATTTAATGAAGACCAGCATTCAGTTGAGCATGAAGTGGTGAGAAATTCTTCCTTTCAACCAATATATAATGGCAATAATTTTGATATTCATCTAGATCAGCGATCTCCAAAGTAGTACGCGAACTTATTTTGTTTGCGTATCCCTAAGACGAAAATAATTATAGGTTGTACTTCATATTATGTTTTGTGTGTGTGTGTGTGTGCTCAAAAATCAAATTATTTATTATTCATACTAATCCTTTGTCGTACACCCAAGTATCACTTTGCGTACCCCAATTTGGAGACCACTGATCTAGATCATTATTCTTTGTAAGAAATGTAAGTTTGTAACATTATATTTTATATGAAATTTTGAAAGATGTATTCATCTTTGATAAGATAAAAATTATTAGGTATAAATTACTCATGAATAGCTTTTAGTTGAATTTGATTTCAAAAACAGAATGATGACCTACTTAGTCTTTATTAACATTAAATGTCTTTTTTTCCAAGAATATGTCTGTTTCTACTAAACAGCAAGATACTTACTTATTATAATGGCAATAATTTTGCATCTAGATCAGCTATCTCCAAAGTAGTACGCGAACTTTTTGTTCGCGTACCCCTAAGACGAGAATAATTATAAGTTGTACTTCATGTAATGTAATATTTTGTGTGTTTCAAAAATCAAATTATTTATTATTTATACTACTTTGAAAGTAACATTTCTTATAATTTATTGTATAAAAGAAACAGAATAAAAGACCAAACAAGTTTTTATAATTTAAATACTTTATAAAGATAATTTATTAAAAACAATGCACTATTAATATGTACGGTATTTAATATATACTCGTGTATATATATATATCAGATTGTGTAATTTAACGGTAATACATATATATATATATATATATATATATATATATATATATATATATATCATTTACCATTTAGCCATATTACCATTTATGTGTAGATAAGAAATCACACCTTGTAATTTTTTATTCTTATACATATATATGCATATATATTTTTTAATTCATGTAAAAATAGGCCTTAGTATGACCCAGTTTCAAGTAAAATTAATTTAGCTATTTCCAGTGACAGCTTAAATTTTCTGTCTATATCTGTTTTTAATTTTGAGATGATGTAAATACTGTAAATAAATGAATTTTTACACAATCACTTACACGAATACAAAAGATTGTATATTTGCTATAATGGACGCACTTGCGAGTAATATATTCTTGGAAGGAGGTATAACAAACAAGAAAGTTATGGTTTATTTAGTTTATCCTATACAATATTAAGAATTTCGTGATCTTAACTAAGAAATGAACGAGTATTAAAATAATTTTCATTAACGTGTCACAGGCCTCACAAAATTTCTGTTTTTAAATAATAATAGAAAAATTGTAGACATTTATATTGTAACAAAACCGGCATAACGAATCTATTTTCTTTTTCCTGTTTAGCCTCCGGTAATTACTGTACAGATAATACTTCAGTGGATGAATAAAAATGATATGTATGAGTGTAGTCTTGTACAGTCTGAGTTCGACCATACCTGAGATGTGTGGTTAATTGAAACCCAACCACCAAAGAACACTTGTATCCACGATCTAGTATTCAAATCCGTGTAAAAATAACTGAATTTACTAGGACTTGAACGCTGGAACTCTCGACTTCCAAATCAGCTAATTTGGGAAGACGCGTTCACCACTAGACCAACCCGGTGGGTCGGCATTACTAACCTGGTTAATGGATTCCTGCAAATTAAGAAGAAATTAGTAGAAAATACAATAATGGGAGAATCCAGAAAGGGATTAAAAGAAGTCCTTTTTCTTAGGCTCACAGGTCCGTTGAACAATTGTTCTTTGTACTACTATACGCTGACACACCTACAACAGACGTTGTTCTATGAGAAGAATTATCGGACCAGGGTAGGAATCTGTGGGAAAATGTAAGGACTGGACGATCATTCTCACTCTTCAACTTCGGTCTGGTTCTGCAGGTCAAGAGGATAGGAGTATAAATAATAGGATAGGAAAGACGAGTTAAGTGCAGTAAGAAGCAAGTATAAGCGTATTGCTGGTAGTGTTCGACGCGATTGTTAGACGGCGTTATCTGTCAACATGTAATGCTGTTTAACGTGTACTGTAATTTTCCATACCTATCTCTTTCATATATAGAATTTGTCTTTATCTTTAATTCTTCGAGATATTTTCGAACTGTCCGTACCAAATATTTTTTTTTTGTCTTTTTTTCAGTAATAAATTTTAATATGTTCTTTGCCAATCTGTTGTTTTTTTCCACATATCTTATGTTTTGTGAGAGCGGATTTAAAAAATTATTTTAAAATTTACTTCTTTTTTCAAAGATAACATGTTCTTATATAAATACAAATGCATTAAAAGTTAGCATATTTTGTTACTAAAGAATGTTTACATGATTAATACTTTCGGGTTTCAAAATAATAATCTTACGTCCTATTTTGATATTCTGAACACTCGTTTGAATTTTTAAAAAAAGGGGAAGCAATTTTTATCATTATTTTTAAGATTAGGTTTTTAGAACTCTTCCACCCATTGTAGACAGAAGATAGGCTTCGGTCTATTTTTTCTTCCTTCCGGTTAATATCTAAGGATCTGTAATGGCAGCTCTGAACTTTCTTACACTATACTTAATGTTATCAATTAATTCTATAATGTTTATTTTATTTACCAACTGTTGTAAAGAGATCTATTTTACATGAACTTTTTTGTAATCTCATAATTTTTATATCCAACAAATCATCTTGTATTTCCTTAATTCTTATTAGGAACGTTACCTCAACAACTGTCTAGACTTTTTTTTTTAGTAATTGTTTTTCGATTCACTATTGTAAAATGTAAGATAGTCCCGTAGTCTTAAAAAATTTCATAATTGTATCAAAGAGTGTTTTATTTGTTAAACTTATTGAATCACAAACTTGTTGATTCCATAGAGTTTATATCAAGGTAAATACTTTTTTCTTTTCTTTTTCCCCTCTCACCCGAATCGGATTCCACAATGAAGCATAACACAATCCGGGGGAATGTCCTTTTATAAGCCGGCTGAACCTTATCTACTAATGCCTGCCTCTAACTCCCAGAGTAGGGTTACCAGGTCCGACTATATCGTTCCTGTTCTCCCACCCTAGGAGCCGGGATTCGGTCTTTATGCCTATTTACCTAAAACGAGAACATTCAAAGGAGCAGTCTCGCCGGGACTACGGTCTTTTCTACAAGAGGACGAGAGAGTCCCCGTGCCTCATCACTGCTACCCATCTGTGCATGCACAAACGAATAGCAGCTCAGCAGGGAGCTGTCCCTCATCCCCTCCTTGCCATAGCAGCCCTATCCTTCTGTTGAAGGACCCGTGTGATAAAATCAGATATCGTAGGGAATTGTATATCATTAGCCAACATACGACCCATGATAATCTCCGCCGTAAGTGGCCCAGTAATCAACTCACATTGCGACCCTGTCCCAGGTCCAGCAGGCAAACACGACATCCTGCAGAGTGTCGAGCTTCCTGCAGGATAAACAAAAGGGATCATCAGCCCGCTGTCGTGCACTCAAATATACCCGGAACACGCCGTGGCCAGACAGGAACTAGGTCAACCAACAGGAGATCTCGTCAAACCTACGGCTGACTCATGGCTTCATCTGCGGAATAAAGGTAAACACTTTAGATAAACGAAACGTCACATCTGATATTTTTCTTGTTCTAGTTCTTGATTAATCGATCTTCAATCGGAAAGATTCTTTGCTTATAAACACCTTTATTTTTATTTTTTTGTAGTAGATATCTTTCAATGATATTCTTCGATTACCTTGGATATTTTGTGTATTTAAAACTGAAGTTTGTCCTTCAGTTCACCAATCAGAACTAAGTCATCAAGAAATAGAAGAGCATCTATAAAACGGAAATTATGAACTTTTCCAGATTAAAATTAAATGTAGCCATTTCTGATTTCAAAATTTATATTTAGTTTATACTCATTAACTATTATCATTCGTATTCCTCTGAAAAAATTCTTTTTTGCAATATAAAAATTCGTTCAACTCTTTAAAAGAGCCTCGAGATAAAAAATTATTTGTATTACTATTAGCTTAGAACAATTATTACGCTAAATGAATTATTTTATCTAGTTTCTGAGATTATATTTTATTATTAGCAAATATTATAATTGTTACTAATTCACACCATTCTTATCATCCGCTTTATTATTTTTTTTTTATTCATTTGATAACATTATCAAACTTCCTTCAATAATTTTATTGCGAGAACAATGTTATTTTCTTGTGTTAATATTTACGTCATTTTAAATCTTACGACCCTATAATAATATTGAGACTTTTGTTACTGTATAATCTATACATTTTTATTCATAAAATGTTTTTCAGTCAAAGTTTTTAATCACTGTTTATAACATATTTGCTATAATTGGGTGCTTATTTTTGTATTTTATTGACCTAAGATAATAATAGTTATTAATATTAACATATACTGCATAAATTAATTCACGGTTGATCATGATGGTTAGAGATGAAATTATCTAAAATAATTTTTTATGTATTTTTATTTTAGGGATTTTTTTTTACATTAATCTTGAGGAAACATATTTTAAAAACATAATATTTTTTATTTTAATATGCACGTTAAATAATCTATGAGCATTTTAAGTACGAAAACGTAGATGGGGAGTGCTATGTGATATAAGTATAGATGAGTGTTATAAAATCATCCATTAAATTTCGCTAATTTTGATTTTTTTCCAGTCTTTCTTGCTTATTTTATATATATTGTATATACAAAATCACAAAATCCACAGATATAAGCAAACCACATAAACCCAAATTGAATAATTTCAAAATAATTTGAAAATGGAATAATTTTCATATTTTTTTAAAAACTCAGAGCTCTCTTATTGTTAAGATACATTTTATATTAGTAGCTTCAGAAAGATTTGTGTACGTTGGGTACCGCACCATTTCCGTACTATTTGAATAGGAAAATCGATGTTGCCGCCGACTGTGAAATACCTAGTCTTACGTTTTTTAAACTATCAAAACGTAAACCGACTGAAATTCATAGGCAGGTGGTTGCTGTATACGGTGATAATGTAATGAATGATAGAAACGTCCGAAAATGGTGTGGAAGGTTTAGAAATAACAGAATTAATATCGATGATGAAATCAAATAAGATCATCGCTCAACGATTTCCGACCTGGCCCTTCTTTTTCTGATGTTTATAGAGCTGATATTGGTTGCATTGATCACTACCATTTAGGCTTCAGAAAGGTTTGTGCATGTTGGGTTCCACACGTCTTAACGGAAAGTCACAAAAAAAATCCGAATGGGATCTTCTTTGAAATTTTTGATGCGCTACACAGAAAAAGGTGATGATTTCCTTAATTCGATTGTTACCAGCGATGAAACGTGGATTTCGTATTACACGCCAGAGGAAAATGGCAGTCAAGTGAATGGCGTCATCCTCAACAACAACCAATTCAACAAAGGTCAAGCCACAGACATTTGGACGCAAACTGATGACCACAGCCTTTTGGGATCGGTTTGGCATACTGTTGATTGATTTCATGCCACGTGCAACGACTATAAATGCAGAAGCCTACTACGAAACTCTACGTAAGTTACGGCGCGCCGTTAAATAATCGGCGAAGTGGGCTGCTGATCGACGGCGTGGTCCTGCTGTACGATAATGCACGTCCACATATGTTGCGGGTCCGACATGTGATTTACTGAGAACATTTAGATGGGAAATTTACAATCACCCACCATAAAGTCCGAGCTTAGCTGCTTCTGATTCCATTTGTTTGGGAAATTGAAAGAATTTTTGAGTGGTAAGCAATTTGCGGGTGACAATTAACTTAAAATGCTGTTAAATGAACTGTTGGCAAATTAATACAACCAGGGTTATGGAAGCTGGTGTATCGCTACGATAAATGTCTTCATTCATGTCGCAGTTATATAGAGAAATAGTGTAAGCTATGTAGTCTAAGAGAAATAAAAGATATTTATATAGTTTTCAGATGAAATTTTTTTATAATGAAACGGTCTTTACTTTAGAGATAACCTCTCTTAATTACACACACATCTAAGTCTGGTTATTATGGATTCAACGAACTACAGATACAATCATTATACAAGTAGAAGACACAGCGCCTAAAGTCCTCGAACTAAAAAAGCTGTAATAAATATTTGGGACTTCCGTAAAAGCATATGTATCAATCTGCTTAGCCTTAGTTGATGTTTGGTGCAAAGGATTTCTGATCTATTCTTCAGCAGAATACCCAATTATAAAGGAGCGTTGGACATAAAGTAATTGTCAGGAAATATGGCTCTACTACTTTGTTTTTCTACTGTTGCTAGTACCAGTTAAAAATGCTGTTAACGCATTTACTGGATCTATTCTTGTATCCCTGCCTTGTATTAGTAAATTACAACTGCCTTATATTAATAAATTACAAGTGTGTGTCTAGTAATGGGTTCTATTTAAGTTACGCCCTTCGTAACTTAACATTGGAAGTGAAAAAGGACAATTGGAAGAAAAAAGACTACTGTTTTGGTTAAATTGGCTATATACGGTATCGGAACATATCCCAACACCAGAAAGCTTCTGTTATAACAGAATAACAGAAGCTTTCCCCTAAGGTGCGATCCAGGGCCCCTCAACTGATTATATACTGATGCCTTGGTAAAAATGATAATAATAAAACAATGTACAGTTGTAATAAATACAACTACTCCCTATAGATTTCATCATACTATCCACTTTCATCAAAGCCAGGTAACAAAAATTATTTTTTTAGCCTTCAGAATAATATTTCTGCTCACATTATTTACGTTATTTTGCTTGCTCACGTTATTTTGCTTTCATTATAATTTTTATTTAATTTCCTAAACATTTTAATTTATTTATTATATAGTTTTTTTTTTTTTTTTTGGTTAGGAGGCCAAATTTACTATAGTAATATATATATATATATATATATATATATATATATATATATATATATATATATTCCTTAAATTTAAATATAAATATATTTTTATACATTTTTTCCCCCGGTCGGGGCGGAGCCCCCGGGGCCCAGGTCGGCCAGGCAAACCCCGGAGACGACCCGGGCCGCAGAGCTCGCTTCGGTCGCCGTTCCCATCTAGCCAGAAGGCTCCACCCCCTCAGAACCCGCAGTGTTCGTTATCCTGATGGTTGTAAGAATAACACTGACAAATAACAACAATTAAAGTATTCAGGCTTTATAGAAACCTGAAAAAGAAACTAAATACAAAAAACAGTTAAGTAGGATTATGATTACTAAAGTACATAAACCTTTGACGACGAAAAATTAATAACTTATTTCTGTTGCCATGGTGACAGAAATATAATAATGAAGTAAAAGGATTAATCTTTTTTTTTAATGAATATTTATAATTCATAACATCACTTTCAAGGAAACTAGGGCCTCCATCTACAGCTTTAAATCCTACCTGGGATAACACAAATTTATCCTGCAAATTTGAAAGCAATCATCGATTGGTTTGTTTTCGCGTGATGCTGTCGTAAACAAACAAAACGGTAAACTTTCGGCTTTATATGAGAGAAGAAGATATATGAACGTTATTTTACATTGTCATTAAAATAATGAGCGGTTACAAGAATCCTTACTCTATGAAACGTTAATATTCTTGTTAGAGGCTGTTGTTCTTTCCAATTTCGTCAGGCTTCCTCTTTAGTCGCTTTCCTCAGCCTTCGTATTTTACTTTTATGTTACATTTATTTTCACAAAAAGCCAAAGTTTTGGAATCTTAATTGAGAGTACTGATATTGCTCACAAATTAATTAAATATACAAGTAATTCTATCAAGTCAGTGCTCTAAATTTTAGTAATATTTGTTAATAGTATAAAAAATTAATAAAAACTTTGGTTTGCATATTTTTTTATTGTTTCACAGACTTCACTCTGATTTTTAAATTTTATTTATTTATTAAGAATAGAATTACGAAAAAAGGTAACTATTCAGAAAATTGTATTAGAAATCTAAAAAGTAATTATGTTTATTAATATTGACACAAATTAATAATAAACAGGTTTCAGTTTTGTACACATCATAAATTTCCAACAAGAAAATTATTATGGTGGTTTGACAGTGGGAGGAACTCTCCTCTCAATCTGCTTATTCCTTCTTAACCAATTATATATTGATTTAAACTTTTTTTGGCTTAGATAAAATTAGACATTATTTATTCTTTTTTTTTTTTTTTTATTTATTTATGCAGGTGTTGTAAATTTACTGTGTTTATTTGTTTAGATTCTTTAAACCTCTTTTAAACATTCTTCTTTGAAGGTGTTTCAAACAAACAATTTTTTTTTGTTCCGTAGAGTTTTTTTAAAGAAAACTTAAACTCTAAAAGTTTCGTTAGTTTTCTCTAAGATTATGATTGTTTTTACAGCATAATTTTTTTTCGTATTTATATTCATTATAGCAGTAAGAAGTAAACTACATTTCAGTTTATTTTTTTTGTAATATGGTTTTTCTGCATTCTTAGAACAAAGATTTTTTTTAAACTTTTTTTTTGTTATTTATTTATTTCAGCACTTTTTTACAACTATAGTTTTTATTTTGAAAAACTTCCTTTTCAATAGAATTTCTGTTTGGTTTCTTTATTTTAAACCAAAGTTTATTTTTGGTTGGTCAGTGAGTTTTTTCTAAAATTTATTTAAAGCTTTCTATAATTTTTTTTTATAAAACAATTCGGATTCTCGGCTTGCTTTTGAACTACATTTAATTTAAAGAAATTTTTTTTATAGCTTTTAAATTTTATATTTTTATAAATCATTTTTTTTCTTGTTTAATATTTTCCTTTCTAATATTATTTTCTTCTTTTTAAGTAATTTTTTGAGACTTGTTCCTTGTTCTTCATTTTTTTTTTAAATACCTTTTATAGAAACGTTTCCTTTCAGCCTTCAGTTGAAAGTAAAACATGATTTTTAAATAATTTCCTCTTCAGTTAGAAAAAGTATGAATCTGAGTTGAGGAAAATCAACTTACGGAATAAAAAAAAAACCCTTATTTCTAATTTATTCCACCGTAAAATCTTTAAATAAACGTTACTTTCGTATGGAGTGTCGTATAATGCAACACATTAGAAAAAAATTATTTTGAATTGTTTTCTGTGAATTAGATGTAAGTAAACAAAAAATTACTTTCTATTATTCAAAATTAAATACCGTCATAGACGTTTGTAATAAATTTAGAAAAACTAATTACAAAGTGTTGTGAATACGAAAAAACAAACCTGTACGTACACAAGACGGTACGGTAACAAAGAAAAATCATACCATGTTTATGTATTTATATGGTTTATATCAGGGTTTCTCAACCTGGGAGTCGCAGTGATATGAAAGGAGGTCGTGAGATTAGCCTACAACTTTATAAATAACGAATAATGAAATAATTTTATAAGAAAAAAATCATTTATTATAAACATTTATAAGTACACATCTAAAAAATAAATTAATGAGATGGTTGTGTTTGTTTTTTATTTAAAAGTTTCTCCATACCTGGATCTATGTTAGAAACACACAAAAGCAAATTGTTTTCAAGTGAAAACAATTGTGACGATTCCTATATTTAGTTTTAGCGCAACCAAAAACGAAAAATCCTTTTCACAGAGGTAAAGGTAGCGAAAGGGAATTGAAATATTTTCAATGGTTCTGTGACTAAATTTCCATATTTATTTCGACGACCAAGCCAAAACATATCTAAATCTTCAGATGTGAATTGTAGTTGTAACGTTTTATCCTCAGACATTTTGACGAGCTGCTCGTGAATTTCAACTGCTAACTTAGCAGCTCCAACACTTTTTCTATAAATGGATTCAGTGTCCATCTCTTAAAGAAACTATTTTTACCTTCCGGGAAATACTCCGTCAACTGAATTTTTACCTCACACAAATGCATCTTTATGGTATCCAAATTGTGGTGAATGCCTTCTTCATCTAAATTTTTCTCTGTATAATCGGAAGTGAGCGAAAACATATCAAAATTTTTGTTTTGAAGGCGAATAACCCTGAAAAATCAAGCTTCTTACTGAAAGCATGAACTTTGTCATTAATAAAATGTTTTTTCCACGCCCTGCGAAATTCACATTCAAGTTGTTTAAATGCGAAAATACATCAGCTAAGTAAGCCAATAGCAACATAAACTCATTATTCTGTAAAAAACAAATGCTATCAGCGTAGTTAAATAGTTTTCACTAGGTTTCATTGGGTTGGGGTTGGAGAATTGTGAAATATTCATTATATAGTTATTTTTTTTACTTTTTGGGGATCGTGGAGATAAAAAGGTTGAGAATCACGGTTTCCATATTTTAGATTATATTTAAGTATTTATTTTACATTGTCAAAATAATGAGCGATTTTGTCATAAAATAATGAGGTTAGGGAGGAATCCCTAACCTATAAAGTTCTTAGAAGAAATAATTGGTCGTTCCCTTCCCCACCTATCCTTTGTATTTTTTCTTTTATACTGTATCCATTTTCAGAAATCAGAAAAGGGAAGACTTTACCCTCAATTGAATCCTGTTATATGCAAAGGTATGTATTTAGATATATATGTAAAAGTAAATATGCTTGTCTGTACAGTACACTTTATTTTATAACCAAATATCATAGGTTTAGTAAACCAAGTCGCGAATATATTTTATCATGCTAAAAACTATGAGCAAATAAATATTATTATTTCTAATAAATTGTTATTATTTCATTTCTTTAAGCGTCGTCTCATAAGTAGTTTTCTACAACAGCAGTTTTAAAACAAAAAAAGCTATCTTGAAATAGTATCTACGATGTAGAATGAATGGGTCACTACAGGAAATGAAATAACTGGAAGTCTACTGGTTAGTTTGGACACGTTTTTTTTTCTTTTTTCTCTTTAATAGAATGGGAAAATTAGGAAACTGACAACAAAACAAAAAATTACTTTGAAGAAGTCACTTCTGAATTCTTTGACTCAGTTACATGGATATCTGGTTTTCGCATCTATGTGTGTGTATGTGTTCGCGCGCGCACTAACTGTCTTGTTCATATTCCTGTATGTGTTGGTGTACAGTGAAAGTTGATCATAAAACAGAAGAAATTATATCATCTGTAAAAAAATTTTTCTTATTTTGGTCACGATTATTATGTTTATAGTAATGATGCTATTATTATTTATTAATGAGAATAGCATCGGTGGTTCAATGGTAGAATCCTATCTCCATCCTCGCTTGGGTCCCGGGTTCAATTCCTGATCGAGGCAAGATGTCCACTTTTTGTTTATTTTATTTTTAAAAATTTACTAGATAAAATATTACCATAAAAAAGAATACCTACTGAATAAAGTAAAAGGTAATTCAAATCTTTTAAAATCTTGTGTTTTTAAAGTCTGTGCTAAATTAATAGCAACTTAATCCTTAATCTGAAGCCAACTTCGTAAAGTCAAAATGTAATTATGAATTTAAAAAAGTAAAGTATATGTATAATTCTTTTCATTTTTTAGTTTTTTTTTAAGTATTTTCATTTTACTTTTATTTTCTATTGATAGATCTAAAAAAGGATGTTCGTATGAAAAATATTGCCGTTGCGAAGAAAAGTCAAAACGATAAAACCTGCGTCTTAATAAAAACAAGTAAAAGATTGCAGAATAAAGACGTAAAGTGAATACTATAGAGTCAGAGCTAATATCATTGTAATATGGGAATATACTTTATTTTTTACCGAATGTTTTCCTGCTAAAGCTCTTTAATTTCTGGGTAAAAATACTTGATTATCAGAGTGATATCAAGATACGCATGTCCTTACTCTATTAAACCAATCCAGAAAAAGTCGTTGGCTTCTAGATAATAGCGTTATAATGTAATACATTTCGGTCCGCGCAGGAGCCGAGGACAAACCCCGCATTCCCATCCGGTCCCATCATGGAGTCTCGCGCGGCATTACCAAGTCACAATTAGGGACCACCACCGGCGGGAAGAAGCCATGTCCCCGGGCGCACGGGCTACGATACCCGGCAGCGCGGCCACCCCCGCCAGTAGGAGCCTCAAATCGAATCATAAATGATATCAATATAACTGTGGCACGATGCCAATGCGCCTACCTCCAACCAATCCAATGCCTATGCCGGAACCCTAGCCACCTGGGATCCTACTGTGATCATATACCTCGATTAAACTCCCTCTGAAAACCTACAATTCGCAAGGGCGCGAAGAAAACCAGCCACTATAGACCACTCCTCGTGGATCATCCAGTTAATACGGAGATCCAGAAAGGAATGTATTCTCCCTAGTTCCCTAACAGCTCGTGAACGTTCGACCTCATATCAAGAACAGAGGAACATAGAGGACATGGTCCACTGTATCATCAGACCCACAATCCAAGCATTGACTCAATTCACCAAACTCGACCGAAAGGCACCATGCCCGGAGAGAAACTGTGTGATATACCGATTGGAGGAAACCCATCTAATCGACCTAAATCAGAAACTATAGGAATAAGCAGCAGTAAGTAGCAATAAGGACCCGATACCCTTACTCATGGGACAATCTCTGTCAAGAGCGTAAGTGACTGACTCACGCCTAGGGGCGCAAGACTTTGGCTGAACAAGCTCACTTCAGCCCACCTGGTTTCCACCAACAAGAGGAGGGATAAGCACTCCCCATCCGCTCCCAGCATCGGTGAAAAACAGATTACGGTCGTGCCTCATAACCCCGTTTCAAACAGCGAGACTGAGAAGCACACAGCAACCACCTTTGAGCAAAACCATCGCCCCGTTGGCCGACGTAAGTGAAGGTACTCAAGTACCTTCGTTGTTTGCGCCGGATATGTCCATAGATGTAATTACACAGACATAGAGTTGGGTTTTGTCCAGCGCATTATTATTATTTTTTATTATTTATTTATTATTATTATTTTTTTTGTTGAGATGATTGACATCGATTGCTTTGGTTATTTTGCCCTACGAGAATGGACATTTTTAACGTATGAAAAATGTGCAATGCCTGACCGGGATTCGAATCCAAGACCTACGGATGAAAGGCTGAAACGCTACCACTCCACCACGGAGATCCGCATTATTATTATTATTATTATTAAATTTGTCTGGTGGGTACATCTTTCACTAACATGTTTTTCAAATTATAGTTTGTTTATTTTTAACCCAACTTAAACTTGTTTATTTTTGGGACAACTTAAGTTATTCCGGCATAAGTTCATTAAGAAGTTATATGTTGTTTTTATTTCATGGTGGTCTCTTTAAAAAAAACTCCATATTATTGTTTTTTTCCGCTGCTTACAAAATTTCTACTTTTATGATTATTTCTTTTTCAGTGTTTGTCATAAAATTAAATGTATATTTTAGTTTTACAACTCCTGCATAGCACTCTTTTATATTTTTTGTTTTGCTTTGTTTTTGTGCTCGGTTTATATTAATTTTTTTTTTTCAAGATTAACATTTTATAGATATTCATAAATACATAAAAATGTTAATTTTATTAAAGATTATTTTTCAAATAAATTTTAGGAATTTCGTTTTTCCCGAGTAAATGGATACCGATCTTATTTAATTAAGAATAACTACAGAAGTTTGAAGTCATATGTTAAACATTTTAAATATGGTTTTGCAATAAAATATTTATGCAAAAATACTTATTTTTATTTTATATGCCCAGAAGTAGCATCTGTTTTGTACCAATTGCAGTACCGTAAAACGGTTTTTTCTTGCTAGATTTGAGAATTTTAGATTGAATTATAAGTTTTCAATTCCGTACTTCTTTGGAAGTATAATTTAATTTTATGATGGATATTTATATAAAAACTTTCACTTCTATATAGGTAATTAGATGAATGGTAATAAAAAAAAATTCTAAGCTCAATCAAGGAATCAAATTAAGTATATGCATTTCATCAGTTCTTATATCTGAGAAGGTTATTATCATATAATGATCGATTAATTTTACTTGATAAAGATTCTGAATACGATATTATTTTATGTTAACCACTGGCTTATATGTTTCTGATTATGGTTTTATTATCGATAGAGGAAATAATTTTATCACCAGGATGTCAATATTATTTATTACTACTAATGATAATAATAAACGCGTATAAATGCAGTATAATTAAATTAAGGATAACGATTTTCTTATTATAGATAAATTTTTATATGTACTACAGATAAGAAAATAGATTTATATATGTTTATAAAACTTATATGTAATCAGCTACGATAATTTGTCGTTGTTCATGAAATTAAATATAGCAATTGATCTATACTTAATCTTTACGTAATAAAAAAAACCAGTGCAAATTAAGTCGTGAACTTAAAAAAAGTCCCCTCTTTTAACATTGTTGATGGTAATGTATGAATATACTTAAGTAGCGAACTTCTGAAAATTAAATATAATTTTCATTTTATTCAAAATTCCGTGAAACGTTTCCGGTGTTTTAATTTATTTTTGAAAGACTGCACTTAAATAAAGTGGTTCTAAAGAGTCAAGGAAGATAACTCAAGGTTATGAATTAACGAATAATTCTACGAATTATTCGTTAATAGGCGAAGCGCATATTTTTTATAAGAAAAAAAGGATAAACGGTTTAAAAATCAAAGATATTGAAGTTCTGCCAAGTTAGAAAATGCTCTGATAAATACGTCCTTAAATTTTCAAATCTTAACCCATTTTTTTTTTGTAATTATGGATAAAATGAATATTAAAAAAAAATTAATGAATAAGATCGCTTCGTTTTTCCTTTCTTTTAAATAAAATCATAAAACTAATAATAATTAGAAAATTAAATATATTTATTTGTTTTACACAGAAATAAATTTTAATTTTTTTATAAAGTTCAGCAGTCTAAACATAAAACGTATCATCTTTTGAGTCACACACTACAGCGAACTTTCTAGTGTTTTAGCAGTAATATAAACACTAGAGACAGAGGTTTATTGTGTCAGTGTTGCCAACACAAAGAATTTATTCGATACTAATAAATCGTTGAATACTTGTTTAGTTGTCAGCCATTGTAGATAAAGTTTCTAATTAATGAAATTATTAAATCTATAATTAATGAAATTATTAATAAATAGTTACATTATTATTTTAAGCGAAGGTTTTTTTTTATAACTACAACAGTTATAAATACATCTATAATCTGGTTTTCATAATCTTTAATGTTTAAATGTAAAAAAAAATCTTTTGTTATCCATCAATTTATTCAACTTCCGTGAAAGATTATTAACTGTTATCAAAATGTATTAAAACATCATTGATATTAGGTGTTTCTACTTTATTAGGTTAACATATTGATTTCTAATCTAAACAACTTCTGCTTTCAAACATACCTACGGAATGTAAATTTCTTGTTTTTATTAAGCCACGTGACATTTTACTAGCGACCAGATGTATTTTCAATCGGATTCAGTACGTGTTGATAAGATAATAATCTTATAATCGAGTGACGTTTAGAGTGAAAAGTTGCATCTATTTTTGGTTTGATGTTGCATTTTGTTGTGTTTTGTAATTGCAGTCTCAATATGATGTAATTTTTGTTTTATTAACCAGCTCTACATTTCCGCTTTCGTTGAATTGAGATTTGAACCTTAAAAAAGCAAATATTAGAATTATTTTATTAATTTTTGAATACTTTAAATAAATATTGTTATAATAACACTCAGTACAGAAAATATCTATCTAAATGAACAATAAGAAATGTCTCAAGATCCAGTGGAAAATTTCCCGAAGCAATTAATGTTTTAATCGATGACGTACATACTTATTGGCATCCTATTTAAATTTTATTATAACGTCTTTCTCTAGGGATTTTTATTTTATTTTAGCACTGATTGTGCTAAAAATAATAAAATAATAAAGAATAAATAATAAAATAAAATAGTAAATTAATATATTTTTTTTTAATAAATTAATAAAATAATGAATAATAATAAAATATTTTTATTTTTATTACTAATTACCATTCACAAAAAATATATTTTAAGAGACTATCGTGTAAAATAATCTCAGTGAATATTCTAGAACTACACAAACTCCATTCTAGAAAAATTAGTCTGAAAAAAACAATCAGATAAAATATACAATTATTTTTTACGTTTTATTTTCCTAGCTTTTGTAATATACAATCGAGGTGAAATATTATCAGTAAAAAAAAAAAAAATACTCCCCCGAATTTTGTGTTATTTTTTTTTGAGATCTCCTAAGCTTCTTTTTTTTCATTTGGAATTAGTTACAATTTTTCCAAAACGTTTTATTTTTTTTTTTTTAGCATAACTAAAGAAAAAATAATGTAGTCAATAAAACACTAGAAATCGTAAAATGGGAAAGTTTTAGAAAACGTTTCTTTGGGTTTTTTTAATAATCATCAGTAATAGGTTTGATGCTGTTCACCATTTTTTTCCCATTCTATGCAAATGTTTTAATCTTAACATCCTTAAAAATCTATTTTGTTTGTTAAGAAACTAATTAATTTGGTTTGTAACAAGATTCATATATTCTACTCTTTGTCTTCCTTTGCTGGTTTTACCTTCTAGATGTTCCTCCATCATTAAATTAATTAAACCTGGATATCTAGTTCCGCTCTTATTTTAAGATGTTTTCATTCTCTTTCGAGTCTGTCATAAATTTCTCTGCTTTTTTACTCATCTTAATATCTATCTCGTACTTTATCAATCTACTTAATTTTCAACATCCTCCTGTAACATCACATTTCAAATCTTCCTGTTTTCCTTGTTTCATTACCGTAAAACGTTACCACTACACAAATATTTTCAATTATTTATTTCTAATTCTTAGATCTACGTTTGATACTAGCAAATTTCTTTTCTTCATAAAATCTCTCCTTGCTTATGTCAATCTGTTTTTCTTCTTTCATCATTTATAATTTTACTACCTTAATAACCAAATTCTTCCTCTTCCGGTGTAATATGTTGCCCTACCTTAATACTGGGCTGCCCATAAGTTACGTCGGGGTTGAAATAGTTAATTTTTTTTTCTAATATTTGTTTATTTATCTATTATTGTAAACATCGTTGAAATTATACTATGAACGAAAGATTACATCATTTAAATTACATAATTTAAAAGATATAATTCTTCGATTTCGCTCAGAAAAGGCTTTGTTCCAAGGACTTGTTCAAGGATCTTATCTAAAGGCTGTATCTTCGATTTTCGGTGTTCCAAATTCTACAGTTCTGCCTATTTACAAAACCGATGAGGTGGAAGTAAGCCTTATCGAACATAATCAGATTATGAATAAACCCGTTTTCTTTCCATGCCAATTTCTCAAATCGGACTTTGTAATTCAGCCATCGTTAACAATCTACAGGTTTTTGTTTCCTATACCAGTTAAATCTTATTTGAGAAATGGTGTAAAGTGTGCAGCAGTAGCGTAGAGAGATGCGAAGTTTATTAGTTCGTCTCCAGGTCGACGTCTCTGGTTCTTCTTCGACACTTTGTCGCACATGTTCTATATTGGCCTCTGTCCTAGCTGACTTTGATCAATTACTGAACCCTGATACTGAAAACATCCATTAAGCGACGAATCACTGCGTTTCAACAATTGGATTATAGTTTTCAAAGTAAAACTGAACAATTTTGGTGCTTTGTAGTGTTGTGAATTTTTCCATGGTGAATTTTCAGATTACTGATCACAAATTCTAAAATAAAATAAAAAATTATAATTAAAAAAGTTATTACAGAGTTGAAACCCCGAAGTAACTTACGGACCACCCGTTATTTTATTTCTTTTTCATAATGTCGCACCTTTCTGACTCGTTTGATTAACTTTGTTTTTAATTTTATTTATTTTCAGATTAAAGATTTTTCTGGCAATTAATCCAGATCGTTAGTTTATTTTGATAAGAAAATATAATTAAATAAAATAATAATAATAATTAAAGTATAAATTGCGTCGTAAAGTAAATAATTTTCCATTTATCAAGTTAAAATGGTTAAATTTTAAGCTATGTGCAAATAGCAAGAAAGTTTTGTAATATTTTACCAGGTTGTTTTTAACGGTAGTTATGTATCTGACCTTATCTGAGTTTACACCCACGTTCTCGCGCGGGCACAAACACACATGCAAGTTTAATGCATATTTTATACACGTGAATGGGTTATAGCAATCGTATTTTATTAATATAGCTTTAAGTACTGTTATCTATAAGATTACTGAGATAGAAACTAGTAATTTGTACTTATAGCCCGATACTCTTGTATGTGAACTGTGTACAAAAATATAAAATTAAATTCTATTTATAAAAAGGTGTTGTTTAACCAGTTCAACCTGTGTTTTTGTTATACTAGCAAACTAAACACTGCCATCTAGGCAGTATTCCATCGTTCACTACTAAATATATACAGCAATTCGATATTCACTTATATAAATATATACTTATATATTTTTATCCTAGATATTAACTATCAAGATATTTTAATATTCCAAATTATAAGGAAGGAATGGATTTAGTACTGTATATACGAGTATGTAGAAAAAGTAAAATTTTAATTTTATTTTGAGATTACTGTCTAAATATGTTTGATTACACTTAGAAGATCTCATTACAATTAATTGAGTCAGTGCTGTTAATTGAGTTCCAGTAGTATATCGTTTACACGGCCATTCAAATTTAATTAAATAATAGCTAGTCTAAAAAGTTTTGAACCTTTTGCGCATGAGATAGCATTATCGTATTCTGGCAAAAGTCAAGGAAGACCGGCGTGTAAGCAGTCGTAACGTCACCAATGACCTAAGCATCCATCACGAAACACAGTGTTAAACCATTTGGAAAAAGCTGGATACAAAAAGAAGTCGACGTTTGGGTATCACATGATCTTATAAAAATTACTCGATCGAATTTTTCTATCTGCGAATCTCTACTGAAACGTAACGAAATCCGGTCACTTCTGAAGCGGTTGATCACGACTGATGAAAAGTAGATAATCTACGACAACAATGTGCGAAAAAGATCGTGGTCACAGCGAGGAGAAGCTCCGCAGTCTGTGGCAAAGCCCATACTCTGACGCCCAGGAAAGAATGCTGTGCGTTTAGTGGGATTGGAAGAACATCGTGCATTACGAGCTACAGCCGCCAGGTGAATGATAGACTCAGACCTGTACTGTAGTAATGGGAAGAATCGTGAACGAGTCGTTTCTTTGTTTCGATTCTTTATACTGAACGAAAGAATCGAGAGTCGGTTTGCGGGAGAAACCGATTCTGTTTACGATTCTCAACAATGAATTAGATAGGGGATAGCAAACCAAAACTTTCTCAGTTACAATTCGATTCGATTCATAGCAATCTTTCTTAAGGAGTCGAATAAGTGTTGAAAAGAGAAGAATCGAAGACATTTAGTATGTATGCATCAGTTGAGTCGAACAGGAGTATGAAGAGAGATAAACCGCTATACAACAGTGAAGAACAGAAAGAGAGCATGCGCATTAGAGTTTACATTATTAGTAGTGGGGACAAGGAAATTAATCGTTGAATCGGACGAACGATAATTTTTTTTACTACTCCTTTCTGAGAATCGAATCGAAAGAATCGATTCCTGAAAAAGAATCGTTTATCCCACCACTACTACACTATCGCAATTAGCGCCTAGCAATTCAAAAGAAACGATCTAACTAATTAACAGAAAAAGAATCGCATACTATGCTGACAACGTTAAACCGCA
This sequence comes from Lycorma delicatula, assembly GCF_047948215.1. Classification (NCBI taxonomy): domain Eukaryota; kingdom Metazoa; phylum Arthropoda; class Insecta; order Hemiptera; family Fulgoridae; genus Lycorma; species Lycorma delicatula. Next base: position 45,103,514 of record NC_134461.1, read on the forward strand.
TACATTTTTAATGACTTGTCAGAAATTGAAAAAACTTGGGAGGTTTTAGTACATCCACTTTCTTTCTTTTTTTCCTGTTTAGCCTCCGGTAATTACCTTTTATATAATACTTCAGAGGATGAATGAGGATGATATGTATGAGTGTAAATGAAGTGCAGTCTTGTTCAGTCTCAGTTCGACCACTCCTGAAATGTGAGGTTAATTGAAAACCAACCACAAAGAAACCCACCGGGTTGGTCTAGTGGTGAACGCGTCTTCCCAAATCAGCTGATTTGTAAGTTGAGTGTTCCAGCGTTCAAGTTCTAGTAAAGCCAGCTATTTTTACACGGACTTGAATACTGTTCTTTGGTGGTTGGGTTTCAATTAACCACACATCTCAGGTATGGTCGAACTGAGAATGTACAAGACTACACTTCATTCACACTCATACATATCATCCTCTTTCATCCTCTGAAGTATTATCTAAACGGTAGTTACCGGAGGCTAAACAGGAAAAAAACCACCAAAGAACACCGGTATCCACGATCTAGTATTCAAATCCGTGTAAAAATAACTGACTTTACTAGGACTTGAACGATGGAACTCTCGACTTCCAAATCAGCTGATTTGGGAAGACGCGTTCATCACTAGACCAAACCGGTGGGTTAAAGTGCATTCACTGTAGAGCCCGGAACTGGCACCGTCAGACTGTCATTTTTTTTCGCCTCTGCAGAACTCCATTAATGGTGTAAAGTTAGTTTCAAAAGAGGCCTTTGTAAATTACGTATCAAAATTTTTTAACCAGAAACCACAGAAGTTCTATAGCAACGGGATTGTGGTATTGCCAGAAAAATGGCAGGTCATCGAAAAAATGGGGCATACATGGTCTCATAATGTTATTTTCCAGTAAAAATAAATGTATTCTGGTATTCTGAATTTTTGCCTTCAAATTATCAGGTTGTTTTAGACAACCTGATATAAAGTGATTAATCGACTTCTTTTTTTTTGTAATGCATTAATCAGGGTATTCCAGTGATTATTCGTTTCATTATTAGTTTAGCAATAGTTTAGTTCGCTTAAAATGTAGCAAACACTGGATTTAAATAATTCATTCATCAACTAAGTTATTTGAATACTGTGTTACTATTATCAAACACTATGAATTTTATAAATAATAATATAATAGTATATTATCAAAGTTATCAAATACTATGTTACTATTATTCTTTTAAGCAGCGGTAATTTTCCATTAAACCCGCCGTTTACATGATCATAAATAAAGTATTAGAATAAAGTTGGTCTGTATTTGAAACAACCTGTTTTCAACCAATTGTATGTCTCTCGAATCAAATCAGCCTAAAAATAAAAAATATATGCATTCCTGACATTAATAAAACAGTTATCATAATTTACATGGAAGTTTTGAAACAGGTATTTAATGAGAAAAAAAATTTAAATTATCAAAAAGATTAACCGGGTAATATTTTCGCAGCGGTTGATTATATTGGTTGTTATTGGAATAGACATTCCTACAACAATATAACTTTACTTTTGTCAATAGATATTGACAAAAGGAGATGAACTTTTTAGGATAGGTATTGAGAGAGCAAACTATGCGTGGTAAATTCTTCTCCACATTAGCAATAACGACTTGATCATCGGTAAACAGCAACTTGTTCAGTGAAATTCTATCTGCGTCGTACTTACATTTTAACTGATTCTACCACCTTTTTTTACAACGATATAAATATTTAAATTATATAGTTCTGGCAGCAGTGTAGTACGCTATCTGATACTCTACTTTGTCATCCAGTTCTTCTGTGAAATACCCTTTCTTTTTTCGTTTAGCCTCCGGAACCAACATAAGGTATTACTTCAGAGTATGAATGAGGATGATATGTATGAATGTAAATAAAGTGTAGTCTTGCACAGTCTCAGGTCGACTACTCCTACTGAGATGTGTGGTTAATTAAAACCCAACAACCAAAGAACACCGGTATCCAACATCTAGTATTCAAATCCGTATAAAAGTAACTGCCATTACTAGAATTTGAACCTTAGAACTCTCGACTTCGAAATCAGCTGATTTGCGATGACGAGTTCACTACTAGACCAACCCGGTAAGTTGTGAAATACATCCTACAACATTAAATTTTCTATGTGAGTTTTTATTAATAAATTTTTTTAACTAAATACTTAGGTATATTTATTTTCTGTAGAGCATTTCACAATATTAATCTATTTCTTCCTGTCATAATCAATGAAAAATAGATATATCGGAATCTCTTCTTTTTTTTTTTTTATTTAAAAGTAATAATGTAATTGCATTGTATTATATGGTATTCGCGATTTCTATAGGCAATATAATAGGTTAATTTATCAGCCTTTATTCTATAATGTATTCAAAATCCTCGTTAAGCAACTTGTAATATAAAAACTAAATATAAGGAAATGTGCTGATAATGTTACATAAAATTATTATCTGAACTCATAATTTGACTACCAAATAAGGATTAATATGTAAAATTCGATTTAACATGTCTGCTTATTTTTTATTAACCACTAATATTTTATTTTATTTATAAATGGACTTAGGAATATAATTTTTTTTCACCTTATTAAAACAATTTACTTTTTATTTAGGTAAAATTTGAATTTTAAATTGTAGAAAAAGAAATTTTTTACAAATTAAAAAGATGTGTAAAAAAAAGTACTTTTATTAAAAAAAAAAAGAAATAATAAAACCTCATTCATTTTGAATAAAAGACTTTACAAAGTATTTCCTTTGCTTCTTTTAGAGGGTTAGGATCCAATATTTTATTTTTTGACTCATTTTCTTTTCAGCCGATTATTTATGTAATTTATCCAATCTTATTTTAGTGTAAATCTCTTTGTCTTTTACCAAAAATGAAACCACCAATCACCTTAAAACTTTGTAAAGATTTATCTTAATAATGGTCAATTTATAAAGACCTAAGTTAAACAGTTGTTAAAATAGTTTAGAAAACAAGATTACGCTCAAAGATCGTTTATAACAGTTTTACTTAAAATGTTAAATACCTAATTGACTTGCTGTTTAATTGCTACTATCAGTAGATTTTGGTAAAATATATAAATAATGAATAAATGACAAAAGAAGAAATAATATAACATATTAATTGATAAAATAAAAATTGTCATTTAATGTTTGTTGTTATTTTCCTTCTTTCTTTTTTAAAAATGTTCTTCAACTTTGGGTGAATATTTGTATGTATGTCACACCGATATCTCAGAAAGCTGAAATTTTAACTGTAGCTTCTGTTATCCATAGCTGTCTTAAATAGCTAGGACACAAATAAATATTAACCTAGACAACACCCCACACCGTCCCATGAAGAGACCACAATCTCATTTAGTCAGCATATGCGACTCCCTCCAAATAAATAGGGCTCCGGTAGGCGCATTCCTGCTAGCCCATAGGTGCTGGTACCGAAAGGACTTCAGCGGATGGACTGAAGGGGAATCACGCCGGGATTACTAGGCTCAAAACCTTAGTCTCCCACGGTCAGAAAATAAATTTCACGCTAGTCCATACGGATAGGAACGCAAATTACCAAATCCGTCCATAAATAAAATTTAAAATTTATAACCGCCACTAAATAACCGATTATGAAAATCAATTCAGATTAACACAAATGTTTGCTTAAAAAAATTACTTTCTCATGTAAAAACGATAAAAATAAATAAAAAGCAAACAAATTTACTCAGAAACAATATTTTCCCGATCTAATAAATTACTAACCCTAGCAGATATTGAAATACGAAGGATTTTAATTGGCTTGAAATTGGGAAATTGATGAATATTTCACAAGTTATAATGAAACTCAAAGAGTAAATATCTAAGAAAAATAAGTGCAATTGTAAAGAAATTGGAAAATTTTGATAATCCAATAAAACGTGTTCTTCGATTATCAAACTTTCCCGAATTCTTATTCTACTTTGACTTACTTCTTCAGTTTCATTATACCATGTAAAATATTCATCAATTTCCCAATTTCTAGCCAATTAAAATCTTTCGTGTTATAATATCTAGAGTTAGTAATCTTTTTTTTTTTTAGGTGTATGTTTATATGTATTTTTGCTTGCTTGCTTGTTTGTTTGTCTGTCTGTCTGTCTGTCTGCCTTGTTTGTTTGTTCCACTGTAGCAGCTCAATAGCTGAACCAGTTTAGATGTATGACCCTGCTTTAGAATCCTTACGTTACCGGGAGTGTCATCGGCAATATATATATATATACATGCTATATATATGTATATAAATGTTTATATATTAAAATAATTTAAAAATATGAAAGAGATTTATTTATATTATACACAAAACTGTCATCTGCACACTCTTTAATTATTCTATATTAGTAATTATCTAGGTTTTTTGGCAGTCGTGTTTTTTTAAATTTTGTGTTATTTATCTCATCTATTAGTGATATTTATTTAACAATCAAAATTTAGATAAAGTCAAAACTTTTAAGTAAAACTTTTTTAAACTGTTTATAGTATAATTTTGTTTTACAATTTGGTCAGTTTATTGATTTTTACCTTTGAAGTGATTCATTTCCTTAAATCTAACTGATTTATTTATTGATAAGAACAAAATGTTATTTTTGGAATAGAATAGCAGGACATAACTTTGTCAAAATAAAATAAATTATTTTTTTTACACGAATAGTAGTTATGTTTTCATGAAATATTTTAATATGTTTCCAACTGAACTAAAAACGTTCTATCATGTAATAGGAAAGTCTTAAAATAGAAACTTTTAATCTGTAATGTGTATATAATATTTTGACTTTTGTATTATTCTAGAGTACGATTACATTAATTTTAAAAATCTACTGTTGTTATTTTTTATACTTATTTTTAGTTTTATATGCATTTTGTTTTTTTAATATTACAGTACTTTTATTTTCCCGACCAGTTTACAAGTAATTTATCTTATCTCTGTAGAAATAAATTTTATTTATTTATTATAATACATTTTATTTTATTTACATTAATTTTATTTATTTATTTATTATACATATAATAAATAAATAAATATATATATATATTTCTTTGTGTAATTTAATGTATTCCGGTTTAAATGAGTAAAAAATTCTGATTTTTAATGAAATTTATCAACCAGTATTATTTTCTTATTTGTGTGACCTACAAACAGATAGTACCCATGGATATCTGTGCATGTATAATATGTATTTATTCTCTTTAGAAGATAATTCTGAATAAAATTTCTGAAAAATAATAACTGTAAAAAATTATTGTATTTCATCGAACTTTTAATTATCGTCGAATAAAACCATGCAAAAAATGATATTTATTTATTTGATTAATAAATTAAGTTATTCATTTATTTTATTAATTTATTTTTTTTGCAGATGTAACCGATTAAAAATATATAGGTCTATATATCAGATAAAATATGTGTTATTAAGAAAAATATACGTGTTATGTCTCGGCGAATGCAATTATGAAAATTCAAAATTATCGGGTAAAAACAAAAGGCTAAAGGTACTTTTAATAAACCGGTTACCGCAGGTTACCAAACGTGAACACCACTGGATGCAGTTATGCTTTGTTATTTATATTTATATAAACTGTATATATTAATGGCTAATAAGACACCAGTCAAGTAACTTTACAAAAAATAAATAATAAAATCCGTAATTTTTTATAAATCTGACAAATACTCTATATATAGTACATTTAACATTCAAGTTTCTGTAGAATGGGTTTAATTTATTCATTGATTGTATTTATTGTAAACCTTTTATATTTGACGGAAGTTGATCGAGTTAGACAGTTACTGCTCAGAATTAACGAAGTAATTTTATACGTCTACGCTAGATAATTTACGTAGGAATTCGTGTCGTTGTATATTTGGGTATATATACAGTAGATTATCTATAAAAGTGGAATGTTAATAAACTTGTCACGATTAAAAAATGTACGTACGTGACTTAAGAATGAATCCTGAAAGTCTTGTTTGGAGAGACACTCGGAGAATACAACTTTCTTTTGTAATCTACGTTCCTCGATAGTATTATATTATTTCATTTAAAATTTTCCGTTAAAATCTGTGCATTATATTTTTATTAAAACAATACTTATTATATAATTTTTAATAAGAAAATCTAGTACTTGTTTAAAAGATTAGTGTTAGTTATTGACGTCTATCCGAAAATACATGACAAATTTTAAAATAACTTACAAGTATACTCTTTTATTATTTCTAATCTCAACTAAGTTTTAATAGTATATTTTATGAATTTGTCACATACCCTGATGTTTAAAATAGATTCATTGGCTTGTTCATCATTTTTGCACCTTATAATTTTAATTGCTAATCTCTTCATTTTATTATAAAACATAAAAAAAGGATGTACATCCCAAAATTAGTAGTATTTTTGGCGAAAGAGAACAATCAGACAAATAAGGTTATTCAACGAAATTGATTATTGTAATACAATAAAAAGTAGTACTCCGTTGATAATAAAATTCTGTGAATTTTATTATTTTATTGCCTCCGGATACTTGATGTCTTATTTACCTTTATATATATATATATATATATATAGTAGTGGAGATTTGACGGTTGAAGCACAAATTTTAATGAATTGAATTAATGAATTATGAACAGTGAGTCTCTGTTACTGTGTGAGCTGGATTTGAACTGAATGATTCGAATCAATCGAATGAATAATATTACAAAAATAATAAAATTAAATTTACGTTAAATAAACTCTATACTTTTATATAAACCTACTGGGTTGGTTTAGTGGTGAACTCGTAATCGTAAATCAGCTGATTTCGAAGTCGAGGATTCCAACGTTCAAATCCTAGTAAAGGTAGTTAGTTACTTTTATACGAATTTGAATACTAGATCGTGGATACCGGTGTTCTTTGGTGGTTGGGATTCAACTAACCACACATCGCAGAAATGGTTGGACGAGACTCTAAAAGATTACACTTCACTTACACTCATACATATCAATCTCATTCACCTCTGAAGTAATACCTGACTGTGATTTATGAAGGTTAAACAGGAAAAAAGATACTATTATTCTGTCTTTTGCAATATAGTTTCTTTTCCAGGTTTCTATAATTCCTAAATAATTTAATTGTTATTTATCAGTATTATTCTCACAATCATGAGGATAACGAACAGTTTGGGGGGTTCAGAGGGCTGAGCTCTCTGAGTAGACGGGAGTGGCGATCGAATCGAGTCTGCGGGTATCCAAGGCGCTGTTTCCCTGCAACTCGGGAATGGTAAGCGAAGCAAGCTTTGTGGCTCTGGGGTAGGCCCCGAGGAGATCCTGAGTTGGCCCTGGGGTTCGTCTGAGCCTACCTGGGCCGTGAGGGTCCAGATTCTGGCTAGACGAGCCGGTGTAACTGGATTTATATGATATGGATATATATATATATATATATATATATATAATTACGCTGTAATTTTGAAAAAAAATTATCAAATCATAAAATTTATGAAGACATCTTATTTGTATATTCATAGTAACGTATCTAGTTCATCAGGAATATAATAATTTTCTTTTATTTCTATGATCATAAATTCTTACATACAAATCAATAAAGTAGAAAAGTGAAGAAACAAAGATATGGGAGAATGTCCTTTTTAGGAGAAATTGGCTGCAAATGATTGTCTCATTTTACTGTATAACGATCGATAAAAATTCTTCAAAATGTTACTGGTTCCTTCCATTTTATATGTTATATTCGTTAGTTTTTGGTCGTAGTATTATTATTAAATCAAAAGTATTTATTCAAAAAGAGAAAACTGGTAGACCTTTAAATACTGACCTAATTACCCATTCTATACAGACAAGTAATGAATTTTTAAGCACTTTATTTTGTACGCCTTTGTGCTTTCAAATTTATGAAAACGTTTCCTATACATAAATCAATGTGCAATTTATATAACTCAGTTTATTTGAAAATCGATCGGAAAGGAATACGTGAATATAAAAAAAAATTTGTTTTACACGACGCTTTGTTAAATGTTTTTAGCACTTTGAAAATACAAAATTTCTTAAACCATTTTCTCTTCTAATCATCCTTCATCCTTTATAATTTTTTATCCTTTAATAATTTTGATTTATAAGGTAAACTTGAAATAAAAACCTGGAAAAAATATTATTATGATAATTTTTAGAATAAATTATTCCTAACAAATTTAACTCATCTTACGATTAAATCAAAAAAATAGATTAGTTCCTAACAATATCTTACTTCGAAAATTCCTGCCAAGTTTAAAGTTTTCTACTCTCCAGGTTCTTCTTTTAATTTAGTTCCTTCCAAGTTTTTAATAAAATTACATTTTTATTGTTTTTTAAAAAAAAACTTAGAAAAGTAACTATATTCCTCAGGAATATGTACGCAAATTTCAGTCTCTTAATTACGATAGAGTTCGGGAGTTAAGTGATGAGGGTTTTCATAAACAAGTTAAAGAACATCTCTTATCTAAACAAACATAGATGTTCATCGGTGTAAGATAAAAAAAAAAAAGTAAAATTATTCATACAATCCCTTCCCGCAGAATAATTTCCTGGATAGGTCCAGCATTTTGATGTTAGAACCAGATCAGTAAAAACTAACGTTAACTTATAGAACAACAGTTCTAAAGATTAATTAATTTTTTCAGATTTATTTCTCATTTTGATTAAAATAATAATAAATTTTGTAACTTTTAATCAATATAAAATTGAAATTCATGATAAAGTTTCCTAAACGTAAAATTAAGATCCGATGTGGTTATCTATGTTCATAAATATATAAACAGTTAAAAAAATGTTGTATTTGTCTAAATGTATTCATAATTTTACGCAAAAACTAACTGAAGTACAATAAAATTATCTGAACTGATTTTAGTTAATGTTTAACATTCAAAATTAAGATAAAAAGAATTTTCTCATTCCTAGTCGGAGAGTTTTTTTTGTTTCTTTAACCTCCGGGACCATCTTTAGGTATTGCTTCAGAGGATGAGATGAATTATTTGTAGCCTGTGTGAAAATGCCATGCCTGACCGGGATTCGAACCCGGGATCTCGGATGAAAGGCCGAGACGCTACCACTCGCACCACGCCTAGTCCTAGTCTTTATTTTTTTTTTTTTCTATTTAGCCTCCGGTAATTACCTTTCAGATAATACTTCAGAGGATGAATGAGGATGATATGTATGAGTGTGAAATGAAGTGTAGTCTTGTACATTCTCAGTTCGACCATACCTGAGATGTGTGGTTAATTGAAACCCAACCACCAAAGAACACCGGTATCCACGATCTAGTATTCAAATCCGTGTAAAAATAACTGAATTTACTACGACTTGAACGCTGGAACTCTCAACTTACAAATCAACTGATTAGGGGAAAATCAGTTGATTTTCCCCTAATCAGTTAGGGGAAAACTGATTAGGGGAAGACGTGTTCACTGCTAGACCAACCCGGTGGGTTACCTAGTCCTAGCCTAATAATAAATAATATTACTGTCACTACGATATTATCGAAACATTTGTTTTCGCTTTGTTTTTTTGTTTTTTTATTAATAACATAGATATGATATCAGTTATTAAACATTAATTAACTAATATTAAAAAAAAATTATAAAAATAAATTTCAAGTATCTCTTTAATGTTACTTTAAATACTTCGCAAATTAAATTATACTAATTACTTAATACAATTTTATTACAATACGACATTTATAAAAGGTGTATATATATATATATATATATATATATATATATATATTTTTTTTACTTCCTTGTACAAAGTAAAGGAAATATTATGATCGTGAAACATTTCGGTATTCAGATTTCAACGGAAATATCCATTTTGACTATTTTCGGCGTGACGTTTGTACGTACGTACGTATCTCGCGTAACTCAAAAACAATTATTCGTAGGAGTTTGAAATTTTGGATTTAGGACTGTTGTAACATCTAGTTAGTTATGCACCTCCCTTTTTGATTTCAATCGACCGAACCAAAAGTGTCCAAAAAATACCAAAATCTCCCAAAAAATGAAGTTTGGGCTTTTTCTTAACTGTAATAATAAGCCCTCATTGAGAGCTCTTCAACAATATATCATAAGTGGTACTTATTTTCATTGGTACCAGAATTATAGACAAATTAAATTTTAATTAATTAAATATTTGGATCTTAGACGGGGAAGGCACATCGGTTCGAATCAGACTTCATCTCCTTTCTTTTAACTTTTTTATTTTATTTAAGTATATTGATGTATTAATAATTATTTACATCTGATTGTAAAACGTTTTTACGATAAATAATAATTCAATAATAATAAATAAAAAAATGAAAAAATATCAAAAGTTATTAATAAAATAAAATTTTATGTACTTTTAATTTTGTATAAAAATTGTATATGTAATTTAATAGGCGTACAAGGAAGTCATGTAGTGCCTACATCAAATTTTTTTTAATAATTTTTCGAGATTAAAAATACTTTGACATACTGAGAAGGTATGTCAAGAAACATGGGTAAAAATTTGGCTTATTTGTTTTTTGTTTAACCCGAACCAACAAAATGTTTCTACGTCTTTATACATATAATACTATAGATAATAAATAAAAAACTTTTTAACGTAAGATCTCATTCTAGATGTTTGAATGATCGAACAAAGTCAACCTTCCTTATACCTGCGAGCTGAAACCTGTGATGTGTGCAGAATTGTCTCAAATTATCCATATGAATTGGCGCATATTAAACTTTAATTTAATTAAGTAATTAAAACTAAATCTTATTAAATAGTTTTGCGAACAATAGACCAAGCACATTTCAACTGAAGCTAACAAGATGAACTCTTGAATAAAACTTAAAATTAGAATAAAGTTCAAAACGGAATTATTGATAGTAATTGATTAATGATTGTTTAGCCAGAACCAAAGATTATCTTACTCAATTTTCAATATCGTAAACTAAGCTTCAGCAACATAGGACATCACTTACAAATCTCTGTCAAGGAAGTACTCCCATTATACCAGCATATTCTCTTTTTTTATTTATATATTTTTTCTTATTAGGATAAGAATAAGTATATCATATTGTACTGCAAATTAGTTTAACTAGTCATGCATCAAAAATCTTAACTAGAATTCTATACAGAAGAATTGAGAGGAGAGTGGAAAAAGTGTTAGGAGAAGATCAATTAGGTTTCAGGAAAAGTATAGGGACAAGGGAAGCAATTTTAGGCCTCAGATTAATAGTAGAAGGAAGATTAAAGAAAAACAAACCGACATACTTGGCGTTTATAGACCTAGAAAAGGCTTTTGATAACGTAGACTGGAATAAAATGTTCAGCATTTTAAAAAAATTAGGGTTGAAATACAGAGATAGAAGAACAATTGCTAACATGTACAGGAACCAAACAGCAACAATAACAATTGAAGAACATAAGAAAGAAGCCCTAATAAGAAAGGGAGTCCGACAAGGATGTTCCCTATCTCCGTTACTTTTTAATCTTTACATGGATCTAGCAGTTAATGATGTTAAAGAACAATTTAGATTCGGAGTAACAGTACAAGGTGAAAAGATAAAGATGCTACGATTTGCTGATGATATAGTAATTCTAGCCGAGAACAAAAAGGATTTAGAAGAAACAATGAACGGCATAGATGAAGTCCTACGCAAGAACTATCGCATGAAAATAAACAAGAACAAAACAAAAGTAATGAAATGTAGTAGAAATAACAAAGATGGACCAATGAATGTGAAAATAGGAGGAGAAAAGATTATGGAGGTAGAAGAATTTTGTTATTTGGGAAGTAGAATTACTAAAGATGGACGAAGCAGGAACGATATAAAATGCCGAATAGCACAAGCGAAACGAGCCTTCAGTAAGAAATATAAATTGTTTACATCAAAAATTAATTTAAATGTCAGGAAAAGATTTTTGAAAGTATATGTTTGGAGTGTCGCTTTATATGGAAGTGAAACTTCGACGATCGGAGTATCTGAGAAGAAAAGATTAGAAGCTTTTGAAATGCGGTGCTATAGGAGAATGTTAAAAATCAGATGGTTGGATAAAGTGACAAATGAAGAGGTATTGCGACAAATAGATGAAGAAAGAAGCATTTGGAAAAATATAGTTAAAAGAAGAGACAGACTTATAGGCCACATACTAAGGCATCCTGGAATAGTCGCTTTAATATTAGAAGGACAGGTAGAAGGAAAAAATTGTGTAGGCAGGCCACGTTTGGAATATGTAAAACAAATTGTTAGGGATGTAGGATGTAGAGGGTATACTGAAATGAAACGACTAGCACTAGATAGGGAATCTTGGAGAGCTGCATCAAACCAGTCAAATGACTGAAGACAAAAAAAAAATTGTACTGCAAGAGGTTCGATGCTCTACAATAGCTAAATAGTTTGAAAGACAAACGGTAGGCTTAAAAACTGAGTAAAAAATGAAAGAGTGAAGTCTCTTGTGATTCATTGCTGAGAAACGACTGAAAATCGCAGGTGACGTCAGTATTGAATAGGAAACCATTACTAAATATACTTGTCTGTTAACGCAGTGACTTGGGCGACGGAAACGTCCGCTCCATTTCATCTCTTCATCAGTCCTTAAAAAAGACAAATAGCCGTAATTTTAAAGCGGAATAATTTTGTTTTTATTCATTATACATTCGATGTTCCGCTAAATAACAAGGTAATTTTTTATAAAATGTTATAAAAATTTAACAAAAAACGCGTTTGGCCGTAATTAAAATTCCATCATAATCATACGTAAAAAATATGCATTAAAATCTGAAGTTAAAATACAGTTTCTCTTAAATCAGCAAAATGTATACGTAAATATTTCTATATTAAAGAGCCTTTGCTCTCTCACAATAGAACTAATTTCTCTATAATCCGCATCAAAATGTAAGTTTCTTGCCCGTGTCCATACCAAAGTGGTATTGATGGTATTTTTTTATCATTTTGCGTTTCTCCTGGGGAATGATTTTTCCCCATTCAGGAAACATTTTTCTAATTTTATTTTTCAAATAAAAACACATTAAAAAGTAAAAAATCAAATAAACGTAATAAAACAATAGTATATATATATATATATTTTAAGTTCGTTTTTAAATGTCGACTTATTGAAGTAGTCGTCTAATTTAAGGTTAGTCAACAGATGGTAAATGGTTTTTATTTCCTTTTTTTTAATTAATTTGGCTCTGATTTCAAAATGTCTTAATTTAAAGAACATTTGTATAATTTTTTTTTCTGTTATAACTTTGAATTTTTAACGGGTGTAGGGAAACTGTGTCCAAGATTGTAGCATCGATAATTTACGTGTATAAGTGTATTAAACATATCTGTAGTTGTTGCATCCTCTTCTGTGGTTAGACTACTACTCCCTGAAACATTCTGTTTCAAAGAATATCGGATTAAGAGAAAGCAATTTAAAAACTTGCCTAGAATCCGAAACTTTTACTTGTTTTATTTTTAAAATTGAGATTTTAATATATTTTATTCCTCACAATAGAATTTATATGAATTAAATATTAAAATAAATTTATATTTATTTAAATATAAATTTATTTTAAGGAGGTATTTTTATGATGTTTTCATTTAATGTATTATATATATTTTTAAAATTCTATATTTCTTAAAAAAGTAAACAAAATAAACTTAAAAAATAATATTGGAAATGTTTTTCCAAGTATAATTCTTAAAATTAGCAAGGTCTATTTATAAAATTAATGTTTAATGTACAAGGTTTAAATAAACTTTGTTCATTTGAAGTAAACGGGCTTCTCATTTTGTTACTCGGCTCAGTTGACGCTATATATACGTTATGTAGTAAATTTTGTTTTATATAACCTTTACGTTTATAGTTTGTTGTGTGTGTGTGTGTATGTGTGTGTGTGTGTGTGTGTGTGTGTGTGTGTGTGTGTGTGTGTGTGTGTGTGTGTGTGTGTGTGTGTGTGTGCGTGTGCGTGTGTGTGAATATCATAAACTCTCTCTAACTTTCTCTCTCACTCATTCTCTCTCTCTCTGTTTCTGTGCTAGTAGTGTCGATGGTGGTGTTGTGGTGGTAGTGGTGGGAGAGAATATCCATCAGAAAGAGACTAGAATGAGAGATAACACTTCCTCTCCCACAAATGTAT